>NC_091834.1:36121440-36778517 GCF_037783145.1 Equus przewalskii | reverse complement strand
CAGGAGAGAAAAGCTATAATCAATGTCTTTTGTTTCTTTTTCTTGCCTAATTGCTCTGCCTAGGACTTCCAGTACTATGTTGAATAGGAGCTGTGAGATGGGGCACCCTTGCCTTGTTCCTGATCTTAGAAGGAAACCTTTCACCATTGAGTATGATGTTAGCTGTGGGCTTGTCATATATGGCCTTTATTATATTGAGGTCCATTCCTCCTATACCTAAGTAGTTGAGAGTATTCATCATGAAAGGATTTTGAATTTTTTCAAATGCTTTTTCTGTATCTATTGAGATGGTCATATGACTTTTATCTTTCCTTATGTTATGTGGTGTATTCCATTATTGACTTATGTATGTTGAACCATCCTGGTATCCCAGGGATAACTCTCACTTGATTGTGATGTATAATCCTTTTAATGTGCTGTTGAATTTGGTTTGCTAGTATTTTGTTGAGAATTTTTGCCTCCATGCTCAGGAATGTTGGCCTGTCGTCTTTTATTTGAGATCTTTCTTTTTTCTTAATGTAAGCATTTATTGCTATAAATTTCCCACTTAGAATTGCTTTTGCTGCATCTCATGAACTTGGCATGCTGTGTTTCCATTTTCATTTGTTTCAAGATTTTTTTTTATTTCTGTTTTGTCCTCTTGTTTGTTCAGGAGTGTGTTGTTTCATTTCCACATATTTGTGAATTTTCCAGTTTCCTTCTGTTATTGATTTCTAGTTTCAAATCATTGTGGTCAGAAAAGATGTTGGTATGATTTCAATCTTCTTAAACTTGCTAAGACTTGTTTTGTGACATAGTGTATGATCCATCCTCAAGAGTGTTGCATGTGCACTTAGAAGAATGTGTATTCTGCTTCTCTTGCAATGGAATGGTCAGTATATGTCTGTTAGGTCCCTTTGGTCTAAAGCATAGTTCAAGTACAACGTTTCCTTATTGATTTTCTGTCTAGATGGTTTATCTATTGCTAAAAGTGGTGTATTTAACTTCCCTGCTATCTTTGTATTATTGTCCATTTCTCTCTTCAGATCTGTTGGTATTTGCTCAATATATTTAAGTGCTGCCATATTGGGTGCATATAATTTTTTTTAACAAATTTAAAAATAATAAAAAATGTTGAAACAAAATCTATGAGACTAAAAGTGCAATCTAAGTGCAAGAAAGACATAAAACAAGACAGAAAGCTGGAAGCCATGAAAGAAACTATGCATTCATTTACCTGCAAAAATTAAAATATTTTTTATTCATTCCACCAAGATTACTGAGTTCCTACTGTGCATTTTTTCTAGATGCTAAGGATATAACAGTGAATAAAACACAAAATTTCCTACCCTACTGGAGCTTGGATTTTAGTAGAGGGAATCAGAAAATAAATAAATAAGTTAATTATTTAGTATATCCTTGGCATAAGCCTAAAGAAAAAAGTAAAGCAGAGAAAGCATAAGGGAATGCCAGGCCAGGGAGTGAGGGTGGGAGGTCAGTTACAACCCAAAACAGGATGCTCAGGAAAGGCCTCCCTGAAAAGGTGATTAAGGTGATCTGAATCCAAGCCTTGAAGGAGATAAGAGAGCAGGTCATGTGGAATCCCCAAACAGAGGAGACAGCAAGTGCAAAGGCCATGAAGTGGGAGCAGGCTAGGCATATTCGAAGAACAGAATGGAAGCCAGTGTGGCTGGAGCAGAATAGGCAAGTGGGAAAGTGACAGGACATGACGTCAGAGGGTAGCCAGAGGCCAGACCTGGTAAATTTTCGTAAGCCGTACTGGGACATTGGATTTTATTCTGAGTAAGATGGGAACTATTGAGTCTCTCTGATCACTTCTATCAAAAAGTATCATATTAGTAAAGTTTTGTTGAAATTAGCGATCTTTATTTTCCCAAACCTTTATTGTGTGCAAGAACAAGGAAGGAACAGGGAGACAAGCTGTGGACTGTGGGCTATTGTGATTATCTAGGCCAGAGTTGATGGTGGCTTTTCACCAGGATGCAAGAAACAGAGATGGCAAAGAGTACCCAGATTCAACAAACAACCTTACAGACAAAGAGAACAATTTAGTGGTTACCGGGGGGAAGGCAGGGGGAGAGTGCACACAAGGGGGGCAGGGGCACATTTATATGGTGTTTGACAAATATTAATGTGCGACTGAAATTTCACAATGTTATAAACTATTTAGACCACAATAAAAAATTTTTCTTTTAATTCAAATGGCATTTTTCACAGAAATATATTTTTTAAAAAAGTACCCAGATTCAGGTTTATTTTGCAAATATAGTCAACAGAATTTGCTGACAGATTTGACATGGATTGGGAGAGAATGAGAACAAGGAATGATGATTCCAAGAGTGTCAGCCTAATTGGAAGGAGGGAGCTGCCAGTGACTGAAACGTGAAAGACTGAAGCTGGAGGTGGTATTGAGGGAAGATCAGGAATTCCATTTTGGCCATAGTAGGTCTGAGATGCATGTTAGACATCCAAGTGAAGATGCTGAGTAAGCAGAAGAATAAATGAGTCTGGAGTTTGGGGGAGAGGTCTAGGCTGGAGAAATAAATTTGGGAGCTATTAGTGTATTGATTCTAAATAAGGAAAAATACATCATAAACAAAGACAACAAACAAGGGATTAGAGAAAAATATTTGTAACAGATAAAAGCTAAAGGTTTGCATATACAACCCCGAATAGCCAAAGGATTCCTGAGAAAAAAGAACAAAGCTGGAGGTATCACACTCCCCAATTTCAAATTATACTATAAAGCCATAGTAACCAAAACAGCATGGTACTGGCACAAAAACAGACACACAGATCAATGGAACAAAATTGAGAGCCCAGAAGTAAACCCACACGTTTATGGACAGCTAATATTCGACAAGGGAGCCAAGAGCATACGATGGAGAAAGGAGAGTCTCTTCAATAAATGGTGTTGGGAAAACTGGACAGCCACATGCAAAAGAATGAAAGTAGACCATTTCCTTACATCGTGCACAAAAATCAACGCAAAATGGATTAAGGACTTGAATGTAAGACCCGAAACCATGAGACTTCTAGAAGAAAACATAGGCAGTACACTCTATGACATTGGTCTGAGCAGCATATTTTCAAGTCTCATGTCTGACCGGCCAAGGGAAACAAAAGAAAAAATGAACAAATGGGACTACATCAAACTAAAAAGCTTCTGCACAGCAAAGGAAAGCATCAACAAAACGAAAAGACAACCTAACCATTGGGAGAAGATATTTGCAAACCACATATCAGATAAGGGGTTAACATCCAAAATATACAAAGGACTCATACAGCTCAACAACAACAAAACCAACAATCCAATTAGGAAATGGGCAAAAGATCTGAACAGATATTTCTCCAAAGAAGATATACAGATGGCCAACAGGCATATGAAAAGATGCTCAACATCATTAGCTATCAGGGAAATGCAAATCAAAACTACAATGGGGTATCACCTCACTCCGATCAGAATGGCTATAATTAACAAGACAGGAAACGACAAATGTTGGAGAGGGTGTGGAGAGAAGGGAACCCTTGTTCACTGCTGGTGGCAGTGCAAACTGGTGCAGCCGCATGGAAAGCAGTACAGAGTATCCTCAGAAAATTAAGAATAGATCTATCATATGATCCAGCTATCCCACTGCTGGGTATTTATCCAAAGAACTTGAAAACACAAAGGCAAAAAGGTACTTGCACCCCTATGTTCATTGCGGCATTATACACAATAGCCAAGACTTGGAAGCAACCTAGGTGCCCATCAAGGGACGAATGGATAAAGAAGAAGTGGTATTTATACACGATGGACTACTACTCAGCCATAAGAAATGACGAAATCCAGCCATTTGTGACAACATGGATGGAACTTGAGGGTATTATGCTGAGTGAAATAAGCCAGAAGGAGAAAGTCAAATACCATATGATTTCACTCATAAGTAGAAGATTAAAACGACAAAAAAAAAAACAACACACACATAGCATTGGAGATTGGACTGGTGGTTACCACTGGGGAAGAGGGAAGGGGGGAGGGCAAAAGGGGTGATTAGGCTCACATGTGAGGGGATGCACTATAATTAGTGTTTGCGTGGTGAACATGATGTAATGTATACAGAATTCGAAATATGATGTACATCCAAAAAAAATAAAAATTAAAAAAGTTTGCATATATATATATTTACACATATATAATAATACAAGAATATTTTACACATTGACAAGAAAAAGACAAAAAAATGTAGAAAAAGTGTCAAAAGAAACAACAAATACAATTTACAGAAGAGGAAATCTGAATGGCCAATAAACTAATGAACAGACGCTCAAACTCAGTAGCAAAGAAGAAAATGTGAATTTTAAAATAGCAAAGAGATAACAAGTCACGCCCATCAGATTGGCAAAAAGTTTAAAAGATTGTCAATAGTAGGTGTTGGCAAGGATGTAGGACAAAGGGAACACTCATTCACCACCAATGGAAGTGACACTGGAACAAACACTTGTACAATCATTCAGCAAATGACTACAAGTTAAAGATGTGTGTGTTCTAACCCAGCAATTTCACTTCTAATTATATTCCCTGGAACTGGGGGTCTTCAAACCAGAGTACTGGTGATTTTGGAGGGTATGTGAAAGCCTTCTGATTCATACCACGGCATGGCAAAAGAAATCAATTTTAGATTTTTAATTTTCATATCTATTCTTTCCTAAAAGTCATCTACCTAAAAAGTGCCTGCTCCATTCACTCTGTCTCTTGCAGTTTGTCCTTTTCCTCCTCCCCTTTTGCAAACACCCTTCCCACTTTGCAATGCTCAGAGCCTTGAATCACCAGAACTCTTTTCCCTTTGCTACAACAACTGACAACACCCCAGATGGAGGCAGCTATATCAGCTGGGGTCCCAGAGCAGGGATAAGGTACAGCAGAGCCCCAGCTAATCCAAGATGGCATGTAGGACAAGCGATTAATTAAACCTTGTTGTTTTAAGCCACTGAAATGTGGGCAATGTTTGTTGTCACAGCATAAAAATATTGCCTATCCTGACCGATACAAAGTCATGCCCTTGCCCGTTCTAACCTTTATTATGGTGTCTTGCCCCCCATATAGAAACCTCAGGGGCATCAAGCAAAGAAGTAGCTTGAAATATTGTTTTCTTCTCTAATGATTGACCAATGCACCATAACCCGAAGTCTTTTTCTGGCTTGCACATATTTCTTTAAGATAGAGAAGCACAGTGTTAGGAACAGGATATTTTGGCCCATGTTGAGATGTTGTGAACTTAAATTGTGGTGTGGGAAGATGAAGAGATAACATTCATTTAATGACTTCATCTCTCCAGTGTCTCTCCCATAAAAGCCGGCCAAGGAGAACACTAATAGGAAATAATGAATGCCAAAAGGGCTTTTTCCATGTATGTAAATATAATTAACTCTTATCAGCTAGTCTCAAAATCCTAGGAATTGTCCTCATTTGGAAAGAAATGAGTCTTTGAACAGCTGAAGCAGGACATTAGTGATGCCACTTCATTTGAAAGAAACTGGAAACATATTCAGAACTACCTAAGTATTTCAAAACATACTACATGAAATTTAGGGATGACAATTTTATGGCTACCCGTCAGTGTACTCTGTTTGATATAAACTTACTGTGCCTCTCACTCCCTGTGTAAGTGTTCAAGGTACTTCTCTGTGCCTTAGTTTCCTCCGCTGTAAAATGGGGATAATGCAGTAGCTCTCCCATAAGGTCGTTAGGAGAAATAGACCAGGTGATATTTGCAGAGCACTTGGAACAGAGTAAATGTTATTTTCTATCAAACAATAAATAAATTAGTGAATAAATATCCCATGAGTAGTTAAAGCATATTTATCAGATTACACTATGAATTATTTATACCACTTACATAATTATATAGTAACAATTATGTAAGATTATATAAGATAATCTGATATCACCTTATAAAATGTTTCATTGTTTCTAGTTCCCGTTAAATTGTGGTCCAATGTATTTACAGCAAATATAACCTTATTTTTCGTTAAACAGAGAGGAAAAGTTTAGACATAATGTCAATTGAACTTATTAAAGTTATTTCTAATTTTTTTACATGACTCAGTTATTTTCAGAAGGTAAAAACCAGAGTTCAATACACGCACGCGCACACACACACTCACGCTTTCTTGCCAAAAGAAATCCCAAGTCTTTGTTTACTTCTTGCTTTACACATATCATGTAGTTTTGGCTACATATTACATTGTGCTATTTCAAATTAAATAATGAAAAATATTGTTACTGCCCTACTTCATATTAGTACTTTTATAAAAAGAATAATTTATATTGGAGCTGATTAAAAATCACATTAACTTCCTTTTCTTCTATTAGTCTATTTTACAAGATGCATTTTTATTTCTCATTGGCTTTCATAATATGCCTTGAAATGTGTATTAACACACGTGAATTTTGAAAAATGAAGTCATATTTTCTAATAGGATATTTATTTGGCTGATAGCTTTGCAAGCTAAATTTAGGTTACCATTTTCAGTAAATTGAATTAGATAAATCTATAGTTTTAAGATTCTGATGAAAATTTCTTTAGAACACGATATTACAGTATTTTATCAAAAAGTATCACTTCAGCAAGCTGTATTGAAATTAGCAATATATTTATTTTCCCAAAACTTTCTGATTATATTGGGTTAAGCCAAATGCCTCTAAGTAAAAGAGCAACAAGTATAATTAATAGTTTTTCCATCGGACTGCTAAAGTCCTTTTGGTATATTTCCCAGAAACTGAGAAAGTGAATGACTATAATATCTGTATAACAAAATATTTTGCAAGTGAGGTTGTTTCCAAATCTTTGCTTTCAAAAAAATTGAAGGCAGACCTAATTAAGTTGTCAGCTGACAGGTCATTAAAATAACTTTTATGATAGTTAATTACATTATTTTTTACAGTATAAATTCATCATGAGTTCAAATAATCGACATCATTTTAGCAAAATACTACATTCCCATCCACTTTTTTATGTGAACAAGATTCTCAGCAGCTCCAGCTACAACAATAAAAAGCAGGAATAGAATTCATGCTGAACTCACATCTTTCTAGCAATAACTATTATTTTTTCACAGATATATAAGCTAATTGAAAAAACACTCAAATTATTTTACCAAATATGTTTCTAATAAAATTTTGATATTTAGGTTTAAAACTATTCACCAAAATAATTATTATGTTGCTTTGACCAATTTTGTACTGATAATAGTGCTAATAACTCGATTCAGAGTAAAATGTTTTAACATTCAGAATCTTTTGGTCATGGAGGAAAATATGTTATTTAAAATTTTGCTTTATATTTTCTTATAAGAAATATGATAGAGCAATTGAGAAAATATATTCAAATATCAAAAAAATGCACTAGGATAAAACTCTGGAGTAAAATGGAAATGTGAATTCGAGGAGAACAAAGAACAACGTAAATTTTCAGACAATAGAGCTTCTTCCATTTCTTTCTATTGATAGTGGTGCCTATCAATCTGCTCTGACATTAGAACAATTGTATTTTAAAATATCAATATTTACAATAAGCAAAACTCATGCCCTTTGCAACTATTCAAATTCGAAACGAAAAATTTTAAATATTATCTTAAAAATGTGCAGGGAATTACATAGTTTGTCAAGATTATTCTAGGGGGTACATAAACAAGAGTTGCTTTAAAGAAATTCTAATGCATGTGCACACGGAGAAATGTAAAAGGACGTCATTCTAACGTTGCTTGAAATAAGGAAAACTTAGGGAAAACTAAGTATCTACCAACCAGAGAATAGATAGAAAATATATATATATATATATGAAGTACTACCATAAAGGAACGAAAATGATGAACCAGGTGTATATCAATAAACATGAGCAAATGTCAAAAACATAGTATCTATAGGAAAGATATATTATTTACCGAAATGTTTTAACCAGCAAAACATTTAAAACTACTGAAATATAGTTGAACTAGAAAATATAGAATAAAATTTTAAACATACATGGAATTAATAAACATTAATTCATGATAGAGGTTAACTCTCAGGAGGGAGAGAAAGAAAAAATGAGATTGAGGAGGGATACACAGGGGCTCCAGGAGAATCTTTAGTTTTTTTAATTTAATAAATTTGAGGCAGTTATGGCCAGATATTGAGGTTATTAAAACTTCTTAAAGCTGGGAAGTGGGCACATGGGTCATCATATACCTATCTGTATAGTAGAATGATTTCATAATAAAAATGGCTAAAAGTAAAAGACAACATGTAAAAAAAAAAAAAAAAAACCAGTAATACAATGTATCCTAAAATGGCAAAGGGAAGAATTTTTTAAAAATCAATTTAACAGATCAAAGGAAAAGAGGAAAACAAAATACAAAGAAAAAAGCAGTGAATAAGAAAAACAAAATAAGGTGGTGGAAGTAAGTTTAAATATGTTAATAATCAAAATATATGTAAAGAGAATAAACTCACTATTAAATGACAGAGATCCTCAGATTTTTATTTTTTAAAGCCAGCCATGTAAGGCTTACAAGAGACACAGTTTAGACAAAATGACACAGAAAGTTTAAAGATAAAGGGATTTAAAACCACCAAGCAAATTCTCTCTTAAGGAAAACTATTGTAGCTATATTATTGTTAGATAAAATGGGATTTAAGGCAAAAGGCAATAAAGTGGATAAAGAGAGAAGTTAAACAATTAAAACAAGCATTTCGCTAAGATTCAACAGCCATGAATTTAAGTGCATTTAACAACATCTATAGAAAAAGCAAAAAACTGACAAAAGCGTAATGAGATGTTTACAAAGCACCATCGTGGAGAAAGCTTTGATCTCATCTGTATCAGAATATGATAAGTTGAGTAACCTCCCTACTGCCAAATCCTTAAGCTAGAGAACTTCAACCACCAAATTAGTATTTCGATTTCACGGATATATACAGAATCCCGCAAAGAACAAAAACAAATCAGACAAGAAAACGGAGGGTATATGTTCTTTCAAGTGCATCTAAAACAATGACAGAAAAGCTCGCACAGGTTAACTTTCAAAAGAAATCTCAACAAATTCGAAATCATCGTCACGCACATCACATTCCATTACCACAATAAAGTTAAATTGGAAAACAACAATAAAATGATAATTTTTAAGCCCTAACATACGTTTAAGAACTTTTCAAAGAATATACTCTTAAAATAAGGTGAAGGGACTCTCAGATCCTCTCCAGTCCAGTTTGTAAAGTACTGGCGTTAGGTCCGAGTTTAAACCCCACCTCAAACAATGGCAGTAACACATAGAATCCACTAGATGTCAGTGTTACTATATATTTATTTTCCTTTGCCCGCACGGTGAAGTCAAATTACACCGAAGACCACCCAGCCCAACGACCTAGGTTTCAGACCCAATTCTAAGCCCTTTTAGACTCAAACGTCTAATAACGAGGAAATAATATTTGTAGTGAATAATTGTAATGTGCTATACAAATGTAAATTTTTTCGGCACAATAGTTTCCTAAATTTCTTTCTGTATATTTTCCATAAATTACTTTTTAGCTTGCTAAAGCAATTTTGTATGATTTCATAAGCCTTTTAAGAGTCAAAAAGT
Organism: Equus przewalskii; assembly: GCF_037783145.1. Lineage (NCBI taxonomy): Eukaryota > Metazoa > Chordata > Mammalia > Perissodactyla > Equidae > Equus > Equus przewalskii. Next base: position 36,768,914 of record NC_091834.1, on the reverse strand, counting down.
AAGACAGAAGCATTTCCTACTGCTTTTGGGGGGAAAAAAATCCCACTAAACTGTCTTTAATCCATATTTGTACATAAAGTGTGTTCCTTTTAGAAATACAGCTCTGTGACAAAAGTGGTACTAATATTAAAAGGGATCTCGGGAAGCCATCTAGTCTAACTGCCTCCATCTTAAAAACTGACAAATGGGGAGCAGATCTATATTGAAAGACTGCAGGGAAGGAAGTCAGCAGTCAGGAAGTTCTTCCCATCGAATCTACATCCTCCTGGTGAAGTTGAATCCCATTTCCCCTAGTGTGAGCATCTCCAGCCAGGATGAAGGGCTCACTGCCCACCATCCTCATCGAAGAAGAACCCTTCACATGCTGGAACACGTGCATAAAAGCCTGTCTTGAACTATAAAGTGGATCTCTACGGGGAGGCAGCAGTGAGCAACTGTCAGGTAAAGTAGTGATAGCCCCAAAGTTATTGTGGTAAAAGAGACTGTCCAACAAAAGCCTCCTGTAATGTAAAGAGACCTGACCTTGAAGTACAGAGATACGGGTTCTCATCCCCGCTCGCCGCCACCAGCGTTGTGGGTTACCTCAGGGCGCCGGAGGAAGAATCATGGTGATTGAGCACCTACTATGAGCTAAGTGCTGTCATCAGTTCTTATAATCCTTACCACGGGCCTGCAAGGTAGGAGCGATTATTGGTATCATCATTATTATTATAACTATAACTGCTTTCCGAATGAAGAAATTGAGGCTCAAGGAGGTTAACTACTTTGCCCAAAGGCGCGCAGCTGGAGGGAGACAGAGCCGGGCTTTCAGTTCCCGCCAACGGCGATGCCCGCACAGGACACCTCTGTTCTTGAAGTGCTTCAAGCTGTATAGTGATGGGCTCTAAAAAAGGAAACATAAAAATAGCAGGGGGCAGGGAGCTCCTTATCCAAGTCACTGTTCCTCCCTCAACTGTAACATGGGTAATTGAAAGTTAGCACTGTGTGACTGATGATTAGCTCTGTTTCTACCCTAGAGAGAGGTACTCAGGTATAAGGAAGTCGTCCTCACAGTAAAGCTCCCTACACATGAGAATGGTTACCAAGGGAAACTGGGGAATCTACTACTCTGTCTTTAAAAATGAGATACTCACAATCGCCTAGGATGGTCAAACCTGGCTGCACTTGAATTCAGGACGTGGACTGCAAGGAATCGTTCCTCCAAGGCCTGGTCGGCCCTGAACACTGACGGTTAGGCGGTCCTTTGCCTCTGCGGTACAGATACCCGTTGTCTTCCTCTCTCCTTCCTCCTTCCCTTTCTTCCTTTCTCTTCTTTCCCTTACTTTCTTTTTGTCTTTTTATTTCTCCTGTTCCTTCCTTTTTGAAACAACTTGAGGTGGGCTGGGGAGGTTAGTGATGGGAAAATGGGTGAAGATGCTCAAAAAGTACAAACTACCAGTAATAAGATAAGTAAGTCTGAGAAGTAATGTACAGCATGGTGACTATAGTTAATACTGTATTGTACACTTAGTTACTAAGAGGGTAGATCTTAAAAGTTCTCATCACAAGGAAAAAGTATTTTCTAACTTCGTGAGCTGACAGATGTTAATTAAGCTGTGGTAATCATTTTGCAATATATACATATATCAAATCCTGATGTCATACACCTTACGCTAATACAATGTTATATGTCAATTACATCTCAATAAAACTGGGAAAAAATTTTAATTACAAAACAACCATACATTCATTGAGAAGAAAAATTAAACAATACAAGCATAGGAAAAGTAAAAAATGATTAAAGTTCTCACTTGCCATCTCTCCACCCACTCTCTCCAGGTGGAAACCATTGATAATAGCTTGATGTTGTTTATGCATTTACAAAGAAAAAGGAAGGAGAGAAGCAGAGAGAGGAGGAAGAGAGAAAGGAGGGAGTTATTTCTACAGAACTGGGATAATATTGTTCATATTGTTCTGTAGCTTGCCTTCACACAAAGCTATCTCATAGACATCTAATGTTTACACAGTCATGCACCGCATAATGACGTTTTTGTCAATGATGTACTGGGTGGTCCCATAAGATTAGTACCATATATCCTAGGAGTATAGTAGGCTAGACCGTCTAAGTTTGTGTAAGTGCACTCTATGATGTTTGCACAACAAGAAAATCATTTAATGACGCATTTCTCATAATGACTCCCTGTCGTTAAGTGGCACATGACTGTACTTTCTTTTAACAGCTACACAGTATTTGTTAGCACAGAAGTGCCATGACTTGTTAACCATTCCCCTACCCATAGACGTTTAAACTGTCTCCAGTTTGTTTCTATTCCAAACCATGCTACAGTGGAATCACTGTCCAAATACCTTTATGCGCTTAATGTGACTATTTCTAAGGACAGGTTTCTACAAGAGGAATTGCTGGGTCAAAGGTACGGCTGTAAGAGTTTTAATAGGCGCTGTCAAATTATCCTTCAAAAGTCTTCTCAACACAAATAATCAATAACCAATTTATAGATAAGGGAGATATTTAATGAGCTAATGTGAGGACTAGCCCAGAAGTGATCTCTTCCCCAGGGAAGAAAGCTCTCCAGAGAAGCATGGTTTGCAGCACGGTTATATACCATTTCAGAACAAAGAACATATGTCAAGCATAACAGGAATACAATTTTTTTTCCCAAAGTCACAAGGAGATGTTTTGCTGCAGTTTAGCACATGCACAAGAAGTCAGTTTGGCCTTGGTTCTCTGGGAAGAAAAGCTTATCTTCAAAGTACTGGTATTAGCATCAGAGAAAGCAAGGCACTCATCCCTATCTTTAAAGGGCGCATTCTTTGCTTTGGGAAAATGTCTGAAGCAGATGTACGATGCGTGTTTGGTGGGCCGTAAGTCAGGCTGTTTTGGGAAAAACAAGCTTTAGGCCAAATCGGATGTAAACCAGAATGGCTTACTCATATACCTCAATATGTGAAAACTGATTATTATTCTTATTATTTTCATCATCTCTAGGAAGTTTTATGTCTACCAGTTATTAGTTTAGCTTTTTCTAAACTCTTTTTGTGCATTAAAAACCATTCTTACTTTCACAAAACAGGCAAATAGCAATGATGAATAGAGAATATATAAATGTTTCAGATCACCATTTAAGGATACTTTCCACATCCTTCTATCAATATTTTGTGAAATTTTTGTTTTGTCTTATGGCGGAAAGTGGCAAGCATAAGACTCTTTGTTTCTTGGCTTTTTTTTTAAGACTTTATTTTTTAAATTTATTATTTTTGGTGAGGAAGATTGGCCCTGTGCCAGTCTTCCTGTGTTTTGTATTTGAGTCGCTGCCATACCATGGTTTGATGAGTGGTGTAGGTCTGTGCCCGGGATCTGAACCCACAAACCCAGGCCACCAAAGTGGGAACACACTGAATTTAACCACTATGCCACAAGGCCAGCCCCAAGACTTTGTGCGTGTGTGTGTGTGTGTGTCGTGTGTGAGGAAGATCAGCCCTGAGCTAACTACTGCCAATCCTCCTCTTTTTGATGAGGAAGACAGGCCCTGAGCTAACATCAATTCCCACCTTCCTCTACTTTATACGTGGGACGCCTACCACAGGATGGCTTTTGCCAAGCGGTGCCATGTCCGCACCTGGGATCTGAACTGGCGAACCCTGGGCCACTGAGAAGTGGAACGTGCAAACTTAACTGCTGCGCCACCAGGCCAGCCTCGAGACTTTACTTTTTTTAGAGCAGCTTTAGGTTCACAGCAAAATTGAGAGGAAGGTACAAAGATTTCCCATATACCTACTGTCCCCCTACACATGCACAGCCTCCCCCATTATCATCATCCCCCATCAGAATGGTGCATTTGTTACAATTGATGAGCTTTCATTGACATACCATAATCACCCAAAGTCCATAGTTCACATTAGGGTTCTCTCTTGGTGTTGTACATTCTACGGATTTGGACAAATTTGTAATGGCATGTACCCATCATTACAGTATCACACAGAGTATTTTCACTGCCCTGAAAATCCTCTGTGCTCCACCAATTCTTCCCCCACTCCCCAACCACTTATCTTTTTACTGTCTCCATAGTTTTGCCTTTTCCGGAATGTCGTATAGTTGAATCATACAGTATGTAGCCTTTTCAGATTTGTTTCATTCACTGAGTAATATGCATTTAATTTTCCTCTATGTCCTCTTGACAGCTCATTTCTTTTTAGCACTGAATAATATTCCATTGTCTGGATGTGCCACAGTTTATTTATCCATTCACCCACTGAAGGGCATCTTGGGTGCTTCCAAGTTTTGGCAATTATGAATAAAGCTGCTGTAAACATCTGTGTGCAGATCTTTGTGTGGACATAAGTTTTCAACTCCTTTGAGTAAATATCAAGGAAAGTGATTGCTGGATTACATGGTAAGAGTACTTTTAGTTTTGTAAGAAACTGCCAGACTGGCTTCCAACATTGCTGTACCCTTTTGCATTCCCACCAGCAATGAATTAGAGTCCCTGCTGCCCCACATCCTCCCCAGCATTTGGTGTTGTCAGTGTTCCAGATTTTAGCCATTCTAATAGATGAGCAATGGTATCTCGTTGTTTTAATTTGCATTTTCCTGATGACACATATTGTGGAGCATCTTTTCATATGTTTATTTGCCATCTGTATATCTTCTTTGGTGAGTTGTCTGTTAAGGTCTTTGGCCCATTTTATAATCAGGTTGTTTATTTTCTTACTGTTGAGTTTTAAAAGTATATTTTGGATAACAGTCCCTTATCAAGTGTGTCTTTTGCAAATATTTTCTCCCAACCTTTACCTGTTTTATTCTCTTAACATTGTCCTTCACAAAGCAAAAGTTTTTAATTTTAATGAAGTCCAGCTTATCCATTATTTTTTTCATGGATTATGCTTTTAGTGTTGTACCTAAAAAGTCATTGCCATAACCAAGGTCATTCAGGTTTTCTCCTAAGCTATCTTCTAGGAGTTTTATAGTTTGCATTTTTACATGTGGGTCTGTGATCCATTTTGAGCTAATTTTTGTGAAGGGTGTAAAGTCTGTGTCTAAATTTTTTTTTCATGTGGATGTCCAGTTGTTCCAACACCATTTGCTGGAGAGACTGTCTTTTCTCTATCTTATATCCTTTGTTCCTTTGTCAAAGATCAGTTCCCTCTGTTTATGTGGGTCCACTTCTGGGCTTTCTATTCTGCTCCACTGATCTATATGTCTATTCTTTTGCCAATACCACACTACATTGATTGTTTTAGTTTTAAGGTAAGTCTTGAAGTCAGGTAGTGTCCGTCCTCCAATTTTGTCATTCTTCAATATCATGTTGGTCATTCTGGGTCTCTTGCCTCTCCGTATAAACTTTAGAATCAGTTTGTCAATATCCATAAAATAACTTGCTGGAATTTGGATTGTGTCTCATTGAATCTATAGATTAAGTTGGGAAGAACCAACCTCTTGACAATACTGCTGGTGTACAATTCAATGAGTTTGGGTAAATCTAATAGACAATGTTCATATCACCTCAGAAAGTTCCCTTATACCTACTTCCAGTAAGGCCCAACTTGCATAAATATTCTCATACGCATCTTTTTATGGACATATTTTCATTTCCTTTGAGTAAGTACCTGGGGGTACAATTATTGAGTGATAGGATAGTTGTATATTTAACTTCATAAGAAATTACCATATAGAGAGGACCGCTTTATATTCCCACTGACTCTATATGGAAGTTTTAGGTATTCCACAGTCTTGCCAAGATGGTCTGAAATGATATATTATTATGCTTTTAATTTCAATTATCTGATGATTAATGATGTTTGAGCATTTATTCTTGCACATATATTTTCTTTTGTAAAGTATCTATTCAAGTATCTTTTCCATTTTTAAATTCTTTTTGGTTTGAAGTTGTTGATTTGTAGGACTTCTTTATCTACTCTCTATATAAGTCCTTTCTCAGATATGTGTATTATATTTTCTCACAGTCTGTGGCTTATCATTTTAGTTTATTAACGGGCTTTTTAGACAAACAGAAGTTTTAAAATTTTGATAAAGTCCAAATTATAAATTTTCCTTTTATGTTTAGTGTTTTTGTCTCTTCTCTAAGAAATCTTTGCCAACCCATGTTCCCAAAGATATTCTCATATGCTTTCTTCTAGAAACTTTCTGGTCTTAGCTTCTAGGTTCAGATCTAAAATTCATCTCAATTAATTTCTGTGTATAGTATGAGGTAAGAGAGAAGGTTCACATTTTTCTATATGTTTATCCAGTTGTTCCAGTACTATTTGTTGGCATAAAGGAATGATGCTCCCTTATTTTCTTTTATTTATAGTATTATTCTCTATTTTATTCCTGATATTGGTCATCTGTGCTTCTCTTTTTTTCTTGATTAACCTTGCTAGGAGTTTATAAGATTTATTAATCTTTTCAAAGAAACAGCTTTTGGCCTTTGTTAATTTTCTCTGTTGTTTTCTATTTTATAGATTTCTGCTCATATATTTTTTATTTCCTTCCACATAGCTATTAATTTAATTAAATTATATATGTTATTTGATTTTCTCTTTATTGCAATTTAAAGTGAAAACTTTCATCATTGATTTTACATCTTTCTCATTAAAATATAAGCGCTTACATGTAGACAAATGAAAATGAAAATATGACATGCCAAAATCTATGGGATACAGCAAAAGTGGTTCTAAAAGGGAAGTTTATAACAATTCTGGCCTACCTCAACAAAGAAGAAAAATCCCAAATAGACAATCTAACAGCACATCTAAGGGTACTGGAAAAAGAACAACAAACAAAGCCCAAAATCAGCAGAAGGAAGGAAATAATAAAAATCAGAGCAGAAATAAACGAAATAGAGACTCAAAAAACAATAGAAAAAATTAATGAAACCAAGAGCTGGTTCTTTGAAAAGATAAACAAAACTGACAAACCCTTAGCTAGACTCACCAAGGAAAAAAGAGAGAAGGCTCAAATAAATAAAACCAGAAATGAAAGAGGAGAAATTACAATGGACACCTCAGAAATACAAAAGATAATAAGAGAATACTATGAAAAGCTATATGCCAACAAATTGGATAATCTAGAAGAAATGGATAAGAAACATACAACCTTCCAAAACTGGACCAAGAAGGAGTAGAGAATTTGAATAGACCACTCACCAATAAGGAGGTCGAAACAGCAATCAAAAACCTCCCCAAAAATAAAAGTCCAGGACCAGACGGCTTCCCTGGTGAATTCTACCAAACATTCAAAGAAGACTTAATACCTATCCTTCTCAAACTCTTCCAAAAAATGGAAGAGGAGGGGAGGCTTCCTAACTCATTCTACAAAGCCGACATTATCCTGATACCAAAACCAGACAAGGACAACATAAAAAAGAAAATTACAGGCTAACGTCACTGATGAACATCGATGCAAAAATCCTCAACAAAATACTAGCAAATCGAATACAACAATACATTAAAAAGATCATACACCATGATCAAGTGGGATTTATTCCCCAAATGTAGGGATTGTTCAACATCTGCAAATCAATCAACACCACATCAACAAAATGAAGAATAAAAATCACATGATCATCTCAATAGATGCAGAGAAAGCATTTGACAAGATACAGCATCCATTTATGATAAAAACTCTAAGTAAAATGGGTATAGAAGGAAAATACCTCAACATAATAAAGGCCATATATGACAAACCCACAGCAAATATCATTCTCAATGGAGAAAAACTGAAAGCTATCCTTCTAAGAACAGGAACCAGACAAGGATGCCCACTGTCACCACTCTCATTTAACATAGTATTAGAAGCCCTAGCCAGAGCAATCAGGCAAGAAAAAGAAATAAAAGGATCCATATTGGAAAATAAGTAATGAAACCGTCACTCTTTGCAGATGACATGATTTTATATACAGAAAACTCTAAAGAATCCACTAAAAAACTTTTAGAAACAATAAATGAATACAGTCAAGCTATGGGATACAAAATCAACATACAAAAATCGGTTGCGTTTCTATACACTAACAATGAGGTAGCAGAAAGAGAAATTAAGAGCACAATCCCAGGGGCCAGCCCCATGGCCGAGTGGTTAAGTCTGCAAGCTCTGCTGCAGCAGCCCAGGGTTTCGCTGGTTAAGATCCTGGGCGTGGACATGGCACTGCTCATAGGCCACATTGAGGTGGTGCCCCACACGACACAACTAGAAGGACATGCAACTAACATATACAACTATTTACCAGGGGAATTTGAGGAGATAAAGCAGAAAAACAAAAAGATTGGCAACAGTTGTTAGCTCAGGTGCTGATCTTTAAAAAAAAAAAAAAGAATACAATCCCATTTTCAATTGCTACAAAAAGAATAATATACCTAGGAATAAACTTAACCAAAGTAGTGAAAGATCTGTACACCTAAAACTATAAAACATTGTTGAAAGAAATCGAAAAAGACACAAAGAAATGGAAAGATATTTCATGCTCTTGGATTGGAAGAATTAACATAGTTAAAATGTCCATACTTCCTAAAGCAATCTATAGATTCAATGCAATCACTATCAAAGTTCCAACAACATTTTTTACAGAAATAGAACAAAGAATCCTAACATTTATATGGAACAACAAAAGACCCCAAATAGTCAAAGGATTCCTGAGAAAAAAGAACAAAGCTGGAGGTATCACACTCCCCAATTTCAAAATATACTACAAAGCCATTGTAACCAAAACAGCATGGTGCTGGCACAAAAACAGACACACAGATCAATGAAACAGAATCGAGAGCCCAGAAATAAACCCATACATTTAGGGACACCTAATGTTCGACAAGGGAGCCAAGAGCATATGATGGAAAAAGGAGAGTATCTTCAATAAATGGTGTTGGGAAAACTGGACAGCCACATGCAAAAGAATGAAAGTAAACCATTACCTTACATCGTGCACAAAAATCAATGCAAAATGGATTAAAGACTTTAACGTAAGACCCGAAATCATGAAATTTCTAGAAGAATACATAGGCAGTACACTCTTTGACATCAGTCTTAGAAGCATATTTTCAAGCACCATGTCTGACCGGCCAAGGGAAACAAAAGAAAAAATGAACAAATGGGACTACATCAAACTAAAAAGCTTCTGCACAGCAAAGGAAACCATCAACAAAACACAAAGACAACCTAACAAATGAGAGAAGATATTTGCAAACCATATATCAGATAAGGGGTTAATATCTAAAATATACAAAGAACTCATACATCTCAATAACAAAAAAACCAACAACCAGAATAAAAAATGGGCAAAAGATCTGAACAGAGATTTCTCCAAAGAAGATATACAGATGGCCAACAGGCATATGAAAAGATGCTCAACATCATTAGCTATCAGGGAAATGCAAATCAAAACTACAATGAGGTATCGCCTCACTCTAGTCAGAATGGCTATAATCAACAAGACAGGAAATAGCAAGTGTTGGAGCAGATGTGGAGAGAAGGGAACCCTTGTTCACTGCTGGTGGGAGTGAAAACTGGTGCAGCCACTATGGAAAGCAGTACAGAGTATCCTCAGAAAATTAAGAATAGATCTACCATATGATCCAGCTATCCCACTGCTGGGTATTTATCCAAAGAACTTGAAAACACAAAGGCAAAAAGGTACTTGCACCCCTATGTTCATTGCGGCGTTATACACAATAGCCAAGACTTGGAAGCGAACTAGGTGCCCATCAAGGGACGAATGGATAAAGAAGATGTGGTATTTATACACGATGGACTACTACTCAGCCATAAGAAATGATGAAATCCGGCCATTTGTGACAACATGGATGGACCTTGAGGGTATTATGCTGAGTGAAATAAGACAGAGGGAGAAAGCCAAATACCGTATGATCTCACTCATAAGTAGAAGATAAAAACAACGACAAACAAACACATAGCATTGGAGATTGGATTGATGGTTACCATAGGGGAAGGGGGAGAGGGCGAAAGGGGTAATTAGACTTACATGTGAGGTGATGGGCTATAATTAGTTTTTGGGTGGGGAACAAAAAATATATATATAAGCACTTACAGTTTATTCTCTCTAAGCACTGATGTAGCTACATTCTACAAATTCTGATATGTTGTATATTCATTATCATTCATTTTGAAGTAATTTCTAATTTTCCTTTTGATTTCTTCTTTGACCCATAGTTCATTTAGCAGTCTTCAAGACATCTTAGTGTTGTTAAGTTCTAACTTAACTCCACTGTGTAAGAAAATAACTTTGTAAAATTCCAATCTTTTGAAATTCCAGTCTTATTTTTTGGCCCAGGATATGGTCTATCTTGATGAATACTCTATGTGCACTTGAAAAGAATATGTATTCTGAAGTTGTTGGGTATAGCATTCTATAAATGTCAGTTAGGTCAAAGTGGGTTGATAATGTTCAAATCTTTTATATTCTTGAGTTTTCACCTAGTTTTTCTATCAGTAACTGAGAGAATGATGTTAAAGTCTCTATCTATGATTGTGAATTTGTTTATTTCTCTCCTTAGTTCTGTCGCTTTTTGCTTCCTGTATTTTGAAGCTCTGTTATAAGCTGCATACACACATGATTATGTCTTCCTATTGAATTGACCTTTTTATCATTATGAAATGCCTTAAATTCTAGTAATATTCCTTTGCTCTAAGTCCACATTTGTCTTGGGTTACTATAGCCACATTATATTTGTGTTGTTCAGTTTGCACAATATATCTTTTCACTTTTATTTTCAACCTCTCTCTTTATATTTACAGTGCATCTCTTATAGACTTCATATGGTTGAATCTTGCTTTTTTATGCTATCTGGCAGTGTCTGCCATTTAATTAGTGTTCAATTTATTAAACTTAATATTGGTATAGTTAAATTTTGGTTTCCCATTTTGCTATTTGTTTTCTATTTGCCCCATCTTTTTCCTTTGATTCTCCTTCCCTACATTATTTTGAGTTAATCACATTTTTTAAATATTTATTTTAATTTCCCTGTGGATTTAATTCTACCTTTTTGTATTTTTTAAGTTATTGCTCTAGGTATTATGTGAATTCTTAACTTACCCCGCCTACTTAGAGTGAATATTTTACACCTTCTTGTAAAATATAAAAAGCCAGCGACAGTAAAATTCCATTAATGCCCAGTCATATATTATATATCCACTATATTATAAATACCAAAATACAATTTTATAAATTTTGCTTTAAACAGTGAGTTCTTTTTTTTAATTGGAAGAAAAAATATTTTATATTTACCCACTTTTCTTTTTTAACTATTTCTAACTCTGGTTTATTCCTTCTGTTGATCTGAGTTTGTACTAGCTAACATATCCTTTCAGCCTAAAAAGTGTCCTTTAACATAACTTCAGCAAGTCAGCTTTTACCTTCCTTTTTGAAGGATATTTTTGCTAGATGTAGAATTTTGGATGAACTGAATTTGTCGTTCAGCACTTTAAAGACGTTGTTCCATTGTCATTGTCTCAACTGTTTCTGTTGAAAAGTCAGCGATTATCTGTATCATTGTCCCCTTATATGATGTATTTCCCCTCTGACAACTTTTAAGGATTTTCTCTTTATCACGGGTTTTCAGAAACTTAGCTAAACTGTGCCTATATGTGGTGGGTGTTTTGCACTTACCTTGCATGAGCGTTGCTGAGCTGCTTAGATCTGTAATAATGTTTTCCATCAAATTTTGAAATTTTTCATCTATTTTTCTTCGACTGCTTTTTTCTTCATTTGTTTTCTCTCTCTTCTTCTGGGAACCCAATTACATGTATGTTAGCCTGTGATATTTTCCCACAGGATCTGAAGTTCTTTTTCTCATTCTTGTAAAAATTTTTTCCTGTCTCTTCTTCAGACTGGACAGTTTCTATTGATTCTTCAAATTTCCTGACCCTTTATATTGCTCTTAAGCCTATCTAGTGAATTTTATTTCAAATATACTTTTCAGTTCTGAAATTTCCATTTGGATCATTTTTGTAGTGTCTATTTCTTTGCTGTAATGCTCCATCTGTTTGCTCCTTATGATTATTTTATCCTTTAAGTCTCTAAACAAATATATTACAGCTGCATTATAGTCTTTGTAACATCTGAGTAATCTTGGGTCATTTACTATTTGGTCACATTTTCCTGATTCTTCATATGTCTAGTAATCTTTTATTTATACTGCACATCGTAGAGGATACATTATAGACTGGTTTCTGTTATTTTCCCTGAACCGTATTGAATTTTCTCCTAACTGGCAGTTAAATTAGTGGCTGTTGACCTTGAACTTGTAGAGGCTTGGTTTAATGCTTCAGTGGGGTCTTTTTCAGTTTTGTCAGTAGTCCTAGGGCAAATCCCTTAAATATGATATCTAGTCTTTATACTTAAGGCATGACTTTTCTACTAGTTTAAGTGGAAATCTTGGAAAATGATCAAGCCCCTCCTACTTGGCAGGACTAAAATTCTAAACTCTGTCTCCATGCAGGGGACAGGAGCTGAGGTCTCTGTTCTATGCTTTCAGTCTCCCAGCTGTAGTTTTCCACCAGGTTCCTTGAAGTCTTCCTACACTGTGTAGGTCAGGGGTCAGCCAAGGATTTGAGAAGATGATATAAGCAGGTTTGGGGCCTACACCCTCTAAGATCTCTCTTTCTGAGATTTCTGCCCCTCAATTTCCAATCACTGTGATAGCCCCCAAACTCTACCCTCCAAATCCTCAGGCCAGTAAGACTGTGAATTTCTGCTTGAGTTCTAGTTGTCTTGCAATGGGTGGATTAGAGAGTATCCTCAGGAAAATCCATAAACATATTGATTTCATCCAGTGTGGTTCCTTATTTTAAGGGTCAAATTCCCTCCAGTTTCTGCCTGCTATGTTCTCTCTCCAATACACTTAAATAGTTGTCCTTTAATATTTTGTTCTGAGTTTATCATTGCTATCTGTAGGACGACAGTCTAATACAAGCCACTCCTCCACAACCAGAACCAGCACATATATAGGTAACTTTTTCATTTGATTTCACCTAGGTGAGATCTGCCTTCTCCACTTGCAGCAAAGATTACAGCAGTTTGAAATTTTGGGGCAAACCTTTCATTTTTGAATCATTGGTTTCCACTTCTAGATCATCATTGCTTTACTAAAAAGTAGATGCTCCAAAGAGGGAAGCAAAAGCTTGCCTTCCTTGAAACAATCTCAAGTGAAATACCATGTCTGCTTTTGTTGAATTTATTATTTTTAAGAGAAAACCTTAGGGCGTCAGCCTTCTAAAGCGCTTCAGCCTGAAAGATGTGCGTTTACTGTCCATGCGTCCTCCCAGTTTTACAAATAACCCCTTGAAAACATCCCCATGACTGATCATTTAGTCAACAAGTAAACAAAGGAAACCTTTGTTTTAATTAGTTTTGCTGGGTACACTGGACAAATTAAAGGAAGGAGAGCCAGGTAAAAGAACTTAGTGAGCTGGGAGATGCGGGGTGTTGATTTTGTAGGATGTGGTTTAGAGATTCCTGATGGGAATGGCCCGTACCATGAGAGTTCCGGGTGGGTGCCATGCCACACAGGAAACAATTGTAGCCTGCCCCTGGGAGTAAGCCAGAGAGCTAACAAATTCAGTGTGCATTGAAATGCTTCATCAACACGCCTTCTGCAGGGCCTGCCCTCTCTGCTGGGTCACTGACCTTTATAAGTGCACAGTCATGGCCACCGCCTGACAGGCATGAAAAGAAGACAGACAATGGACGAGAAGGAGACACGCACAGAGGGGGAAAACGCACTCATTCAAGGGATTTACTGGTCAGGGATGTAATGTCCTATGTCCAACTCCAAAATGCAAGTGACGGTGTTTAAACCATGCAGATCAGGCTGAATAAATAAAAGGAATGATTTCTATCAACATAAAAGTGTTCCTGAGAATCCTGATCAGTTTTGTGGCAGCACAGAACAATGTGGAAAGTTGCTCTTTGCTATAAAATTTTTCACCAAGTTCTAAAAGCTTTAGATCATTAATTGATAGTGTCATACAGCTTGATTTCAAAGGCATTCCAGACTCCAGAGACAGCATCATATAGCGGCTTGCAAGCAGGGGAAAAAAAGTTGAATTTGGATCCTGCATTTGTCACAAAGTAGCCATGTAACCTTTGGCCACTTCCTGCAAACCACCATTCTCTGTCTGTATATCAAGGAGGTGCTCTCAGAGCACAATGATCCTATTTCTCTGATATTTTAGGACATCTGCGTTTGTTACTGTCCTTTTGCGTTCTCAGACGATTTGTACAGTTTCTTGTTCAGGGAGTTTAAAAGCCTTGTTAACACAGTGATATTCAAAATGAGCTCCTGGAATGCTAAATGTTCCCTCAGTTCAGTAAGACGTCCTATATTATTTTACATATTGGAATTCCATGCAGGCTTTTATTTATTTTTGTTTTATTTTAAAATAATTCCTCTCTTTACTTGGGGGGGAAAGCATTTGAAAACCTGTTCTCAAGGATGTTCCTTCTACCCCCAAAGGTCTATAATTCTTGTAATGGAAAAGGAATGCATAAATTTATACCTTTTATTGATAAATATTTTTCAGAGGATCCTATCAGTGATATTAAATTACATATCTCTCCTATTGATTCTTGACCAAAATACTATTCTGATAGAAAAATAATGTAACACTGATGCATATGGAAAGATGCATGTGTTGTGAAAAGCCTAGTCTGGAATGGGAGCACTGTTCGAGATTGCATACACACACCTCCCCACTAGATAGTCCTATAGAGTGATTTTGTCAGCTGATTCTGTCCACACTTCATGGTCTCTAAGCCTTACCACCCTCATCTGGTTACATTAGCCCAAGGGCATCTCAAAAACGGCATCTTGCCTGGCATTCCACCCCTAAGTGACTAACAACTCATTTTCCTGGGGAACCTCTCCTAATTATCAGTTCAGAGAAAGCAACACTAACTGAACCCAAACATAATTGTGTATATAAATCTCCAGGAAGAATAAGCATATGATGCATTTCAAAGCCAAATACAAGTGATTTCTATTATTGATCACTGACAATAATTTTTCTCACTACTCCCTTCTATAAATACAAGGTAACTAAACAGGTAACGTGTGGGAACAATCTGCCAGTGGGTTCCTAAATCCAAAGCACATATCTGATACTTATAGTAGCTTTCACTCGAGAAACTACTCTCATATGTGGTTGTAATTCTTTTTACTTTTTATTCTCACTTTGCAAAAGTAAAGAAATTTAATCCTGGAGAGGATGACATCCAAGGTCATTTTAAGACATAGGTAATTGTCCTTCACTGCTAAAGAGACTGAGGTCTCTATGAGCAAACAGAAGTATCTGACTTGGTGTTAAGGTAAAAGCTTTGCCCATCTTCTGGAAGAAGAGGATGGTACTTCCTTGTTAGTCCCTAAGCCTGTGTGGTTGGAAAAACTGTTCTCAGGGCTTATGAGAAACACTGGAGGAGCAATCACTGTGTTTAATATATTTACTCCCCAAATACAAAGGTGCTGGACTACCCTCCAGGGACTTTTATTCTGTTGCATAAAATCTCACGTTATCATTCATGTAGCCTAAACTACCACAGTCATATGCTGAACACTTTGCACTGTTAGATTTTTTTAGATATATTTTTAGTTTGTTCTTGATTTCTCTACTCCTTTTTAAAGTTTTTCTTACTGGGGGAGAAGGGAAGCCACATTTAAAAGTAATAGAGACAACTGTTAGACAGAATTCTGAAGGAAGTGAGTGTACTCACCCCACCCACTTCATCAGGAGAAGCTTCCTGTGTGAGGTGGGATTTGAGTCATATTAATTTGTCCCAGACCACACCAAAATTAAGCTGTTCACGTCCGAAACATTCCATGAATTCAGTTGCGAGGAGGAATTTGTTCAGCCATGTTATGGATTCATATTTCTTGCCTCTCCCAAGAAGTTCTGGGTGTCCTTATAAGGGAGAACGCCTCTGTTTCCCACAGTGTGGAGAGCTAAATAAATACTCTCTCACAGTCAATGCAGAGGTAACTTTTTTTTTAATGGATTAAAAAAAAAAAAAAAAAAAGCAGTTCTGAGAGTCCATCACTGTTTCAGCATCCCCATTCAGAGAGGGAGCTTTTGTCTCTCTCTCAGTGGGAGCTGCCATTTTAATGGGGCCTCCAGCAGGGCCTAGTTTGATGATGTGAAGTAGGCCTGGAAGAATCGAGGGATTTTTTTTAAATTTAGATTTTGGTTAATTTAACCATACTGGCTTTCAAATGAACTGAAATTTAAAAAGTGAATCTATAGCAAATGTCCCTCATAAGCTACTACCAGATAATTTCAGCAATTTCCCACTTCTGCATGTGAAAACCAATCTCTTGAAGTTCTAATAGGCCTTACCCACCCTCCCCACCCCCAACTATTTGCAAAGATGAAAATCGGGAGAATTTGTTCTTAAGAAAATGCCTACGTATGCACACATACCCGACACAAACACGCACTTCTAATTGCTACATGAAAGCATCTTCCAAAAATTGCTTTTAGCTGATTGGTGACACCAAGCCAGGGTTGGGATGGTTTTGTGGTAATTCTGGGGTTTCCCTTTTGTCCTGAGTCAGGAGCACAAAGGTCCACGGAGTACCCCCCACCCCACAGCCTCGGGAGTGCCAGTCACTCCCTACGCCCTTGTCCTACAGGAGGACGCCAACCTCCCGCAGCACTCTCTCTAGATACAACTGTTGCTCTCAGTAACCAGGCCAGAACCTGCAGAGCCAAACTGGCCCGCGGGCCGCTTTCCGCAGGCCCTGGCGCCGGACCAGCTCTGCCCGGGCCCGCCCCGCGGCCTCACGGCCACACACTGGCCGCGCCTGGCAGCTGCGCGCCCAGATGCCAACCGCTGGAATGTGTTTTATGTTCCCGAGGCTCTGCCTGGCCGGCCTGGGGGGAAGGCGCTTCCCTGGCCTCGCTGGCTTCTGCGCCGGGCGGCGGCAGCGGGGGCAGTGCTGTGCGTGCGTTCGGTTTACAGAGGAGCCGTGGCCCCTCGCAGGAGCGGCTCGCTTGCTCTACTTCTGCGCAGGGTGCGCACACTGAGCTCCTTTGTGGGGCTACGGGACCCCGGTTCTCTTCGGCCTAGATTTGTTTTAGTAAATGGCCGACTGCGTGGGCATGCTGTACCACCCGAGTACCCGGGTATCCCCTTTGTGTGTGTGGGGCGGGGGGGGGGGGGGGGGGGTGTGCGCGTGTGTGAGTTCATGTTCGTACGTAAAAGCCCTCACTCTTTGCAGAAATGAATGAATGGATGAATACATGAATGATTTTTTTAAAAGAGGGTGGAAGAACTGATGCATTTCCGAAAAAGGCAAATATCTGGGGAAGTATGGCAGACCACTTGTGCTGTTATAACATACCCATCCCTGATTCCACTATTGGGACATTTACAGGAAGATATCTTACAGTCAGGCAAGAGCAAACAAGAATGTGCTCCCTCACTGAGTTGAAAGTGGAGAGAAAAAAAGAAAAACAGCCCCTGTAAAATAATTTGAAATTCGGCTTTGCCTTTTTCCCAGTAACTGTGTTGTCTGGGGCCTGAGGGTGGGAGTGGAAAAACCCCAGTCAGTCTTGGAGCTGCGCGTCTCAGAAGTGGCTGTGAAGTCTCCCAGGCGGTCTGTGCTTTGTGTTTGTTTCAGACATCAAGTATCAATTCGCCGTATGTAGTAAAATTTGATATCATTTCATTGTAGCTTATCAAAATATTAATTCTGACTTTTTTGTTGGGGAGTTGGGTTGTTTCGGGGGAGTTATTCTGGTTTTTTGATTTGTTCATTTGCTTCAATGACAAATTTGTACAAAGGTTCTCCTGCCGGCCAGTGGAGCCTTGGAACGTCAAAGCATGAGACCCTCCACCACCAAGAGCTTGAATGAGGATACAAAAGTCATTTTACGTCTCTTTGCCTTTTCTGTGTTTCACAGAGAAAATGACAATGGCAGATTCAAGAACGAGGATGTCTGAGCCAGGAATGAAAAGGCAGGTACTGCAGACCCAGTTTAACACACAATTCATTTTTGGAGAAGACATGTAAAAGTGGATGTCCACTTATAAAGTATAATTTTAAAAAGTTAAAATTATAAATGTATTACTTTCTTGTAAAAAAATACAATACAGAAATATTTAAAATAAAAAATGCAAATTACCCCCATTCCCACTCCCCAAAAATAGTCCCTTAAAAAATCTACGAGGGGCCAGCCCAGTGGCACAGCGGTTAGGTTCTCACATTCCGCTTTGGCGGCCCGGGGTTCACCAGTTCGGATCCCGGGTGCGGACATGGCACCGCTTGGCAAGCCATGCTGCGGTAGGTGTCCCACGTATAAAGTAGAGGAAGATGGGCACGGATGTTAGCTCAGAGCCAGTCTTCCTCAGCAAAAGGAGGAGCATTGGCAGCAGATGTTAGCGCAGGGCTAATCTTCCTTAAAAAAAAAAAATTTTTAATCTATGAGTATCATTCCAGTCTTTTTATACACACACGTATATAATATATGCATATATAATATAGATGTATTACATATGCATGTATAAATGAAATATATAGTTAATGTATCTAGATAGAGAGGATTTATTCTTTTTTAATGAGCTCATTAAATATATTGTTCTGTAACTTCTTTCTTTTTATTCAAAGATATACATATATACCAGTATATATATTCCTTTAATAATTCTATAATATTCAATGTAATATCAATATTCAATATAATATCAATGGATGGTGGTTTATTTAGTCCTTCCTGTGTTTATGGTCATTTAAGTTATCCCAAATTTCTCAGAAATATAAATAATGCTGCCATAAAGATCCTTGCGTATTCATCATAAATTTTCGGCATCTTGTATTTAGATGCACTTGCCTCTGCGGAAACTGAAACCATCAGTTGAGCAGACAGAGGCAGCAAGAAGTGCAGTTCGTATAGGTGTTGCAAGTTGCAAAGCAGTGAGTTGCAGCTAGCTTATAGAAACAGAAAGCAGACTCATTAAAAGTTGTCTTTGGGCATATAATGTGTTATTTTTCATAGTCGTGAGACCCTTTGTTCTCGCAATATCTTGTTTCAGATGACATACCTTTGGATATGCAAAGCTCGGTCTCCAACCTTGTCCCTAAACTGAGTGTGGAATTGGATCTACCCTATAACTGAGATAATGATGAGAAGGGTGGGAGTAGTCACAGTGTTCTCTGCAGCTAAAAAGATTCAGCAGCTGCTACAACCTGAAGCCACGTTTGTCTCTATTTCTCAAGGCCTGAAATTGAAAATTAAAACGTATTTTTCCTTCAGTTTGATCTCCTATTTTACTTTCTTTTATTGTATATTCTTTTTGAAGATCCCCTTACATCCTTATTAATTGGGTCTGGATTCATTCTTTTATCCATTCAATTATTGATATACATTGGGATATAATAGAGCTCAATAATCTTTGGTATACTAGGAAAAAGTCATCACCGTTTACCATCTGAGCCAATGAATCCTTTCTACTCATCTATTTTTTATATTTTAAGTGATTTTACAAAAAATTATAGATATAAAGGAATAGTGAAAAAACAATTTTGTCAGAAATTTTAATAAGAATTTAAATATAGCAAATTCAAATTTATATTCCATCCTTTCCTGCTTGTGAAGGTATATATGCCCAAAATGGGCAATGTCTTTAAAATTCAACTAACTGTTCATCACCTGTCATGCAGGAGCCTGGATCGTATCTGTGCTGTAAATACTAATTCCGGATTCAAATACCACTTTAATAGGTTTTAGCTTATAGTTATTCCTGGTTCTTATTGTGTTTGGCGTTATCGAAATGCAATACAGGTCTGAAACATATATCTAAGATAAACTTGGTCTGTCATATTGGTTTCTGCACTAGATAGAAATGGAAATGAACAGATTATTGTCTGCACATACTTGAAACCAAATGTCATATATTTCCGGGAATCATCCAAAATCTTACAGTGTTTAGTTTTCCTTTGTGTATGAGTGTGAATACGAAGTATTAAATTTCAGCGTGCCTCCTCCTGTCAGAGCTGTCTGACCTCTAATGACCCCTCTCCTCACAGTCAAAACGGTCCTGATACCATCCTAGTAGCAGCCTCAGTATAAAAGTTGAGGGACCTTCAGGAGCCTGCAGTAGGCAGGCCACCAGGTCCGGAAGGACTGACCATGGGTCTCTCCCTCATTCCTTTGGGAATTTCTCATGGGAATCAGAGTCTCTTCCTCCTTGCTGCTGCACCAACGGCTTATTTTTCTTCCCTTTCCCTGTTGCCCTTTGCCAACCTTACTTTCTTTTCTTTCTTGCAACCCAGGGGTCAGACCATCACAGGATTTTGTGGTTTTATCATACAAAGGTAACTCAAAGTCCCTTCAAGACTGGACTAATTGCTTCCATGGAATAATTTAATCCACATCCTTTGCAGACTATAAATCAGAGAATAAGCTATAAACCATTTTCACATAAAAGGCAAATCTAAGCTGCCGCAAATGTCATTAATAGAGACTTGTGTGCCACCATTTAGTCTAGTGGGAAAAGCTCTAGGCTGGAGGTGCAAATGCTGGCTCTTCTCCCTACCAGGTGTGTGCCCTTGGGCTGCTCTCTTAACCTCTACGCCTCAGTTTCCTCTCAGTAAAATGAGCACAAAACTCACCTCACAGGATGACGTCAATGATTAAAAGAGATTAAAAGAGAAAAATCTCTATAAATGTGCCTACCACAGTGCCTGGTCCACTGTAGGAGGGGCCATTAGCATTTATGACTTCTACATCCTTTCAAAAACAATCGCATTTTGAGAATAATAAAACTACATCTTGCACAAGATTTATTAGTCCTTCCAAAATTCCAAGATTTTACTTTGTAGTAAAAAATTTTTCTCTTATGTAATCCCATTTTAGGTCAAATGTGGTGGTTTTATGCAAAGTAACTGGTAAAAATTTAAATAATTTTGCGAGTGTTTATATAGTTTTATTAGGTTTTTGTATATCCTAATTTATTAACAGAGGAAAAATGAAGTACATGTATTTGATTGCTGAAAGAGAAGAGAATTTTTTCAATAAAATTACTAAGAAAAATGCCAATTTCCATTTTTCCAGAATATCCATTTTTATGGAATGTCTGTAGTCCTGAGTCAGGCCGTAATGGCATGTTTTACTGAATTTGAGTCCCAACTACTTTGGAAAGCTAGTCTGCAACCTTGAATCTCAATCAAAGACCTTTGAAATTAAGGGTGCTTGTGTGTGATTATTTGCATCCAGTTAGAATGATCTTTTTACTTAGAACTTAAAAGATCCGTTTAATTTTTTCTCTTTTAATCCATTATTCACCATCATTCCTTCTACTCTCCTACACTCCCTACAATTCTCTCCTCCGTCATCCCTACCAAACTATAAAATGAAATCAATGATCTGTGAGTAGAAGGACGCCTCAAATTTGTTCCCAGTCTACATGGTCATCTTCATTTGAATCTTGCTATTTATCATTTTTTGATTTGTCTTATTCAAAGTTCCATGAGTCCAGAGACATTATCAGCTTCTAAGATTACTGTACCTACAGGGAGTACTTAGCACAGTGCCTGACATATATTTAGTGCTCAGTAAAAGTTTGTGGAATGAATGAAACACTTTAAGATTTCTTACCATGATTTAATAATGCAAATACCTTCAATAATAATGTAATCTGCATATCCATCACTAAAGCCTTAATTGACTCAAAGTATTTAAATGTCCCCTAAGTGCCACAACCATACTAGTCACCTCCCCACAATGCACTTAGCAGTTATGATAAAATCTCATTTTTCTGATGTTTTTCTGAAAGCAGGTTTTATTTAGGGGGAGGCAAAGGATGTGTCTGGGGATACGGGGCATCTTGGGAGGGAGAAATGTACAAGGAAAAACCAATAATAAGAATAGCTTTCCTTTACTGAGTCCTAACTACTCATAGCAGACGTTATCTCATTTAATCTTCAAACCACCATGCTGAGGTTATTTCCATTTGACAGATAAAGAAACTGAGGCTCATAGACATTAAGGAACTTCCCCAGTTCATGCAGCTAATATGTGGCAAGGCCAAGCTTTGAAACAGTTTGCTGACCCCAAAGCCTTGCCTCTGGTCACAATGCTTCTGGCCTTTACTTCCCCAAGGGGCAGAGGGTTCCCAGGACAAGGTGAGGTGGGGGTAGAAGCAGAGAGAAGCATGAGCTGGTGGTGCCACCCAGATCAACCTCATCTACATCATCGGCTTGTTTAGAGTAAGCTCTGTTCAGGTGGAAAGGTAATTAATAGTCCTAGAGTTTAATTAGCCAATTTCACTCTTTCTAACTGAAAGTCACTCAGGACAACCCCAAATATTAGATAAGATGTTCACCCTTGGAGGCTCATAACTAAACGCTGAAATTTGTGCAGCAAATACCACGGGTCCTGAGATGTGGAACTATTTTGTGAAATATGCGTTAGCTATAATGCAAGAATCTTATGTTGTCTACCTCTGAGGTTAGTTCAGCTGCTTCCCAGTCTTCTGAAAAAGCAATGGTAAATGCTAGAAAGCTAGAAATGTGTGCAAGGTAGTGTGTACAAGGAGTCTCATGGTGTCACACAGATTCTGAGGCTTCAAATCAGGCCAACGGATGCCTGCGTGAGGAAGTGGACCCAGAAGCAGAGAGCTCTGACTTCCTGCATAGTAGGATGTACACACACCAGGCATGTCTAATGAACCAGTGGAGCTGGCCCCAGGACTTGGTTTGCAAGAGGACTTGTGTCTGAAGAAACAGAGGAGGGAATGGACTTTTAGAGGAAGAAGAACGAAGAGAATAACGTAGTGTGTGTCATGGGTTCTAGTTCCTCACCTCAGCCCCACGGACTCCTCTCTGAGTCCTGTGGAGGCAGAAACAGAAGGAAGAGCTTTCCTGTGGAACTCTGTGAGGCAGGAGGTACGAGCCACACTGCTTGGGACATAGATACCAAGTATGACAGCCAAGGAGGAAGGTTGGACACAGCAGCATTCGCATCTAGAGGGCTCTGGGGGATACTGCTGTGCTCTGGCATGTTAGGGACTGGCAGCTTGGAAGGCATGGAGGGACCTCTATCCCAGGTGAAGGCATCAGTGCCCACAGGTGGGCAGTGGCCGTGGGATGGTGGTACCATTCAATGCCTTCAAAGTTGGCTGAAACCAACAGAGAAGCTGCAGCAAAATCACAGGAGGATATTGGGGGTGAGTCCCCTTTAGAAAATCCCGAGGTCTTTTGTAAATAAATAGGTGAGATTTCAAAGTTGCTATAGATTCTGTGTTTGGAGATAATCGAAAGAGCCCTATGCCTTCAATGATTACTTAAAACATGATCTCCAAAGACAATATATTGTCCAGAAAATAGAATTTTATGCTATTAAAAATGAGTTTTGAGACTCCCAGATCCACTTATGAAAAAATGGCCTGGACCCTCTCACTTCTTTCTCATCTTTCTTAATCTTAACAGCTCCTGCCCCTTTCTATCGTGCTGGCTTTTCTTCTTCTCATTCCTGACTATCCACACCCCACATTTCCTTGATGATGGATGCATTGGGCTTCTCCTGACTTGGCCTTTGTATTTCTTGAATACTGTTTACTATGGGTTACCCCATCCCTCCTCAGTGTAGGCCGCTCTCAGGAGGAGCCCCATTTCTCCACCCAGCTTTACCAAGCTTCTTACAAGTGGAGTCAAAATTATAGAGAAAAACTCTTTGCACACCAAGGTTTAGTGAAAGCAGACAAGTAATTGAGACCCTCCACATAAATGCAAAAAAATAGACATCCATAGTTTACGTGATACATGCTTCTAGGTTAAAGAACAGTATATTACAAACATAAATGACACTTTCAGAGAAGCATATTGTATATATTATAATTCCTAACATTGTAAAACAAGAATGCTAGAAGTCCCCTAAAGAGAGAAGAGACCATCTGTGGGTTTATGACATGAAGCAGATGGAACAGCATCTGAGAAGTGCTTAAAAGTTTCTCTTCCTGATATTGCCATCAATTCAATCATCACTTGAGTAGTCTGAGAAGGAGTGTTTTCAAATCCTAAAGTGACACAGTATTTAGGAGGTACCATTGAAATGATGGAGTACATCAGAATTCACCCCAAGACTGACCACCAACTGTGCTCCCAGCATATACATCATCTCATATGTTGTCAAATGTAACCCAGTATCCCACCCAGGGCAAAGTAGCTAGAAGAAGTAACTGTTTCCCTTCCAGTTTCTCCCTGATGTCACTATTTCCATTATTGTCTAGCAAAGTATTGTTTTAAAATTTTTTACATAGCATTCCAAGGTCGTCAAATGGAAAGAATCAAATAAAGGAAGCAAATAATCTCACCCTTCTATCAAAAGAGACTTTGACTCCATCATGCAAACTGGCCGTCTTAAAACACAACAGCTACCCAATGTACCATGGGGCCCATGAATGAGAGCCCTGAGGGGCCTTGCGATCTGCATTTTAACATACTCCACAGGTATTCTTTGGCACACTGAAATTTGACAACAACTCCCCCCCAGAATATTCTAGTTTGCTATAAAAATAGGAGAAAATGCTCCACAAACATAATGTTATTATGCTCCCCATGCAATCTTGGAGATTAAAATGAACAGACTCAGGATATTTGTTGTTTTGTTTAAGAGGTTTTATTATTTTTTTTAAGGGAGTAAAAGATACACAGATAGTTCAAGAGGAAAGCATGCATGATAAAGAGCTAAGGAAATGAGTTCTACATGTCCTCCAAAAGGGGATTAATACAGTAGGACCTACACATTTTACAACCTGGATTAAGCCTGTTCTATGGCGTCATACAGTTTGAATTTCTGAGAGAAGGATTACTTTGCTGGGAAATCAAAGCAAAAGAGCTTCCAAAATATCATATGTCTTTTCCCACAGACATAATGCACAAAAAACTATTTAGGCGAATTCACCCAATGGACACTGTTTATTAGAACATGTTTCAGTAAAGCCTCTTTGGACTAGATCAGCTCATAGCAGCTCAAAATGGAATGCCCAAACATTGGAACAGCTGCTCTATAAGTAAAATATCTGGTTACATTTTCGTTAACCAACCAACTATTCAGAATATCTTGTCAGTGTGTCACACAAACATACAAAGTCCTGTAAAACTATTCAAAATCTACTAAAATCCAATAAACAGGAATGGATCCTTCTTCTAAGAGGGTTCAGATTCGGTCACAAAGCCCTTCTCCACATCCTTTGCTCAAGTTTGCAGAGTGAATCAGCGCATTTATTTATTTGTTTGTTTTACCTTGTGCTACAGCTAGCCTCAGAAGCCTCCTGAAACTCCCTGTGATGTCCTGGCCTGTCCCTGGGTCCTGGGAGCCTACCAGGCCTCAGGCACTAAACGGTCTCACCAGCCAACTTCAAACCCAAAAGACTGACATTGCTCTCCTAGAAGGCTCCTGGAAAGATGTGTGTCTACCCAGGTAACCCAATCTAGTCCTGAGCTTCCCTGAGAAAAAGACTCTGTATGCACAGACCATTAATCAAGCCAGATCTAGTCCCTTCTTTTCTGCCTTTTGAAGTAATGGTAATCTAATGCAGAAATCCTTAAAAAGGGCTCCGTGGACAGGCTTCACTGATTCAAGGAAATGCTCGAGATTGTGTGTGAAGATTTTCTATGTAAATATGAATATTTCCCTAAGGAAATTGTCTACAGCTTCCTACAGTTTATTAAAAAGTTCTGTGACATTAAAGGTTATGACAGTCACACCTAAAGGTTGAATGTAATAGAGTTGGGTTAGAATCTCCTCATGTTTATTGACTTACTTTATAGTTTAAGCGTCCACTTCTTTGTGTCTTGTGTACTACCCATGTATTGAGAAAAAAGTAAGCAGCTTGCCTTCTGTATCAGTTAAGAATTGGCTTTGCCTGCTAGTGATACAGATCCTGTCACAGTGGCTTAAACAAATTGGGGATTTATTCTTTCTTGTAAAAGAAATCTGGGAAAGGAAATCCAGAGTCTTTATGCAGCCAACAAGACGCCATTGGAAACACAGGCTACTTCTGTCTTTCTGCTCTGACATCCTCAGCACTAGTCTTGCACTGTACTAAGGCAAGAGAGCTGCCATCTGTCTGTTTTTCTTTAAAAGAACTTTACATCCTATTGGCCAGAACTTAGCAGCAAGGGAGGTTGAGAAATAAAATCTTTAGATAGGCCACTTACCTCCCCCACCCCATAAAAACTCAGGTTTTAGTTACTAAGGAAGAAGGGGGAAACACAGTCAATAGGCAACCAGCAGTCTTCTCTGTCTTATGAAAACAGATGTTAATAAAGTTATTTTCTGCTTAGGGTTCCTTGGGGAGAAATTCCTTGTAACACCTATTCATTCAAGAAAGCAGAAGCATGTCTATGCAATACACTTCTGCATGTTCGTGAATCTCTCTCTGTCTCTCTCTCACACACGCACACACATACACACAACACTGCCAAGGCACTTGAAGCTGAGTAAAGAACAGCTGACAGACTCCAGCATGGCGTCCACATCCACCTGTCCCAAGCACCCCTCCCCTCGCGCAGCGTTCTACCTGCTGCCACACACCCCCGAGGGATAAGTGGGCACTTCTCTCCTCCTCTGCTCTGTTTCTCTCAGTCGTTGAGAAAAACAAGCAATGAACCTGTCTCTGCCATCGGAGAACTCCGCCTTTGTCCCCACACAGTGGCTGCGCTCAGCCGTTCCTTGGATCTACCTGAGCCTGCTGGTGAGCTGAGTTCACTTTATTCAAGCCCAGTTCAGCCTGTTTGTAAGATGGGGTCGGAATCCCGAACTCTGGATCTCCTTCCATATTCTGCCTCACTTACTATGATTTACATGGTGGACCAGATGGGCTGCTTTCCTGTCTTTTGTGAGAAAACACTCAGAACCCCATTTGTCTGTCTTCCCCTTGAAGGATTCTGATTTATTACCCCGAATGAGTTCTCAAGATGACATCAGCCAGTCCACGGGAGAGGGGTGCATGTGTCCTCCAGTGGTCAGATGGGACGGGGCTGTTCTAAGGCCAAATATTTCTGTGTCCTTGAGCAAATCACTTCTGCTTCCTAAGCTGCCATTTCCTCATAAATAAAATGGCGGTGATCGATCGTATCTGCTCCAAACTGGAGAGATGAAGCTCTCTCGCCTGAGAGGTAGTATTTTCCACTGGTGATTTCATCTTCCTAACTCCTTCAGCATGAATAGAGCATCACCAGTTGAGAGCAGGCCGCCCGCTGCTGTGGTATTTGCTCTGCAGAGTTTCACTTCCAGTCCCTGGATGTAAGAGGGGCTTTAGGTCCTGCGGGGGGAACTAGAAAGAGGCCGGGCCCCAGTCCGCTGGGTAAAGGACAGACAAGTTTCTGACCTCCACGGATGGTCTGTTGCATCCTCTCAGCCAAGAAGCTGATGGCTGCAGGATGCGCCCTGAGCTACAGGAGAGGTGCAGTTAGGGGAGGAAATGGGGCCCCCCGGGAACTGATGTGGTCATCCTCCAGACGAACTAGGGAATGCATTTGTCCAGAATGGTTTCTCTATTTGGTTTTCTGCCTTGAGAACTATATATATAAAGGTCACAAACGCTGTGTGGAAGGGGGCTCTTTAAAAACAATTAAACTGAAAGTCCCTAGATGCTGCTGGCTGAGCAGTCTCTCTCCTCTGCCTGCCAGAGAATACAAGCCCTGTCTGACTTCCTGTGAAGCTAGTCAGGGCAGAACATCTTTTCTCCGGATCCTCTTCTCAGCAGCAGCCACAGCAGTAAATCTTCAGAGAAGCCTCATTAGGCAAGTTCCTTTTTGAACTCCCTCCACCCTCCAGACCTCTCGAAACCACCACCGCCATTCTAGCATGTTATTATTTTTTCCTCCTAGGCTTGCATTTTCCTCACTCCTGGCACCTAGGCCTCCCTGCACTGCTCACTTTCTTAATGGACTCTTCTCTAGCTGGAATCTCTCCAAAGGGTGTGTCGTGCAATCAAAAACTTCCCTTTTTGTTTTATCGCATCACTGAACATACCAGATAAGGCCCAGTTAAGGCAGGGCGGGAGGGGTCTGGGCTGAGTTGGGCTGGTGGAGGGTAGGGAGGCAAGTGAAGGGGGCATAGGAAGGAGGCAGAAGAAATCTTCACATCAGCTCTTAAGACCATGTAGGGACAGCAAATACAGACACATGGGTATGTGGTGTGGCCTCACCCCAGCCTCCCCAGCCGCTTGTCAGGAAGCTACACACCCGCATTCAAACCTGTAGTAAATGACTGTCCACAACTTGAAAAGAGCATGTAGAACAAATCAGACGCAAGATACAGTGAGACACGGACACCAGGGCATTAAATAGTTAATTTTTAGCAAACCCAAATTGCATTTCCATCATGTGCAAGCAGTCAGCTGCTATTGTAGGTCACCAAGATACAACGCATTATTTCTACAGTTTGTGGAAAACATTAGGCAGCTGTAATAAAGTCAATGGTATTTCCTTCCTTACTGAAACATGACTTCAGTAAATCCCCGTTTAAATTTTTTTTCCCTTTCTAAACATTTCTCTCCATCTGCACGATAAGTCAATAAAAGAAATTAAAAGTTAAAATGCCTAATGAAATTTTATCAGGCATGAAATGGCATTTAAACCAGAGTTGCCACCCGGGCTTAGATGCATGAAAACTGACCTGAACTTGAGGGGTTATAAAAAGCAGAGGGAGGGTAACTGTGAGTTTCAGTGGCCTTTATGTATTGCAGCCACTGAAAAAAAATCATTCCAAAGAGGCATTCCATGAAACCAAGACTCTCTGAGCAGCTAAGATTTTTACAGGAGGTACATCATTTCTGTAAACCTCTGCATTCTTTTAGGCCACCATTCTTTTTTCTCTTTTCACTTCTTTGCGCTGACATGCTTGTTTTGAAATCAGTCTTCATCTGTGCACCTCTGTCATGATCCCAGGCAAAGTGGCAGGAAGAAAGCCTGAGAACATTTTTAAGAAGAAGAAACAGATGGGAAGGGTAGGGGACTTTATTCTTAATCTTCCATAGGGAAGAGCATTGCGATGTTCCATGCGGGCTCAAAGAGAGTTTTAAATAAATGGGCAGTGGATTAATCTTCCTTGTATAAAATTGTTTATTCTAATAATTACTTACTGCCCCAAGCTTGGGTCATAACAGACAACTCATTTTCATGGGAGCCTGAAAAGAAAAGGAGCTATTCAGCGGGTGTGTGGATAGTCCTCAGCCTTACCAATTTAAAACACTAAACTCCTTTAAAGCAAGTCCTGGAGTCCTCCTTCATGCAGGACATCCAGCGAAGTCAAGGGACACTATGTCTAAGATGGGACAGCACAGTCAGACCCTTTAACTGGAAAGCATATCAGAACTTTCAAGAAATTTCCTATAGTCTCTAACCAGAGGGCTGTGTTTCAAAGCAGTTGGCCTTACTGATTGCCTCGGTAAGAAGGAAGTTGTCCAGACTGCAGAGCGGGGAGAGAGACTTTGTCTATTTCTAATGGCTCTGAAAATCACATGGGATGGTGATTTTCCCACAGTATGTTCCATTCAGCTGCACATTGAAAAGCCAGCTGTGGGAGTGTTGAGCCTAAGTAATGTGAAAGCAAGTCCTTGCCTCCATCCAGAAACTGGCCATCAGGCAGGTAGGAAAGTGTATTTATAAGCTGTGGGCAGCAACATGGCACCGCAGTCATGAGCAGATCTTACCAGTGCCCATATAGCCTGACAGTATTAAAATTCCCTTAATTCAGACAGCTGATACAGTTTGCAAATATTTGCACAGCTATCAGTGCCTCCCACGCCTTTTTAAATCATCAAAGAAAGCTGGATCTGCAAGTGCAGGAAAGAACACGTTCACTTATATCTAAAAAAAAAAAAGAAAAATCCT
Source organism: Equus przewalskii (assembly GCF_037783145.1). Classification (NCBI taxonomy): domain Eukaryota; kingdom Metazoa; phylum Chordata; class Mammalia; order Perissodactyla; family Equidae; genus Equus; species Equus przewalskii. The sequence continues at coordinate 36,739,073 of NC_091834.1, read as the reverse complement.
AAATTTCTGTAATAACAGAACAATTTTCCCTGAATTTTAAAACTTTTGCCTCCCTAGTCGAACTCCAGAAATCCTGTAGTATTAGAGACTCACTCAAATAGACAAAATGCTTTCAACAATGTACTTGATAGTATTTAGAAGGACAGTTAACTGGAGAGAAAAGTAGTTGCAAATTCTATGCGACAGGTACACACAACTCCAAGGATGAGAAGCACTTAACATTTGCAGATATGCACGAGTCTCCCACATTTAACAGCCCACCCACCAAACCCCAAGCAAGCCGACTATTGTCTCTCTGCACCAGACCAGATGTGTGCAGAATGCCTGAGCAGTCGTTGGCTGCTGCATGATTGAAGGAGGGATTCACGGCTCCCCCTGAGATGTAAGAGGAAGATAGACCAGCCTAACACAGGGAAATTCAGACTTAGGGAAATGCCTTTTGGACATCATGCCAACTGTGAGGCAACATGACAGAGTTAGAAACAAAACCAAGCTGGAGAAGAGACAGAAACAAAAGGATAATGTTGAGGTGTCTGTGGTGTGGAAAAAACCTCTGCTCACAAACCAGCCATTTCCAGCACATCGTCCACAGGTAGAAACGCCATTAGCAACAGCTGGGCAAAGCCAGGTGGGCCAGATGCTTACATAATATTGGGTTCTCTAAGTTTAAGAAAACTTTTTTAAAAATAACAAATACAAAATTCTGTATGGGCATGAAGATTTATTTGGAAGGCATCCATGCAAGTGAAGGGCCCTGAGGTTTAAGCTTCATTAGCTTCCCAAAACATCCACCACTGGCAACGGTACCTTTTCCTACAAAATGTATGCTTCATGAAAACACTTTGGGTCAGTTGTTCAACGCCCAGACCAATGAAGGGCTCTATCTCTGCAGCAAGAAGGTCTGTTACCAAAAAATCTGTTTTACAAAGATTCACGTCACATTAACCTTTCGACATCATAAGGTTAACTCTTCACCATGTCTTTCCAACTGACAGGGTGGGCACTTCCTCTTGAATTTGAGCCCCAGCAAATATCATAACCTCAGGATTATCTTGATTAGAAGGGCGTTCAGATTCGGGCTGTTGAGTGCTAGGTCCGGTCCCCTGAGTACACAAAGACACCATCGGAGGTTTTGCGTTGGAGTCTTTTATGAGATTCTGGATCCTTTCGTGTTCTTCCTGCCTGTAATCTTTACCTTAGGGATTACCAAATGATCTAACCATTTGCTTGCTACTGATATGACTTGTTGTCAATGGGTAAAGTAAGTCAATGCAAAATTAAAGTCAACTTCAAGCAATTTGGAGATCTAAACTAGTCATTTTAAGCATCAGGTTACATTAGTATTATTTAAAAGAGGATGTGAATGCAAAACCAATCTAATAAGCATTAAAAGGAAAAATATTACAGATACCATTAGAAATAACTGGTACTTCACGCATGAAGACCCCAAACACTATTAAAAAGGATAAAAGATTAATGAAAACAATTTTTTAAGCAAGACTCTGTCAAATCAGATATCATATTTCATGGTAGAGAGAGCCCAATTTTATGAGTCCTAAATTTTTTACTTATCTGGATGAAATCTGTGGGATGCTAAGTCCAGTATCCCTTTCTCCAGTCTCAGATCAATTATGTTTTACTTGTTGATTCCAAGAGGGAAATACAGTTAATGTTTCTAAACCATTAAATTCTGCTTTATTTTCTTGATTCTCAAAAGCATTAGCGGTTAAAGAATGTACTCCCTTTCAATCCAAAAGCAGTATGAAAATCTTGATGATATCAATATTCTAGATAGAATTTTGTTAACTAGAAAGTGGCAAATATGCTCTTTCTGTTTTGAGGAAAATTAGACTGAAGGTGCCCCTAGTCCATAGAGAGGGCTTTTGAGCTGGGTGGACACAGCTTAAGCAGTTAACACCCTTCTACACAAAGCTGGTTGCCCGGAAGGTTAGCCCCAAAAGCTGATGTGGCCAGTAGTCATAACAATGCTATCAGAATAACCATCACTTCCAAAAGGAACTGGGGCATCATTCCAGTGGGCATAACACATTTCCCACACTGCAACAAGAATTATAAAATTGTCAAAGTTGCTATGGCTATCACCTATCAATAAATGCAAAATCTATGCATTTTTTTATTAATTCAAGAAACATTTATTGAGGGCTTAGTTTATACCAGACACAGGTATATAGAGATGCTCTCGAGGAACTTAAAATACATATTATGTGTATCTATCCATGTATTTACCTCTCACATAGACACCACACCAGATCCCCTCCTCACACACACACACGCATGCATGCACACACACCCTCAACTGGTTATTTCCAGCAATTTTAACTGTCTACTCCAAAGCCAAGAACCTCTGAGTCACTGAGGAGGCAAAACATGGCAGAAAATTTAATGAAAGAATCATGAACTCATAGAATAAGCTTTGGGCCCTACACAGAACGCATGTGTTCTTACTTTTATCACAATTCCAGTGAGCTCAGTTGTCTCATTTCTAATATAGTGGTTCAATAATCTCATTGCAAAATAAAAGGCATACCAACAGGAAGGGCGGGAAGCTAATAAATGAACACAGGAAGTAAAAAGTACAATAATTTCGGGCCATTTTGTACAGGGGCAAACAACACTACATCCTCAGTAGTCCCTGAGTTACCAGGTGACATTAAATTTGTTCAGCGTATTCCATTACGAAGACAGGGAAGAATACAATTCATTTTAGAAAAAAATTTGGCTTTTAAGATGACACTTTGTTACATTTCTTCAATAATATTATTAAGCAAATGAGCTGCTATTATGCAAAGACACATCACTCACCATTAAATTCATATTTATCACTACTTTGGAAAGAGAAAATTACAGATAGGAAAATCATTATAGAATGGCGAGTGTGATATAATACACACTCTTCCACTGTGAAAATACTCTAGCAAATGAAATGTTTCTATCCAAAAACTCCCTTTAGTGACAGAGGGGAGGGTCCCTGCACTCAAAAGACAAGGATAGAGCTCTGGCTTCAGCATAAATCCCCCTGATTTCTGATATAATAGTTCGCATGGCTAATGTTTCTGATTCGTCATTTCCATGGACTGAATTGGTGAAAAATTTTACTTTCCTTGGAATTCCCAAGACTTAAAAGCCAGTCCTTTGCCACTTCAAATGCAACCTGCGCAACCTGTTTTCAAAGCCTCTGAAGTGAGGAGCGAGGCTCCCTAGCATCAAGAAACCCTGGGAAAGCAAGATAACCTGACAATCTAAAAAGTAGACTGTTCACTAACACCACCCACTTGCCTCTCATGGTGCTAGAGACCTGGTATTAGTGACCTCCGTTACAAATTACACACATCATGGACTTGAAGTGATCCCTTTAAGGGGTTCATTTGCAAGAAAATGTGAAATCAAGAACTTATAATGAACTTGTGGAATACTTAAAGCTTAGCAGCAACTGATGTAAGTTATTACAGGAAACAAAGAGATGCTTCCAGAATACGTACAAGTGGTCAGAGTACTTATGTGAGAAAAAGAAATATGCTCTTCCAGTATTTCCAAATTTGACCACTCTGTAAGAGAGTGTAGTGAAAGTTGGAGGTCTTTCACCGTCTGACTTCAAGATTTAGTAAAAAGCTACAGTAATTAAGGCAACGTGGTATTTGCATAAGGATAAACATAGAAAGGAGTCAGAAATAGATCCACACATATATAGCTGATTAACTTTTGACAAAGATGCCAAGGTTATTCAATGGGGGAAAATAGTCTTTTCAATAAATGGTACTGAAAAAGTGAATATCCTTATGCAAAAATTATGAACCGTGGTCTTTGTCACCATATACAAAAATTAGCTCAAAATGGCTCACAGAATTAAGCCTAAGTACTAAAACTATAAAACTTCTGGAAAGAACGAATAGGAGAAAATCCTTATTACCTTGGGTTAGGCAAAGATTCCTTAGGACATAGAAGTCACAAACCATAAAAGAAAAAAAATTGGTAAGTTGGACTTCATTAAATTAAAAACACCTGCTCTTTGAAAGACAATGTTAAGAAATTTAAAAAGCAAGACACAGATTGGGGAAAAAATACTTAGAAATTACATATCTGATAAGGGAATTGTATCCAGGATATATAAAAGAACTCTCAAAACTCATAAGAAAGCAAATCATCCAATTTTCTTAAAATAGGCAAAAGATTTGAATAGACAGTTCACCAAAGAAGATAAATATTCTGGTGAATAAGCACATGAAAAGATATCAATATCTTTTTAGTCATTGGGGAAATACAAACTGAAACTGTAATATGACACTATTGCACACCCACAAAATGGCTAAATTTTTTTTCTTTGTTTTGCTGAGGAAGATTAGCCCTGAGCTAACATCTATGCCAATCTCCCTCCACTTTATATGTGGGTCACTGCCGCAGCATGGCTGACTAGTGGTGTAGGTTGGCGCCAGGGATCCAAACCTGCAAATCCAGGCTCCCAAAGCAGAGTATGCTGAACTCAACCACTACAGCATGGGGCTGGCCCCAAAGTGGCTAAATTTTTAAATAGCAAGAGTTGATGAGGATGTGGTGTACCTGAAATTGTCATACGTTGCTGGTGGGAATGTAAAATGGCACAACCACATTTGAAAGAGTTTAGCAATTGAACATTAAATTTAAACATAAACTTGCCATACAATGTAGCAATTCTCTTTCTAAAAATTTACCCAAGAGAAATAAAAATATACTTCCACACAAGAATGTATACACATATGTTTATAACAGCTTTATTCATAGTCACCAACGGCTGGAAAAAAAAAACAAATATTTAGCTGGTGAATGGATAAACAACTTGTGGTACATCCATACTTGGTATGGATACGACTAGAATACTACTCGATAATAGGAAGTAAGAAACGACTAATACACTCAATGGTTTAGGTGAATCTCAAGAGCCTTGAGCTGAGTGAAAGAAGCCAGATTCAACAGTCTTCCTACTAGGTGATTTCATGCTCCTGAATTTCGCCTCTTTAACACGATTAGAATTGCAGCACAACACAGAGGCATACTGCAGAACACAAAGTTTTCGTGTGCATTTTCTATTTGGTTAAGCACATAGTTTTTTCCCCCTTAACTGAATTACTTATCAAAGGAAGTTAAAGAGCTTCTATTGAAAGTCAGTCAGAAGCTTTTTACCATCAGATGTTCAGTGCTTGAAGGATAGTTCTTGATGTATGGCCAGTTCAAATAGCCTCTCCACACTTTGAAAATGCCTTGAATTCAACCTTATTTCAGAGATTCATTCTGTTGAAGAAGACTGGGGACAGCATGACTGGTAAGAATTTAGAAGAAAGGCACTTGAGAATTGAGAAGAAAGATGGTAGCTGGTGCCAGATTGGAACTTCACAATTAAGAACAGAAAGGTCTCGTGTGGTAGTGGTACTTGTACCCCACCAAACCTTCAGTGAACCATTCATTTCTAGGTAATGTGTTGTGTAGTTTAACCCATTTCTACAAGGCGTCTGAGTACTTAGTCTTTCTTCAAAGAGGGAGTAGGAAAAAAATGAAGGTTACCACCAAGAAGCAGCCATGTACTGATTACAATGATAATACAATTTGCTTCTCTAAATTATTTTGCAAATTGAAGAAGATATTAAAGAATCTTGTGCAATACTAGGCATTCAATATTTGTTCACCAAATTTTGATTTCCTTTCACTTCCTTTATGCAAAGGAGAATATTTTTAGAACTGGAAAGACTTCAGAATTTATCTCGTCCAATGTTTTAACTTTACAAATGAGAAAACTAGGTTCAATGAGATGAAGTAGATTGCTCAAGTTCACAGTTCGAGTTCGAAGTACAACTTCCAGTTCACACAGATCTTTTTCCCAAAGCACTGCCCTCAACTTTCATGCCCCGAGTAGCAGAGTCTGAGGGAGAATTGAGAGAGAAGAGAGTCTTTATATATTTAGGGATCACGAACACTTTTGCTTCCGGCTGTGTTTTGCTTTAGCTATTTTCATTTCTTTTTTACTTCAAGAATGGGAAGCAATGGGAAGCCTTTCTCTTCAGGGACTATGATTGCCAGATTTAGCAAATAAAATATAGGACACACACTTAGATTTGGATTTCAGATAAACAACACATAATTTTTTAGTCCCATGAAATATCTGGAACATACTTTTACTGACAACTTGTCTGTCAACCCTATCGGGGACCAAGCAATATGTGGTTCCCAACTGTGAAGATTATTTTTTTGCCTAAAGCAAATAAGCAGTAGCAAGATGGTCATCACCCCCATGCATAAATCTTGGCTTCCTGGCCATTTCTGCCCACGGCCATTTTTCTTCACCTGGGATCAGGACAGCTGTGATGAACAGCCTCTGTGGCCAAGGCTGAATCTGATTAGGATGGTGACAGGGCAGGAAGAAGTTGATGATGGGCCTAGGCAGCATTGGGAGGACATGTTTTGCCAGACAGGAAGTACACAACTCTACTGTCAGAGACACTGAAATTCAAATCCCTTTCTCTCTTACTATCTGCAGAGCAACTTTGAGACTTTGAGCAAGTTACTTAAACTCCCCCACGCCTACCCACCCTCGGAGTCTGCTTTTTCTTTCATAAAATAAGGATACGTTATGTTTTTGAGAAGATCTAGTATGATAATAGAAAGAAAGAACTGATTGCAGTGCTTGGAATATAATAGCTATTCTTATAAATTATCATTTCTTAAATTGTACATACATGTTTTACATACTTTTCTACATATTTGATATAGTTCACAATAAAATTGCCTTAGCAAAATTGCTAGAGTGGAGGCAGACTGGTGAGGGTCTTGAATGCCAGAAAGTAGAGCCTGAATGCTACATTTCATCCTATAGTCATGGGGAAACCATTGCTCTCTGCACAATGTTTGGGGCCCAGAGTCAGGCTAACCTCTTTCCAAGTTCCCCTAAAAACTACCTGGGAAATTTTGTAGCATATCATTTCCTGTAGGGTCAAGCACACATTAACCAACACAAGATGAACTGACTTGCCTCCTCTGTGTATCTTCTTCAGCTCCCTCAGTTCCAACCTGGACAGAGAAGAAAATGAGAAGTTTTAACTCTTCCCACTGATCTACTTTGCGGTGGAGTAGATATGGGCAAGCATCAGACACAACCAGGTAATAAATCCTGCTTCCATCACAGTGTTCCATCACTGATTTATTAGTGCAATGACCCTGTCCAAATTAATTAGCCCCTTCTGAGGTCTATACAATAGGGATCATGGCACCTAAGGTGGTAGGTTCTTAGAATTAAGAGTCCAGCACAGTGCCTGGTTAGAGGAGCTGGCTGACATCGGCATTTTTATTTTCTACCTCTTTAGAACACTACACTTAAGTGTTATGAATCATAGGTCCCTGGAGTGCTCTTTCTCAGACCTATCAGAACAGTCTCGTGACTCAGTTAAAGAAGATTGTCCAAAACTGAAGACCGGTCGTTCAGACCAACTTTGTTTAGAAAATTGTTTTACCAAAATAGCTTAGTCAGTTGACACCTAAGTGAGTCAGATTCTTACTCAGTCTTCCATTTTACACTGTGTAGGCTGCAGTCCTAAGGTTCACCGGTTCGCTTGCTCATGCCTTTAGAATCTGCCGATGTGTGTTATCTGCTCCTTCTGTTTGGTCAACTTCAAGTGCCTCTAATCTTTTTATAACCAGTTCTGTTGGCTGTTATCTGGATTCCTTGTAGTGCCTGGTCTATTGTACAGTTTTAACAGATCTCCACCCTCTTCCCTGGCAATTAGAAGGGCAATATAATTATTTAACAATGTGCTAGAGTCTTCTATTGGCGACTCTTAAGGATAAGCTCCTTAACTGGACCTTTTCATCCTTTGCTCTGTGTGTGGGTGAGTGTGAAAAATATCACTTGAAGGTTTTTCTTAAAGTCAGATTGTTACATAATTTCCTGAGCTAAACACCAAATGAGGGCCCAGAGCACCCTGCTGCCAGTAACATCTCCCTTATTTCTCCACTCTCCATGCTTATAGACAGCGACTGTTTCCTTCAATATGGGAAGATTAGTCAGACTTATTATTTTAGTTTTGCAGCTCTGCTTTCGTTATTTTCTCATAACTATTCTTGCTACTCTGGTGCCCTTACCTGTGTGGCTCCATAGTCACTGAAATCTCCAACTCCATATTTAATCACAGGACAACATGGGGTACTGGAAAAAGTAATGGACTTTGAGTCAAGAGAGCTAAGTTTTCATCCAGGCTCTGCTGCTAACTAGCTATGTGACCTTGCCAAGACAGTTAACTGCTCTGGGTTTCAGATTCCTCAACTGTAAAATATCTAGAGAATGCACACTCCCCTTTAGGTTTGTGCTCTGTGCCCCTTCACCTCTGAAACGCCCATCCTTACATCTGCGGGCTTTCCCCTTCCTTCTCAACCACGCAGCAAAGAGCTGCTTTTACTTTACTTCAATATTTGACTCTTAGTTTTTGCCAAATGACTACTCATACGCTCTCTTACTAACTCCAAGCAGCTCAGCTTAAACCCAACATCAAGCACCTCAATCGTTTCTGAATATTCAATATAGACCCACTAACCTAACTATATTTAGATCCACTAACTATTCTCTGTAAGTTTAAAAATATTAGCTATATAAATTTTCCCTAAACCATAAAAATATAATTTATAATTTAAAAATGAAATTGTACATTTCTTAGTCAACTTCTGAAATTGTCTATGGTATTTTTTCTTAAAAAAAGAAGTGGGATGATGGAAGAGGGTCAGTTATAAATTACATTTGTTAACCTCATTCTATGCAGAATGAATTAGGAGGGCAATAACCAGATGTGTTAGGTTCATGGAAAGGCAAAAGATAAATTCCAGATGAGAATTTGAAGACCTTCTCAGTCTTTCTTGAAACTTGTAGCGGTTCTTTTCCCCTCAGAGCCCAAGTCTCTCCCTGGCTGCCATTTTGAGCAGAGCTGATTAGGATACAGCAATCGAGCTCATGGTTCCAGGAAACTCCCCTCCAGTCTTGGCAGGAGCCTTAAGATAGGAGGTACCTACAATTTGGGTCCAAATCCTTGCATTATCAGATACTTCCAGCCAGGGTGAGGACCAGCTAAACACAGCGACACACAGAAAGCAGCCCACAAATTTTACTGACCACAGGCTACGCCCAGCTCTGGACTAACAGCCACTTGCCCACCCCCACCCTTCTTCCCCCCTCCCCTGCCACCCCACAGTTATACCAGTGGCATAAAGAGGAGGGGACATCTAACTTTGAAGGTGAATGTATGTTAAAATTGAAAAGAGGTTAAGTGCGTCCTTGGTGGTGGTTTCCTCTGAATGTAAGCGTATAAACCCTGTAAACTCAGGGAGAAGCACTGCACAAGCTGTTTATTGCCCTCCTTGCTCTCCTCTCCAGTGCTTCTTTCCTGGCTGGGTTCAAGCTCCCCCATCTCACTGGACCACCTCTAGTGCTTGAATGGTCATCCTGGCTTCAGCCTCACCCTGTGTGCAAGGTCAAAGTACCATTCCTAAAACTTTTTCATCTGACTGGGACTTTCCCTACAGAAAGTCCTTCAGTCGCTCCTGCTCCTCCTCAGGATACAGTCAAAGATCTTCACCGTTACCTACCCAATGTCCTCCATAATCTTGACCCTTCCTACTTAGCTTGCCTCACTCTACACTCTTCTCTCTCTTGCATAGTAAACTCCAACAGTGCTGAGCTTTTCACTATCTGTGAATACAAAATCCTGCTTCAAACCTCTAGACTGCTCTCCTCTCAGACACTCACTCTCACCCTCCTGTCCGTTTGGTTAATTCACATTCAACTCATCTGATAGATGGATAGATAAAACTCATGCAACCTTCAAAACCTAGTTCATAAAAATTAACAGGAAAAATAGTCTCTTGTTGTCACTTGTAGTTGCAAAAGTTTTTATTACTAATAACATTCAAATTTTCTCATGTTTATCAGCCACTTACATTTCTTATTTGAATAATTTAATTCTTAACTTTTATCTATTTTTGTATTTTATAGTGTTTTGTAAAGGCAACGCAAAAGATATTTCTCTATAGAGAAGACTTATTTGTTTGTCATACATGGGGGCAAGACTTTTTCATCCAATTTATTGTCTTTTAATGTCCTATTTCAGCGAATAGTGTTACTTCACTGTGAAGGATTTGCCTATAGTTAAATTCTACCAAAGTTCTATTATTGATGTTAGCTGCTTTGAATTCTTGATTGTAACAGTAATTAAAAATTATTTTCTAATTTTTAATAAATTCATACACTGCACTTAACAAGAACAATAATAAAGCCCAATTCATAAGTCACAGCCCCCAACACAGAGTAGATATTCAATAAACCACTTCTGAGTGGAATGGTGCACAGAAAGCCAGAATCCAAATGGTGAAGTCACAGCCTATTCTCCTTTAGGTTACATCTTCCTTCTGACTTTAATGGCTTCAGAGATACCAGATAGAAGATGCCAAAAAAGCATCTAAGCAAGTACCACCATTTTACGTCCAGTTCTTAGTCTCTCTCGGAAGATGCTTGTCCCATCTTTAAGTGACCTATGAAAACCAATCAAACCATAAGTCTTCTCCTTTCCAGAAGAACACGGGGGAAAACTACTCCAAACCTTACCTGGGCTGTTCAGTCAAAGTATATGGACACTTTACTTGTTCTTTTGATTGCACTTGGTCCAGAACTCCTAAAGCCATCACCGACTAGCACCTGTCCCCAGGCCTGCTCTGATAGCTCTGACCTCTTGAGCATTCACATGGTTAATCTTGGGCTAACTTGACAGGAATTTTTAGGGCCATTTCCATCCCAAGCACTACCAGGCCCTCAGTCCTGCATTAGGTCATGACTAGTGTCCAGATCAGGGTGGAAAGGAGGTACAATACTGGCCTCTGGCCTCAGTCTTCCTCACATAGTAGATTGCTTGAGTTCCTAAATCATATTTTCCCAATGCTTTTCATATAATGTGAGAGATTAGCTTCTCTGGGGGAAATTGAAGACTGAAGATATTCACTAATTATGCCAAACAATATAGAGAACCTTTTAGATGCCATTTTAAAGATAACACAAAGACATAATAGTGGTGCAATCAATAAATATGTATTGAGCTCTTTTCTGGGCTAGACACTGGGGATAGGGTTGATCTGGAGATACATGGAGCATAGATACTTGTAATAAGTAACAGTAAAAAAAGTGAAAAAGGCAACTCAAAAGGACATAATATAATTGTCTTAAAAGTCACCCTTTTCTTCGCAACGCCTTGGCCAATATTCTCTATCAGCGTAACGTGTCACACTGTTTGTTTCTGACTCAAATTCTTATCTCCAGCCCCAGCTTCTCCCCTGAACTCCAGACTCCCTGAGGAGTCCCCTCTTCCTCGACTAAACACTGCCTTCTCCACCTGGAAGTTTAACGGGCTTCTCCAATTTGACACATCCAGAAAGAACCCCCAGATCTGCCTCCTAAAGTCTGCTCCTCCAACGACCTCCCTCCTCTAATAGCTACTATCATTTTGGTTGCTCCAGAGCCAAACCTTATACTCTCAATCCCTTCCTCTTTTTCTGTCAAACATCTAATCCATCACCAAATCCTGTCGTGTCTACATTTAAAATATATTGATGATTCTGCTATCTCTCCACCTCCACCATTACCATCCTGGTCCAAGTTACATCATCTCTTTCCTGGACTATTGCAATCATCTCCTAACTGATCTTGCTTCTGCCCTTGCCTCCTACAGTCTATTCTTAACCCAGTAATCAAGATGATTGCTTTAAAATATAAGCCAGATTATATCACCCTTCTACTCTAACCCCTCCAAAGGCTTCTCATATCACTCAAAGTAATGCCCAATGTCTTGGCACAGCCTACCATGAACCCCACATCTCTGTAATCTATTTGCTCCCCTTCTCTGCTTTGTGAAGAACCAATAAGATCTTGATATGTTACTACTTACTAGAATATAAAGTTAGTCTTTCAACTAGGACTAACTGTATAATATGGAGTTGCAAATCAGAACAAGAAATACATGTCAGTTGACACTAACACTCCAGGTATGGGAGGATAAATAAAGTTGTAGTTTGTGTTATCCAATAGTGCTGGGGAGCACACTCTCATGTACATCCTGACAAATCAAACCTTACAGTGACCTTTGGAGCTAGATGGGAAGAACTCATCAAATTATGCTACAGGTTTGGTTTTTTTTTTAACAGTATCATCTACTGATTATACATACATATATATGTGTGTATGTTTGTGTATATATAGCTATATATTTCAAAACCAGAAACAAAAGTGAAGGTGGTTGTGATGATACAGTAACCTTAAAAACAATAAAAAAGAAGCCCAGTATTGAAGACATTTACATTTGCAACTCATTGTAAATCCTGTGACAATTCCAGCTACAAGGCAGCTTTCTATATTCTTTTTGTCAAGGGAAAGGAAGGAAGGAATGGAGGAGGGAAAGAAACTGTAAAAGAGTTTCTTTTTATGCCTAACTTCCAAGAAAATTAAAGACAAACCCATTGCCCAGATAAAGTAAGCACCTCATCCCAGATTCCTGATAACATCCTTTCCCTTAATTTCCATCAGATAGCCCAGGTTCTGTTTTCAATGCTCATTGTACTGTTTTGTACCATAGTACACCTTATAAACTACCATAGATCGTTTTGAAAGTGGGCAGGAAAATACGTCTCAAAAACATTTTTAAACTTCACCATGCACCATATTTTTTAAAGTGCTTTACCAAAAAGAAATTTCTGAGTTTCAGAATTAATCCAAAGTTTCCTCTTTTCTATTCATGTTCTTAGGATCTAAACTTTCCCTTCAGGTTTGGGTTATTGGGTGGCTGGGTTTGTTTTTTTTTTTTAAGTTACTTTTCTTTGAGATACAATTTACATATAACATTGTGTAAGTTTAAAGTGTACAACCTGTGGGCTGGATACATTTATATACTGCAATATGATTACCGCTGTAGTGTTAGCTAACACTTCTTTTTTTTTTTTTTTTTTTTTTTAAAGATTTTATTTTTCCTTTTTCTCCCCAAAGCCCCCCGGTACATAGTTGTATATTCTTCGTTGTGGGTCCTTCTAGTTGTGGCATGTGGGATGCTGCCTCAGCGTGGTCTGATGAGCAGTGCCATGTCCGCGCCCAGGATTCGAACCAACGAAACACTGGGCCGCCTGCAGCGGAGCGCGCGAACTTAACCACTCGGCCACGGGGCCAGCCCCTAGCTAACACTTCTATCACATCACATAATTAGCATTTCTTTTTTGTGGTGATAACATTTAAGATCTAATCTCTTAGTAATTTTGAAGTATATAATACAGTATTGCTGTCTATAATCACTATACATTAGATTTTCAGAATTTATCCTCTAGTTGCAAGTTTTTACCCTTAAACAACATCTCCCCAATTCCCCCACCCCCCAGCCCCTGGTGACCACCATCTCTGTCTCTATGAGTTCAGCTTTTTCAGATTCCACATATAGGTGATACCATACAATATTTGTCTCTCTCTGACTGGCTTATCTCACTAAGCATAGTGCCTTCAAGGTCCATCCATTGCTGCTAATGGCAGGATTTCCTTCTTTCTTGTGACTGAATAATATTCCATTGTGTGTTTATATACATATATATACACACCACATCTTCTTTATGCGTTCTTCCATTGACAGACATTTAGGTTGTTTCCATATCTTAGCTATTGTGAATAATGCTGCAATAAACATAGGTGTGCAGGTATCTCTTCAACATCTTGTTTTCACTTCCTTTGGATATATACCCAGAAGTGGGATTGTTGGATCATATGGTAGTTTTATTTTTAATTTTTGAGGAGCTTCCATACTGTTTTCCATAGTGGCGGAACCAATTTACACTCCCTCCAACAGTGCACAAAGTTTCCCTTTTCTACATATTCTTACCAACAGTTGTTATCTCTTGCCTTTTTTGATGATAGCCATTCTAACAGGTGTGAAGTGATATTTCACCGTGGTTTTGATTTGCATTTCCCTGATGATTAGCGATGTTGAGCATCTTTTCATGTACCTCTTGGCTATTTGGATGTCTTCTCTGGAAAAATGTCTGTTCAGATCCTCTGCCTACTTTTCAATTGAATTACTTGTTTTTTATTATTGAGTTGCCTGAGTTCCTTATATATTTTGGGTATTAACCTCTTAGCAGATAAATGGTTTGCAAATATTTTCTCCCATTCCATAGGTTGCCTTTTCATTTTGTTGATTGTTTCTTTTGCTGTGCAGAAGCTTTTTAGTTTGATGTAGTCCCACTTGTTTATTTTTGCTTTTGCTGCCTTTGCTTTTGGAGTCAGATCCAAAAAATCATCGCCAAGACCGATGTCCAGGAGCTTACCAGCTTTATTCTCTTCTAGGAGTTTTATGGTATCAGGTCTTATGTTTAAGTCTTTAATCCATTTCAAGTTAATTTTTGTGAGTAGTACAAGCTAGGGGTCCATACTTTTCTTTTTTTTTTTCTTTCCTTTTCTTTTCTATCATCCTTCCTTTCTTTCTTCCTTCCTTCCCTCTCTCCCAAGCTTCTTCTTGTCCTTGTTCTTCTTGTTTTTCTTCTTTTGTTCATAGATTTTCCTTCTTGTTTTTAAATCAAATCCTTGTGTGTGTGTGAGAGAGAGAGAGAGAGAAAGACTTCATAAGGGAGTTTTCCAGTATTTACTTTATCAAAAAAAATTTTAAGTTTTCCTCTAACTTTTAATGAAAGCCAAATGTTAGAAATAGTAATTAAAATGTTTACACTGAAGTAGATTGCTAGATCTGCAGTGTAGCCAAGCCTGGCAGGTCTTGATAGATTAGAATGAGCCGCATAGGCTGGTCTTTTTTCACTAAAATGCCACAGTGTCCAGAAAGCAAATCCACTCCACAACCACCCTTCTTTCAGATCGGATAAACTGAGCAAACAAAAGACCTCCCAACATGGCAAAGAGCCAACTGTATCAAAAAAGACTGGAAGTTGTTATCAATGGGAGAGGATGGCTTTGGAGAACATGACGGTCAGGATTATGATGTAAAGTTTGATCTTTAGGCTTCTACTAAACTGCCCTTCATTAGGAGAAGCATCACTCTGGGTCATTCAGGTGACTATCCTTAGACCTTGGTCAGTTCAGGTACCACTGAAATATTTCAGAAAACAAAAAATGAAGGGGAGGAAAGGAAGCTTTCCTAGCTCACTTTCCCTTAATGCCCTTCTGTAAAACATTCTCTCAGACCCCAAAAAAGCACTTGTTTCACACTGTCCCAAGTGAATAAACTGTCTGCAGTCTGGAAACGTATCATTCTGAAAAGTTTTCACACTCTTTGGTGCTATAAATGTCTGGCAAAACATCTTTGAAGCCTTCACACAATCCCCTATGCAGCAATGCCTTCTGAATGAAATAAAGTGAGCAAAGCTTGTGATTGCCTTCCATATTTGAATCAGACCTTCTGATCAGGGAATAAATCGTTCCACACTGCCCCAGAATTTGCAGTGTATTTGGAAATTATCATGTAAAACAGTGGTTCTCAACACTGGCTGCACATAAGATTATGTGGGGAGCTTTTAAAAATACTGATGCCTGTGATCCACACCTGGAGACCTGGGAAGGGACTGGGCATCAGGACTTATTGAAAGCATTCACACACACTTCTTCCAGGTAATTCTCGTGGACAGCCAGCTGAAGAACCACTGGCATAGAAGGATGACTGATTTTTAGAGCTCTGTGTTTTCATGCTTATGGGATTTTCTTTATTATAGCCCACTAACTTAAGCATTTCATTTGGCCAAATAACTTTTACTTTGTACGGTGAGGTCAGAAACCTGGGAGTCTGTTTTGTAAGTGATCTTTAGGTATGCATATCATCACTGTGTCTGTGGAGTATTCTAAGTTTCTCTAATGGTAGTCAGTTTCTTCAAAAGAAAGATATATAACTAGATTGTTTCGGAAATATTTGGTAAATCCAGAAGTTAACATCCAAATAGTTCTCAGGGCCATGTTTAGCACCTTAAAAACCTATCATTAGTTGCATAAAAAACAAAAATAGCCAAAGACTCATTCTCAGATATTAGAAGCCTTTTTCTCTTGAAGAAACTCAGTAAGAAAGGTCCAGGTTCTAATTTGGTTTGTGTGTGTGTGTGTTTGAGAGAGAGAGAGAGAGAAAGAGAGAGAGAGAGAGATTTGGATTCTTTCAAAAAGAAAAAAAAAAGCAGTATCTGCAATATCCACACTTTTATAGACGTGAAAAAAATTATAGCCTTATGAAAGTAATATTCATACAAATAATGTGTGTTAATTCTTCTGCTGCTGCATTTGCGGTAGATTAGTTAACTAATCCCTGCCAATATATCAATGCTTAAGCAAACCAGGACACAATTCTCTCCTCCCCCCAAATCATAATCCTTTTTAAATTCTATTTGAAAAGCTATAAAATGGAAATAAAAAAGGTAAAATTTTTAAGTGGAATGTAAAAGTTTTGTTCTTATAAGATTGCTACTAAAGAAGAAACTGAGTCAAGTTCTTACCCCCTTGTTGATGCATATTTATTCCTGTGAAGTAAATAAACTGGATTGTGCAAATCCTCAGAATAGAAAAACTCCCAACATCAAGTGCCTTTTTTGCAGGTGAGGATTAAGTCACCTGAAGAACAATTTTACAATAAAATGAGTATGTCCTTTTTCAATCTGATCTTGTTTACTGTCTCCTACGTGTCCAAATGCAAAGGAGCTCTGAGATTGAATAGAAAATAGGGGCCAATTCTCCTTATAAGTGTTCCAGTCCTTTATCAATACCTAGTAGTCCAGAAGAAAAGTCATTTTCCATTGATTTACCAAGAATTTGGCAGTGTGTCATCAACACATCAAGCTTCCATTACGCTGTACTAAAAGAAGAGCAAACCATGAATGAAGGGAGGCAGGTTGAAGTGAGCACTGCCAGAAGTGGAAAACGAAAGGCAATGGCTGGTAGGACAGTCAGGAAGTCTTCTCTATGATTAGCCTGAATTTGTAATACTCAAGTATGGTTTTATCTATTTGCCATGACAGTTGTGCTTAATGCTCATGACAGGAAGGACAGCCAACTCCAAAACATCAGCATCCACGGTAAATCTTATAGCTCATACTAAAACTCAAGTCCAGTGCCATACCTCATCATGAGGTTAATTTAGAAAATGACCCTTTAACTATAGAATGAAAACGTCCATGTTGTAGAGTATTCAGCCACCATCACATGATGGAAAAGAGTGAACTCTAGAGCCAAAAGGGTATGGTTTCAATTTTGTTTTCACAAGTAGTTATCTGTGTGACTTTGAGCAAATCAGTTTACCCTTCAGGACCTCACAGTCCTTACGGGTAAAACAGAGATAATGATACCCCCTTTGTAGAGATAATACATCCTTTGCAGGATTAGGAATAATATATGTAAACTCCCTAGTACCCAGCTGGTGCTCAGTAAATGGTAACTATCATGTTTTACAATTCTTGTAAAGAAAAGTAACCTGGTGCATGGCTTATAGAAGGTACTCCACAAAATTGATTAGTTATTTCTTAAACACCTTTGTCTAAAATATTGCCTTATCCTTTTCAAGTTTACCACTTAAATCTAAGTTAAATTTACAAATAATTGAGAAGATAAACCAGATGGAAAGAAATATGAAATCCTGTAAATGTACAACAATATACAGTGGAAAATGCTTAATACAACATGAGTTCTCATGAAATTGAGTTCATCTGGCAGAGCTTGAAAACCAGCAAAAAAGAAGCAGATTTCTGGACTCTCTTTTCTCTTCCCAGCTGTCCCACTTGGCCATGACATGAGAGAGGTAGTCACCAAAACCAAAAAGCAAACAAGAGCTTCAACTTGGAGCTAAAAGAGCCACATGAGGGAGGTGCCAAAAGCTACAGTCCAAAGGGTGGCTGAGGGCTGGGACCTGGGAAGAATGATTATGATAATGAGACAGACAGAGTAAAAGAAAAGAGGGAGAGAAATGTAGGAAATAGGAAGGAGGGGAACTGACTGAGGCAGCTACAAGACTGCTTGTTTTAAAAAGCTTGTTATGGTAAAATAAAACATAGAAACCAAAACCACACAAATTCATAGCTTAATGAATTATTATAAGGTGAGCACCCTGTAACCACCACCCAGGTCCAGAAGTAGAATTTTGCTAACATCCCTGAAACACCTCCATATGTCCCATTCCTGTCTCAACATATTCCCCCTTCCCAGAAATAAGCACCAAGCTGATGAGCATTGTAGTCATTACTGTCTCTTCATAGTTTTATCACCCAAGGGTACATCTCATACACTCTGGTTAAGACTTGCCCTTTAAAAAAAAATTGGTAACTCTTTCAAGTCATTGTTATTCTAGAGATTTCCCCTTTATCCATTTCTTTTCTTTGCAGTTTATCTGTTGAATAACCCAGGGCACTTGACTTGCAGAGGTTCCCGTGATCTGGACTTTGCCGATTGCACACTCGTGATGCAGTTCAACATTTCCTCTGCCCTCCATATTTCCTACAAATTGGCAGCTGGATCCAGAGGCTTGATCAAACTCAAGCTCGATTCCTTTGGCAAATCTGTAAGTGGTGGTGTGTTCTTTCATTAGGAGGCACATGATGCAGCTCTTTATATGATGTTAGCAGCCCCTGACACTTGATGCCTCAATACATTAATTGATTAGGGATTGCAAAATGACGATATTCTAATTCTATCATTTCTTTTACATTTAAGGCTGGAATACTTATATAAAGAAATACTTCTTTCATCTGCTTTAGATTACCAGTAGTATAATTCATACAAAAAAGACAGATAATTGCTTGATTCTTTCCTTTTATTTACCAGTGTTCAAAATAATGGATTGATTCTTTATTATAATTCAAAGGTGACTGATTAGGGGTTTTTTTCGTATTATTATGAACCCATGAATTTATACATATTTGATGGTTCTGGCTGCTTTCATAAGACTGCTCCCATGTGCCCTGAGCTATCCCTCCAGTGTCTCAAAGGCAATAGTTTATACCTGATGCCAGATAAATATTTATTTCCTTTTTTTATTGCAATAATATTGGTTTATAACATTATATAAATTTCAGGTGTACATCATTATATTTCAATTCTGTGTAGATTACATCATGTTCACCACCCAAAGACTAATTACCATCCATCACCATACACATGTGCCCAATCATCTCTTCTACCCTCCTCCTGCCCTCCTTCCCCTCTGGTATCCACCAGACCAATCTCTGTCTCTATGAAGTATTTATTTATGTCTTTGTTTGTATGTACCATCAGAAAACTAGAGTTGGATAGATTTTCTAATCCTTGATAAAGCCCCTTGCTAATACCTAGTTTTATAAACCTGGACTCTACATTTATGCTAAATAAAATGGCAGCTCTTCCAAATACTGGAAAATATACACTATCACAAATTCATTCTAAGTTGATCACTCTCCAAACAATAAAATTTCCAACTTCACTGAAGATAAACAAATAAATTAATTTTTAATTAATTAATCTTAGTGCCTGGGGGTCATGGAAAAAGAAATACAAGCCATCCAACCAGCAGAGGGAGTACGAGTTAACTGACAAATCCAATCTCCCAAACTCTGCTTTCCTATTGGTGAAATCACTGATAGTGTTTTGGAGAAAAGGAAGACACCAAGAACAAGACAGGACTTATCTGTGCTTCTCTGTCGTCTGTTGGATACAAAGGAACTACACTGATTCTTAACAAAGGGAAAATACAGCAGTAAGGGAAAAAAGAATTCTCCTGAATTTCATCAGAGCCTTCTTTGCTCAGAATTCAACACATCATCTCCACAGTTTGATTGATAACTGTCTTGGAGGATTAGGAAGAAGGAAGATAGGATTACCTCACTTTTTGTAAATTTAAGAAATAAAGGGGCCTGCCCAGTGGCGCAGGGGTTAAGTTAGCACGTTCCGCTTTGGCAGCCCAGGGTTCGCCGGCTTGGATCCCGGGTGCAGACATGGCACCACTTGGCAAGACATGCTGTGGTAGACGTCTGACACTTAAAGTAGAGGAAGATGGGCACGGATGTTAGCTCAGGGCCAGTCTTCCTCAGCAAAAAGAGGAGGATTGGCAGCAGATGTTAGCTCAGGGCTAATCTTCCTTAAAAAAAGAAAAAGAAAGAAAGACATCCAGAGATGATAAGAATTCCCTAAAGTCACATCAATTCAGAGGTAGAGGCAAAACTTAATATAAATCGTCCAAGTCCCATCCTAGCTTTTCACATGGGACCTTAGTCAATGACAACTTTTTTAAAGGGAGAAGAGCTTACAAAAGTATTTTTCAGATTTTCTCCTTGTCCTTGCTAATAATGATCCAGTGAAGGCAAGAACAAGAGCTCAAGAATACAGAGCACCCGAGCAGTCCCTGATTTCTTCGCAAATTTTCCTCTGGCGTTGGTGCTTTAATTTCCAATCAGTCTGAGTCAATAACGTATGGTTGTCAGTGCCATTGTTGACTCTCACAATTTCTTGTCTCAATCCCGTAGTTCCTAGAGCTTGGGGCTTGGGGTCACTGGCAGGGGTTTGATTTGGGGCTTTCTATGTTTACACAATAGGGCAAGTCAGTATCTCTCCTGTATCAGTAAATTCCCGACTAAACTGATCTATCAAGGGTTGCAGACAAATGAAGAGCTTAAAGGATGGGAAGAAGGTCTCTGGAAGTCTCCACTGCTTTTGCATTTCATTGAATCCACACACTCTCTCTTGCTCCCCACAGAGATCTGAATACAGCTGAATAAGAGAAGAAAAGTCACATGAGAAGAATGGAATGCTGTTACAATATTTTTAGGCTGCAATGTGTACTGAATTCCATTCACACAGTCCTGCGGGAGGTTTGGCCCATCTTCACAGAGCATGCCACAACGCCTGCTTATTGCAACAGATATATACATTTCTCAAGGACTGACAATAATTAAAGAAAAAACAAACAGGGAGCCTCTTTGCATAGGATTGTTGAGGCAGGCTTTCCCTTTTTCTTTTTTGATACCTGTTTTATAAAAAGGATAATAAACTGGTGCTGGAAAGCTCAAATCTTTCTCCAACTTGATAGACTTATAATTGTGCACCTAATTCAAATCAATTTTGGAGATCACAGGGCTACATCTAACTTTCTGAGAGGCTAATAAAAAGATCAGGAAATGTTTTTGAACAATCCATCATAATTTTTAAAGAGGTAAAATTAATATAGAGATGAATTTTTTAATGAAAATTGTTCCTTGGAGACTTGGGTTGAATAAATGAAGACTTCTCGATGGTGGCATAAAGGAATGAGTTCAAGTTCTTGCTTTCATTAAATTTAAAGGGTGCAGATTTCTACTTCCATGTTCATTCCTTTATTCTGTGAATCTAATCTATTTACCCAACATCAACAGGACCTTCTGAAGGCTGTTCTTTCCCAGTCCAGGAGCCTTCAACCCAGAGGCCAGTGTTTAATCACTTCCAACTGTTCTGAAACACCCAAGTCTGTGCTAAGCTCATTTAGTTGAGTGGAGCATCAAGTTAATGAAGTTAAGGTCATTGATTCAGTTGTACATAAGACGGTCCTGAGCTAGCCCTGATGGCCTAGTGGTTAAAGTTCGGCACACTCCACTTTGGCGGACCAGGGTCGGTTCCTGGGAGCAGAACCACACCACTCATCTGTCTGTAGCCATGCTGTGGTGGCAGTTCATGCGGAAGAACTAAAAGGACTTACAACTAGCATATACAACTATATACTGGGGCTTTGGGGAGGGAAAAAGTAAATAAATAAAAATAAATCTTTAAAAAAAGATAATTCTGCTAATCTTGTCCTCCTATGTGTCAACTGAACACCTTACCACCAAACACATCCCCACTGGCATTGTAAATCCATGAGTCATGAAGAGGAAAGGGTAGGTGGCTGTGGATGGAGACAGACTACTAAACTTCTAAGCCATTTTAGAGCTGTGTGAACTTAGGTAAATTACTTGGTGCTTCCATTTCCTCATGTACACTAGGGATAATAATAGCAACTACCTCATGGGGTTATTGTAAGGATTTAATGAGATTATCCATGTAATGTGTTAGACATAATGGTAAGTACGTAGAAAATATCCAATAAATGTTATTTTTAATTTCAATTTATTGCTGTTGGTGGTGGTGGTTGTGTTATTGTTAGTGCTATTGAACATTTCAAAGCACATGAGTTCCATGGTGCTAATTGTACATAAGTATACGTTATAGTTTAAATTCATTTGGCATTGGTACATATTGGCTTTAAAACTCAGATCCACAAGGTACATAGAATCCAGAGAAGCTAACACACCTTCACGAAAGTGCAAGGGAGGCAGTAAACTTCCATTCTCAGAGCCGCTTCACACATCAGACACTTAAATAAGCCAACACAGCTGACATATGTCCAGTAAATAACTTATTGGTGCTCACTGTGACTTTTCAATCTGCTTGATTTTCAATATGCTTATCTTCTCTTCTACTGATGAAGCCTAAGCAGATGTTTAGTAATAACGAGTATGGGTATATTTCAAGACATGAAAAAGATGGTCTCCCCTTAACAAATCCAGAGTGTAGCCATTTATCTCTTTTTGCCTCTTGGGAGAAAAAAAAAGAGGAGTTAAAAGAATTTTCTGTTTTGTTTTAATTTTTCCTTTCTTTATAAAATAAAACATGTTATTGGTTTTACACTTCAGAAATCAAAGGGATTAATAATTCCCTAATAGTTTAAAGTATCAATATCTATTTCAGATCATCCTCATACCAACTTCAAGTGCATATCTGTACAACCTGCATGCAATTAATAATTGTTCACTCCTCTTTAGCTTGGCTGTGTAACCTAGCTGAGAAGTACATCTTAAGCTGGATGAGAAAAGAGAATATTCCAATTACTTCTTTACGTTTTAGTAGAAGCAGTAACTAAAGTAGCAAACTAAAGAATTTACATTAATTCTATTAAAAACACCTATTCCTGGGCAACGCCTCTAAGTGATTCTGATTCACTAAGACTGGGGTAGGGTCCAGGAATCTCTGTTTTTAACACTCTTTCTGGTGATTCTTATGATCTGAAACATTAGGGACATTGATCATCTGCTGTTTTTGCTTGCCTAACATCTCTTCCTTCTTCTGATAAGGTCACTTCAATTTTTTTTGAGAAAGCACTCCTCCTCAACTCTCAGTCTCTGTAGGTGGTTGGGGTTGATTCCACCACGAGCTCCCTAGGGGGTTTACATCCCAGGCCTGCTCAATCATTGTAATCAAATGTTCGCTATCTCTGGTTACGCTCATTGGTTCAGAGATAGGTGTGAAACTTAATCCTTGGATGTTGAAAACATTGGAAAGAAGTGCTTTCTTTCCTCTGGGTTTAGAAAAATGTATCCACCTGAAAAAGAAGCCAACAAAGTGATGGACTAAATGGAGAAAGAGAATCAAGATGACCTTGTTTAGATTCCTAGATCTAGACGATTTTTGTATTGTTTGTTTTAGGTAAAAACACAACCCATAATGACGGAAAGCAGAGAAACAAAATGGAAACATAACTCAAGGTTTACAAATTCAGATGGAAATGTAAAAACTTTAAGCTATATGACCCATTAATGACTGTTTTCTAAGAGTTTATTAAATGAGTCATAGGAAGCTATGGTGATCAGATATACAACATAAGAATGAGAGTGTATTGTGGTTTTTATAGAATTTTTCAAGCAAGATAATTGCATTTAAAATGAAATGACTAATTATCTCGGTCCTAAAATGGCACCTAAAATGTGCCATTTCTAACTACATTAGAAATATACGTACATACATACACATAATAACAGAGGCTCCAAACACGTGAAGCAAAAACGGATAGAAATGAAGAGAGAAATACACAATTCAACAATAATAATATAATACTTTATATTATGATAGATAGAACAACTGGATAAAAGATCAACAATAAAATAGAAGACTTAACACTGTAAACCAAAAAGACCTAACAGACGTCTATAGAACATTCTACACAACAAGAACAGAATACACGTTTTTCTCAAGTAATCATGGAACATTCTCCAGAATAGACCATATGTTAGGCCCTAAAACAAGTCTAAATAAATTTAAAAGGATTGAAATAATATGAAGCATAATCTCCAACAACAATGGATTGAAATTACTAACAGAAGGAAATTTGGGAAATTCACAAATATGTGGAAAATAAACAACACAGTCCTAAATAATCAATGGGTAAAAGACTAAATCAAAAACAAAATTTAAAAGTACTTTGAGGGGGGCCGGCCATATGGCCTAGTGGTTAAGTTTGGCGTGCTCTGCTTCAGCAGCCTAAGTTCACGGATTCGGGTCCCAGGCACAGACCCACACCACTTGGCGGCAGCCATGCTGTGGCAGCAACCTACATACAAAATAGAGGAAGACTGGCACAGATGTTAGTTCAGTGACAATCTTTCTCAAGCAAAAAGAGGAAGGCTGGCAACAGATGTTAGTCCAGGGCAAATCTTCCTCAGCAAAAAAAAAAAAGCTTTGAGATGAATGAAAATAAAAACAGAACATACCGGGGCCAGTCCTGTGGCCAAGTGGTTAAGTTCACATGCTCCGCTTCGGCAGCCCAGGGTTTCGCCAGTTCGGATCCTGAGTGCAGACATGGCACCACTCATCAAGCCACGCTGAGGCGGCATTCCACACTCCACAACTGGAAGGACCCACAAATAAAATATACAACTATGTACTGGGGGAATTTTGGGAGAAAAATGAAAAATAAAATCTTAAAAAAAAAAAACAGAACATTCCAAAATGTATGAATTGCAGCTAAAACAGTGCTTAAAGAGAAGTGTATAGTAGTAAATACCTGCTAAAAAAGAAAAGTCTCAAATCAATAACCTAATTTTACACTTTAAGAAAGTAGAAAGATAAGAGGATTCTAAATGCAGAAGCAGCAGAAAGAAGAAAATAATAATGATTAGAGCAAAAATAAATGAAATAGAGAATAGAAAAATGTAAGATCAATGAAAGTTGGTTCTTTGAAAACATCACCAAAATTGGCAAACTTTTTAGCTAAACTACCAAGAAAAAAGCAGATTCAAATTACTAAAATAAGTAATATTTTCAAATAAATAATGTTTCTGATCTTATGGAAATAAGAATGATTATAAGGGAATGCTGTGAATTGTGGTATTCCAACAAATTAGATAACCCAGTTGAAATGGACAAATGCCCAGAAGGATACAAACTACCTAAACTGACTCAAGAAGAAATAGAAAATGTGAATAGGCCTATAAGTAGAGACTGAATTAGCGATCAAAAACATCCCACAAAGAAAAGCCCATATGACTTCATTGGTGAATTCTACCAGACATAAAGAGGAATTATCACCAATCTTTCACAAACTCTTTCAAAATATAGAAAAGGAGGAGACACTTTAAAACTCATTCTATGAAGTCAATATTACTCTGCTACTAAAACCAAAGACATCATGAGAAAACAAAAAGTTCCTCAACAAAATACCAGCAAACCAAAGTCAGCAACATATGAACAAGATTGTACATCATAATCAAGTGGAATGTATTCCAGTAATGCAACGTTAGTTCAATAGATGAAAATCAATCAATGTAATACACCATATTAATAGAATAAAGGACAAAACCACATGATTATATCAAATGATGCAGAAAAACGTATTTGACAAAATTCAACACTCTTTCAGGATAAAAACACTCAACAAACTAGGAATGGAAGGGAACTTACCCAACCTGATAAAGGGCATTTATGAAAAACCCACAGCTAACATCATACTTAATGGTGAAATCATTTTGCAGAGTTTAATTCCCTCTTAGAATACACAGAAAATGCTGCAAACCCTGGACTTTTTTAGGTCAACAGTTGGATTTTATTCTGATCTTGATGAGAAGTCATTAGAAGAATTTCAAGAAAAGGAAGGTTATGATTTGATTTTTATTTTTAAAAAGCACTCTGAGGGGTCAGTCCCATGACCAAGTGGTTAAAGTTCCATGCGCTCTGCTTCGGTGGCCTGGGTTCGCAGGTTTGGATCCCAG
Source organism: Equus przewalskii (assembly GCF_037783145.1). Classification (NCBI taxonomy): domain Eukaryota; kingdom Metazoa; phylum Chordata; class Mammalia; order Perissodactyla; family Equidae; genus Equus; species Equus przewalskii. The sequence goes on along the minus strand of NC_091834.1, from coordinate 36,713,036 downwards.
GTGCGGACCTGTTCCAATCATCAGCCATGCTGTGGAGGCATCCCACATACAAAATGGAGGAATATTGGCATAGATGTTAGCTCACAGCTGATCTTGCTCAAGCAAAAAAGAAGGAAAAAGAGAAGGATTGGCAACGGATTTTAGCTCAGGGCAAATCTTCCTCACACACACAAAAAAAGCACTCTGGCTACCCATAGCCATTCCATTGGGATTCCATTTATACTGGAGGTAGGGAACAGGAGGGAATCCTGGTATAGTTAGCAGATTATGAAATGGTCTAGAAGAGAGACTCTGGGTAGCTTGGTCTAAAGGGTAGTAGTAGAAACAGAGAAAAGTGGAAGTTTTCAGAATACTTTTAGAGGCAAAATCAGCAGGACTTACTAAGGGTTTAGATGTGAGGATAAATGAAGAAAGAAGATGAATCAATGTGGACTCCTAGATTTTTGGCTTAAGCAACTGGGTAGATAGTGCTGTCATATACTGAGAAAAAGACCCAGTAGATTTGGACCTGAGAAAGACAAGTAAAACTTCTAGTTTGGGCACATTACATTGGAGATATCTCTTTAAAATCAATGGGGAGATGTCAAATAGGGACCTGGATTTGTAATTTGGAGCTCAAGGAGAGGTGAGAGATGAACATAAAGATTTGGAAATCATCAGCATACAAATAGTATTTAAAGCCACGGGACTGCATAAGTTTGATTGGAAAAAACTGTATAGATAGAGAAAAGAAGAGAGACCAAGACAGAGCCCTGGAGGGGTTCAGGGAGAGGAGAAGGTGGAGCCCAGGCAGGAAACCACCAAGAAACAGCCAAAGAAATAGGAGGAAACCAGGAGAGTATGGTGTCAAGGATTCCAAGAAAAGTAACTGTTTCAAGAAGGAAGATGAATAAATCCCAGGGATCTGCTGTACAACATTGTGCCTATATGGATAACAACACTGTATTGTACACTTAAAAATCTGTTAAGAGGGTTGGTCTCATGTTAGGTATTCTTACCACAATAAAAAATTTTTTAATAAATAAATATATATTTTTTAAAAGAGAAGTGGTGATCAACTTTGCTGAATATTGCTGAGACGGCAAGCAAGCAAGGAATGGCAGAATGGCTATTAGTGTTTGGAATATACTGGTCATTAGTAATCTTGACAAGTGCAAAGTCAATGAAGTTGTAGGGACAGGTGTCCATTTGAGGTAGATTAGGAGAGAATGTAAGTTGAAAAAGTAAGGGAAGCATCTCCAGATAACTCTTTGAAGAAAACTTTTATGAAGAGGAGCAGAGAAATGGAACAGTAATTCCAAGAACATATGGATCTGAGAGAGAGGGGATAATGATTGAAACTAAGTCACTGGAAAGGATCCGGAACACAATGTTGGCCTTTGACCAGGTTGTCTTTTGACCGGGGCCAAGCCTCATCATTCATAGCAATGAGAAGGAAGTCGAAGAGGAGAAGTAATGATTCGAGTAGGCTGGCAGTTTTCATGGGGGAAGATGAGGCTGTTCCTGTCCAATTGCTTCTACTTTCCTGATAAGTATAAGATAAGCTTATAGTGAGCAGTGAGGGGAGGGGAGAGGCTGAGTAATGTAAGAGTTTCAAAGAGAAGGAGTGAAATGATGATTTGGAAATTGTGGACTGAATTGTGTCTCGCCAAAATTCATATGTTGAAGCCCTAACCCCCAATGTGACTGTATCTGGGGATAGGGTCTTTAGGAGGTAATTAAGGTTAAAAGAGGCCATAAAGGTGGGGCCGTAACTTGACAGGCCTGTGGCCTTATAATAAGAGAGAGAGAAAATTTCTGCCATGTGAGAATGCAGCAAGAAGGTGGCCATCTGCAAGCCATGAAGAGGGCCTTCACCAGAGACTAGAGTTGGCTGGCATTGATCTTGGACTTCCCTGCTTTGGAAGTGTGAGAAATAAATCTCTGTTGTTGAAGTCAACAAGTATACCAGTCCATGGTATATTTGTTATGGAAGCCTGAGCAGACTAAGGAATTTAGGATGGTGAAAATATTGTTAAGGTTTAGTATGATTCTGGACCTGTTGAATGCCCGTCTGAGACTTGCAGCAGTGGAACTGAAAGGGAAACCAGGACACACAGTTGTGTTTTTTTTTTTTTTTCTGCCATTTCAGCTCTCAGATGCCAACATAGGGTAATAAGACAGATGGGTTTAACTCAGGCCATGACTTTGGAGGCAAGTCCAGCTGAGAGAAGCAGATAGAGAATTAAGGGTATTCACGAGACAGTGTTTAAATCAGAAGAGAGTAAAATATTGAAGATGGCAACTTTAAAAAATAAGTTTCTCTGTCTCCTCTCTGATATCAAGATGAGCTTTCTTAAGAAAGATTAGGCTACATGGTCATCACCCATATTTTCAGTGCAGTGTATAAAATTTTGAACCCATTACCATATCAATGTCAAATAATGCCAGTACAACTGGTAGTGCATCACTTTTAAATAATCATTCACGCAATTCATGTGTCTTGTGCTCTGCAGACTTTCAAATAAACTGGTGATCCAGGTAGGCAAGAATCAGATGAGTACATATTTGTTTAAGAAACTCTCTCAAAATGGTAACTCTATCTCCTCACCCATTCAGTTTTTCATTTCTACCAGTATTTTCTCTCCAGAACTTGATATGTTTGATCTCAGACTAGTATGAACAAGCATAAGAAGAAGTGAGATTTTACAGATGAAATTTTGCCTTGGAAATTAAACTATGTCTAGTCTTCCTTCCTGTCCAAATTTTAAGCTAAAATCCTCAAAATGAAAATGATTTCTAGACTCCATGTATGCCCTAATCCTAAATTCTTCCTGAATTGTGAAGTGGAAAATTAAATCATTTTTGTTGGAAAACTCCCTGTTCAATGGGTCCAGATCAGCACTCAGATGATGTCAGCAAATGTTACATTTTTTTCCAATTATGAAATGAATTATGGGGCGCTAGCTAACCACAGTCAGTCATTAAATAAAGCTATTTTGGCTGATACATTGTTGTCCTGCCAGAAAACACAGGTGTTTTGTTTTTAAAGAATTTTTAAAACATTGCTTTAAGAAAAGATTGCATTAACAATCCTTCAGCACAAGCAATATAGGAGCATAAATAAGAAGGTGCTATTCGTAGGGAATTTGTGTGGCAAGAGTAGAGATTGTGTTTTCACATATGAAATAAAGAGCTGCTTTATGTCCAAGGAATTGAAACATTTGGTCTATGATGTCTGAAGACAGTGATATATGACCATGCATATTTAAACACATCTATACACAGAGTCTTAAGAGTTAAAGGAAAGGCACCTTATAAACATAAATTGTTATTATTATTAAGAAGAAGCTTTCTTGGACTGGGATTTTCAAGGAATGTTAGTTCATTTGTTCTCAAAATGATGGCATGTACATCTGTCAATATCAAATATGTACTTGTTGATAGTCAAACTAGAGCTGCACTTTCATTTGGAGGTAGTTCTCTGAAAGACAAACGAGCATAAAACTTTTTAATTTTCCCGATAGTCGTAATGATCATTTTTAATCATTTTGCACTTTCAGTAATATCCTTACATTTATCTCTTTTCTCTCCCCTTCAATTTACTGTCTTCAATCTCCATATCTCTGAATCACTCCTAAACAAAGCAGCTGCTTCCAGTTGATTCATCCAAGGAATTTGGTTATCTCATCCAAACTATGACATCTTGAATCATGCATTAATGGCATGCTTATGGAATGAAGCAGTTTTCTGTTTCAAAATGACTTTCTTTCTCTGTGTGTGCAAGAGAGTATAAATGTCGCATATCTATAGTCCTCAGAACTCAAAAACTAATGCAACAATCAACTTCTCATCTGTGTTAAAAATATGCTTAAAAAAACAGTAATCTTTTGACAAGCGTACCTCAATAAATGGTTGCTGGAAATAATTCTTTGAAATAATAATTGAAATAAATGTTGAAAATGGTATTTTAAATATATTCTGAAATCATTTCCCAAGACCTAAATTGCCCAGATTTTATTTCAAAGTTCTACATGCTTTTATTGCAGACTCTAGAAAGATCCCTTCCTCAAAATAATTGTGGATGTCTCGTTTTTGAATGCTGATATATACAATTCTTCAATTCTCAAGAGTGTCTTAAAAACATATTTTAATTAACAGCACACTCAGAATTTCATTAATTATTTATTCACAAATGTGTGGAACTCACTTGGGGTACAAAAACTTTTTAAAAATACTGATAGGACTTAAATTATTTATGAAACAATGACTTCATGCAAAATTGAAAGATTCTATAATAGTCTGGTAGAGGAAATTATGAGTTAGCTATTGTTCAACTAAATGTTAGGGATAATTTGTAAAATGAGACAATTCAGATCAATGAGCAGATTTTATACTAAGGTGACATGATTTTTTAAAAAAACATTATCTATGAACATATAACTCTCCTACATCACTTTATTCTTTCAAGTTTAAATGTGGGCAGTTCTGTTATCAAGAATAATTAAGGAATATGTTGTGCTGTTAATCAAAGGTTCAGATTTAATGATTAGTTTAACAAAATTTTTATATAGAAATATATAAATAGATACATAATAGATATATAACATATAGATACACATGTATACTGACTTTCAAGAATTTCAGTGCCCAGTTGAGCCACTGAAAGTTATTTAACCACAAAGAGGTGGTTAAACACCATCATTATGGCATTCTAGAACTTAATCTACATGTTTGAGAAGGTGTCTAAGGAAAAAGGCAAGTGTAATTCTTGCCTGTGATGCCTAAAACTTTGTTCCTAGATAGAAAACGCCTCTTACTCCCTATTCCACTCACCACCACCGGCCCTAAGCAGGAAATAGGAACTGGATTCCCACAGTTTTTACCCAATGATGGTAGCCTTTGTGGCCTGATGATCCACTTGAGCAGAGGCTGGGGATAAACTCCAGGAGGCTGAAGGGTGTGATGGAGGGACCAGAGGTCCTTCTCAAAATTCTAGGGAAATCTAGGGGCGAGGCAGGGGTGGGGGAGGACACAGAATACCTTCAATAACTACCTGAAGATAAATTTGCTGACTGATAAATTAGAGTGAGATTATTCACATAACAAAACGATTACAATGGGTCCGGGGGACTTTCGAAGAAACACCTTTTCCAGCATTTGCTTATAACTCTTTAAATAATCAACAAAGGAAGAAATGAAAAGCTGAAATGTTATAAGCTACTGATGATTTTCAAAAGTGGAGGTTCACATATCTATTTTATTTTTTTGATATAAAACTATGCGTTGACCACTATTTACCAGTATTTACAATAAAGTAAACAACATACAGTTGGGTAACATTCTGATTACTACAAAGTTATTGTTTTTCCAGGCTTCTGCTGAAATAATAACCCAAATTCTGAAAAGATTGAACCTACATGTAAGAAATGAGTTGGGGGTAGAGAAAAAACATGTAGATCAATAGTTTAGATTACAAATTTTGTTCGCCCTTTGTTCCAGCAGGTCCTAAATTGCCAACATCTCTAACCATCTGACTAGGTTTCCATGAGCAAAGTCTTAGATATTGATCTTTTAGTCAATATAGCACAGGAATTTCAACTTCTTGTAAAAGAATGGTTCACAAGAAGGAACTTTTAAATGTCCATTCAACTAAGTCTTGTTTGGCTAATTAACACCAGGATTTGTCTATTTTTCTCATCTGGGTGGGAAGGTTGTTAATAGCAATAAAATTTTACCATCAGGGGTTTTGCAAATAAACTTGCATTTGTTTGACTGTAAATAGAAATATGGATTCTGATATGGGTGCTTTTAAATTGTCCAAGTTATGTTATATTTAAATTGTTCAATTAATTACAAAATCATCTATTTCACTTGAAAGATTAAGGCTTCAGGAAAAACTTTCGATTTAACTTGAAGTGATTTACTTCTTAGATTGCTCAGAATGATGGCATCCCAGAAATGTGGGCTTCCCCATGGCTGTGAAATGGTGTTTTTGTTTTGGTGAATGTTTAAAAAAAGAAAGAAAGAAGTGAAAACTATTTACATATGTATTTTATGCATACACACACACAAACAAATAAACAAAAAACCCAGAATGGTGCTTAGGCACATATGAGTTAAACAATTCTGATTGAGTAATGATCTTGGAGATGTTCCCCAACGTTTAGAAAAGCTGTTCTTTAATACAAAGAAAATAATATACCCTAGTATCAAATGTTCTTTTCTGATAAAGGAAGAAACTAAGAAAACTTTATTTGTTCAAAGTAACCAGGGTTATAGATGCAAAAAGACCCCAACTCCCCCAATACTACTTCAAAATGAACATATCAAACTTGATTTTCATTAGAATGTAGTTATTTCTTCACCCTGATAAATCAAAACACCAAGACCTAGGTTTTATATATTATATATAGCAATGCAAACAATTGTTAAGCTTCATTTTCCAGGCAGGAATGCCAAGTTCGTCTCTCTTCATAAAAAGGAGTTACAATGTGGGAACACCACATATTTGCCTCTTTTGCCAGCACCAAGCCTACCTCATCGGCATCTTTGCGTTTCCTGAGAAACATTAATCCTCCACTGCTCTGTGAGGCACTCATTATTCTCTTCGGGATCACGATCTCGGGCAAAGCTTCTTGATTTGTCAGCAACATCTCTTGTCTTTGATTTGCTATCATAAGATTCACTGTCAGATAAAGATTTTTGTACCACCTTTTTCTTTACCAGTTCTTTGAGAATTAATAAATATTTCAATTAACTCTGGACAATTGACACTTTCTTCAGGTTCCCAATATTGTCAGAGTCTGTATTACCTTCCACTTCAGGAAACATTCCGCCTTCCCATCCACTACATATCGGTCCTGTGCTTTTTCCAATACAAATTCTTCAGGCTCTGCCTCTTCAATTTTTTTACTCTTTCCATTCTGTTTCTTTCCCATTTTTTGCAACATAGTTTTATTGAAGGCCATTTTTATTGCAAACTTGAAGAGCAATTATTCGCCGCCTACGAGCTGCCCCCAGGGTCTGTGCATCTCTGGCCCTGCATGCCTCAAGCTAGAGCTCCATTTTATTTTCAATTTTTGCTACTGGACATTTTATTTTTAACTTTCATGTTTCAGGCTGTAAGATACAATCCCAACGTCCTGGCAAAGCGGGACATAAGGGCTGCCGGAGGTCTCACCAACGTCTCTCTCTCAGGCCCCAGCCCCACGCCCTGCTGCCGTATCACACCTCACTGTAAACAGCGCCCAGTCATTGCCTTTCTCCACACAGGCAGAAGGGCAGAATAGAGTCTCACAGCACAAATGTCCCTCACATTTTGGGGGACAGTGGGAAAGGCACATCTTTGTGCATGAGAGCTTTCCCAACTCCTCAGCATCACCCTCCTCCCTCGCACTCATCCCAGAGGCCAAGCTCTAGCCTGGTTTCCTTTCTGACTCAAGGAGGAAAGAAGTGAAGGTGCAGATGGCTCACCATTGATTGGACAAAAGACTGAGGCATTATCTGCGTTTCACAGGAGCAGCCACATACAACTGCTCTCCTTTTCTCATTAGGACGTCTTTGCTGAACATTTCCTGACAGAGCTGTGATGGAAGTGACCCAGGAAATTTATCTTCCTTGTCTTTGTCCTTGTTTTATCAAGGGTCTGCTAGTGGCGGAGTGAAAACATAAGTGAACTCCTGAGGCTACATAAAACATATTTATAAGTAGGCATTTCTAGGCTGTATATCATAAGCTAGCTGCAGGCTGGAGCTGGTATAACAGTCTTTCTTTCCAGCATATCCACCATTCCACACTAAAATCCCTCAGCATTTGGTACCACGTGACTGTGCAAGAAGTGCGGGAAAAGATATGCGCCTCCATTCAACTGGCATATTTTCTAAAAACATTTGACCCAAGGAGTTCCCCTGTGCGGGCAAGAATCTTTTAAAAGATCCTTTGCTAGGTTTTAGTCTGCTTGTGAAAATAATGGAAGCTCAACTTTAGAAAAGCCCCAAAAGCGTAAGAAGGAAAATAAAAATCATACGTCATTCCACTTAGACACAATCAATGTTAACATTTTGGGTTATTTCATTTCAATCATGAGAGATAAGAGAGAGAGTTACCACAACTGGGATCAGATTAAACTATGCACGCATTTTTTGTAGCTTGCTTTTTTCATTTAACACTACATCATTCATTTAACATTCAATAAATATTTATTAATGAACCATTATAAATCAGAACTGCACTTCTCTGAATATTATGAGCATTTTCCAGTGATATTGAATACTCCTCAAAAGGATGATTTTTAAAAGATAAACAGTGTTCAAAAAATTTACTGTTAAATAACAGAATAAATCATTCTCTAATTTTTGAACATACGTGTTATTTTTTGTAACAGCTTTATTAAAGTATAATAAACGGCACATGTTCAAAGTGTACAACTTGCTAAGTTTTGACCTATGAATGTACCTGGGAAACCATCATCACAATGAAGATAATGAGCACGCACTTCTACCTGGATGCCTTTCCCTCTTTATTTGCCCAGGTTACTTTACTGAGATGGAAGCTGCACACTGTAAAGGAGCTGACAAGGAACTGTGGTATGTACCCATGTCAGTCCCTGCGCTTGTAAAGATAAAAATTCCTGTAACATTTCTCCTAAATTTCTCCTGTTCCTGAGGCAATTTTTACTAATGACACAATATATCATCTCAAATCATCAATTCGTTATACATCCACAAAACTTAAGCAGATTTCCAATAGCTACAGTCTACTTAAAAAAAAGTTTTAAATTCCATTTCTTGTCTATCTCAAATTCCTAGAAGCAAACCAAAAATAAAAGTCTCTGAGAAATACTCACTCTTTTTTTCCAGGAATCCATTTTCTAGCGTATTCATGGAAACCGTCCATAGTACAAAGAGGAAAAGAAGTGATTAGAGGCATTTTTGGAAAGTACAAGATCAATTCTTCCATCTAACTCCCTGTGGCCACGAACTTGAAGGTTTTATTCCTGTGAAGAGCTGGATCTCTCAAGAATGTGAGGTGGCCTCTGTTGTCTGTGAAATTAAAATTGATTTTTCATTGAGTGTAGAAGTTGATTTTTCTATAGTCCTCGAAGGAATAATAGCAACCACCCCCTCCCTTTACAGATGATGAGACAGAGAGCAAGAGAAATGACACATCTACAATGGTCTAGCACATTTATGGAAGAGTTGTGTCCCCTAATGCCAATTAAAGTATGATTTTCACCATTTCTCAATGCCTTTATTTTTCGACATTCTGACACTGATGAATGGTCTGCGAGATCCAGCTTTTAACTTGTTAATTTTGGAGCAACTTGGAAGTGGGTAGTTTTACACAATGCAAGCAAAGGCAAAGAACGACATATTCAAACCTAGAAACCAGATTAATCTTTTCAAATAGTCATTCATTCTGTCCTAGACTAGGAGAGAATAGGCCCTGAAAATTAGTACGTGATACAGAACAATTCAATTCAATCTTTTCTTATATTTCTGCTAAGCCTGAATGGGCAGATTTTCTAGTTACTGCCTAGATTCAGAGCTATCCTACATATGTACTAAACATGTCTATGACTTCTCTCATTTCAAGTATATTTTGGGCCTTCCACAAGGATTTCCAAATATGTGTTACTTCTTAACTGAGTTAACGTAGCCATCAGTATGTGAGGTCTGTTGCTTAATCAAGTGGCAAGTAAATCTATTTCAACCAGACCTGTCTTATTACCTTTCCCACTTTCTTATTTTGGAGTTTTCTAACTACCCAGCTATCAAGACAAGATCCATAATAATTTGTGAACCTCCACATATTAAGAAACTGGTAAAAGAACAGGGAAAGTAATTTGGCACTGTTCCAAATGCTCATGCGCAATCTCATACATATCAGTCTCTTAGAGGTCAAGCCTGAATTGCCATCCCAGTGCTCATGGGTAGGTCACCATCGGACTCCAAGTCAGATAGCAGTTTTTACAGATCTAACTACTGTTGCTCAACTAGGTGTCCATGGAAACTGCAATTGGTTTGTTGCCTAGAGAAGTGGAAAGAAAACCAAGTCATTTGGTTTCTATGTGGTTTCTATGAAGCTAAGAAAATTTTTTGGCAAATGATAAAAACAAGGATGGCTAATGCTACATGATTCCCTTGGTCTATTCTTGATCTTATCAAGAAATATTCTTCATGAATATTACTCAAAAATATGAAAATATTCTAAGTGAAGGAGTACCAGATTTTCAGGTTATTTGATTCTTGGTTAGATTTGAAACAATCCTTTAAAAGAGTGACCAATATATGTAACAAAATCTAATAGGTTAAAAAGTCCTTGGAATCATTACATATGGAAAATCTTTCTCATCCACAAATTCAAGAGTTCCAAGTATGAAAGAAAAAGCTAGTATTTAATAAGGGCGGAGGAGACTGAAACACCTATTCATTAATCCTATGGAAATATTTGTCACTCATACATGGTTTAGGGAATTGGGTAAAAATAGCCCCTTCCTAAGAATTTGTTCATCTGGGCATGGTCCTTTATCTATCTGAGCAAGTAAATCTGATATAACAGTAGACAGGAGATCCGTACAATGAACTCCCTGATAAACAGGATTGCAGAGGTGACAACTTGGCATACGTTGGCATGATTTCACAGCATCTGTTGGCCTGCTATCAGATAGAAAACAACTCCTAGCAGATCCCCTTTCTCAATGAATGCAGAAAATTTGCCAGGCCAAGGAAAGTGGTGTGCAAGAGTTAGAACCAAGAGTGGGCCTGACCTCAGCTGTTCAGTATTTAACATAATTAACGCTGTTTTTTAGCTTGTCTTAGAATGCTTAGACGAAATACCTACAAAAATTCAACTTCAGTTGGGAAAAATCAAAGTTGGTTTTATCTGTGAGTCACAGGCTTAAATGCCCACAGGGGCCAAGTAGGGAATGATAATCAATGTATGGAGCTGAGCAGAAGCAAAACAATAGCACTAGTGTGATGATAGACACCACTGACACACAGGCTCACAGTTGTGGAATAACAGGGAGTAATGACAACTGTGTAAAGTGTGGAACACATTTCCTCTTGAAAGGGAACAGTCAGTGCTCCAGTCTAGCTTTTGATACCACGTCTTTAGATATTTCAAAGGAGGCTAGATTTGGTTTGCCCACATCTTTCTGGAGTCCTCACAATAATTTATTTAAGGAAAGAATAGTAAAATGGATGTGGACACAAGTGACCATAACAAATTCATAAATCACTAAAATTGCTGTGTAACTTTGTACAAATCACAAATTTGTATGAAAAATGTAATTTTTTACACACTGCTAAAAATACAAATGCATGTGTGTGTTTAAACACACACATACACTCAGAGTACATGGCCTAGAGATAAAGGAAAGCTGACTTGGTTAATACACAAATAACTGAAGCAAGGGCTCTGAGTCCAGTGGGGGAGGAGGAAAATGTTTTCCTGCTTCATTTTCTTCCTTCGTGCTCCCAGAGCATCTCCTATGTGCATTTTGGCTTTGTATTTGGGGTTTAAGTCATCAAAAGGTTGCAGTGAAAGAGCACATGGGATGATTGCTCACTTCCCCCCTGCCTATAGAAGAGTTATTTCATTATAAGCCATCCCATGTCAGTCATATTATTTTCCAATCCAAAATCTTCTCTGGTTTCCCAATACTTGCAAAACGTAGTCCCAACTCCTTTATTTAGGCTCCAACAAGCTTCCTGCATGTGCTCGACTGCCTCACGCACCCTCAGCTTTCGCCTGACCCTCCTCCTCACAATCTCTTGTGGCCCACTGCCCGATTGTCCTCTTCTACCTCTATATAGTACTTTTTCTCTATTCCTTTCCATCAAACACTTACTTACCCTTTAAGATCCACTTAAAATCTCTCCTTCTGTATGAATCCCTCCTAAACCAGAGCAGTCCAAGGTCAATTCTCCCTCCTCTAAATTTCACATGAAATCACAATAACAATGATGCTGATCCTAGCCAACATGTGCCAGGCTCTGTACTAAATACTTTATTTGCCATTTTTCATCTATTCCTACCCCCTGATTCTCTATAAAACAGATATTATTATTCACCCCCCATTTTACAGGTGAGGATCTTGGAACCAGAGATAAGAAAAGTGGATCTCTTTCCTGATTAAGAAAATAGCATGGAAGGATCTCATTGGACAACTTAGATTATTTGCTCATCCCTGAACCAATTACTGTGGCCAGGCCGTGAGTCACATACTGATGCCATGGGGTTAGGATGAGCCAAACCCCAAATCATAATGACTGATGTCAGAGGGGAGGAAGAGTCCCAAAGGAAAACTGGGGTTACCTAATGTGACAAAGAATGCTGGGAAGGCAAAAACAAAATATCCGCTCTACTTCCTTACCTGGAGAACTGTTAATACTCAGCTTCTGCTGTAAGATTGCCCCAGCCCGCTGCTTTCCTTCCTTCAGTGAAGCAAGACTTCTAGTCAACATGATACAGGGAGGCCACACTTTAATACAGCCCCTCTGCTCCAACCACATAAAAAGGAAGGATAAAATAGAAATTTTTTTTGAAACTTGGTATAAAAATAAAATAAACATCTTTGTAGACCAAAAACAGCAAAAGAAACAGAAAATTCTGAGCAGAGCTGGAGTTGGCAGATATATGACAGTTCCAACATTTAAAGTTAAGAGCAACCTGGGCTCTCTCCCCACTTCCAACGCCATTCTCCATTCTCTATATCATTGGCCCCCCTGACCTTGTGACCTGTGATCTGTAAAAGAAGACTGGAAGAAACTACTAGTGACCAACACCTAGGGCTCTGCCTCTATCTAACAAGGTGAAGGCCTACAGACCAAATACACCTTCTTGATGAAGTCTTCTGCTGGCTTGCAAATGGGATCTGCGACATCCCCGGTATTAAGATGAGGCCTTAACATGCCATTATAAATTCTGGTTCTGGATAGAGTCACATAGTGAAGCAGGTGAAGCCACCACTGAACTGCTGGATAGGGAGATGTGAGCACAGCATGGAAAGGGTCTTCATTAAATACCTCCAACTAAACTGAGCCTACACACTGAAATTCCAAAATATTTGAGGAAATATAATGCTAAGAGAGACTAAATAATTAGAACATTAATTTTCTCCAGATGAAAATAATTTATGAAATAGTCTGATGCAGACTTTAAAATAAGTAAGTTTAGAATGTTCAAATAAAACACAAAGGAATGATTTCCATTTTTTAAAAAAAGAGCAGGAAATGATGAAACAAAAATAGGCAAACAAAATTAGTACTGAATACAGTTTAAGAGAGAATTAGAACCACAGCGAGATTTCCCTTCACACACAGTAGGATGATGAAAATCAAAAAGTCAGATAATAACAAATGTTGGCAAGGACATGGAGCAATCGGAGCCTTCATACACTGCTGGTGGTAATGTAAAATGGTGCAACACTTTGGAAAATAGTATGGCACTTCCTCAAACAGTTAAACGTAGTGTTATCATCTGACCCAGTAATTCCCTTCTAGGTGTACACCTAAGAGAAATGAGAACATATGTACACACAGAAACTTGTACATGAATGTTTATAGCAACATTATTCATGATAAACAAAAGATGGACACAACCCAAATGTCCATCAACTGATGAATGATAAACAAAATGTGGAATCTCCATACAGCAGAATATTATTTGGCCATAAAAGGGAATGAAGTACTGACAAATGCCGCAACATAGATGAATATTGAAAATGTTATACTAAGTGAAAAAAGTTAGTCACAAAAGACCCCATGTTACATGATTCTGTTCATATGAAAATCTAGAATACAGAAATCTCTAGAGACAGAAACTAAGTCTTTGCTTAGGGCTGGTGTGGGAGACAGGGGAAAGATGGAGGAAGAGGGCGGTGACAGCCAAAGGGTACAGGATTTCTTTTTAAGGTGATTATAATGTCCTAAAATAGGTTATGGTGATAGTGGCACATATCTGTGAATAAACTAAAACCATTGAATTTTTCATTTTAAATTGGTGAATTGTATTATATAAGAATTATATCCTAAATACAGCTGTTAAAAAATGTTTCTTAAAAGGACAATCCCTGCAAATTTGACTTAGAAATATTTAATTTGGAATTTTCACCTTAATGAAAATTTTACAAGTGTAATATAAACATTTGTTGAGATTATCTGTATCTATAACCACTACCAGATAATATTAATGCCCATGCTCCATTTGTATTTACAATCTCATTCTCACCCCATGAAAAGCCAAAAGGCCTCAAGGCCAGTAGCACAAATTAGAGGTTCAGAATCATTTAAGTAGAAAAAAGTGGTGGGAAAACCCAGCCTTCACACGGTGTGTGGTGGTAAAGGGAAACCAGGTTCAAAGAACCCACCTACAGCAGTCAGGTCCACACTCACCGTGGGGATCTTGGTTAGTACATACCATCTTGTATAGTGTTAGCAGTAAGAGCAATAGCAAACTACAGAAAGGATTTGTTATAAGACAATTTTTCTTAACTTGTTGGTTTGGGGTGCATTATTCAAATGACTGGGTCAATGTTAAAAACAAGATCATTGATTATAAGGAAGACTAATGATATTGATAATGATGATTCAAACCATGGTTCATAGTGCTCAAAATTAAAAGGATCAAGTTAATATAGATATTTCTTTCCTATATTGAACCCAAAGTTCAAACAAGACCATCCATTACATCAAGCATATATTGTTCATCTGAATTACACTGTTTTCCAACTTTAGTTGTATTGGATTCCTAAATTTCTCCTTGTTTTGTTACTTTAATAAAAGATCTAAGTATTATGAATTTAAATCTACTTTTATCACTGTAGATGTTATAAAATATGATATTAAAAATAATTGGCCTCAGCATTGGAAGTCCATGTAAATTATTTCCTCTTAAAAGCTTCTGTACATTTCTTTGTTGTGAGGATTCAGTGAGACAGTTTGTAAAGTGCTTAGGCAAAAAATTCAGATTTTAGACTTGGGTAAGTAACTAATGATCCAAACGCTCATGGTCTAAAACCACAATGAAGCTAGACTTCAGAGAAAAGAGAACATAGTAAACCTCAACTAACTAGAATCTTTGAGACTGATGTGTTTTGAATAACTAGAAATTTATTTTTAAGTTTCAAGCCTCCTTGAAAATATTTTTAAAGCGTTTTGGTGTGTTTTTCTAATCAAAGAAATAATTTAATCTTTATTTTATGACCTAGAAACTGTCAGTGCCTCAGGTTCGTCTTCCAATAATGAATACTTACTATAGCTCCATAATTGCAGGAAACAAAAAAGAAATTGCTCTTTAAAAAAATATAGAGTATAAAAATTTTTCACACAATTTCCCTCCTTTTTCAGCAATGGAATGCATAACATGAGGTTTCTCTTCTTGCAGTCCACTTATTTGAAGTTTTCTTGTGCATGTATCACTACTTTGATGTAGGGTTCTGGGCCTACCTGTGGGGGAAGGGGGCGGAGGGGAATCATTTGTCCCCATGTGCAAAGCAGCCAGGAAATCTTATATTCAATTTTATACACTTTCATTGAATGACTACCATGAATAAGAAACTGGGGGAGGGATGAGGAGAGACATAAAGAGATGAGGGAGATACGACCACCAGCTTCTTAGAGGTTTATAGGCAAAGGAGAAATCGAAACTGGAATCCTGTTGCCTCAGTAGAACTCAGCACACAGTTGCGGTGATCAATCCTAAGGCTGAGAACATTTGAACCCTCGGAAACCAGCATCATGCACGGTGGTGGTGACAGCTCTGTCCACTAGGAAGCAATTCTGTAAACCCACTTAATTAACAGATCGATGTCAAGACAGGGCCAGTTCCTGAGGGAGTGCCACAGGATCTGGGCAGAATCCTGTCCTACTAATGCTTTTTTTGAAAAATAAGAATAAAAAGATATTTTGCAAATTTATCAGATTTGCAGTTAAAAACAAAACAGAAAGGACAGCAAACACAGGATGAGAGAACAAGGATCCAAAAAGCTGAAATATTTGGCTGAATTTAACAAAATGATTACAAAGGGGAAAATGTAAGTTCCTGCGCTCTGGCCCATAAAAAAACACTGTGTACAAATACAGGATGGGAGAGGCATGGAGCAATGTGTGTGTGTGTGTGTGTGTGTGTGTGTGTGTAAAGAGTCAGGCTTGAACTGGTTTGAACTGACAACCATACAAAGAAGAAATATAAATGATTAATAAATAAATGAAACTGTTTATCCTCATTATTAATCAAAGAAATTCAAATTAAAACAGTCATCCCTCAATCTACCAAACTGATAAAGATAGGAACAATGGTGATTCTCAGTGCTGACAGATTTGAAGAAATAGACATTGTCATATACTTCATGACAAAATGTGAATTGATAAGTCCTTCTGCAACAATTTGGCAACATGTATTGGAAATCATAAAACCATGCTGACTTTTTATGCTAAAAATTACACTTCCAGGAATTCTCTTAGTTAAATAATTAAGAATGCACCTAAGTGTTTAGTTACTGGAGTATTAATCACAGCATTTATTTTTCCAGCTTTATTGAGATATTATTGACATGTAACATTGGTAAGTTTAAGGTGTGCAACGTGATGTCTTGATACATATATAAATTTGGTTAGTTAACTCATCCATCACCTCATATAATTACCATTTTTTTCTTTTTTGTGGTGATAACATTTAGGATCTACTGTCTTAACAACTTTCAAGTATCTAACACAGAATTGTTAACTATAGTCATCATG
The DNA here is from genome assembly GCF_037783145.1 of Equus przewalskii. Lineage (NCBI taxonomy): Eukaryota > Metazoa > Chordata > Mammalia > Perissodactyla > Equidae > Equus > Equus przewalskii. Next base: position 36,696,309 of record NC_091834.1, on the reverse strand, counting down.
ATATATACTATATTCCTAGAACTTATTTATCCTATAAAAGGAATTTTGTACCCTTTGACCAACGTTCCTCATTTTCTCCAACCCCTCAGCCCTTTGCAGCTGCTATACTACTCCCTATTTCTATGAGTTTGGCTTTTTTAGTTCCACATATAAGTGAAAAAATACAGTATTTGTCTTTCTCTCACTTATTTCACTTAGCATAATGCCCTCAAGGTCCACGCGTGTTGTCACAAAATGGAAATTTCTTTCTTTTTTACGGCTGAATAATATTCCATTGTGTACATATATGCCACATTTCCTTCATTCATTCATCTACTGATGGACATTTAGGTTGTTTCCTCATCTTGGTTACTGTGAATAATGCTGCAATGAACATGGGTGTGCAGATATCTCTTCGAGATCCTGATTTCATTTCCTTCAGATAAATACCCAGAAGTGAAATTGCTAGATTATATGGTAGTTCTATTTCTAATTTTTTGAGGAACCTCCACACTGTTTTCCTTAGTGACTGTACCAATTTACATTCCCACCAACAGTGCACAGGCTCCCTTTCCTCCACATCCTTGCCAACACTTATCTCTTCTTCTTGATAATAGATATCCTAACAGGTGTGAGGTCACATCTCCTTCTGATTTTGATTTGCATTTCCCTGATGATTAGTGATGTTGAGCATCTTTTCATGTACCTGTTGGTCATTTGGATGTCTTCTTTAGAAAAATGTCTGTTCAGATCCTCTGCCCATTTTTTAGTTGAATTATTTGTTTTTTTGTTATTGAGTTCTATGAGTTCCTTCTATATTTTGGATATTAACCCCTTATCAGATAAATGGTTTGCAAATATTTTCTCCCCTTCCATAGGTTGCCTTTTCATTTTGTTAATGCTTCTTTTGCTGTGCAGAAGCTTTTTAGCTTGATGTAGTCCCATTTGTTATTTTTGCTTTTGTTGCTTGCACTTTTGGTGTCATATCCAAAAATTCATAGCCAAGACCAATGTCAAGGAGATTTTCCCCTATGTTTTCTTCTAGGAGTTTTACAGTTTCGAGTCTTTCATTTAAGTCCTTAGTCCACCTATAAGTTAATTTTTGTTAGTGGTGTAAGACAAAGGTCCAATTTCATTCTTTTGCTTGTGAATATGCAGTTTTCCCAACATCATTTTTTTTTTTTTTTTTGAGGAAGATTAGCACTGAGCTAACATCTGCCAATCCTCCTCTTTTTGCTGAGGAAGACTGGCCCTGAGCTAACATCCAAGCCCATCTTCCTCTACTTTCTATGTGGGACGCCTGCCACAGCATGGCTTGCCAAGCAGTGCCATGTCTGCACCCGGGATCTGAACCGGTGAACCCTGGGCCGCTGAAGTGGAACATGCGAACCTAACCGCCGCACCACCAGGCCAGCCCCCCAACATCATTTATTAACAAGACTATCACAGTAGTGTTAATAATGGCAACACATGCACACACACATATACGTTGATATGTATACAAATGTCTCAAGTTGGGAATAGATGTATAAATTGTATTCTTTATATATGCAGCAATTTTAAATTAATTTGTAAAAATAAATTTATTGAAACTGGTGAAATGCAAATAAGATCTATAGTGTAGTTAATGGTATTATACTAATGTCAATTTTCTGGTTTTCGTAATGTACTATAGTTAGGTAAGATGTTACCATCAGGGGAAGCTAAATGAAGGGTACACAGGACCTCTCTAATATTTTTGCAACTTCTTGTGAGTCTAATAATAATTTCAAAATAAAAAGTAGAAAAAAATAAACTTATTGAATTAGAAGCTGTTCACAATATATGACTGACTAAAATAAGGTGATAAATCAGAAGATACAATTTTATGTTTTTGTAAAATAAACATGTAATTCAGTAACTATAATGATGATAATAGAGTACCCTTTTCTGAAATCTTGTTTTGTGTTTCATAAACAGTATCTCATTTAAATCTCACATCTATCTAATAAGTTAGATATTATTTCCAAGATACCAGTGAGGAATGGGATTAGGGGAGATTATACAACTCTTCAAATGTTACACAGCTAGCCAGTATTTCAAAGTCCATGCTCTTGACTATGCTCCTCAAAATTCACTACCTAACATGATTTTTTTTTTTACAGTCTAGAAAGGTACATATCAAAATTTTAACCATAATTGGCTCTGTATAGTGCATATTGGTGGCATTATTTTGATTTTTGCTTATTGAACGTGTATCATTTGTGTAGTTAAAAATAATATTTATTTTAAAAGACTTCAATGTTTTAGTTGAAAGCAAGGTCATTGAGTCCATAGGATGAAACAACTGTAAGAATACATAAGTTTGGCTACATTGAAGAAATATAGTATTAAAATAAAGAGCCCAAGTAGTGTTCAACCATGCAGAGATGAGATGTGATCTGGAATATGGAGCCACACTTTGATAAGGACATTGACTTAGAGACTGAAGGATATTTAGAGAAAAGCAATCAGAATGGTGAGAGAATCCAAAATCACATCAATATATGGATGGCGGAGAGAACTGGGGACATCTAGCTTGCAAAGAAAGACTCAGAGGGAACATCACAGCTGTCTTAATTTTAAAGGATCACTTGGAATAATAATTATAAGCAGCTACCATTTATTGAATGCTATGTGCTAAGTGCATGCATTATCTCAATTAATCCTCACCACAACCCTATATGGGAGATACTAATATTATCCTTCCTTTACAGATGAGAACTTTGGTTCAGAGAGGTTGGATAACTTTCCCAGAGTCACACATGCGTTAATGATAGAGCCAGCATTCAAACCCAGAACCTGTCTATGCTGTTAACCATCACCCGGGCTATCTCACATCCTAACAAAGGAGAAGAGACTGGGCTGGTTTGTGTGATTCCTAATGAGTAGAATTAGGACCACAAAAGAGAGATTCAGGGACACAGATATCAGCTCAGTGCTGAGAAGGTTTATCTCAGAAAAATCAAAGCTGTTCAACTATGCAATGGGTTGCCTTGGAAGATACTGAATGTCCCTCTACACATTTAATGTAAGTTCAGTGACACTCAGCAGTGATGTCAGAGAGATCTCAAACTTCCATATGCATCAGAATCACCTAGGAGAGCTTCATAAAACACAGATTCCTATGCTCTACCCCAGAGATTCTGATTCAGGTGTCCTGGGGTGGTGAGATTCACGAAACTGCAATTCTATCAGCCTCCCAGGTGATGCCAGTGCTGCTGATCGGGGATCACACATTGAGAGTCCCTCAACCCTAAAATTCTATTACTTTTCAAAAATCGTACTCTATAGATTGGACAAATTTTGTGTCCCTCACAACATCTTTCATGGAATGGCAGCCGTAATGCCCCTAAGCCATACAATAAGACTTGTCTGTTTGGTTGTTTTTTCCTATTCAAGTTACCAGTCAACAGAGTGCCCCACATCTTTTAAAGTAGACTTTTGTAGATAGTTTTTTTTTTGTTTAATTCCCAGAGTTTGCTAATACATTAGAGACAGGTCTCTTTTTTTTTAGGAAATCCACCTATATTTCTGATAAAGAAAGAATGGATAAAAGCAAACTTCATTAAATTATGAGACAGGAGACAGATAAATCTTAGGACGTTCAGATTATCTCAGAGAAAATGTACTTGTCTAACAAGATTCACTATTCAGGTGTCTAGCTCCATTTGGAATGGGAAGTGGAAATGCTATTGTTTGCAAGAAATAAGGATGATGGCCATATGTTCTAAACTGTGCTTTATTATTTTCAACAGTGACAAACTTAGCATTAGTGTTAATTTTTCAGAACTTCTGAACTCTACTCATGTTTACCTTAAGGGCAGCTGTATTTGGGTTTTTTTTCTACTTTTTGATGAGGTTAAAATTGCCAAGTATCTTTAAAGTAGGAAAAACATTTCAAAATCAAATATAAAGGAGAAAAAATGGCTCCCTGTGGACTGCACTGATGACCCTCTGCTTCCTGCATGCAGCTGGTACGATGCTCACAGCTGCCTCTTTACGCCCAGGATTTTCCCCCGCCAACCTGAACAGCCAGCATCCCCATATAAGAACCACAAGTGGCTTTTAAGATGATAAGATAGAGTTTAACTGCTTTATTTTATGACATAATTCAGTCGGTGTTCCTTTATAGAGTGCCACTGGCTGGCTAACTTTAAATAGTCATAAACATTTGATTGTGGAGTAATTTAATTTAATGATTTATTTAATCTTCAAGTCACAAGAGGCTGTTCTGAAAACACTTTGTTACCACGTTGATCCTCGTTTAACCTATAGGATTAATAATTAATGTGAAATACGATTGGGAAAAAAATTGACAATGAACTTCTTTCTAAAGGAAACAGCACCTGGATGCATATCAGATTTATACAATGACTTCCCCAGATAACAGATACCTTTAAGTGGCCAAACTTTTAAAATCACAAGCATTTTGGATTGAAATCTTTCTCAAATGTCTTATATGCTTTCCTACCCTCTTAAACAGAGTAATGGAATGCACTTAAACATCCTTTGATGAATCAAAATAATCCACATAAACAGGTTTAATTCTATGGTATAACCGAATGGTATCCTCAGAGGGCACAGCGGAGGCTTGGTCAACTTTTCGCCTCTAAAATGCCTTGAGAAACTTACACCATGTTAGTCCTTTTATTGAATTTTTATAGTACTACACTTTCCCTCTTCATTTAAATGTACCGACCACTGTTAATTTTTCCTTGCCTTTTAATTTGCTGTTAAATTTATTGTGTGCTAGAAATTTGGGTTAATAAATTTACTAGAAGAGTGTGCAAATGAGTAAGGGGAGTCTTTCCGAAGATTGTCTGTGGCTCCTAGTGTGTGTAGAGTTTGTACTATAAGTTTTAGTCTCTCAACAAGTTTATTTTTAACGGTTTTCCTGCTACTTGCCTGTCTCTTGTTCTATAAATCAGGTTGCCAGATACGTGACACCCACTTAAGAAAAGTCTACCTGTGGTCAAGTAATAACAATCACTGAGGTCCATTATTATGATGTTACTCTGGCCAGCAAACTCTTTATACTCAACTCTACATCTTAGAATGTAGCACCCACATTAGCAAATGGAATAAAGATGATTTTTCTTTTCAAAATCTAGCATTCCTCCATCCCTTTATCCTTTAGACCTCACAAATGAAACCAGGATAAGAGAAGAAAAATGTGACTTCAGATAGGAATTTTACAACTCAGCCCTTAATACCTCATGAACCGAAGAAAGTCCCTAAACTGGAGTTTTTCATCTCCTCTCATCTCAGAGATTAAGGAAGGAGCAGAAATAGGAAAGCAAGGAAAATTGTACTATTTTACCCTCCTGAAAGTCATGATTCTTTGAAATTTTTTTCGAGTTATAGGCACCTTTTCTGAGGGCTGCTGTGAGAAAAGGCTTTCATCAAGAAAAAATTCTAAATCTGGACCTCAGAGTCCTCTAGGATGTGGCTCAGCCCACCTTTCTAACCTCACCTGCCACTGCTCCCTAGATGTCAGACCAAACCCTCCTAGACTCCCACGTCTCTTTCCCTGCTTGGCTTCTGGTGTTCTTGTTAGGTGCTAACATGTGCTCCCAAGAGGGGAAAAAAACCAGGGTGGGGGTTCCATAGTCAAATAAATTGGGCAAGTGCTGGATCAACCCGTATAAAACAGGTTTCTTTACTACAGTACTTCTCAGAAACTTTTAAAATCCTAATGTTCATTTAAATCTCTAAAACGGGGGTTATAGTACAGAAGGAGGGTAACCACTTGTCCCAGTTTGCCTGGGACAGTCCCAGTGTACACCCGTTGTCCTGGCATAATGAAGTGCCTCTTTTGGCTTTTAAAATGCCTCATGTCGTATAGTACAGTTTTCCTATATACGGCACTTTCTAAATTAATTTGACCACCATCCCCATTTCGCATAGAATGTCTAAGTGTCTTGTAGAACACTTTGGGAAACATGACCTCTGCCTCGATTTGCCGGCTGACGATGCCCACCTGGATCTCAAATCTCATCCCGAATAGTTTAGGCTATGGCGAAGGCTTCCCTGATTATTGGGCCTTCTCCACAGCTGGAAGCGCTTTCTACCTCCACTGAAGGTCATAATACCTTCTCTGGTTCTTTCCCTTGTGACATTTAGCATTTTCTGCCCTGTTTTTAGTTTGAAGGTTCAAGCCTTCCCTCCTCTAATGTACCATTCATAGTAAAATCCAGGTAGTGTTTTGCTTTGTATTCCCTGACAAGCCCAACTCAAAAAATATCTTTGAATGATTAAACTTAGTTGTACATGAAGCTGTCCTGTCCTCTTTCTCTCATTATACAGAAGCAGATTCTCAATGCAGGCCAAGGTAGCTCCCACCATTGCCCTCTCCTGCCTTCTTGGAGACCTCTGAGGATTATCGCTCCCACACCTGCCTCATTCCTATCTCCCACTTAAACATGCTCAAGATTCTCCCATCTCAACTTTCTCCTTCCAGCCACCACCTTAACTTTCTCCCACCTTTTGCAGTTCAAATTCTCAAAAGACTTGAACAAATGGCTATCTTTACTTATTCACTTCCCACTCATTTTCCAATCCATTCCAATCTAGCTTCTGTCTCCACTCCTACATCCAATCTGCCCCTCACATGAGTGTCACCAATCGCTTTTTTTTCTTTTTTTCCTGAATCCGATTGACACTTCTCATTTGGGTTTGAAAAGCTCAAATTTTGAAACGTTTGCCTCTGTGAATTATACTCTCCTTAAGTGACCAAAGTTCCTTGAAAAGTTAAACATAGAATTACCATATGATCCAGCAATTCTACGTCTAAGTAAGTACATACCCAAAGGAATAGAAAGCAAGGACTCAAACAGATATTTGTACACTGATGTTTGCGGCAGCATTGTTCACAATAGCCAAAAGGTAGAAACAACACAAATCTCCAAGTCTCCAACAGTGAACGGATAATTAAAATGTGGTATATACATACAATGGAATACTATTCAGTCTTTAAAAGGAATGAAAGTCTGATACATGCCACAACATGGTATGAAGCTTGAAGACATTAAGCTGAGCAAAAGAAGCCAGACACAAAAGGACATCTGTTATGTGAGTCCACTTACAGGAGGTACCTAGAATAGGCATTTTCACAGAGAGCGAATAGAGGTTAGAGGTTACCAGGGGCTAGGGGCCGGAGAAATGAGGAGTTATTGTTTACTGGATACAAAGTTTCTGTTTGGGATGATGAAAAACTTCTGGAAATGAATAGTGGTGATGGTTCACAACATTATGAATGCATTTAATGCCACTGAATTGTAAGCTTTAAAAATGGTTAAAATCACCATGGAAAAAAAGAAAAGAAAGTGCCCAAAGTATCAAAGTCCCTGAAATTAAAACTCTCAAAGTAAACAGAGAAAAATCAGTTTCATTACTCCTTTCTGTTCAACAAGAATCTCATTCTGGGGGAAAACCTGAACTGGGGAATTCCCAGCCAAGGTAGGCGTCCTGAGCAAGTATCCTGGAAAGAGCTTTCCACTTAGTCTTATCTCTAGCCTTTCCGGTTACTCAGCCACACCTCGTTTTACCAGTACCAATGTTTCTATAACGTTAGAGGCTAAATTGTATTTTCCCAATAACTTTGGTTCTAAAGGCAGAGAGGTTTTATCTCATTTAAAATTGCTCTTCAGGTGGCATTGCTCCAAAAGCTTTCCCTTCAGGTTTCTTCAATCCTATCCTACTGTTACCCAACATCTCCCTTGCCAAGAGGACAGTGATTTGTCAACAAATAGGTAAGCAAGAAGAGAAACAGCCACTTGTAAAGTCAGGTGAAAAAAGCGTGTGTAATGTGAATGGTCGTGGGTGTTTCGGGAAGGACATCGAAGTCTACCCCTGCAAACACAGATTAAATCTTTCATTCGGTTATCAATGCTCCAGCTTCCTGCCCATGGTGTTTTTTTGTTTTTTGGCTTTTTTGCAGGGAGAGACTGGCCCTGAGTTAACATCTGTTGCCAATCTTCCTCTTTTTTTCCCCTCCCCAAAGCCCCAGTGCATAGTTGTATAGCATAGTCGTAGGTTCTTCTAATTCTTCTATGTGAGCCATCACCACAGCACAGCAACTGACAGACAGGTGGTGTGGGTCTGCGGCCAGGAAACAAACCGGGCCCCCGAGAGGGTGAGAGCACCAAACTTTAACCACCAGGCCATCAGGGTCGGCTCCCATGATGTATTTTATACTTGTGTAATGTTCTCTGTGGTTAAGGAATGGCCTGCTCCCTGCACCCAGGTTTTCTGTAACAGCAGGGAGCCAAATAAGTAAAGCTGATTTCTCTGACTTTTCAAAGGTAAAACACATTACTTTTTAGTATTCATTGATGATGTACCCATTGCCTGATACAAAAATCCTTATCCCAAAGCCTCATAATTCTCCAACTCCGAGTAAAGCATCTTTCTCCCTCACAGAGTCTGCTATAAGTCTGTCACGGGAGAAAGCCCCTAGTGTTTCAAAGAGTGAGTTTTTATTTGGTTTGGTAGCACTTGGGAGCTCCTTGTAAAATTCTCACTCAAAGAGTAAGTAAGATGTCCAAAATCCTGCCCGGAGTGATTTTTGCTGTTGTGAATTCGGTAGGTTTGAGGGAGGATAGATAAAAGCCTTAAGGCTTTTCAGTAGACCAAGTTATTAAGGTCTGAACGTGGGCTGTGGTAGTGGAAAAGGAATGATTCCAAAAATATTAAAAACATGAGAAAGGAGGGCACTTGGTATCTGAAACGTTCGTTTCTCTGAGCGTCTTTTGCTTAGCTTCTCCGAGCTACCTGATCACATGGGAGAACGTTCCCTATTAGAATAAAGTTACAGGAAGCCTCTTTCTCACTTTTTTCCCCTTAAAAAAAAAAAAAATTTGCCACAAGAGCTCTTTACTCGCATGGAATTTCGAGGAGATCCCGTGGAACTGTGCGTGAATTGTGCCTCCTCCAAGGACACTCCCTCATGCACACAACGCTGGCTGATTTTGTAACTGCGTTTATGACTGATTTACGGAACTTTTACTTGGCAGGCCCTGCTGTTACTGTTAGCTGGTTACTATGGATCTTTCCACATGCCACTCTGGCATGTTGCATTAAAAATAACCTCCAAGACTGTACAGAATACATGGAACAACGGGAGTACAGTCAGGGCCGCAGACTCCAGGCTCTGCTTTGGTGCCCATGTGTTCACATGTGCTCCTATATGAAGCAACCACAACGAAAAAAATGCAAACATCTTCTAAAATGTCGGGTTGCACATCATAATTGTTCTAAGTTTCTCCAAAACAGTAGTTCTCAGAGATCAACAATATCTCAAAAGACTGTAAACCAAAAGAATAACAAAACACAAATTATAAGTATTTTTTAAGGGCACGGATCCAAAGACAGACTGTCTGGGTTTGAGTCCTGACTCCAGTACTTAGCCAGCTCTGGAATCTTAGCGAGTTATATCATGACCACAGCTATCTCATCTGCAAAGCGGAGTGATAACAACGTCAGTCTCAAAGGGTCCTTCTGAGGATTAAGGGAGATAAGCAGGTAAAAGTTCTTGGTTTAGTACTTGGACATAGAAGGTGCTCAATAAATGCATTATTATCCTTTGAATGGTGTCCTTTTAGCATGTAGACTCACAACATGTATCAGCACGCAGCTTATGTTACAGTGCCTGGCAGTGAGTCAGTGCCTGATAAATTTCTGTGGACTGAACAAGTGATACCCAGTTACTTATGTACGTGTCTATACTCTTTTTCTAGTTTATATACTTCTTAAAATCAGAGCTATATTTGATTCATCGTTGTATTCTCCACAGCTCTGTGATGGTTGTTAAACAAATATTTAGTCAATTAAATGGAAATAGAAAGGCTGTTACAACGTAAGAGGCCACAGTTAGTATGTAAACTGGTAGCAAAAAAAAGAAAAAATCACAGGCTTCAAGTGCAAATAGAATCCAGTGCCAAGAAAACACTGACGTTCCCTGAAACTAAATGAATATATCAAGCTACATATGAATACAATATTTGTAATGCTGGGTCTGGTTCAGTGAGTCTGGTTCTAGCTGGGTCCTGCAGAGGGGAGAAAAGCTTTTATCTCTATCCCACTCCTGGCCTCAGCCCATGAGCCAGGCTTACCCATGACTCAAGAGAAGAACTGTTCTCCCAGAGCCAGACACCACAATCACCACAAGCAGAGTAGTTTCCTTATGCCACTTCGAGCGTCATTGGATTCAGTCGCACAGCACAAGCAGAAAACTTGCGCTGAGGGACATGGGGCCAAGAGAGTATAGACTCTGCCCCAGTTTCCACCACCAGTGTTTGAACCAGCATGAATAGAGCTGTGCTCATGCAGAGGTGAGAGAAGGCTCTCTCCTCCTGAAAGGAAAGCCAGTGGGCCATTCTGGATCCTTGGCAGGGAAAATAATAATAGGAGTCTATGACTGTGAACTCATGTCTAACCCCCAGAGCCAAAGTGAAAATAATAAATTTAATGGGTGTGTGAAGAACACTGTTTCCTTCTTTTCTGCCAGTGTGTCAACCCTCTCCAACCAAAGGCCACCAGGAACACACCTGTAGTTGACTAAGTTGGGTTTCTTACTTGTTACAGCAAGGCATAGTACTCACTATGGGGAAACCATGGGGCGTCTCAGTAAGAAGTTTGTAGAAAGAACCTGTTACAGGATTTGAGCTTTGACTGGGTGACTTAGAGGAGGCTCTAGGGAAAGAAGAGTTCATTCCAGATTGGGTGCTGTCGAAAGCAGGGATAATTCTATGATTAGGTATCTCAATAAATCTTTTCCTAAGAAAGGACAGACTAGAGTGAGGATAAAGCTGTAATTGCCGAAGCAGCAGCAATTGCTTACATTAGCTGGGAGACGGGGATGTTTGGTAATTTGAGGCTTGGACAATATTCCTGTTTTATTTGTGTTCAGACGTAATTACAGGCATTGTCTTGATCCACTACGATCAGAGAGTGACCTTGTCTGATGTTGATGTTCTGTGAAATTGTTTAACAGAATTGTTCAACAGTTGAACACCAAGACCTAGCTATGAGTGCCATGCCAGTTGGCAACATAAGGCCTAGCTGATTGTACCTGGCATGGAGTAGGATGTCAGTTACTAATGTAGCAGAAGAGAAAAGTGGTAAACCAGTGGAAACGTATTTCATCAGGTCTTCTGACAAAATCTCTTGGAGCTCGGTACAACCGTATAACATTTTAACTGATTGATGATGGTACCCAAGGAGAACTGATCGAATATCATGTTGAGATCAACCTGGACTATCTACTGGTATGCTGCAGGCATCCTTGGTTCTGTCTTGTCAATTTGCTTATCATTGAAGGCTTGTGATCAAAATCTAAGCAGATAGTAAATATATTACGTGGCAGATTTTGAAGCCCCCCCTAAAAAATCTCCACAGGCCTTAATGATGGCCTGCATCAAATAAGGTGAAGCTTAATAACAATTAATGAAAAGCACTTAATTTGGGTTCAGAAAATTCAGTACCAAGGACAAGATGGGAGAGATCTGACTTAGAAGCAACAGAAGGGGAAAAAAACTAACAGTTTAACTGACTGTAAGTTTTATTGCAGTCAACAGTGTCCATAAAAAAAAAGTAATATAATTTTAGACTACGCTATTGGAAGTATAGAATCTTCAATGAGGGAACTGATACAACTGTTCAGCTGCACTGGTCTGACAATACCTAACAGACTTTGTTCAGGTCTGAGCATCACATTCTCGAAGGAAATGATACCTCAATCAGAGAAAGTGACTAAGACTTGACCCCTTCACTTAGAAACTAAACATGGCCATGACAAAACAAAAACACGGAACATAGGAGGGGTGACTGAAAAAGTAGTAACATTTAGCCTGGAGCACAGCAGATCCAGGGGAAACACGAAAACTGTCTTCAAGTATTTTAAGGATCGCCATGTGGAAGAGGAGGCAGACCATTTTTGCCTGGTTTAAGGACCTAGAATCTCTTCGAGTTAAAGGAGGCACATTTTACTTTTAAAACACACATACTCACACACAGTGACATCAAAAATCATCCTCCCTTTGAGAAAGCAAATTCTCCATGAGAAGAACTCTGCAAATAGAAGCTGAAGGACCACTGGTAAGGATACTGTGGGAGCGATTCACTCCTTGATTAGAGCTTTCATATAGGAAATACCTATAGTATGATGTTCTTTGGGTATCTTTCTAGATTCAGAATCTTCTTGACATGTTTCCAGTAGAAGTTATTATTTTTTTCTGGAGACACATCCCATTCAGAACCTTATAGAATAGTCTGCATGTTTATCAAATTTATGTATAGCGTAGCAAGAATCTTATAGGAACTTAAGTTTGTTCTCAAACAATTCAGTAGTTTTGGGCTTGGTAAACTGATTTGGCTCTATTCCACCTTATACCTATTTGTATCTTAAATTATTTGGTTTATATCTGAATATTAAATATTCTGCATTACAAATTCTATTTGTTGTTTTTATAGCTACGCTGGTCTGGGTCACCTTCAGTCTTGTGTAATGACTAGATTAACCTTCACAACAATATAGTTCTAGTTTTGTAAATCTCGAGAATTATAAAATTGTATTATGACCTCAAACTTCCTAAACCTCTACATCCTCCCTGACTTTAGAGTAAAAGATAGGTAAATAAAAAAAAGAATCCTTTCTAAATATACACAATTATCCTTTAATTTATAATCAACTAAACCATTATTCTTAAGTTTTCTTAATGTAAATCTTGCATAGAATTAGTATTTTTAAACCTTAAACTTGTATAATATTAATTCATCTTGCTTGAAGCCTTCTTTTGGTCTGGAATCTCTAGAAAGCAGAGCTGAGGGAGGTCTTGAGAGCTCCTAAAACCTTTGTAATTTCACAGGTGATAAAGGTGTTGGGAGCATCTTTTGTTCTAATATTTGGTCTTTTACTCCAGTTCCTGTCACAAAGCTCTAAATCCCTTGGAATTGCCTAGGTGAGAGGAGAATCTATTGTTTTAATGATGTGACTCTTGGTGGGCTTCTGGATAGCTTCAGGATGGGTGTTGGTCACCAGAAAGACCAAGCCATGATTAGAAGCTTGGAGTTTTCAGCCCAATCCCGCTTCCTCTGGGAAGGGCAGAGGGGCTGAAGATTGAGTTAATAATCAATCATGCCTACATGAGAAAGCCTCCATAAAAATCCCTGACTATGGAGTTCAAAGAGCTTATGGGTTGGTGAACACATCCATGTGCCAGAAAGATGGCACGTCTCAACTTCCTAGGGACAGAAGCCCCTGATCTCAGGACCCTTCTGAAACTTGCTCTATCTATCTCTTCCTCTGGCTGTTCATCTCTATCCTCTATCATAACTTTTATTATATGATAAACCAGTAAATATAAGTAAGTGTTTCCCTGAGTTCTGTGAGCTGTTCTAGCACATTATTGAACTTGAGAAGGGGCTCATGGGAACTATAGCCAGTCAGTCAGAAGTACAATTGACAACCTGGGACTTTTGATTGGCCTCTGAAACAGGGACAGTCTTATGGGAGTGAGCCCTTAACTTGTGGGCTCTGACAACAACTTGAGGCAGATAGTGTCAGAACTGAACTGAATTGTAAGACACCCAGTAGTGTCTACCAAGAACCAGAGAAATGCTTAACGTGTGAGGGAAATCCCACACATTTGGTGATCAGAAGTCTGAGTATGGTAGTAGTAGAGAGTAAAGCAATAGAGGAGGAAACTGAGGCTTTTCTTACCATGTTTTACTTAGGAACACAATCCCAAGCCAGCAAGAATAAGGAAAAAAGAAAATGAAACAGGAAAAGATGGGAAGCCACACAAGGTGAAAATTTTCCATGCTGGCCACTGCCTTACATGGGCCAGACACAGCAAGCCTCCTGACCAAACTCATGGAGAAACTGTGCCTCAAGGGAAGGAGGAGGAAGAGGGCCTGTATCTGCCTATTCCTTCCTGACTCCCGTTTTCCATTAGTCAAAGTTTGACCTACAGACAGTTAGCTTCCCAGCCCTTCCAGGGTGCCACATTCAGCCCCTTTGGCATTCTCTTAAAAAGCCAGATTCCACATCCTGCTGGACACTCCTGCTGGCCACACCATCCCTGCCCCAACAGACACCACTGCTGTTGGACTTTCTTTACTGCCGTAAATGATTCCTGAACTATCCCTGGGTCTTTGTATCACTGCTTTTGGGATAAAAGTCCTCAGGGGAGAAATTATCTCAGCCTGTATCATATGTCCACACTCCAGCTACAAGAGGAATTAGGCAAAACAGACATCTGACCTATTCTCCTTCCATCCCACCACTACCACACACTGGGGCATTCCCGCAAATAGCAAGGAGCGTGGACACTGAGCAGCCAACAAAAAAAGAAGAAAAAAATCCTATAAACGTCCACTGCAGTCATATGCTACTTTATTTGTGCTACAATGCCTGGCTACAATGCTTTCTTGCAGTAGTCAATAAACAAATATTTGTGATTGATGAAGAGCTAAGTAGTTTAAATGTAACTATATAAGAAATAAATGGGAAGCTACAGAATTCAGCACCTAAACACTGAGTCTATTTCTGATGAACACCAATCAGGATTTAAAAAAGAGAATAAAATTTAGGAACAGAAAGTTCGCAGTCAATGGTGCCTATTAAGCTGGTTATTGCTATCCTTCCTCATAGGCAGAGCTCTATCATTTATCATTTCTTTTCTATGTGGGCCTAGATATCTCCTTGCTTTTTCCTTTTGAAGTCCCATTTTCTGGGATAAGCAGAAATCACCAGATCAGAGCATTTTTCTCTCCACTTCTTCTTTGTTGAAATAAACACATGATCTGGATTATCACCCCAGCTCAAGCACCTCTAGATGACATACCGTAGGTGACTGTTTCCCATTCTCTGCAGAAAGCTTGAGATTAAACTAAAAAAAAATTCCCTAATCTTTCTCCTTTAGGGCTCTCTCTACTATACAGTATGTCACTATCTATATCAAGAAACCAATCCCAAGGAAACAAAGAAATTCTAGATATATAGGTAATAGGTTATTAGGAAGTTGTTAAAGATAACTAAGGTATTTTCATAACCTTTTAAGACTCCCCAGAAAATTTCCCTTGGTGTAGAAGCAAAATACTGATATTGATGACCAATAATCTAACAGGTTAGCATGTCCTACTTCTCAAATTCTTGAAAGGCATAATTAAACACTGAACTCAGAGTCTGAGGAAGATTGTCCTGATCATTTGTATAGAAAGAACTGGAATAAGGTGAGGGAAGGTAGGTGATAAAGACCAGGATGCAGGCTGTGGAGATAAAAAGGGACAGCATCAATCTAAGAAAATTCTGGCATCTGCTTCAGCAGGATTTGCATGATAGACGCCAGGGAAAAATAGTACCACTGGAAGCAAGACAGCTACAGAGAAGCAAAAATTCCAGCTTTCCTGTTGAAACACATGGTGACAGACTGAGGGTGAGCCCCGAGATAGTGATTGTTTTGGCAATAATCAACAGAGCAACAGTCAAAGGTAACATGCCCCAGGGGAACAACCTGAAACATGTCCATTCCTTACCTACTGCCCTAAAAATGTTTGGAACAGTTTCAAGAGTCCTAATTAAGGGCAACCAGGTGACAATTGGATTTTTGCCCTTAATAATAACAGCCATTGATTGAGTGGCTACTGTATGGGGGCCACTATATTGTGTCCTTGACATATACTGCCTCATATACTGTTCATATAATTTTTACAGATGAGGAACTGAAGCTCAGAGAGGTTCTATTATTTTTCCAGGATCACATAGCAAATAAGTGGCAGAACTAGGGACTGAACCTAAACTAAGGATATCTGATTCCAAGAGCATCCTCTATTTACTGAACCACAGCGTCTCAGAACAAATATGATGAAAGAGAGGGCACCTGACATAGGATTTAAAAATAATGACATCGTGAACTACATTGATGGGTGATTAGAATGGCATCTCCTTTGGCGGCGTACTAACTCACCAACAACAAAACAAAAAGCATTTTCATTATAATATTGTCACATTTAAAAAATAAACTTAGGGATCTTGTGTCAACGGTACTGGGAAATTCTGGTTATAACTCTTTGGCAACCTGGTCATCATTTTGTAGATATCTATTCTTTTTTAATATGAAACTTCTGCTAGGAAAAATCAATTTATAGCATATTACTTAAATGCCCCGAAACAAAGGTTAATTAGGCATAATCAGGTATAAACACTGCTTCCCTGAGAATGTGTTTGCCTTGTCCTTTTGATAATGATAATGTGATTTTCAGTGTTTCTCTTTTTGCCGTAGCCTCCAGAGCCAAACCCGATGCACAACAACAAAAATGTAGATTAATCTATGTGTTTAGTAACTGGCTTTCTCTTATTTTCCTTGATTCTGACTTTTATTTAATCACTCACTTATTCCATAACCATTTGAGTACCTAGTATGTATCAAACACTTTGCCGAGTACAGTGGATACAAAGATGAACACAGCTTGGTTCCCACCTTCAAAGATCTCATAGTCTAATGAGAAAACTTCCATGAAATAACTAACTCTAAGGCAATATGATTAACGCTATAATAAAATTATGCACATGGAACAGTATGGGACAAGATAGAAGGGTCAGATTGATGAGAAGTTTTGAGTTGGATCTTAAAGTATGAGACTGAGTTTGATGGATGGGTGGTTGATGGGGTGAGGTGATGGGAAAGAGCATTGCAGGCAAATTCGTAATTATTACACTTTTACTAAATATTGGGTAGGCATATTTTGTTAAAATTACTTTAAATTCTTCTGGAAATGAGATGGGAGATGATAGAATAGATAGACAGACAGACAGGCAGGCAGATCCCCAAGCCAATGGATTCTTACACAGGTGGGTCAAAAAAGAGGTAGGCTACCAAAACCTAGCCTGATCACAGACCAAGAACTAAAGAAACCTTTGCTTGAAAATCCAGAGCTCTTAAATGTCCACTTCTTAAGGAAGTTTGAAGCTTCTCCTGTTCATCTTTCCTCATTGCTCTTTTTCTCCGTGGTCATGCCATATATTTCTACTCTCTGACTGCTCTCCCAGTACATTAGCATAAGTCTCAACAGATTTTCTTTCTTTCCTAGTGATAAATGCAGTTCAGTGCAGTCATTTAACCTACCCTCAGTGACCCTACTTATTCTCACATAAGAAAATTTACTCCCTTGATTGCTGAAGTGGTTGCATTGTATTGTTGCCAAGTGTGTACGATTAGGCTATGTTCTAACCCTCCTGTCTGTTCCTCATTCCTTGATGTTCTCTTTGCTTTGTGGGGAGTGTGGAGTAAAAAGCATGGACTTTGGAGTCAGATCTGACTTCGAATTCATGCTCATCCACTTACTAGCTGTATCACCTTGGGCAAGTTACTCTGTGAACCTCAGTTCTCACATATGTAAAGTGATGACACTAAAACCAGCCTTTCAAAACCGGCAAAACAATATATGTAAGGAGTCCAGCATGTCACCTGGCATTTGGTAGCTTCAGTACATTTGTAGCTGCCACTAAAGTACTAATGCTTCTTTGCTGCTCATCTTACTATTGTCGTAATCAGATTCATTTTTCTTAACATTTTCCCCTGCTCTCAAAAAGTTTCTTCAAGGGCATTATACTAAATGAACATCATGTCTACTTTTAAAGGATTTCTTGAAAAGTCCTCATTCCTTCCACGTTCCCATCCCCACTTTTCCGGAGACTTCAGCTTCCCTTCTCTCCCACCTGGGCAGCCTCCCTCGACCTGCCCAGTCCTCCCCAAGTCCAGATCCTACCCCTTCTGTTCTGCTTGTCCATATTGGAACATAAGCTCCCCAGGGCAGAAAACTTGTCTGTCTACATATTTCTCAAGTATGGAGTACATATTGAGAGCTAAATAAATAACAAATATTACACAGAATGAATATGTTCAATAAATCCCTTAGGTATTATCTCTAGGCTCTAATTATACCAAATCTATGGACATGAGATGTATAAACAGAGGACTGGCTATAAAATAATGAAATTATGCTTTTGGCTGCTTTACATGGGTAGCATGCTGTCAACGGGGATGAGCAGCCAAGGTGTTTCCTATCCTCCGCTCCTTAAGAGCAGAGCCTCCGCTATCGCACCCGGGATCGTACTTGAAGGGCTACCATAGCTCAAAGACGAGTCCAATACAATTTCCCTTCCCCTGATACACCAACCACAGCCAAGCTGCTAAAATTTCACAGGTGAAATTCCTCCAGTTGGAGTAGGTTATGCTTCACAATTCCTTGCCTGTGTGTGTGTTGTTTCCTAATTATTATATGGGTCTGGCTCTGTCTGCTTAACTAATCTCTAGGCTCCTTCAAAGTGCCTTTTCCTTCTTTTTTATTCCCTCACAATATTGAGCATTTAATCTGTGCTCAAGAATTACTTGTTTTGACTTGAAAAACCATAAAAATGATGGTCTCTCCCTATAAGGTTTTGGCTAATTTCTTTTTAAAATATTTTCTAATTGTGTTTATAAAATATTTCCATCATACAGAAGGGAACCAAAGGATAACATTGACTATAAATTAATATCTTGCCATATTTTCATCAACCCTCTCTTTTTTGTTTGAAGGCTACAAATACAGAGAAAATCACTCCATTCCTTCTCTCTCTCTTCATCTCTCAAGATAAGATATCTTTCACTTCATCTCGTTCATTCACATCTAAGGTTTTTAACTACTATATATGTAATTATCTATAAACTATGTATTACTGTTTTGTGTTTTAAATTTTTACATTGCTGGTGGTGTTGTATATATGTTGCTGTGCTTTGCTTTTTTCATACAAGATTCTATTGTTGAGATCTGTCCATGTTGATATTTGTGGATCCACTTCATTCATTTTAGCTCCCAAAAGTAGTCCATGGATATATTCACCCATTCGCCTTGGAGGGACAGTCCGGCCGTTCACACCTTTGTGCTGTTCTAAGTAGTACGGTAGGGAACATCGGTAAACATGGCTCCTGGGGCATGAACTTCTCCAGGCAGAGCTTGGTGGATAATCGCTCAGGCTCTGAAGCCCAATTGCCTACTCCAAATCCAAGCTCCCCTACAAAATCACAAGAGTGTGACCTTGGGTATGTTACTTAATTTCTCTGTGCTTCAGTTTCCTCTTCAGTAAAAACAGGATAATGATAACACCCCCTTCAAAAGAATAAAGCAGCAAGAATAGAGTCTTACACAAAGTAAGCACTCAATATGTGACAGCAATTGCTGTTACTGCAGCAGACACCTGGGAAGAGAGTCTGAGCATGTTTGGCTTTACTAAGTATTGCCAAATTGATTTGCAATTGGTTGTACCAATTTATACTCTCACCAGGACTACATGAGTTTCTGTTCCCCACATTCTCACCAGGACTTGGCATTAGCGGTGTGGATTCCGAAGCTTTTCAAATGTAGAAACATTCAAGAATGAGATGAGAAAACGGAAGGAAATAGAGGTGTGCTGGTAAGGGGTAATCAGAAAGATCAGGTGACCAGAAGGAAGGAAAGAAATCAGTGGGAGACTGGGGAAAGTAGGGGAAAGTGAATTCTTTTAGGTGAGAAATAAAAAATCATTCAGAGTCAGACTCAGTGGAAACTTTGGAGATTTGCAGAAATTAAGCAGGCCTGGTACTAAGGAATAATGTTAACAAAGGGAGTGTTAATGTGAGTGGAGGAGAACTCAGCAGACAACAGGGCTTTTGAGAATCTGTTGGCGACTTCTCAGAGAGGATCTGAGCTCCCTTGGGTGGTATAAGCAGGTATAGGAGAAGGCTTTCTGAAAAGGGACAAGGGAAGAGAGAGTAGCAAAATGTCAGGGTTGGTAGAGTAGCCGAGGTGCGAAGATGGAGTTTCAGAGAAAGAAGAAATTGGAAGTATTATTTTTTCTGGAGACCAGCAGACCAGAGTTACCTACATGACACAGTATCAGCGCCTGCAGCACCTCTGATTTGTTTCCTCCACTCAATTTCTGCAGCCAGTGGGGCCCTTCAGATTCTGATTCCATCACAGCCGTGTGGCTGCTGTGGCTGTCAATGGTGGGCTGAACCAGACTGGCAAGGCAAGTGTTATCATTCCTGTTTTATGAATGCAAGAACTAAGGCTCAGACAGATTCACTAACTTGCTTAAGATTGCATGGCTTGAAAATGGTGAAACCAAGACCAGAACCTAGGTGTTCTGATTCCAAGTCTAGGGCTCTTAGCATCAAAAAGAATTGATAGTCATCTTAAATCTTTCATTCTCAACTCAAAATCTTAAGAGGATCCCATTTTTCTCCCAAGACAATCACAACTCCTCTGTTTGAGGCCTTCCATTAGTTGGCTTTTGTCTTTCTCTCAGTCCTATTTCCCAATACACTCTTTTTTTTTTTTTTTAGGAAGATTAGCCCTGAGCTAACATCTGCTGCCTATCCTCCTCTTTTTGCTGAGGAAGACTGACCCTGAGCTAACATCCATGCCCATCTTCCTCTACTTTATATATGGGACACCTACCACAGCATGGCTTGCCAAGTGGTGCCACATCCACACCTGGGATCTGAACCAGCAGACCCCGGCTGCCAAAGCGGAACTTGTGCACTTAACCGCTGCACCACCGGGCAGCCCCTCCCAACACACTCTTAGCCACACTCTCAACTCCCCACCAAAGCATGTCTTGGCTGATTTGTGAGTTCACCAAATTCAATCCCACCTCTGTGCCTTTGTTTATGCCATTCCCCTCTCTTGGAGAGACTTCCCTCCTTTCTCTATCATCCCTCTGGGCCCTGTTGAAGTCTTATATATTCTGTGATTGCTTCAGGGCACACTCTCTGAACCGCCATATTGGCTGTTCATCATGAACTATGACTCTACTGTACATTCTTTTGAATTGTCCTCAGATTGTCACCCTATGCAACAAAATGCAAAGCAAATCACTGCAGGCAGTTGTTCGCTTGTTTGTATTCTCTTATCACCTACTTCTCATTATTTAGGGATTTTTCAATTACCCTTGGCCTAATGCTGAGCAAAAATGAGGCCCTCCATAAATACTGATAATCGATGAAACATGGAAGAATCAGAATTAATAGGAAATACACGGAAGTATGAAGACCTGGAAGCTATGATAAAATCGGTAGTCAAGATAAAAGTCTATTATGTATGATAGAAAATTTAAACAACAAAGTTGTAAGGCAAACTGGTTAAAAAGATGCAGAGACAGAGATCAGCACCAGACTGAATCATAGCTTTTTCTCTTCCTTTTATGATGGCTCTGGCTTTCTGGCAGTTGGAGAAACAAGGGAAGAGACTTCTAATCACTACTTAATGAACAGGCTCACCCATGCTCAGAAATAATCAGTATTATCTGCAAATGATGACCACATGGTGTGCTCATGCAGCCAAAGTTGTATTTAGCATTTTATGAAATGATGCAAAAGATTGTGTGCATACTCAATTTTCCAAATTCAATGAGCAATTTGTTGGTGGAGAGATATCAAGAAGGTCATGCCCCCGCCCTTGGGGAGCTGAAAGTGTGTATAGTTAGGGGAAAGTATTCATATATATGCACAAATAAATAGGTCCTTTGCAGAGCAACATATGAACAAATGCAAGTTTACAGAACACTGCATGTATTTCCATGTTGAGCTGATACCGATAAAAAGAACTAGGTGGAAGATTTCCAAAACAAAGTTAATAAAAAAGATGAACTTAATTTCATGGAGAGAAAGGGTGAAAAGATTCTAGTGTGTCCAAGGTCAGAGAAGTGGAAGCAAATACCTTCTCACAGTGCACTTGGTAGAATATAGATGATGATTATTATCGTTGCTGGTAAAATAGTCCTATTTGATAATAGGAGATGGCTGGACATTTAAATTAACTTTCCCTAAATCATACAGTGAGCTACTGGCATAGCTAAAACAAGTGATATTTTGAGACGAGTTTACATCATGAAACACTGAAGCTGTTTTTTCATTACATGCAGTACTCCTGGACAATGAGTAAACTAAAATATATTCTTAAAATGATTGCTTCACAAATATTGCAAATGACAGGACAAGGAGCCTTCTTATTCCCCTAGTCTAGGAAATCAGAGAGTATTTAAAAAAAAAAAGAATCATTAACAATATTTCCTGAGGGAGAATATAGACTTCCAGCCTGTGCCAGAATTCCACATTACTACCCGAATTCAAAGACTAAGGGTGTGTTTTGCCCACACCCTACATTTTTGGGAACACAGGCCCTGCCATTATGTAAGGTCTACTGAGGAGGATAACATGACTCTTCTCTTCATGGGAGAGCCCTTATTCTGACCCATTATATATATATATATGTATATATATATTTTTTTCAATTCACCTCATCTGTTAGCCAAGTGACAGATTATCACCCAGATTAACACACATCAGTTTATCTCTACGACTGCCCGCTCCTGGAAATGGTAGCACTTATAAAGTCAGAAAAGTCTCTTGGAATGACCAGTATACTTGTTTCAATCACCTACAGAGCCATAAAATGGGAAGGATTCAGAACAGAGGAGTAGCTGGTTTTAAATACGATACAATATTTTCCTGGCAGACACTCCTGTGAGCCCAGCACACTACTGTATAGTATGCGCCTTTGTTGAGGCTTATATTTCCCACCTGTATTTCTTTTTCTTTTTCCAGCAACAGTCTGTCTTTGTGCCAACTCCTAAATAACCATAAATTTTGGTCTTATAAACCTTAATGAATGCTTGGCCAAGATGCTGTAACTATTGGCTTCTACATTGGAGCATAAATGGAAAGGAAAAAAAAAAGTGTGCACTGTGAAAAACTGGATAAAATGGAAAAAAGATCACAGCAAACTCAAAGTCGCAATTTGCCTTTAATGTGAAGGAGGCCTTGTTTTCACGGTGTGGCAGCTTTCAGGAGTTTTAATCTCAAAGTGGCTGATCAATTTAAGGTAAGTGGCAGGCATTTGGCCTGGTTCCCAGGCTTTGCTTTGCTGCTCTGAGTAAAGAAAGGATTCAGTCAGACACACAGACAACAGGCATCATCAGCGGCTCCCACATTCCAAGCATTTTAACACAGATTAGGTTGGCATGATTCTACTGTTTACTGAAATCTCCTAGGTGTTGCATTTTTCCTTCTCCTTGCCGCGGTTATCCAAGATGGTTTTCTCAGGTCAAGACCTTCATATGCCAAATAGCTTGCAGGGCTGTGAAGGGAAAAAGAAGAACGTGGGTCAAGACTTCTGATTAAAATGCTATTCCACTTGCTCACTGCAAAATATGAGCCTTCAGACAGCAGGTAATTGAGCGCTGAACTTTCTGCCTTAGGCGTACATTGAGACAGGAACTGCTTTACATGCATTCCTGAGGGGGAAAAACGAAGATAATTTCTTTAACAAGGACAAACTTAATTCAGCTAGAAATGCCCAACAAATTAACAGGGTGATTTGTAGTTATTTTCTCTTCAGATTTTATAAGCATGAGCCTTACACATATGTTGAGCAATACTGCAACCAATATAGTCCATTTTTCTAATTAACATTTTCACATTAAATATTCTTATTTTTTCAAAACAGTTAATAGTAAATGAGCTCAACAGATCCTTTACCACTATTTCATTTTCTTAGCAAAAGTGAATTTTCTTAATCCACTTGACCTATAACCTAAGTTAAATTAAATATGCATTCAATTGATCAGACCAAAAAGAATGTATGAGTGGTCTATTATGTGTTTTTGGCTGTACGAGGCTTTACGGAAATTTTGTATTTTTAAATATATTTCACAGTTTTTAAAGCTACTTTGTCTTACTTTAATATATTCAAGAACCTTTTTCCTTTCGTCATCCTCACAATAGATTTCCTCATGGTTTTATTTTTTGTCTAAGAATTTCATCAAAATAAACAAGGATTATGGATTTTTAAAAATAATTTTTCCAGCTATTTAACTTTTCAAAAGCAATGTCCAAATTATTATACCCAGAAATATCTTCTTAACATTTCATAAATTTATATTGACATATTTCTTCCAAAACTAACATTGTTGCAATCGACTAATTTATATTACCATTATGCATCCTGTCTGTAAGGGTTAGCTGAGAAACTAATGCGATTATATGCATTTATTTTATTTATTTATTTATTTATTTATTTATTTATTTTGAGGAAGATTAGCCCTGAGCTAACTATTGCCAATCCTCCTCTCTTTGCTGAGGAAGGCTGGCCCTGAGCTAACATCCGTGCTCATCTTCCTCTACTTTATACGTGGGATGCCTACCACAGCATGGCTTTTGCCAAGCGGTGCCATGTCCACACCTGGGATCCGAACCGGCGAACCCCGGGCCGCCGAGAAGCAGAACGTCTGAACTTAGCCACTGTGCCACCGGGACAGCCCCATATATGCATTTATTTTAATTTCAGTTATTATATATGCACTTGTGGTTTTTAAAAAATAATATATGCCTCCTCATTGATTGAAGAAGAAAAGGGGATACATGAAAAGCAGATAGCAGCCATCTTTCTGCTGCTGCTGGATGTGTCTTGTCAATATGTGATGCCTAGAACTGCAGCAGCCATCTTGCAACCATGAAGAGAGCTAGCCTGAGACCAAGCTGGCATGCTGAGGATGTCAGACAGGGAAGACGAGGAGAACATGGTTCTCAGTTATGTCATTGATCCACAGAATCAACAATCTTGGAACAATCCAACTTGGGACTTCTTCTTATGTGAGATAATGAATTCCCTTTCACTCATTCAACAGTATTTATTGAGCACCTACCATGTGGAATGTTCTAGGTGCACTGTTCCAGATGCTCAGAATATCTGAGTGAACAAAATACACAACAGCCCTGCCCTTGTGGAACTAACGTTCTAGTCGAGAGAGATAATGGGCTAAAAACATAAATAAGAAAATTCTACAGGATGTTAGGAAGTAGTAAGTGGGAAAAATATAAAAGCAGAGCATGGTAAAAAGGATCAGAGTGCTGGGATGGAGAAGATAGGTTTTGGTGGTGAATAAAGTTAGGGTTGGTCGGCCTCATTGAGGAAGTGAGATTTGAACAAACATTTGAAGGAAATGAAGAAGTTATTCTTTAAGCCAGTAGGAGGTAGGGTTTTGTTTTTTTTTTTTTTTTTTTTTGCTCTTCTATTGTTGAAAATCCTCTAAGTGAGAGGGGAAGGTGGAGAGAGAAGAAGAGATATGGAATATATCTGATGCCAGTTCCACTTTGGTTCTTACTAGTTCCCATGAGCCAAAATATTCTTTCCTTTGCTTGAGTTTGAGCTGGGTTTCTGTCACTTGCCACTTAAAGAGGACAGACTAATAAATTTTAAGTTGGTCACAAGTAAACTATCTGTGGTTCCATGGACAAGTCCAAATAGATAGTGGGCCATAATTCCATCCTCCATCCACACTGGAGGTATCTCAGCATCCATAAAAACATGACTTGGTAATCAAGAAAGTGTGGTATTGGTGAAAGAATACATAAATAAATCAATAGAACAGAATAGAAAGCCCAGACATAGACCCCCATAAATATATTTCCTTTAAGTAAAAAGCAAAGGCAATACAATGGAGCAAAGATAGTCTTTTCAACAATGATGCTGGAATAACTGGACATCCATGTGCAAAAAAAAGAATCTATACACTATAAAACTCCTATAAGATAACATGGGAGAAAACCTAGATGACCTTGGATATAGCAATGACTTTCTACATACAACACCAAAGGAATGATCCATGAAAAAAATAACAGATAAGCTGGACTTCATTAAAATTAAAAACTTCTGCTCTGCCAAAGACAATGTCAAGAAAATGAGAAGACCAGCCACATCTTGGAGAAAAGTTTTTGCAAAAGACATATCTGATAAGGAACTGTTATTCAAGATCTACAAAGAACTCTCAAAATTCAACAATAAGAAGACAACCCAATTAAAAAATGGGCCAAAGACCTCAACAGACACCTCACCAAAGAAGATATTCATATGGAAAATAAACATATGAAAAGATGTTTCACAACATATGTCATCAAGGAAATGCAAATTAAAACAACAAGATACCATTACCCATACATTATAATGGCTAAAATCTCAAACACTGACAACACCAAATGCTGGAGGAGATGTGGGGCAACAGGAACTTTCATTTGTTGGTGGGAATGCAAAATGGTACAGACACTTTGGAAGACAGTCTGGCAGTTTCTTACAAAACTGAACATAGTCTTGCCATGTGATCCAGCAATCACATTCCTTGGTATGTACCCAGAGTGAAAAACTTATGCCCAAACAAAAACATGTACATGGATGTTTATAGCAGCTTTATTCATAACTGCCAAAACTTGGAAGCCACCAAGGTGTCTTTCAGTGGGTGAATGGATAAATAAACTATGGTGCATTTAGTCAATGGAATATTATGCACCTCTAAAAAGAAATGAGCTATTAAGCTACAAAATGACACAAAGGAAACTTTAACACATATTACTAAGTGAAAGAAGTCAGTCTGAAAAGGCTACACACTGTATAATTCCAACTATATGACATTCTGGAAAAGGCTAAACTATGGAGTCAGTAAAAAGATCAGTGGTTGCCCGGAGTTGGGGGGAGATGAAGAGGTGGAACATAGGGGATTTTTAGGGCAGTGAATGTATGATACTGTAATGGTGGATAAATAACATTATTCACTTGTCAAAACCCCAAAAAGTGGACAAACACAAAGAGTGAGACCTAATGCAAACCATGAACTTTAGTTAATAATAATGTATCAATATCAGTTGTAACAAATGTACCACACCAACGCAAGATGTTAATAATAGGGGAAACTGGAGGAGAGAAGCAGGAGTATATGGGAATCTCTGTTCTTTTTGCACATTTTTATGTAAACCTAAAACTGCTTTAAAAAATAAAGTCTGGGTTTTTGTTTTTTTTTAAAAAAAAAGCACTAACCATAATAGGAAAGGTTGATCATTTGGACTTATTACACTTTAAAACTTCTGTTCGTCAAAAGACACCATTAAGAGAATGAAAAGGCAAGATGCAAAGTGGGAGAAGATATTTTACATATATAAATCGCACAAAGACCTCATATCTAGACTATATAAAGATCTCTTTTAAATCAATAAGAGAAAGACAGACACACTTTTTTTAAAGAAAATGTAAAAGTCATGAACAGATTTTTTTACAAAAGAAGATATCCAAACAACCAATGAACATGTAAAGGTGCTCCACATCATTAGTTATCAGGAAAACAAAACAAGATATCCTACACACACTCCAGAATGGCTGAAATTAAAAAGGTTGGCAGTACCAAGTGTTAATGAGGATATAGAGTACCATAAACTCATGCAATGCTGCAGGAGTATAAATTGGTAAAACTACTTTGGAAATGTTGTTGCCAGTAAAGTTAAGTACATGCCTACCTTGTGACTTCGCAATTCAACTCCTAGCTGTAAATCCAAAATAAATGCATACATATGTGCACAAAAAGATAATTACAAGAATATTCTTACTACATTAATCTTAATAGCACCAAACTAGAAGCAACCCAAATGTCCATTAATAATAAAATGGATGAATAAATTGTGGTATATATGCATAATGGAATACTATACAGCAATGATGAAAACTACTTCTATGTGTAACAACATGAATGAATCTCATATAACATTTAGCAACAAAAAGATTTCATACTATACAATCTCATTGAGTTAAAAACCAGGCAACTCTAATTTATGGTAAGAGAAATCTGTGTAGTGGTTACCTTTGGAGGATAGGAGCACAAAGTAGGCCTCTACAGCGGTGGTAATATTCAATATCTGACTTGATGTAATAACCAAACCATAAACTTAAGATTTGTGTATGCCCTTTTCAGTCCCTATGTTAAATTTAAATTAAATAAGTAAAACAAAAGATATATGGTTACCTAAGTCAACCAACCATAAATTAAAGCCATGAGCCATAAAAATCACTAAGTTACTTTTAATCCTGTCACTGCAATCAAGAGGGAATTATTTCTTCTACATAATCATTCAGATGGGGTCACTATTCTTGAGTCTTGGAACTAACATATAATGATCTCTAATTTCAAAGACTCCATGCTATCATTCCTAACTCTAAGATAAAAGGTGATAAAAGATAAAATCTCATACCAAGATTCACTCTTACTAAAGACAGTCCAATGTTCTTCCTGTGCCCAATAAATTATTAATAATAATGGCTAATATTTTAGGGGCCCTTACCGTGTGCCAGCACCATAATGACTGCTTGCATGCATTAACATCTTTAAGTCTCCCGTTAACCATAAGAGATAGATATTACTAAGCTACTTTACAGAAGAGAAAATAGGTTGAGAAAACTTAAAACATTTTCCCAAGGTCATTGCATCAGTCGTTATCCTTAGTTACATCTAAAAGAAACCAAAAGTTTGGTTTAAGCAAAAGAGAATGTATTAAAACGTCGTTAGATAACTCCCAGAATTGCCAGCATAGCTGGGTTGAGGACTGCAGTCGTGAACAATACCCCAAATCAAGTTATGGAAAATTAATGCCCAGCGCCAGACAGTGTGACCCACTCGCCACTGTGCCAGCCCTGGAATCCAGACATGGCCATCAGCAGAACTGCCACTGCTTTGCTGGAACTTGCTGTAAACTCTGTCACTGTTGCACCAGCAGAGATGACTCTTAGCATTGGCTGCACCAATCACATTAAGAGCACCAAATTCATGCCCTGGGGCAAAAAAGAATGACATGGGCACACTTCTCAAATCACAAGTCTGGGAGTGGCTGGCAGGGACTTAAACCCAGTCAGCTTGGCTCCAACACCCAGAGGTTCAACCACTATGGTAGGCTGCCTCCACATGGGTGACATAACTTTACCATTTTAAGGACCAGGTGAGGCAAGCAAGGATTAAAATGCTCAAAAACACTTCATGCCACCATATCATGTAGATCAGAAAGCTTCAACACTTTCTTGCTTGACTAATTTAGAAAGACAGAATAAAACTACTTGTATGCAAATTGGGCTTCTGAAATTACCAAGTGCTTTAATGAAGGCAAGCAGGGAGGAGCTGGTGAGACAACTCATCTGACAGCTCATCGAGAGCCATCACTGCACCATGTGGGGCCATGTGGCTGCATGCTGACTCTGGTGGTGGAAAGGCGAGCCACTTCTGAATCACCAAGACCACATCCTGCCCCTCCCTCGTTTTTTCCCCTGGAAGCTGTCCATCAGTCTTCTTGCTGAGATCTCCACCCGAAGCATGGGGCTCAGGTATTTGCAGTAAACATCTGTGAACCTAAGAAGTCCCATTTTCCAGGAACATTAGGTCCTGGTTCTTCCAGTGGTGTCTACGTGTGAAGTGACTAAGTGTGAACCTGAGGGTCTGTGCTTGAAGACTCAGGGCTCAATTCTGGTTGTTTGTTTATTTTTCACTGTGTTTTGGTGGGCACAAACCAGTATCTAACACCTCATAGACTTGCCTTCAACAAATGTTTCTAGCTTATTTAAACTGAGAGAAAATTCTTAAACACACAATGCCAGCTAGATAACAACTGGGGAGAAATGAGTTTTCTGAGAATTGTGTTATAGACACATATTCATTATAGCCAGACTAAGCAGGCATTTCATCCTGCTCTGATTCATCTTAGAAAAACGTGTGGTAGGCAATTCAAAATCTGTCCCCATTTACTTTCAAATAAAGAGTAAGAGGAAAGGTCAACTTTTTTTTTTTTTTGTAAAGCCAACTTAGTAAAATTAGTATCTGTTGGAGCTTTGTTTTGTTTGGTTTGGTTTGGTGTTTTTTTGGTTTGCATTGAAGACAGTAGTGGAAGTTAGAATTAGAAAGGCTGAGGTAGTCTGTATATGGAGGAATTTCAAAGTTCATACTGAGTCTGAACTTTATTCTGTAGGCAGGGAGTAATTCATAAAGGTTTTTATCTAATTTATTTTTAACAATTTTCAAGTCAAATGCAACAGACAGAAAAGTGTGGAAATCATATGTAAATTTAATTTTTAAAATGAAAATTTTAAAATTTGTGCCACCACCATTATGTCAAGAAATAGAATACTGCCAGCATCTCAGGAAGTTTCCTAGTGGTATTTTTTCAAATTATGAGAATAGAGACAAAGACACATGTGTTCAGTTTAACATGTCATTACCATCAAGGTCAAGAAGTCTAAGATCCACAGCACCCCAGAAGTCTCCTGAATTCACCTCCCCAATCACAACTCCCTTTCTCCCCACCTCCCAAGGTAATCACTACTCAAACATTTGGAATAATCATTTATTTCCTTGCTTTTCTTTATAGTCTTACCACCTAGGTAGGCATCCCTAAATAAAGTAGTTTTGTTTTGCCTTTTTTGAACTTTGTTTAAATGGAATCATACTTTATGTTTCCTTTGATGTTTTCCTTCTTTTACCCAACAGTATTCTTTTGAGAACCATACATGTTGATATTTGATTAATAGTCCATTCACTTCCTTTATTGTAAATACCCTATTGCATGAATATATCACAAGTTACCTACCCATGCTACAGTTGTTAGACATTTGAGTTGTTTCTGGGTTGGGGCTGTTACAAATAATGCTACGGCATATTTGTATTTGTGTGTGTGCATAAGAGAAAAAGAGATGGGGGAGAATTAGGCAGATCTATGTAGCAGTAGCGTGAAAGCTGAACTCAGATAGGGAGAGAAGAATCAGGGAATTCAGTTGGGAGGCTCAGGGATAAAAGCTCAAACATTGGAACTTGGTGATAAACAATGGGAGGAAGAGAAAGTAGATTCCTAGTGGTAGTTCACCAGGTGAAAAATGTGCTCATTTAAAATTTTCATAGATACTGCTAAAATTCTTTTTTAAAAGCCTTTACATATGTACACTCTCACCAAAGTATTTCTGTATGAATGAGAATGCCCATTCCTCTGCATTTTTGCTGTCTTTTGATATTATCCATCTCTTTAAATGCTTGCCAAAATTATCAGGAAAAAAATAGTTATTGCTTGTGATTATATTCTTTTAATTATTAGTGAGTTTGAGTATTTTTTACATTTTTTCATCAGACTATTTTATTTTGTATATAAATTGTCTATTCATATCCATTGCCCATTTTTCTATCAGCTGTTTCTTGTCTTTCTTATTGATTTGGGGGAACTCAATAAATTTTGAATATTAATCCTTTTATTAACTATATTATAAATATATATTACCTATCTGTTGTCTGTCTTTATACACAGTGTCTTTTCCTTACATAAATTTTTAATTTGTATATGTGATGACTTTTTGGATGTGTCAACTTGACTAGACTATAGTATCCAGTTATTTGGTTTTGCTATAGAGATATTTTGCAGGCGTGATTAAAGCCTCTAATCAATTGACTTTAAGCAATGGAGATTATCCTGGAAAATCTGGGGGAGCCTAATTCAATTAGTTGAAAAGACTTAATAGTAGAATTAAGGTTTTTCCCAAAAGGGGAAGATAGAGTTCCAACATGCCTGTAGTATTCTCTTCCTGAAGACCTGCCCTACTGATTTCAGACTTGCTTAGCCAGCCCCAACAATCACATAAACCTACCTATCTATCATCTATCTGTCTATCTATCTATCTATAATATTTTATTTATTTATTTCCCCTATTGGTTCTGCTTGTCAGGTGGAACACTGACTGATACAGTGTAATATTTCTACATTTGTCAGTCTACCAATCTTCACATTTGTAGTGTTTAGGTTTCACATCTTGCTGAGGTAGGCTTCATACAAAGATGTATGTAAATCATGTTCATATGGCATTGGTAGTAATAGTTCAGAACTGAAAAGTCCTCCTTCACTCCTCTTTACCACTACTTCCCCATCTAGAGGTACCCATTGTCAATGAGTTGAGGGTATATTCGTCCAGCCTACTTTTTATATAAACAACAAATAACTTGTGTGTGTGTGTGCGTAAATGTCTACAAAGTGGGCTGGAAGACAGGGAAGGAGTGATAGAGAGAGATGGAAGAGGACATTCAGGGCTTTTGTACTTTTGATTGTCTAAATCTTACACAATAAGAATCTATTCATATTTAATTTGGGTGGTTTTTTTTTTTACCATCTTAACTATTTTTATGTGTATAGTTCAGTGGTATTAAATACATAGGGTGATATATTTTAAAGGCCAAAAAAATTTACAAAAAATTAGCAACAATGACTCGAAGTTTCAGAAGTTGGATGACCAGAAAATAATGATCCCATTGAGATAAATAAAGATGTCAAAAGTAAAATGGTTTATTACAGGCATTACAAACTCCAAAGCCTTTAGGGGCCTGGCTTAAATGCAGAATAGAAGATAATAGGAAGGTTGGGTGTAGTGTCTGCCTACACAGTACATGCTCAGCTTAAATTTCAAAAGCCTATGAACCAAATAAAACATACCAACAGGCCGAATTTGGTTTATAAGCTGTAAGTGTATCACCCTTGCAACTGTAAAGGAAAAGGTGAGGTTGATTTAAAACCAAGAATGATAGAATTTGAGACTTAGAGATATCTTTAAATCACATAAACTAAGAGTCTAGTAAAAACAACTATATAACTTGGTAAGACTGTGTTCCATTTGAAAGATAGATTACAGACAGACATTTATTTTGTGTTTAAGAATTTCATCCTGTTCTGATTCAATTTAGGCAAAGTCCTCTTCACCTATATTCAGATAAATGAGAAGAGAAAAGACCAATTTCTCATATTTTCTAGTACAGACAATTTGGTAAGGGGCCAGCCCCGTGGCCGAGTGGTTAAGTTCGCGTGCTCCGCTGAGGCGACCCAGGATTCAGATCTTGGGCGCGGACATGGCACCACTCGTCAGGCCATGTTGAGGTGGCATCCCATATGCCACAACTAGAAGGACCTGCAACTAAGATATACAACTATGTACCGGGGGGATTTGGGGAGATAAAGCAAAAAAAAAAAAAAAAAAGATTGGCCACAGTTGTTGGCTCAGGTGCCAATCTTTAAAAAAAAAAAAAAAGACAATTTGGTAAGAGCCCTATAAAGATTAGGAAACTGAGAAGTGGTGAATTATGGATTTGACAGTGTGACATTCAATAGAAGATGCCATTATAAATGCCATACTTAACATCAAATAATAAAAAGATTTTTAAAAAATGAAATACAGCAACATGATGAAGATTCAGCATTGGCTTAACACTTGTCAAGATATAAGTCTGAGCTGAGCAGGTGCAAGAATGGATGACAGCCTAGGAATGTAAGGTTGGTTTAACAGTCAAAAATCAATTAATGTAATATATCATATCAGTAGAATAAAGGACAAAATCACGTGATCATCTCAAGAGAGGCAGAAAAAGCATTTCAAAAAATTCAACACCCTTTCACGATTTAAAAAAAAAAACAACTAAAAATCAAAAGGAACTTCCTCAACCTGATGAAGTGCCTCTATGAAAAACCCACAGCTAATAATTTCACACTTAACGGTGAAAGACAATATTTCCCCTAAGATCAGGAACAAGACAAAGACATCCACTTTGACTACTGCTATATAACATTGTACTAGAGGTTCTAGGTAAACCAACTGGGGGCAGGGAAGGAATGAAATAACGAGCATCCTGATTTGAAAGAAAGAAGTAAAATTATCTCTACTTACAGATGACATGATCTTGTATACATATACAGAAAGTCCTAAGGAATCCACTAAAAACCTATTAAAACAAATAATAATAATGAATAATGAATAAGAATAAGAATGAATAATGAATAAGAATGAATGAGTTCAGCAAATTCATAGGATACAAAATCAATCTACAAAAATCAATTATGCTTCTATACACTTGCCATGGACAATTCAAAATCAAATTAAGAAAACAATTCCATCTACCATAGCACCAAAAAGAATAAAATACTTAGCAATAAACTTAACAAAGGAAGTGCAAAACTTGTACTCTGGAAATTATGAAGTATTGTTGAAAGAAATTAAAGACAACCTAAATAAATGGAAAGACAGCTCATATTCATGGATTAGATACTATGGATATACCCATGTTCATGGACAATACTTCCCAAATTGATTTACAGATTCAACTCAATCTCTATCATAATCCCAACTGGTTTCTTTGCAGAAATTTACAAACTCATCCTAAAATTCACATGGAAATCCTAGGAACCCAGAATAGACAAAAAAAAATCTTAAAATAGAAGAATAAAGTTGGAGGACTCACACTTGCTGATTTCAAAACTTACTACAAAGCTACAGTAATAAAATAAGGATGGCATTGGCATAAAGATATAGATCAATGACATAGAATTCAGAGTCCAGAAATAAAGCCTTGCATTTACAGTCAGTTAATTTTTTACAAGGGTGTCAGACCATTCAGTGGGGAAAGAATAGTCTTTTCATCAAATGGTAGAGACAACTGGATATCTACATGCAAAATAACGAAGTTGGACGCTTGCCTCACACCATATAGAATAATTAACTCAAAATGGATCAAAGACCTAAATGTAAGAGCTGAAACTATAAAACTCTTTTTATAAAGGCCTACATTTTCATGACCTTAGATAAGACAATAGTTCCTTAGACATAACACCAAAAGCACAAGCAAAAAAAAGAGAAAATAGATAAGTTGGATTACATCAAAATGAAAATCTTTTGTGCTGCAAATGTTACTAAGAAAAAAGCGAAAAGAAAACCCAGAAAATAGGAGAAAATATTTGCAAATCATATACCTGATAAAGGACTTGTACCAAGAATATATAAAGAACACTTACAACTCAACAATAAAAAGATAAATAATCTAACTTTAAAACGGGCAAAAGATCTGAATAGGAATTTCTCCAAAGAAGATATACAAATGGCCAATAAACACATGAAGAGATGTTCAACATCAGTAGCCATGATAAATAAAAATGAAAACCATAATGAACTACCACCTTCTACCCACTAGGTTGGCTATAATCAAAAAGACAGACAATAACAAGTGTTGGTGAGGATGTGGAAAAATTGGAATGCTCATACAGTGCTGGTAGCAATGTAAAATGTTGCAGTCATTTTGGAAAACAGAATGTCAGTTCTTCAAAAAGTTAAACATAGAGTTACCATGTGATCCAACAGTTCCACTCTTTGGTATATATCCAAGAAAAATTAAAACATACGTCCACACAAAAACTTGTATAGGAATGTTAACAGCAGCACTATTCATAATAGCTAACAAGTGGAAACAACCCAAATGTCCATCAATTATTGAACGAGTAAATAAAATGTGACATACATACACAATGGAATATTATTCAGCAATAAAAAGGAATGAAGCACTGGTGCATGCTACAATATAGATCACCTTTGAAAACATGTTAAATGAAAGAAGCTTGTCACAAAAGACCACATATTGTATGATTCCATGTATATGAAATGTCCAGAATAGGCAAATTTACAAAAACAAAAAGAAAATTAGTGGTTGCCTAGGCGTAGGGAGTAGAGTTTGGGAAGAAATAGGGAATAACTCTCATTGGTACAGAGTTTTTTTCAGAAGTGATGAAAATGTTCTGGAATTAGTAGTGTTGGTTGCACAACTCTATGATTATACTGAAAACCACTGAATTGTATACTTTAAATGGATGAAGTATATGGATATGAATTATATCTCAATAAATTAATTTTTAAAAATGAAATAAATTAAGTTAAATTAATACTGGATGACAGAAAGTTTGCCCATCCATAACCCTACAGTGAGTAGAATGGAATAACCATCAAGGTGCACTATTGTTGGGTATATAGAAACTGATTAACTCTTACATCCAAGTCTTTACATAAAGCCCAAAGATTTCTGAACTTTTCTTCTACAGCCCCCTAACCTCAAATTGAATTTAATATAACACAATTCAGTATAACCAAAGTTTTGAACATTCTCTGGGATTTGGGGCAGACTAGAAGTCTGAACAAGATCATGTGGAAACATTAGGAATGGGCTGAGTTTTTGGTCAGAGGTACTAGACAAGCTAAACGGCAAAAAAGAAGTCTGAGACAGCTCCAGCCTCTGAATTGCAGCTATAACTGCAAGCCAAACATACTCTCTACATTTGATTCCCATTGAAAAGACTGTTGGTCAATAAAAGTGATTGTGTGCCTAAGGCATGCCACACACTGTGCTAGGTGCTAAAGACACAACAATGAGGAAGGCAAGGTCTCTGCTTCTGAGAAGTTCCCAGCTGAAAGGGAAGCAAATAATTACACTAAAGTAATACATAGATGCTACAGTGGAGGTCTGGACTAAGTGCTGTGGGAGCAGAGAGGAGGAAACAACTGACTTTGCATGAGTAAAGCTGAGAAAGCTTCCTGTGAAGGTGACCTTCCAGGTTGAAGAATGAACAGAAAATGTCTGCAATACCCTCTAGGCATTTTTTCTATGCATATAAAATTCTTACTATTACTTGCTATTAAGCCAGTGTCAAATTAATAAACAGAAACCTCATTAAATTAGAGTCCTAAGCCAAAAAGGAGAGCTCTTACGCCCTATGTCCACAGCAGAGCCCAACAGGAAGAAGAAAAACTTCCTCTTCTTGACCAGCAAACTCAGCCAATGAAAAGCCACTATACATCCAACTCTCCATTCCTCCAATGGACTTTGTTTATAATAGCCCTCCCAACTTCCTTTTCCCCTCTATAAAAGAGTGTCTCCTCCCTTGCTGCTGGGGGACTTGCACGTGGCTCACCATGGTTGCAGACCCCCAGTTGCAATTCTTTGCTGATCTTGAATAAACCCATTTTTGCTGGAGAAATAACTGGCTTCTATTTGTTTAAGGTCAACATTTTGGTGGCCTGTATGGGGATCCAGAGAAGACTCCGGACAACTCTGAGGTTGGTGAGCAAACAGACGTAGTGTCAACAAAAGAGACCATTGAGTTGACTGCTTTTCTTGCTGACGCTTGAGTTTGAGGGTAAGTTTTTTCTCCTGGATCTGAGCTGTGGCCCTCTTTGCATTTGAGGCTCTCCAGGCTTTCTTTGAGACCTGTTTCAAGGCATCCTCCTTTTCTGGTTAAGGCCTTGTTTGTGAATACTCAGGTGGCACTTTGGCCTGACTCTTTGAATTAGCTGTTTCTTTGAACTGCGCTAGACTTTGGTCCAATTCCTTTTGGAACCGGACTATTCCCATACTTGGAACTGGTTAGCCTTTGGTCCCACTTTTGGACTCTTCATTAGAACTATGCCATCAGCCTTTGGGCTGACTCCCTTGAGAGGAGACTGTCCTTTAGAACTGCATTGATCAACCTTCAGTCCAATTCCCTTGGGAACTGGACGTTCTTTGGAACTGCATTGTTCCATGAAACTGCATTGATTCGACCTTGATGCATCTTAATGAAATCAGACTGTTCTATTGGGACTGGCTGGTATTAAGCCTACAGACAGTTTGAGCTGTTTAAGCTGTTCAAGTATTCCTTTGCTCTAGGAAAAAAAACTCTAAGAATGGTATCTCACTTATCTAAGCATTTTGAGGGTGTCCCTCATCCTTTACAGGGACCCTAGCTGATTTTATGTTTAAAAACTATGGGCACTCCTCATGTGCATTTCCAACTAAAGGGATCAATTTAACCAAAAGTAATTTAAAATATCAATGGCTATTATGGGGAACTTTTGAACTCCCCAAACTTAGTTTTCTTAAAACCAAACTTGAAAACCATAGCTCTGTAATTTCCAAAACTGAATGGAACACCTGTTTTGATTGGTATTTGGAGCCTTCCAAATGTTATTAGGAATCTAAAATTGCCTCTTTGCAAAATAAAATTTTAAGATTAACTGAGGCAAACAAAAGATTAAAGATAAAATGACTTCCAAAGCCTCATGTTCCCCTCCTCCAGCACCATCTTGTTCCCCTTCCCCAGCTCCTTGCGCTCAGACTCTGCCTTTGGCGCCATCTTCCTCCTTCCCCTCTATACCATCTAACCTCCTCTCTACTCTCAATTTCCCTACACTAACACTCTTGCAAAACTTCTCCTTTTCCTTGAACCTCTCCCCACTCTCTCTGCCTCTGAACCTATCAGAACCTGTCCCCTAACATTAAGCCTTCTGACGATCCAGAGGTTAAACCCTTAATTTCTTATACTCCCTGGACTAAAGCTGCACTGTGAGCCAAAGTCAAAGATTTTCCCAAAATAACCAAAGATGTTCACAGATTTGCTGAGGAATTTGATATAGTCGTTCAAACTTATCAACCTGGTTTCCCTGACTTATATTAGCTAGTTCATATGCTTGTCAGTGACGGCCAGGTGCAGCATTGGATAAAAACTGCCAAATGGGAAAATCCTGAAAACTCTCTAGAATTACAAACAGGAAACCAACCCGTTGGCGTGTTGTACGATAAGGCTCAAACATCACTAGACAACTTCATCAGACAATTCCTAAGGCTTTCCCAGAGCCTGTTAATTGGAACAAAATTCAGGCTTGTGTGCAAAAACCTATGAAGCTGTTCATGACTATTACAATCAACTTCAAATTGCTTTTAAACGGATCAGGATGGAATGGGAAACCATGTCCGCTCCAAATTTAGTTCATCTGGCAAGCCAACTCTCTCACACTCTAGATGAGTTACCTAAAAGAAAGACTGATAAAATTCTTAATCTTCAACTCCAGCAAATGAAGGCCCCTGAGCAAAACTAAAATTCTTCTAGTTCTTGTTATTATTGCAAAGAGCCAGGACATTGGAGAAGAGATCTTTACAAATTTAAGCGCTTCAAGTACCTTTGGCCCTCTAACTAGCCTTTCCAATGTCCTCCAAATTCTCAATGATGGGGCTTTGAGGAGCCACAGGGGCTCTTCTCACTCCTTCCTCTTAATCAGTTTGGAGAAACATTTCTCCAGATTGGAGGTGAATCTCCTTCTGTCCTGACACCTCAGCCACACTCTCAGTGCTCAGCCGCACTACTATTAAGCAGTCCCTGCCTTGGAGTACTACAATAGTTCAGACAATGGGGATTTCTAATAAACCTCAAAAGGTTCCTTGTCTCTGACATATTCCCTTTTGTGTGGCCCTTTGACAGAGACACACCCATTTCTCCTTCGTTCCTCCACCCCTATTCATTAAGCCAAGACTTCTTGGAAAAGTATCATGCTGGAATTTCTTTCTCACAAAAGGGGGAAATAATTCTAGAATTTGACAGTAGTCATCAAAACAGCCAACTAGGTGAATTAAATGACCCTTATCATCTTTTATTTGCTTTGTCTATGACATTACTAGAGCTGATTCTGGAAACACTGATCATTTGTCCCTATTAAATCAGCTACCACCCTCCTTATGGAAAAAAATCTCCAAAGGATATTGGTAAAATTCACAGTGCACCCCCCACCAAGATTCAAATAGAGCCCTCAAAACCTGTCCCCAGAATTAATCAATATAAGTAAAGAAGCCCTTCAAGTAATAAAGCCCATAATAGAAGATTACAAGGCTCAAGGCCTCATTATCCCTTGTGTTAGTCCCTGTAATACTTCTATTTTACCCGGGAGAAAACCTAAGGGCCAAGGGTGGAGGTTTGTTCAGGACCTCCAATCAATAAACAACATTGTTCTTCCTCGACACCCTGTTGTTCCTAACCCTCATATGCTGCTAATATCCACTCCCACTGGGAGCACGTTCTTTATGGTAATTGATTTATGCAGTGCATTTTTTAGCATTCTAGTTGATGAAGCTAGTCAACACCTCTTTGCTTTCACTTGGGAAGGAAAACTATTCATCTGGACAGTAATGCCTCAAGGCTTTACTGAGAGCCCTTCTTATTTTTCCATATCCTGAAGGCTGATCTGGATGATATACAATTCTCTAGGGGTTCTACTTTGTTGCGATATGTGGATAATTGCTTCTTTGCGCTCCTCCCCAAGTCTCCTCTCAGGAAGACAGCATCCACTTGCTAAAGCTTTTAGCCTTAAAAGGACATAAGGTTGGGTCTCCGGTGCACGGGTCGGTGCAGGGGGTACCCAGACTTCCCATGGATGTGCTTGGGGACTGGGTGGAGCTCCAACACCCAGCTCTGCGGCCCAGGGGGTCACTCCAGGGTCCTGCACCCCCCCCAACAGGGAGGGCCTCTGCTCGCCATTGGCAGGGGGGCCCCACCCAGCATTCAGAACACCAGGAAGCTCCCAAGAGCAGAATTCCCCACAAGGCAGCAGCTTACAAGCCACTGCCAGGCCCACGGACTCTGGCCGTGTCCCAGACGAGGCAAGGGGCTCCCAGAGATCCTGTGAGAGTGGAGTGGGGCAGAGTAGAGCTCTGGTGAAACAGCTATGTAGCCCGGGGGGGGGAACTCCAGGTTCTTACAGCAGCCTCAGCGAAAGCCTCTGCACAGCACTAGTGGAGAGGTCCCAACTGGCAATCGCAAGGTGGGAAGGCCCTGGGGCAAAAGCAGCAAAGCTAGGTGAGCTAATGACAGACTGCAGAAGATACCCATAGCTCTGCTGGGACTTATAGTGGACAAGTGTGATCTGGTGGGTTCTGTTAGGGACAAATCGGTGATTATAGGTGATCCTGCTCCTGGCTGATGGGAAAGCCCACAACACCGCTGCAGACCACAAGGAGGGAGCGCATCTAAGTGAGCTGCAGCAGTAGGCACCAACAGCCTGAGGCCCCCTTGCAATTGCACCCACAACTGATGAGGGACCCCACAGGACCACTGTGACTACAAGGAGGGGTCCAGGCCCAGTCAGTAACAGCTGACAGGGTTCCTGGTTGGGGCAGTCTAAACAGCTGCCCCCCCCCCCACACCAGTCGCAACAAGTGGAATCAGCGACTAAACTCTATCTCTACGCAGAGGCACAAATCCATGCCATCAAGCAGTATGAAAAAATATATTAAATCTCCAGAACAGAAGGAAAATGATAAGCACCCAGAAAACAATCCCAAAGACAATGAAATCTATAACCTAAATGACGATGATTTCAAAACTGCCATTATGAAAAAACTCAAGGAGCTAAAAGAGAATTCAGATAGACAACTCAATGAGTTCAGGAGCTATCTCACAAAAGAGCTTGACACTATAAAGAAGAACCAATTAGAAATACTGGAGATGAAGAACACAATGGAGGAGATTAAGAAAAATCTGGACTCTCTGAACAGTAGGGTCGATAATATGGAGGACAGAATTAGCAATTTGGAGGATAGGAATATAGAAATGCTGCAGGCAGAGGAGGAGAGAGAACTAAGACTAAAAAGAAATGAAGAAACTCTCTGAGAATTATCCGACTCAATTAGGAGATGCAACATAAGGATTATAGGTATACCAGAGGGAGAAGAGAAGGAGAAGGGGGCAGAAGGCCTGTTCAAAGAAATAATAGCTGAGAACTTTCAAAACTTGGGAAGAGAAATGGAACTTCATGTGACAGAAGCCAATAGATCTCCAAACTTTATTAATGCAAGAAGACCAACCCCAAGGCATATAGTAGTGAAACTAGCAAAAGTCAATGACAAAGAGAAAATACTAAGGGCAGCCAGGCAGAAGAAAATAACTTACAAAGGAAACCCCATAAGGCTATCAGCAGATTTCTCAGGAGAGACCTTACAGGCTAGAATAGATTGGAATGAAATATTCAAAACTCTGAAGGACAAAAACCTGCAGCCGAGAATACTCTACCGAGCAAAAATATCCTTCAAATACGATGGAGAAATAAAAACTTTCCCAGATAAACAAAAGTTAAGGGAGTTCATCACCACAAAACCTCCTCCTCAAGAATTGCTCAGGAAGAAACTCATTCCTGAAAAAATCAAAAAAAGGAAAGGGGTTACAAAATCCAGAACAAAGGAGATAAGCAGAAGGACAATAACACAAAGTAACAGCTCTCCATGAGAACAAAATGCAAAAGAACCGGAAAACAAGTGATAAAATTGCAACAGTAGGCCCCCACGTTTCAATAATCACACTAAATGTGAATGGATTGAACTCTCGAATCAAAAGGCACAGAGTGGCAGGATGGATCAAAGAACAAGATCCAACAATATGCTGCCTCCAGGAAACACACCTCAGCCCCAAAGACAAACACAGACTCAGAGTGAAGGGATGGAAGACAATACTCCAAGCCAATAATGAACAAAAGAAAGCAGGTGTTGCCATACTTATATCAGACAAAGTAGACTTCAAAGCAAAACAGATAAAGAAAGACAAAGAGGGGCAGTATATAATGATAAAAGGGACGCTCCACCAAGATGACATAGCAGTTATAAATATATATGCACCTAACACAGGAGCACCAAAATTCATAAAGAAACTATTAACAAAACTAAAAGGAGACATCAACAGCAATACAATAATAGTAGGGGACCTCAACACCCCATTAACACCAATGGACAGATCATCCAGACAGAAAATCAACAAGGAAATTATAGAATTAAATGAAAAATTAGATTAGATGGACCTAATAGATATATATAGGACACTTCATCCAAAAACAGCAGGTTACACATTCTTCTCAAGCACGCATGGAACATTCTCAAGGATAGACCATATCTTGGGAAACCAAGCGAGCATCAATAAGTTCAAGAGGGTTGAAATAATAACAAGCATCTTTTCTGATCACAATGCTATGAAACTAGAAATCAACTACAAGAATAAAGCTGGGAAAGGGCCAAAAATGTGGAGACTAAACAACATGCTACTGAACAAACAATGGATTATTGAAGAAATTAAAGAAGAAATCACATATTATCTGGAGACAAATGAAAATGAAAACACACTGTACCAAATTATTTGGGACGCAGCAAAAGCAGTCCTAAGAGGGAAATTCATTGCAATACAGGCTCACCTCAATAAGCAAGAAAAATCTTACATAAACAACCTCAAACGACACTTAACGGAATTAGAAAAAGAAGAACAAACAAAGCCCAAAGTCAGTAGAAGGAGGGAAATAATAAAATTAGAG
This sequence comes from Equus przewalskii, assembly GCF_037783145.1. Classification (NCBI taxonomy): domain Eukaryota; kingdom Metazoa; phylum Chordata; class Mammalia; order Perissodactyla; family Equidae; genus Equus; species Equus przewalskii. The sequence goes on along the minus strand of NC_091834.1, from coordinate 36,653,496 downwards.
CAGAAATAAATGATATTGAAACAAAAAAGGCAGTAGAAAGGATCAATGAAACAAAGAGTTGGTTCTTCGAAAAAATTAACAAAATCGACAAACCCTTAGCCAGACTCACTAAAAAAAAGAGAAGTCTCAAATAAATAAAATTAGAAATGAGAGAGGAGAAATAACAACAGATACTGAAGAAATACAAAGGATCATAAGAGAATACTATGAAAAACTATATGCCAACAAATTGAACAACCTAGAAGAAATGGATAAATTCCTAGACTCATACAACCTACCCAAACTGAATCAGGAAGAAATAGAGAATCTGAATAGACCAATCACAAGTAAAGAAATAGAAACAGTAATCAAAAACTTCCCCAAAAATAAGAGTCCAGGACCAGATGGCTTCTCTGGAGAATTCTACCAAACATTCAAAGAAGATTTAATACCTATCCTTCTCAAACTGTTCCAGAAAATAGAGGAAGATGGAGCACTACCTAATACATTCTATGAAGCCAACATCACCCTGATCCCCAAACCTGACAAGGACAAGACAAAGAAGGAAAACTACAGGCCAATATCACTGATGAACATAGATGCAAAAATCCTCAACAAAATTCTGGCAAACTGAATACAACAATATATCAAAAAGATTATACACTATGATCAAGTGGGATTTATACCAGGGACACAGGGATGGTTCAACATTTGCAAGTCAATCAACGTGATTCACTACATTAACAAAATGAGAAACAAAAACCACATGATCATCTCAATCGATGCAGAGAAAGCATTCGATAAGATCCAACATCCATTTATGATAAAAACCCTCAATAAAATAGGTATAGAAGGAAAGTACCTCAACATAATAAAGGCCATATATGACAAACCTACAGCCAACATCATACTCAACGGACAAAAACTGAAACCCATCCCTCTGAGAACAGGAACAAGACAAGGGTGCCCACTTTCACCACTCTTATTCAACATAGTACTGGAGGTGTTGGCCAGAGCTATTTGGCAGGAAAAAGAAATAAAAGGAATCCAAATAGGCAACGAAGAAGTAAAACTCTCAATGTCTGCAGACGACATGATCTTATATATAGAAAACCCCAAAGAATCCATAGAAAAACTATTAGAAACAATCAACAACTACAGCAAAGTTGCAGGGTATAAAATCTACATAAATCAGTAGCATTTCTATATGCTAACAATGAACTAAACAGAAAAAGATCTCAAGAACTCAATCCCATTCACGATTGCAACAAAAAGAATAAAATACCTTGGGATAAATTTAACCAAGGAAGTGAAAGTTCTATACAACGAAAACTACAAGACCTTGAAAGAAATCGACGACGACATAATGAGATGGAAAGACATTCCATGCACATGGATTGGAAGAATAAACATAGTTAAAATGTCCATACTACCTAAAGCAATCTACAGATTCAACGCTATCCCAATCAGAATTCCAATGTCATTCTTTACAGAAATTGAACAGAGAATCCTAAAATTCATATGGGGCAATAAAAGACCCCAAATTGCTAAAGCAATCCTGAGAAAGAAGAACAAAGCTGGAGGCATCACAATCCCTGACTTCGAAACATACTACAAAGCTACAGTAATCAAAACAGCATGGTACTGGTACAAAAACAGGTGCACCGATCAATGGAACAGAATTGAAAGCCCAGAAATAAAACCACACATCTATGGACAGCTTATCTTCGACAAAGGGGCTGAGGGCATACAATGGAGAAAAGAAAGTCTCTTCAACAAATGGTGCTGAGAAAACTGGACAGCCACATGTAAAAGAATGAAAATCAACCATTCTTTTTCACCATTTACTAAAATAAACTCAAAATGGATCAAAGACCTAAAGATTAGGCCTGAAACAATAAGTCTTCTAGAAGAGAATATCGGCAGTACACTCTTTGACATCAGCTTCAGAAGAATCTTTTCGGACACCATAACCCCTCACATGAGGGAAACAATGGAAAGAATAAACAAATGGGACTTCGTCAGACTAAAGAGCTTTTTCAAGGCAAGGGAAAACAGGATTGAAACAAAAAAACAGCCCACTAACTGGGAAAAAATATTCACAAGTTATTTATCCGACAAAGGGTTAATCTCCATAATATACAAAGAACTCACACAACTCAAGAATAAAAAATCAAACAACCCAATTACAAAATCGGCAGGGGACGTGAACAGACATTTCTCGAAAGAAGATATACGGATGGCCAATAGACACATGAAAAGACGCTCATCATCACTAATCATCAGGGAAATGCAAATCAAAACTACACTAAGAGATCACCTTACACCTGTTAGAATGGCAAAAATATCCAAAACCAAGAGTGACAAATGTTGGAGAGGCTGTGGAGAAAAGGGAACCCTCATACACTGTTGGTGGGAATGCAAACTGGTGCAGCCACTATGGAAAACAGTATGGAGATTCCTCAAAAAGTTAAGAATAGAAATACCTTATGACCCAGCCATCCCACTACTGGGTATCTATCCTAAGAAGCTGAAATCAGCAATTCCAGAAGTTCCATGCACCCCTATCTTCATTGCAGCATTATTCACAATAGCCAAGTCATGGAACCAACCTAAGTGCCCAGCAACTGATGATTGGATAAAGAAGTTGTGGTATATGTATACAATGGAATACTACTCAGCCATAAAAAAAGACAAAGTCGTCCCATTCACAACAACAATGGATAGACCTTGAGAGTATTATGTTGAGTGAAATAAGCCAGACAGAGAAAGATGAACTCTGTCTGATTCCACTCATAGGTGGTAGTAAACATATGGACAAAGAGAACGGATTGGTGGTTGCCAGGGGAAAGGGGGGTGGGGTGAGGGCACTAGGGGTGAAGTGGTGTACCTACAACATGACTAATAATGATGTACAACTGCAATTTCACAAGGATGTTAACTTTTATAACCTTAATTAAAAAAAAATACCCTAAAGAAAAAAAAAAGACATAAGGTTGTCAAGAAGAAATTTTGCCCAAACCCAGGTTTGATATTTAAGATGTCTGCTATCAGAACAAGGGCTACACCGGAATCCAGATAGTCTTCATGGTGTCCTAAGTTTCCCAAAACCCAAACTAAGTGTCAACTGCAAGGTTTTCTTGGGCTAGTTGGTTACTGCCCAAATTGAATTCCAAATTTCTCTCTTATGGCCAAATCTCTGTATGTTTTACCAAAGAACAACAACCCTGACCCAATTTTATGGGAAGAATCAGACAACATAGCCTTTGAGGCCTTAAAGAAGAGTTTGATGAACCTATCTGCCTTTGGACATTCCAATTATCAGATTCCCTTTTTCCTCTTTGTATATGAAAAGGAAGGGAATGCCCTTGGGGTACTCACCCCAAAACACAGGGACCACAATCGACCTTTAGGGTATTATAGCCAGCAACTGGACCCTGCGACACGGGGATTAAGATCCTGGGGCATTCTAAACTTGACTCTCTGGAAGCTAAAGGAAATCACTTTGCTAATATTTCTGCAAGAAATGCATCCCTTAAAGGAACCAACAACAGGCAAGCCTCTGTCATGGTCCAAAGGGATATTTCCCCAAATGATAACATAAAAAAACTGACTAAAGAAGCCCAATAACTAGCCTCAAAAAAGGAAAAACAAGGTTGGAAATTCAACAATTGTTGGTTTGATTAAAAAGAGAAAACTCTGGTTCAGACCAAATAACAACCCAGTCCTTCTGGAGACTCTAAAATTTCCACTCTTAACCACTGTACATGCGTTAAACCATTGATCTACTGACAAAATGATAGCATTTGTGAAGTGATGTTGGTGGGGAAATATTAACAAGGCTACAAAAAGTGCCTACCTCACTTGTCCCACTCCTCTGAAATACAACCCAGGGAAGCCTATTTGTACTGCTCCCAGACATTTTCAACTGCCTAATGGACCTTTCAAGGCTTGGCAAATGGAATTCATACAGCTTCCCCCATGTCATGGGTATAAAGATGTTTTAGTAATAGTTTGTGTGTTTTCTCACTGGACTGAAGCCTTCCCTTGCAGACAGGATACTGCCTCTTCTGTGGCAAAAGTCCTTTTGGAAAGGATGACCCCTCCCTGAGGAACTCCTCTTGAGCTTCACAGTGATTGAGGAACCTATTGTACTGTTCAGGTATTTCGACAAGTCTGAGCTGTCTGGCTGGTTTTACAATACTTTCACTGTGCTTACCACCCTCAATCCTATGGTTTAGTCAAATGCACCATAGCAATATTAAGACTCAAACTCTGTAGATTTTATTTTGTTGGCAAAATCTATAGAGGCCCTCCAAATACCTTGGCCAAAAGCATTGCTGTTGGTCCTTCTAAATCTCAGATCCACCCCCCTTGGAACTCATAAACTTTCACCCTTTGAAATAGTCACAGGAGGCCCAATGCACCAGGCTCCTGCGTCTTTTGACTCACAGCTGATAAAAGAAGATATACTCCAATGTTGCAAAGCCCTAATTGCTTCTATTAAAAATAACCATGGCTTGGTAGAGCAATATTTTCATAGTGCACTCCAGGGAGAGGAACACCTTGCAACCTAGAGATTTTGTCTATTGGAAAAGACACTTCCAGAAGGACTCCTTCAGCCTTGCTGGAAAGGCACCCATCAGGTACTGCTAACTAACTCTTGTGCCATAAAACTTCAAGGAATAGACTAGGATTCATGTGACACACCTAAAGAAAGCACCAAACCCTGACTGGACCTGCACATCATCTGGTGACCTGAAAGTAAAGATTCCCCAGAATTGAAGAAGTGACATCTGATGAGACAGCTTCCCCAAGACGTCTGGACCAGGCCTGTTGAAAGTTTGTCTGCCAAACCTTTGACAATGATATAATGCTTCAGATGATCTTTGGTGCCTATGATCTTGATAACATACGGACTTTAGAGAAGAAAAATGCCTGAGAGTTCTCCCTTCTACCCCTCCTCATTACTCAAATGTGGCCTCAATAGGTTTCCAATCTGCACTTTCCCTCTGACCCAACACCAAGAAAAACTCCTTCCTGGCATTGAGGGACAAAAAGCTGCCGGAACCAGAAAAACCTGATGCTTGATCAGTGATGCTTTCAGAAAAAAATCTTGATCAAAAGGGTAAAATGTCAAATTAATAAACAGAAACTTCATTAAATAGGAGTCAGGAGGCCAAAAGGGGGAGCTCTCATGCCCTATGTCAACAGCAGAGTCCAATAGGAAGAAGAAAGACTTCATCTTCTTCACCAGCAAGCTCAGCCAATGAGAGTCTGTCACAACTCAGCCAATGAGAGTCTGTCACAACTCAGCCAATGAAAAGCCACTACACATCCAACTCTCCGTTCCTCCAGTGGACACTTTGTCTACAGTAGCCCTCCCAACTTTCTTTTCCCCTCTATGAGAGATCTCTTCTTTCCTTGTTGCTGGGAGACTTGCACCTCGCTTGCCATGTTTGCATGTTCCACACTGCAGTTCTTTGCTGATCCTAAATAAATCCATTTTTGCTGGAGAAATAACTGGCTGTCTTTGTTTAAGGTCAACACCGGCGTATATACATACCTTTATCTAAAAATGAAGCAGAATCAAACAAATACCAAAAAGGCACTAAATATGCTATAAAGCTATTCAGAGACTAATAGACATGAGCATGTGGTTTGCGACATTTACAGGTATTCTTTACCCTGCATTTTTATAAGAACACAGATAATTAAGAAAATAATCTATTCTTGACCCTAATTTATCTGCTAATAGTCAAGATTTCTCTGTTTTATTTCACTCCATCAAACAACAGACTCATTTCTGTGTGAAAGACTGGGCTGAACCACAAAATCATTTAATTATAGGGATAGAAGTGACTCCAGTATGTACTCTGTGCATCTCAGCTTTAGGTCTAGCTGGGCTTAATTACTCCTGGTTTAAAATTTTCTTTTCTTAAAATAGTTTGGAAGGATTTTCCACAACTTCCATTGATAATCTGTCTTTTGTCATCTATGGTCTTAGATGTCATCTGTTAAGTGAAACAAAGTGGAGTTTTAATATGCAATTACTAGTAAAAACAAACTGGCAACCCAAAATAATACTAGGATGGAATTTCTCAAAAGCTGAAATTTCTCTGAAACAAGAGATTATCAGCAAATGGCCTATGAGCCAGATTTGGGCCCCACATATTTTACTCCATCTCTAAAGGAGCAAAATGCTTTTATCTCAATATGACTTGGTCACCCAATTACAAAGATACCCCACCATTTGATTTCCAGGTTGACAATCTCCTACTATGATAAACTTGAAATTTCTTTTGTCAGTTCAATAAGAAAGGGGGAAAATCACGATAACAGGAAGAAAACTGTTATTTTAGGAAAGAATAAGGAACTACTCCCCTCACACAAGAGAGTTTTCTTCCCTTCCATCCTTGGACGTTATTGCTAATGTCCTAGGAACAGACAAACACTCTTTCTCACCTCATATGCTTGGTTATACTCCAAATTAGCCAAATAGATTTACTACTTATATTTCTGGGTTCCCTGTGTGTTTTGTAACTAAAAGTATTATATATAGTTTTGTTAAAACTATGTTTGCCGTTCAATAACTATGACTTTAATTTCAACTCCTCCCTACTTACTTTCTTAATATTCAGTTCTTGCCTTAACTCCTTTAAATTAAATGTTTCAGTCTTCCCTGCTCCCCAGGAGGATTGGCTTCAATATGCTGAAAACCATCAGCTACATACCATTTAAATGCAGGATGATCTTTGAAGGTTTCCAGAGGTACTTGGAAGTTTTTCCCAATATAATGTGGCCACGAAATGGGAGCAGAGCAATCTTGGACTTAAGTTAGCACTGAAAGTTGACAGGCCTTCTACTAGTGGCACAAAAGAATTGTTACACTGGAGACCAACTGAGTCACTGGGTTTATGTGAACAATTTTCTAAAGAGGCCCAAAAGCAGAACATAATTTTTTCTTAAACGAAAGGTTAGTTGCATTTGACAGCCTAAGAATTCAGAAAAGAATTGAGATGGAGGCCCAATTAGGGATCAGCAGGCCTCTGGCCCCCCACTACCACCCACTCTGTCCTCCCCAGCCTGACACTAGCCAGCTCTAGTCTAACCACTTCCCAGGAGACTTTGTGCCAAGAGCCTTGAAACCAGAGCCTCTCCCAGAGTAAATCCAGACCAGGAAGTTAGTCCATCCCGGCCAACTCCTTCCAGAGAGGCTGGAGGTTAACTCTTCCCTTGGGTCCATGGTTCCTTAGAAGTGTGGTCAGTCCATACCTTGGTGACTCCTTTCAAAGAGGGTTCACTCAGTGCTGCTACTATTTCCAAAGTCTGTGGAAAGTTCAGAAAGTGCTGTAGTGAAGCAAAGCCTGAGAGACAGTCAATCCAGGTCAGGTGGATAGTTTCGGAGCACCTCAATCCATCTTTCATTCTTGATGCAAATTTACAGATGGCCAATCCCACGGTGCGGTGGGAAACTGAGCTTTGGCAGACCATTCTGGCTATAAGGAGCCCATGAGAGAGCAGCACAGCTAGAGCTAGAGCTCTGGACCCAAGTGTATGATCTTGAGCAAGTACCATAACCTCCCTGTGTCTCTCATCCATAATGTCTTCATCCATAAAATGGGGATAATATTAGTAATTACCTCATAAGTGATTTTGAGGAACGAATGAGTTAGTACACCTAAAAGAGCTTAGAAGAGTGCCTGAAACATGGTAAAAGCCACAGAAGTATTTGCTATTGTTATTTTTGAGCATAGCCAACAGACTGACGTATCTAAAAATCAGTATGATATAATTAAAAACAAATGAAATTGAACTTAAATAGGCTTCAGCTTTGATTGGATTTCCTGAGATATTTGTCTGTATTACAGAATGGGGGCACATGGTTGATTATCGTTCAAGAGCAACTATTCAAACACTTCTCAAACTGGTCTTAACAGAAGATTATTGCAGGAGGTGTTAATTAGGGATGCCAGAAAAAAATTTTCCTGCAGCAAACAAATTAATTTGTTTATCTAATAAACAAAATTTAATTGATTTCTTGACTCCAGGACTTCTCAGTCTTTCATGTGATACATGCATAATGAAACCCAGAAGAGAGGTTTGGTATGCAAGGTTTACCAAGTGTAATGGAATTCAGAACCATTTGTTCTTCGAGTTCTAGTACATTCACTAGCTTCCCCAAACTGTGTTCCAACGGGATGCTAGTAGGTGTTACTTGGCAACTGACAGAAAGATTACTACATCAAGTAACACTGAAATTCTACCTTCCTAATTCCTAATGGGCATGAACAAATTATATTACACTAAAAATAATATTCACAAGTGAGAAAACCAATGAACGGTTTCTAGATTTGGAGATATCAAAGACCAGTAAGATCAATAGGTTGCCACTATTTTATCTTGCCATGAAAGATCATTAAAATAAATTGTCATTTATTATTACCATTGTTTCATAAAAGAAAACATTTTAACAACAAAAAATGTGAAGAAATAATATAACTTAAGGGTAAAGGGCAATTGTTAAAATTGAATATATTTAGATGCATTAAAAAACTCACTACATTATTTGCATTTTTTTTCATTTTGCTTTGAATCAGGGAAAACTTCCTGGTTTGTCATTTGGGAATCACTGATGTATACAGCAGCACGTGTAGCTCGTCAAATTAACCCTGCACACTTCAGATTTGTTTTATTTTGCAAAAGATTGCTTCTTTCTTATTTATTGGCCCCATTGGTCACTGCTATGGAGTCCCACCTGTCTGGATGATTATCATATATACGTCTGAATATTATTATCATGCAGAGAATGGTGGCTTTATCTTGCCAGTGTGTTAGGAACACTGCAGCAGTGGTAGGAGGGATGGACAGGGCCACTCCAGGCATACCACTGCCCTATAAACATGTCTCCATGCTTTCCTGGGCATTTTATCCAAACTTACAACTATATCCTCTGGAAACCCTCTCTGTAATAAAGGAAGACCCTCTCTTTTCTCAGGCTCTTCTCTGAATGTACACTACCTTGCCTTAATGAGGACATGGTTCTCTCTTGAGGAAGTTACAACTTCTTCTGCAGTCTCTTACGTAGAAATTATTCATTTCCCCCACTCCATCTGGGTTAGAAGGAGGGGCCAATGTCTTCTTCATTCCCCTGTACGACTTCCATACCCTTCTCGCTCCGTTTTTTATAAGAACTGCTCGAAATACTCTCTTCTTGGGCTTCAGGAGTACTCCCCCTCTCCTACCTCCTCTGCTTTTCAGACTCCTTCATAGGATCCTCTCTTCACCATCCCTTCAAATATGGCATTCCTTGGTTTGGTCTCAGACCCTCCTCTCACTTTATATTCTTTCCCTAAAATTTCTCATCCAATCCCATAGTATCAGTTACCATGTATTTGCTAATGAATCTCAGATTTTTACCTCTTGTCCAAAACTCTCTTCTAGGTTTCAAATTTGTATATCCTACTACTCACCCTCCTCCTGCATATCCCATAGGTTCCTCAAATTCAACACGTTCATCACTAAACTCATTTTCTTCTCCCGAAACCTGTGTTTCCTATCTCAGACGCTGCACCATCATCCAGCCAGCCAATACTGGAAACTAAGAGACACTTTAACTCTTCTTTTCCCTTCACCGTCCTCAATCCCAGGAGCCAAAATCCCATTTTTCCTTGGGATAAGTCAAATTTACTTTCCAAATATCTCTAGAAATATACCATTTTTTCTTCTTCTGGACTAGCCCCTGCTGTTATGCAAGTCACCTCTTGCCTGCATAACTGGAACTCCAACCTCACCCCTTCGGTATTTTTTCCACTCACAGACTGATCTTTCTAAAACTCCAATCTGATTACAGCATCCCCAGGCCTGAAACCCTTCGATGGGTTCCCCTACCCAAACTCTTTAACATGACAGCAAGGTCCTTCACGACCTGGCTTCTGCTTGCTTCTGCAGCCTGTGTCTCCCCTCTATGCCCACTGACTCTCAGGGTCTTAAAGAAGTCACCCTCTCAGGACTCTAGGCCTTTGCACACATTACTCCCTTTTCTGAAACTCTTCTCCCCACCATACACATACACAATCTACCTCACACCTCCCTTTGCCTGGCTCATTTTTTCTCCTACTTCAGGCCTCAGCTTGAATATCTCTTCCTTCAGGAAGCTTTTCCAGATGCTTCAACTCAATATTGGCTTAGGAGCCCCTCGTCTGTGCTCTCATAGCATGCTATCCTTTCCCTATTGCAGCATTTCCTACAAAAAACAACAATTATTTGTTTATTTGTCTACCTCCCCCACCAAACTATAAGCTCATGAAGACACAGACCATGTTGCTTTTATTAACCATCATATCCTTTGAGCCTAGCACTTGGTCAGCTCAAATAACAGGCACTCAATAATATTCTGAATAAATGAATTAATGCACTTGATGATTGTTTTTTATTTTAAGTGTTCTTATTAGTGGATGCATCACTTAGGTCTCAAGAGGAAATAGCACACTCAAACGAGGGTAATTCAGGGACAGGTGTCAAAGGGATCATGTACACATACGGGGTATAGACGAACTGCTAGTAATGATACAGTAACTTAGGCTGTTACCACTGGCAGGCCAGGAACAGTTACAGAACAGGAAGGAGAGAGAGTCCTAACGAGTCAGCCACTTGAGAGGAGCATTGGCCTTTGGTTAAGAGACACAGCCAGCTCAAGGCTACTGTATCAGTCAGGGTTCAACCAGAGAAACAGAACTGGTAGGAGATAAACATGAAGAGATTTAGTGCAAGGAATTGGCTGATGTAATTGTAGGGGCTGGCAAGGCAAGGCCAAAATCTGTATGGTGGGCCATGGGAAGGACAAGCCGCTCTCAGGCACAGGATAAAGCTCCTGTCCACAGACAGCATTTGTTCTTCTGGGAAACCTTAGTTCTGCTGTTAAAGTCTTTCAACTGATTGAGTCAGGCCTGCCCAGATTACCTAGGATATTCTCTCTTACTTAGAGTAAGTTAATTATGGACTTTAACCACATCTACAAAATATTTCACAGAAACACCTAGATTCATGTTTGAGTGAATAACTGGGAACTATCGTTTAGCCGAGTTGACACATAAAACTTACCATCTCGGCTGACTTGAAGGAAGAAGCCAGGGAATATACATCCTGACTTCATTCTCCAGGGCTTTCCATTGGCTGAGCCCAAGAGTAGTCAGAAGGTAGAACATATTGATGGAATCCTTACGAGTTCCTGGATTCCACACATTGCCTGGAGTATGAGGGAAGGAGACGGAACCAAGCTCCAGACTATACTTTTGAGATTTCTCAAAAACGTAAGTGAGAATTCAGACTGAGCAGTTTTGATGAAAGAAGCTCCTTAAAGAGGAGAGGAACCTCAAAATTAGGGAGGAAGGTTAGAAACAAGAGTGTTTCTCCTGAGAGCTCCTGTGGAAAAATTTGTCTTTTTTTGCACTTTTCCTGTGGGCTATGGGGACAGACTCTTGCCTGTGGCCACCCACCTGGGGAAGCTGTAGCCTGGTGAACTAGGGCCAACCAGTTGTGAAGTGGGAGCAAAGCCACCAGGTGGACAACTCAGGTACTGTGAGGGAAACCCACCTGCCCATCTTTCCCACGCGTAAAATAATTCAGTGATGCCCGAAAAGGGTAAACTGTCTCCCAGGTGATATTTCCTTTTCATGGTTAAAAGTTAAAATTCTGGAGTTAAACTTAGGGGAAAATCTCTGCTTCACCACTTGCTGGGTGTATGAGTTTAGACAAGTTACTTAACCTATAAAAAGAGAATGGTACTCTTATGTTTATTCAGAGAAACACATAGGTTGACCAAATAGGGGTTTATCTGACAGGTGAGGTCAGGAAAATAGAAGAATTATTAAACTACTTAAAATCCTCTCTTTCAGCAATCTGCCTATCCTTTGTTGCAACGTTTCTTCAAGCTTTTCCTACTTTACTCATTACCACATGCTCATGACCTTGACTTGGGAAATCTGGCTTTGTTTTCTAAGTCCTGATTTAAACATGGCAACCTACATCTGCTCTCCATCTTTCCTAGATTCTTCCCTCCATGTTTTTATTCAAACCTGGTAACTTGACCCTGAATTTCTGTTATTTCCTTTGTTACTTGATTTAGGAGAGAGAGATGAGCCCTTCCACAGACATAAAACAATTCTCCAGTGAAAACAGAGCCCATTGGTTCAAACAGGATCAGGATCAAATTTGGAGAAGGTCAAATACTAAGTACTGTGTTTCCTCACTTCATATTGTAGTCAGTATCACAGCCATGGTCAATCTGTAATAAAACCTGCACGTGAATTACATGTATGAAAATAGACATTTGGGAAATGCTTTATTTCGAAAACACAATGTCCTGTCTCTTAGCCAAGCACACTTATTTTAAAGAGTTGGTATGCAATTAATGTATTTGGAACACATGACTGATTAAAAATAGCAGCACCGTTAAGTTCTAACTTTGTTCTTTTGCCAGTTTTGAAGTTCCATGGGAACAAAGGATTTAACGATCATAGTAACTAGATAAAACCGAAGCTTATATACGTTTGCCTGCTTTGTCTCATTTAATATGTCCAAATATGCACATGTAACCCAAATCAGGTCCTGCCACAGGCAAACATTGTCAGTTCAGTACACATACATCCCTTATTTTATGGATTTGCTTACTTTATTAGATACATTTGTTTTCGACGTAACTGGACTTCATAATAACAATAAAACAAAATTTAGAGGGTTGCTCAACAAAATGAACCTTTATTTTTCGAGCTTACCAGACCCTAAACCTTAAGCTTCTCAAAATCCATTTTGAGTTTTATCCTCCAGAACAGGTTTCCTTTCAGGAAAAAAAATACTCTTTATCTGTTAAATTTTATTTTATTTGTTTGGATTTTTTGCCCGATCACTAAAAGCCATTTCTGCCTTGCAAATTCATGAAACCAAATGTACCAAAATATTTATTTCCTTTGCTTCTGCACTCCTAGAAAAATTAAATTAAATAACTGTATTAATTGGTTCAATTTAAAATTTGTTGGGACCTTCACACTCAACCAAATAGGCTTCCACCATCGTTAGTCAGCCCCTAGTTATTCTCATGGCTTCTCTCTTGGGCTGGACTGATGATGGAACCTCCTGCTTCAGAAAAAATACACTTCAAATTGCCTCCTGTCTACTCCAGACCTCTGTACCATTGGTTATTCTCTCTCCTCTCTTCAAATTTTCCCTATTTGTTCTCTCCCTTCAGGATATACACAGGCTTAAGTTTTTCTGATTCTAAAACTTTTTAAATGAATACATAGAAATAAACTAAAACATAAACCTTGTTTCTTCTATGCACTCTCAAACTACAACTCTTTCTCTCATTTTCTAACTGGCTTACTTCTTAAAAAGGTAATCTATACAAATTATCTCTACTGTCCTACTTCCAATGAATTCTTCAAATCTGATTTCTTCCTCATCATTCTACAAATGTTCTTTTGGTCCTCTTCCTCATTGATCTTTCTATGGTATTTGACATGGTTGAACACTCCTCAATGTTGGGAAGGTACATCATTTTTTTCTGGCTTTAAGTTTTCACGTGAAGCAAAGCCACCCAGGTAGCACTTTCTTTGCCCTCCATGGGGAAGGAGTGAATTTTCCGATGGGTGAGTTTGGGAGAAGGAGCAGAGTTTGCTTCCTCAATAATGGTTTAAATAAATTATAATAAATCCACATGATGAAATATTGCTTCTTCAGCCTCTTCCTTGCATGAGAACACACATTCTTCCTCGACTCTCCTTGCTGTAAGGAAGTTCAGAGGCTGTCACTGACTGACACTGTAAGACCACATAGTTCTGTTAGCAAACCTGCTGACAGAACTAAAGGTACATCCTCTAAACTTTATTAATAATAAAAGTGATTGTTTGGATCTCAATTTGCCTCTCTCAGTTGGTGCCAAAGTTGATGGGGTAGATAGGTGTTTTTGTTTATTTGTTTCTTTTTGCTGAGGAAGATTAGCCCTGAGCTAACATCTGTTGCCAGTTCTTCCTCTATTTTATATCTTGGTTGCTGCCACAGCATGACTGACGAGTGATGTAGGTCTGCACCCAGGATCTGAACCCATGAACCCAGGCTGCCAAAGCAGAGCGTGCCAAACTTGACCACTAGGCCACAGGGCTGGGCCCTAGATAGGTATTTTTCATTGGCCCCTCTCCCTGAACTCCAAAATCTGCTTCTTCAACCTCCTCTTAGAGCTTTCACGTCTTTATTCTCCCTTTGCACATACTATATTGTAGCACAAATTATATTGCATTTTATAACATTTTTCTAACTATAAAAGTAATTCTTGTTATAGAAAATGTTTTAAATAAATGTAAAAATTTATAAACTTAGAACCCAGAGATACCCACCTTTAACATTTTGGGAGCTTCCTTCTAGTCTTTTTCTCTAAGGGTATAATAAAAAATTATGTATAAACACACACACACATATATTTTTTTAAACATTAGAATCAAACTTTATATACTTTTGCACCTTGCTTAATTTTTTTAATTTACGGTGAAAATTTTTCCAAATCATTAAAGTTTCTTCTAAAATATGATTTTCAGTGCCTGCACCATATTCTATCATATAAATGTATCATAATTTATTTAAACCATTTCCCATTATTGAACAGTGTTCTTTTTCATGTTAGAATTTTAGCTATTACTTGTCCATGTTTATTATACACCAAGAACTATCTTATGTCTTTTTATAGAGGTTGGCTCATTATTTATCACAACAATCCAATGAGGAGGTGATCATCATTTTACAGGGGAGGAAATTGAGACCCAGAGACTTGCTCAATGCATACAGCTAACTGGTTGCAGAATTTAATCCCTGGTCCGTCTGACTCCAGTAGATGTGCTCTGCATCACCTCGCTATACTCCCTCTCTAAACAGTGATGTGCACACTGTCCTTGCACATAAAGACTGGCATATCAATCTTTTATTATGTCCTTACACATAAATGACTGCAATGTCAATCTTTTAGAACACTTTTCAATCATACAAGTCCATCCTTTTTCATTGTAAAAAATCAGAATACCAGATAAGCACACATTTTTTAAAAGATCCAATCCTTACATCATACCACTCTCAAAAAATAAAGTCAAGATGAATTAAGAGCTAAATATTTTAAATATATATGAAGTGCGGAAGATAATATGAGAAAATAAATTTGTAAACTTAACATTAAATGACACAAACTCTAGATGCAATAAAGGAAAGGAGAGACAGATAGAATTATAGAAAAACTTAAAAGTCTATTCAGTAAAGCACACCAATCAGTAGATACTGATTGGATTAGGCTGCCCAGAATCTAGTTACCCTCCTTTAAGCAACAGCTGATTCCCATTTGACCATCCACCCCTCTCCCCAACTCTCAGCTACCGTGGTTCCAGTGCAGTTGACTCCCCCTCTGGTTCCAGGGAGATCAGGTGATCCATGCCCAGGTAATAAAAGCAGCCCATCTACCTGACAGCGATTCTTTCAGAAATGAGCAGAAAATCTAAGTTAGAAATATCAAAGTCAAATTCACTTGCTGACTCTGAGCTGTTGGAGAAGTGGATTTTCCCTCTTCCATTGGACTTGGTGTTGCAGTGATGTGAACTGGAAACTGCAAAGTCAAACATGAGAGTGAAGCTATCACAATTAAAGGCAGAATGCAATCTCATAAAGACCGGAATTTTTGTCTGTTTGGCTCACTCATTGATGAATTTTTAGTTCCTAGAACACTGTTTGGTACATAGTAGGCACTTAAATACTTGTTGAACGAATGAATGAACTAAGAGAGAAGCAGCTAAGTTTTGACTGATATAATTTAAACCCCGATTCCAGTTGTACTTTCCACCAGTCCTTCCCTGGGCTTTTCAGATATATCAGCCAATAAATTTCCATTTTAACTTACACCAGATTGAGTTGACTTTTCTGTCATTTGCACCTTGCTATGGTCTGAATGTTTGTCTCCCTAAAATGCGTATGTTCAAGGGGGCCAGCCCGGTGGCGCAGCGGTTAAGTTCGCACGTTCCACTTCTCGGCGGCCAGGGGTTCGCTGGTTCGGATCCCGGGTGCGGACATGGCACTGCTTGGCAGCCATGCTGTGGTAGGCATCTCACGTATAAACTAGAGGAAGATGGGCACGGATGTTAGCTCAGAGCGAGGCTTCCTCAGCAAAAAGAGGAGGACTGGCAGTAGTTGGCTCAGGGCTAATCTTCCTCCAAAAATAAAAAAGAAAAAAATAAATAAATAAAATGCGTACGTTCAAATCCTACTCCCCAAAGGTAATAGTTTTAGTCCTAAGTGTGGCTCTTGGGAGGTAATTAGGTCAGGAAGGTGGAGGTCTCATGAATGAGATTAGTGCTTTTATAAAAGAGATCCTATTTATCATTGCTGGTTTTTACAGTCAATAGTAATTTAGATTTCCCATATTTTTAGTCTTCCTATTGCTCTTTTTTTGTTCTTTTTGTATCTCTGCTTCTATCTGTTATTATTTTGGGGTTTCTTTTATTTATTTTTGGGGGGGAGTCTCTCTCTTTAGTATAGGGCAGTTGGTGGCAAGTTCTCTCAATTTTTATTTGTCTGAAAATGATTTATTTCACTTTTATTTTTAAAGGATATTTTCACTGGGCATAGAATTCTAGATTGGCATTTTCTCCCCAACACTTTGAAGCTATCATTCCATATTCTTTCTGTAGTCAGTGTTTCTTTTGGGAATGCAGGTGTCATTATAATTTTTGTTCCTTTAAAGGTAATATGTACTTTCCCCCACCTCTGATTGCTAAGATATTTTAAGATTGTCTTTTATTTTCAGTAATTTTACTAAATTGGACCTAGGTATGGGTTTCTAAGCATTTATCCTGCTGCCATTCTGAGAACTTCTTGAATAACTTTCATTGGTTTTGAACATTTTCAGCCATTATTTCTCCCGTATTGCTTCTGTCTCACTCTCTTTCCATTTTCTTTCCAGAAGTTAGACATTTTCTCTCTGCCACCTATATTTCTTATTCTGTTATTTCTTATATTCCATTCTTTTTTAATCTATGCTCCATTTTGGATTTTTTTCCCTACCTATGTTCTTGTTCTTTATTAATTATTTCAAATGTGTGGAATCTGAGGTTATTAATAAAAATTAATAATAAAATAAACTAATTAATTAAATAAAATAGATCCCACATTGCTCCCCAGATCCTTCTGCCATGTGAGGACACAACAAGAAGTTTGCAACCTGGAAGAGAGCTCTCACATGACCATGCTGGCACCCTGATCTCAGACTTCCAGCCTCCAGAATTGTGAGCAATGGATTTGTGTTGTTTATAAGCTACTCAGTCTACAGCATTTTTTATAGCCACCCAAATAGACTAAGACAGAAAATTGGTACCAAGAGTGGAGTTGCTGTTTTAACAAATATCTAAGAATGTAGAAGTGGCTTTGGAACTGGATAATTGGTAGTGTCTGTGCTACTGAACCTCCTAATCTCAAGTTTGTGTGCCCATGCACAATAAGCCAATCACTGAGACATTGTTGCTGGGAAATGGAGAAAGGTTTATTTAAATTGGCCAAGACAGAAGGTGGGAGAACAATCTACCTTAAAGAAAGCAGAAAGCAGGGAGTCTTAATAGAGCTAAGGAGCTTGGGAGGAGGAATTTCAGAGAAACAAAGGAGAAGTCCATGTTTCTTTCATTCCAAATAAGCCCTTGGGCAACCAGACATCTAGGCATCTATGCAGCTGGGGGTAGGTTATCTGGTGATGGTAACTTCCTTAAAGGCATTCTTTTTCTTCTGCAAAACAAGCTTATAAATCCTTGTGACCCTTGAGCCACACGTCAGGTTAAACAAGAAAACAGCAAATTAACAAGATTAGCTTCTCATCTGTGTCTGTGCTGGGAACAAAGTGGAAGGGTAATCATATTCTTATTGAATATTTACAGTGACCCTCAGTTATCTGGCTTCATGCTGGAAAAAGCCTACTATGCTGTGAATGGATCACAAAGGGCAATTCTGGTGAGCATTCAGAAGAGGAGAGCTGTAGAGAAAGCCTCAGTCTTCGTAGAGAATACCTAAGGGGTTGTTAACAGAATGATGATAGCAATATGGATGATAAAGGTTATTCTGTTGCGTCTCAGACAGAAATAAGGAACATCTTTTTGGAAAGTGGAGGAAAGGCAATCCTTGTTTTAATGGGCAAAGAGCTTAGCTGAATTGTGTTCCTGTCCCAGTGTTTTGTGGAAGGTAGAACTTGTAAGCAATGAAAAGTGGATATTTGGCTGAAGAAATTTCTAAGCAAAGTGTTGAAGAAGCAGCCTGGTTTCTTTTAATGCTTATAGTAAAATTCGAAAAGAGAGAAAGGATTTAAAGGTGGAATTGTTAATCGAAAAGGAAGCAGAATTTAAAAATTTGGAAAGTTCTCAGTCTATCCATTCTGAAAGAAATAAGAAAGCTTGTTTGGGAGAGAATACGCAGAGTGTGGTCAAACTTGATAAAGAGATTGGTGTGGATTTCCTATCTCAACTGAAGATAGGAGCTATTCATCAAGGTAATGGGGAGATTGGTACGCCCTCTAAACAGAAGCCAGGACCTACTGTTCCAGACAATGGAAGAAAGACCCCAAAGGCATTACGGACTGGCCCTACCCAAATGGTCCAGAGTTCAAGGGCCTGGGGGGCAGATCAGTTTCAAAGGAGGGGCTGCTGGCTGCCTCCTGTGGCATGCTCTGCTTCCTCAATGCTTGTGCTGCACTCTGCAGCCTCCAGGTGCTGCTTGGCTGCTTCTCCGGAGAACACAGACAGTAAACTTTGGCAGAGTCACTACAGAGCTCAGAGTGAACTAGTTACCAGCCACTAGTTGTAGGGGCATGGATATCGCCACCTAAACTTGGAAAGATAGCCTCCCAGAGCAGCGGGCTCAGGAGGACAAAGGGCCACTGCAGAGATCCCACTAGGTCAATAACCAATGGAGCCCTGGGGGTGGGGCTGCTTCTGAGACCCCAGCCTCAAAGAGGAACAGGCATGGGACTCCAACCTGTGAGAGCTGCTGTCCGGGCTGCACCCAGCAAAGCTGTGGGGGCAGGGCCACCCAATGCTTTGGGGGCCCAACTTCCACCCCAGAGTGTCTTAGAAGGCGGGACTTCTGCCCCATTGGGCCTTAAGGTTTTGGACTTGCTGGGAAACTATTACCCCTTTCTTCTTTCCTATTTATCCCTTTTGGAATAGAAAGGTTTATCCCATGCCTGCCCTTCCTTTGTATTTTGGTAGCATATAACTTCTTCAATTTCACAGTTTCACAGCTGGAGAGTGATTTGCCTACAGATGAATGTCTCACCCAGATCTGTTTTAGATAAGACTTTGGACTTAGACTTTTGAGTTGATGCTGAAAGAAGTTAAGACTTTTGGGGTTGCTGAGATGGAATGAAAGTATTCTGCATGTGAGAAGGACATGAATTTTGGAGGGCCAGGGGTGGAACGCTGTTGTCTGAATGTTTGCGTCCCCACTAAATTCATATGTGGAAATTCTAACCACCGAAGTCTGAAAAGTGATTAGATCATGAAGTCAGAGCCCTCATGAACATGGTAAATGCCTTTACAAAAGAGGCTCCAGACAGATCCTTTGTCTCTTCCACCACGTGAGGACACAGCACAAAGGTACCAGCTATGAACCAGGAAGAGGGCCCTTGCTGACCATGCTGGCACCTTGACCTTGGACTTTCCAGCTTCCAGAACTGTGAGAAATAAATTTCTGTTGTTTATAAAGCTACTCAGTCTGTGGCATTTTGTTGCAGCAGCTGAACGGACTAAGACATAACCAAAAAAGTCTTAATAGATATAACCGAGTTTAAAGTTAAACGACATAGAGTAGACGAAGAGAAAATCCTTGCTACATATATAACAGACAACAGAACATAAAATACTTCTTCAAACCAATTAAAACAACACCTAATAGAAAAATGGGCAAAGGAAATAAATGGACAATTTATAGAAGTAATACAAATGAAGCATATGAAAAGGAGTTTGACATCAGTATCAATCTTGGAAATGTAGGTTAAAACAACATGATGTAACAAAAAATATAATTGGCAAAATTTTAAAAGATTGATAATATCCAATATTAGTAAGAATGTGAACAAACGATCTCTTTTCTCTACTGTTGGCAAGAAAGTAAAGTAGTAAAGCCCTTTTCAGGAGACACTATGGCAGTACCCATCAAAATTTTAGATGTGCATACAAATCAATCCAGGATTTCTATGTGTAGGTATCAGTTCCTGAGAAGCACCCACATATATGCCCAGAGACAAGTACAAAGGTATTTACTATAGCATTGTTTATAATGGCCAAAACTCAGGAGTGGTCAATAAATACCGGAGACTTCTATATAGCCTTAAAAAGATTGAAGTTGATCTTTACATATTAACTCGGAGAGATCTCCAAAATATATATTTAAAATAAAAACAGATAACTACAAAACAATATGTATATGTAGAAATATCCTACTTATATAATAAAAAATTATGTTGTTAAATTGTTAAATATATGTACCTAAATTAAAAACATCAGGAAAGATATACATCAACTCTCAGCAGAGCTGATTAACATTTATTAACATCAAGAGATGGGCCAAGTAGAACATTAACTTCTTACCCTCTACTCCTACAGAAAGCCTCTCTTAATATCTTTCCATGCTTCAAGACCTTTTCTAAGCATCTATTACTCAAATATCACCAGGCTTCACAGAACTATGGCTTTCATTAGCTTGTTAGTACCGTGTGAGAAAATTTAAGAACATGGGAAAGAGTTGACCTTCTGACGCCCTTTGCCCTGGGGGCACCTACACTGCTCGGGTCACTAATCTTTGCAAAGTTCTGCTCAAGCTTCAACAGTCTACAACACACAATTCTGGCTTCACATGTGAACCACAGCCCTGTGCTTCCCTGAGGCCACTATCTTCACTCCAATATCACCTCTTGAGCAACTTTTAGGACCCATACCCATCTTTCCTCTGAAAGTGGACAGAAATACGGCTCTTCTTCTTGGGTTCAGCTCTCTTAGGGGGTTCCCATAACAGGTGGCTTGGGCCCCCAGGTGTTATAGCTCCTTCTAGCTTTACACATACACATCCTTTCTCCCACCAGGGTGCATCCCCACAGAGAGTAGAGCTAGGTGGCCACTTTCAAATGACGAAAGCCACTAAAGACTCAGAATTACCTATGGAGGAATTTATCATGCAGATATTCATGCACAGGTAGGAAACAACTTTTGTGCAAAGTTATTCATTATAGCACTGTTTGTAAAAGCCAAAGACTAGAAACAAGTCAAATGCCCATCAAAAGGGACTAGTTAAATAAATGATGATTTATCTAAACCATAGAACGTTCGGCAGCTGTAAAAAAGAATGAGGAAGCTTTCTTTATACCAATAGGGAAGGAATCCCAAGATAAACAAACAAAAAGCAAGATGCAGAATGGTATGTAAAATATGCTACCTTTGTAAACAAATGAAGAAAAGTAAGAATCTATAATTGTTTTTGCTTATATATGCTTGAAGAAACTATGGAAATTTACACAGGAAATTAAGGACAGTGGTTACCAATGGTAGGGACTGGGTGAGAATTGGTCAGATGGAGGAAAAGGATGGTAGGGAGACATTTTATGGTATATCTTTTATCCTCTTTGGCTTTTAAACCATATTTTTTACCTATTCAGCCTTCAGATTTTCTTCTCTTAAGGTCAAATCCTTCCCATGGGGCCATACAAGTGAAATCCTTGCAAGTTAGCTTCCTGACCCCAATCCTGGTTATGGTTTTTTTTTTCCCTCCAGGAGGTTCCTCTGGGGATTTGTAAATTCAGTCAGTGTAAATGGATGTGGGACAGACAGAGCACAGGCCTTTTCTACCTGATCTCCCCTTGCCCAGGGTATGCTCTGTTTTACACACCCACAAAGACACATGCGTACATAATAATATTTATCATGTTTACATAAATGAATACTCCTTGGGTTACAAATACCAGAAATTCAACTCAAGCTATTATAATACTCCTGAGATTCACCATGGACGCCAAGGGGAAGAAAGCACTTAATAAAATTCTTAACTTCTAGGGTTGATGGAAACATGAAATAAATTAATGCCATAAAGAATTTAGTCATTCATGCACCTACTTCACAGTAAAGATAAGGTAAATGTCGGTTGTTATTAACCTTTATGGACATTTTAAAGCACACTATTTGCTTTTCTGTGCCACATGTTTGAATATTGTTTATAAATTTGTGCGACCTATTATACAAGTTACAAAATAAGTCTTTGATTTTAAGGTTAGTCTTTTATTTACACACAAAAATCTCTATAGAGCAAATCAAAAAAGAAAAAGTTCACAATGAATTTTTGAAGTCAAAATTTTTAAATGGTTAAACAAACTTAATTCAAACTTTCAAGTGTGATTGACACCAAGAGTCTATGAAAATGCCAAACAAGAGAAAATAGGGGATTCCAAATGGTGCTTGATAAACACTCACTCAATATCTCAAATACTTATATGGGGGGAAAGATGAATGATTTGATTGGGCAGTAGTTATTGTTAAGGAAAATAAAGTGGAAGAAACTGAAATATTTAGGTACCTATCAAGAAGTGATGAAAGCCAGCTGTGGAAAAAGATTCTGTAAGGGAAAGTTTCTGTATTACAAAGGAAATAGCTGCACAGTGTCAAAAAGGGAATCAGTGAGATGGAAAGCAAGGAAACCCACCACAATCAGATGCCATATTCACAAGGGCATTATTCACACATAAACTCAACATTTTCATCTTACTTTGCCACAGTTGAAAAATTTTGCTTCATCGCTCCTATGAATTTACCTCCAAATTTATGCGGCTGCCTCATTAATTTTAATATTTGCCTTTAAAAATATCTCTTGTGCTCCCAGGAATGTATTGTGATATATCTCTTGTTCTATAGGCTGTATTTATTAGTTGGGATGGCGATGGGGAGAATGTTTATGACAATTTTCAGAAGATAATACTTCAGTACTAAAAGCTGAATGTCAAGATTTCTACACATTTGTGACAAGAATAAATCCATGATTCTGAATTATTCTTAACATATATTTAAATATTGAACAATATGTATAGCCTGGCAGACAGACCTGTTGGCATCACCTTTCTTGTAATAAACATAATAATGGTGATGGTGTTGATGATGGCAGCAACTGGCTATCACTATCTAAAATTTTCTCTGTTTTTAAGAAATATTTTGAGGGCTAGTTATAAGTAGTCCACTGAAATGTTTTGCTGTAAGATGTGTGACAACTAGAATATGAAACCGACAATACACATGGCCATGGTTGAAGTTTGTGCTCTTTGAAACTTCAACCGTTTTGAAGCAGAATTGTGGACGGAAAGCCAATGATAAGCAAACTGAAAGTAGTTCCTTTCAGATATTCATCAACAACATTGCAATGGCTAATTTTATGTGTCAACTTGACTGGGCCATGGGGTGCCCAGATATTTAGTTAAACATTATTTCTGAGTGTGTCTGTGAGAGTGTTTCTAGATGAGATTGACATTTGAATCAGTAGACTGAGTAAAGCAGATTGCACTCCCCAATGTGGGTGAGCCTCATCTGATCCGTTGAGGGTCTGAAAAGAATAAAAGGCTGAGTAAAAAAGAATTCTCTCACTCTGCCTGACTGTCTTTGAGCTGGGACATTGGTCTTCCCCTGCCTTTGGATTCAGACTTGGAATGAAACATACGCCATTGGCTCTCCTGGTTCTCCGACTCGGACTGGAACTATACCATACACTGTCTTGCGTCTGGACTTCTCAGCTTCCATAATTGGATGAGCCAATTCCTTAAATAAATCTCTTTGGATATATATATACACATATTTATAAATATATGTCTCCAAATATATATATTCTCAAATTGGTTCTGTTTCTCTGGAGAACCCTGACTAATACAAACATAAAATACTTTAGAGTCTTAAAATCAGGCTAGATGTCATGAAGGAACAGACAGCCTTGCAAGATTTCCAGGACTTCCTGTGTTCAGTTAAGGCAGCAATGCCACGAGATGAGCCTTTCTTGTTTATTTTTGTACTTCCACTTCCTGTCAAGTGCTGTTAACCAGCAAATTCAGAGGTGCATTAACCTTAAAATAAACTCAAAGTGTGCATAATTATGTGTTTAATACCCCCCTACCAACAAGTTTAGTTTCTTTAGAGATATCTATGATTTTCATTGTACTCGATTGGCTGGCAGAAGTTTTACTTTAATTCAAAGATGATTACCATTGCCTCTCTCCTTTCTCTCAGGTCATATGTAAAGGGAGTGTTCTTTCTTGGAGAATAACTATTATGACAAAAACAATAACGCCACTTATCAGTGCTTTATGGCTTATACCAGTGTTTCTCAAATTCTCGTCCCCAGACCAGCAGCACCAGCGTCACATGAGAATTTATTAGAAATGTAAATTCTCAAGCTCCACTCCAGACCTTCTGAATCAGAAACTCTGAGGGTGAGAACCAGCAATCTGTGTTTTAACAAGCTCTCCAAATGATTCTGATGCCTGATAAAGTTTGAGAAACTCTGGCTTACATAATCACTTCATAAGCATTATCTCATTAAATCCTTGAAACATGGGTTTAGTACTATTATCCCCATTTTACAGAAGAAAATAATGCTCAGAGAAGCTAAAATGGCTTCCAATGATCACACGGGTCAAAGGCAGAGCTGAGGCTTAAAAAAGTTCTTGTGACTCAAACCCAAGGCTCTTTCCACAACATTGCAGTTCTCTCTTCAAATAACTCAAGTATATTCCTAACATGTACCCTACTGCCAGATAAGACTTGGGATGCTTCACATAATGGGTCCCACCTAATGGAAATATGCCTAACCTAATAGAGAAGTGGCCTTTCATGGAGCTCCTGTGTATTTCCCCCCTATTTATGCATGGCAGTGAGGCAGAGAGAGAACCAGAACCTAAAAATGTTTGGTTCATGTTGGAGCAACAGTTCATTCCATCCAACCTTGCCTCCAACTCTCCCCTCAGGAGGTTTTCATGGTGTTCTTTCTGCTCAAATTGATAACAGCAGAAGAGTGCAAAGAACCTAAATGTCCACGAGAAGGGAATGATAAATTAAACTTTACAGTGGGTGTAAAGCATAAGGCAGCTCTAGATGGACTCATAAGGAAAGATCTCTAAGACACATTGATAAGAGGAAAAGGTAAGATGCAGACAGTGTATTTAGCATGCTATCATTCATGCGGTGAAAAAAAGATTAACTCACACACTTACATGTTTGTAAATGCATAGAACTTCTCCAGAAGGATAAACGACAACTAGGTAACAGTGGTTTTGTCCAGCAAAGGAAACTGGGGGGGAAGGGAGACTGCGAGCAAGGAAGGGAAGGCGAGAGATTTACTTTTCATTGTACATCCTTTTGTACCATTTGAACTTTATTTAAAGCCATAACTTAAATTACTATTTAAATAGTTTTTATTATACAGATATATTTAATTATATTTATTTATATTTATTATATATTGAAAAGGACAATTATGAACTCTCAAACATCCCATCTATCTTCAATGATCAAGTATGTTTTCATTCCCAGGAAGCTGCTTATAATTTTAGCCTAAACTACCTCTTTACGTAAATTCTCAAATTTCATTTCATTGGGTGAAGCTGAATTTATTCTTTTTAAACTTGAAGCACTGCTTCCTAATTCCAGCATACTAGGAGTGCTTTCTTCATCCTTCAACATCTGTTAAAAACTCCCAAATCCAAAATCCTCCTGTAGGCCTGGGTCATCTCTCTGAGCCTGGGGCTCTCCATCTCAATTATTTTCTGATGTGGACAAAGCACTTTCCATCCTGGTTTCTCCAATCTCAAATCCCAACCTGCCTGATACCCTTTAAATGAGCCAGTGTCCAATAGGTAATTAATGAGTTATGAAGTGCCCTCACAGCAAGATGCCTTCTCCCTATGAGAGAACTCTTCCCAACTCCCCATCCTCTACAAAAAATTAAAAAGATGAGCAAGGGAAAAAGAAAGAAAAAAGTCCTGATAATTAGTCATAAGAGCCAACTATAATTATGCAAAGTAGGATGAGCAATGGTGAGTTCATATAGGAGGGATGTTAAAAATATTTCAAATAAGGGAGGAAGAGTGGCTGCTACGTACTGAAAAGTCAATGTGTAATTTCTGGAATATGTAAAATTTTGAGTGATTCATAAATAAAGCTTAGAAGAGTGTAGGAAGCAGGATATGGGCTAAGTGAAAATGTATGTACATGGTTGGTAACATTGGGAAATACCCATAACACAGCACAACATGACTCAAGGAGAAAAAAAAAAAAAAGAAAAAAGTGAAGGCAAAAATACAGTGATAGCTGTATTGGGTTGGCTGAACCAGCCCTATTTTGAGCAGACTTGCCATGCTAAAAGAAAATGCGGAGTTAATTAATATCATTACAAATTCATATTACTAATTATTTAAATTGCCTAAATTGGTAATGGAGAGTTCACAAGATAACTCACAGTTTGTTAGCACATAGAAGATGGGGGCTCTTGAAACCAGACTCATTCAGATCAATATTCCAATTTATAGCCCAAAGGGCTTATCCATGTTGACTGCTTTTTATACATGAATATGTATTATCTGTGTAAATCTACAAGGGTGGGGGAATACAGGGGAAGAGAGAAGAGCTGGTTCTTCTAATTGTCTCTTCCTCCGTAACTTTTCCTCAGTTCCACCTAAGGCTACCTCTGCTGATCAAAAATATGATTATGTTTGCTTCTTTCCCATAACTTGGCAATTATGAGGAAAACACCAGTAGGAAGACACTCTACAGAGACTCATGGTTCTTGGGATTAAGGGGATTTTTAACATGGGTTTTAGTATAAATTTGTTAAGTAACTTTGGTTACTTTCTTTTTGCTTCTCTCTTTTCTAATAGATAGGGTTAATAATTATTAAAAAAACACAAAACTCCAGGGTGTGGGATGTTACAGATTTATTTGCATTCCAAGGCCATGAGTAAGCACTATATATCATTCTATGTGTTCACTGCTTTCCTTTTAATTCAGTACTCTCTCAGGCTCAGTTTCCCACAAATCAAGATTGTTTTTCTACCAACCTAATATGATCCTTCTCTAGCAATTGAATTTTTCAATTATCTATGCACGTGGTGGTCATTGTAGGTGAAATGTTCACAATAAATTAATAAGCACTTAATAAAACGTATCTTATATAGCTGTTCAAAATAAAAGGACCTTTTGACATCTAAAAATAACTCAAATATGAATAATAAAGGCTTAGGGGGTTGACAGTTTATTTAATGAACACTTATTTGGTAGCTGTTGTATTCTAGGCATTGTGCTAACCACTTGGATGGCAATGATGAATAAGATGAGGTCCCTGCTCTTGAGTTACTCTCGTCTAGTAGGATGAGATGGAAAAACAAACATAAAACTTCGATATAATAAGTGCTGTAATAGAGAACATGAACAGAAAATTGTAGGAGGACAGAGGACTACTAATGCTGCCTAAGGCAGCCAGCTAAGGCTCTCTAGTTCATCTTGAAGACAGAGTCAGAGCTTGGGGAACATCTTTGGCATAGGGAAGAAGATGAACATGGCTTTAGAGGAGCTGGTAGTCTGGTGGGGGAGACAGATCAGCAGACAAATAGCTCTAAGACAATAAGACTTTGAGTGGAAGCACACACAAAATGCTCTGGGAACACGAAAGGCAGAACAGAACAATTAATTTTGTGGAAGTTGTGGGAATGGGTTGGGTGCTGCGGTCAGTGAAGACTAGTGCAATAGAAAGGAGGTGGCACTGGAACTCAACATGAAAGGAGGAATCAAGATTTGCCAGGCACAACCAGAGGGACCACAACTAGAATACACAACTATGTACTGGGGGGGTTTGGGGAGAAGAAGGAAAAAAAAAAGAAAAAGAAAAAGATTGGCAACAGATGTTAACTCAGGTGCCAATCTTTGAAAAAAGAAAAGAGGCACCAGGCAGAGAAGAAAAATGAACATTCCAGAGAAAAGGAGAATCTTGATCCTAGCTATGAAGGCACAGATGGGGAACATTCTGGAGTGTATACGGGCATATGGGGGTGGGAGACCAGAGACTAATTAGAAAACTAGACTTGGCCATATTCTGAAGGGGATCACATGATACATGGAGGAGTTTGGACTAAAGTATATTCTGTAGGCTGCTGGAAATTGAAGAACATCTTTAATCCTGGTAGTGACATGATAAGATCTAGTGATAGAAACATCACTAAGAAAAAGCCTGGATGCAATCTTCCAGGTGTAAAGTGATAAGCTCTGATCTAGACTGACACAGCGGAATGAAGAATGAGGGGCAGAAGAAGGCTTATCAGGAGGCAGAACCGAGAGGAAGTATGGAGATAAGACAGAGGGTCATGAATCACTCTCAGGCATGGGGAGGATGATGGGGTCCTGACTGAGCTAGGGAGAATGGGAAAAGAAATTCGTGTGAACAATCCACAGGGAGGGTGCCATGTCAATTCTTTCCTGTGTGTTGAATCTTGAGGTGGTTCAAGGAGAATTCCTATGAATAGTTGGAGATGCAGATCTCTGGCTGGAGGAGAAGTTGGGTCAAAGCATGAGACTGCCTAGGGGTGAGAGGGAAGAGGAGGAAGATGAGGAGAGAAGGATGAAAAAGAAACCCTATGGAATCCCAACTTCTAAGGGATAGAGAGAGAGACAGAAAATAAGAGAAGGGGCAGAACACTTAGAAGGATATATGAGGGGGACCAAGAAAGGAAGTGAGACAGAACTCAGAAGAGAAGACACTTTCCTGATGGACAGACTAGTCGTTAGTGGCAAATGAAGAAAAGAGGCAAGGAGGAGGAGAACAGAACAGAGTCTGTTGATTGGTAACTGAATGTTCTACCCATTTTGGTGAGAGCAGCAGAATGGGATCAGAAATCAGATGGCAGTGAATTAAAAAGAGAATAGAACCTAATGAACAGAATAAGTCATGTAGTCTTCTTTCTTAAGAATTTGATGATGAAGAAAAGGTGAAATGTAAGGCATTAGCCCAGAAAAAAAAGGAAGTTGAGCTACAGAAAGAGTGGTTGTTTTTGTCACTGTTTTTTATTTCTTTAACGTCTGGTGGAGTCTTGAGCACATGCGTACCCGATGAGAAAGGAAGGGTCAAAAACATGAGAGGAGGGCAGATACTGAGGAAGCCAGATCTTTGAGGTACAGGTTGAAGGCTGAGACTTAGAAACGGGTAGACATTTTTCTTCTGAGATAATAGAGAAGAAGGAAAGAATAGGTTTAAGCCTAGAGAAGTCTGAAGATGTTGAGGAAGGCAAATTCAGTGAGTTTACGCCTGACAACCTCGTTTTTCTTGAAGAAGCAGCTGGCTAGGAAATCTCTGAAAGTGAAGTGAGTGTGAACGTACTGAAAGAGAATGTTGTTAATAAATGCCAGCATATTATTTACTCCCTTAAAAACATTGCTTCCCTTTCTGTAGTGAGATAATGAAAGTCTTATCTCAAGAAAGGTAGTTAAATATTACTGTGGAAAATGCAGACTATAAACTTCTAGAAACAGAGTCTGTGTATAGCAGGAGTAACAGTAGGCTTACATAGCTTTGCCTGGGGCTCAACAAATGCTTTTGATAACACTTCCTTTAAGCAACTTTGGGGTAAATTCTGGGTAGAGGATTTAGAATTTGTATGGAGTAAAATATTTGGTACTTCGTATCCCCTCCCACCACCCGGCTCCCCCCATCCCCCCACAGCACAGACACACAGAAAAAAATCGAAGAAATTTTTTAAAAGCTGGGCTTTTCCTTAGTATGGGAAACATGTTAAGCTTAGGAGAGAATTAATGTGTCTCTCTAGCCTTTTCAGAAACTCAAACCACTGATTATCAGGTCTGGTGTGTGCTGCATGGTTGCCCTGAACAAATGAGCCACAGACACAATCATAAAAGAAAGACATCAGACTAGACAAACTATCATTTAGAAAGAATTAAGACAGCCATATTGTATGCTAACCATCAGCTCATCTACCACTGCTCTGGTGTCACTAGTCTCCAGAGGCTACTTAATCTCATTGAGACAAGACAGCCAGCCTAATTGATACAGAAAATGAAAGCCCTTTGATCTCATATCAAACAGAGTCAGACTAAGAGAAGGATCCAGCAGGCAAGATGACCGTCTTCCAAAGGAGAATTAACACTGCAGGAAGGAAAGTCAGAAGGTGGTAATATCTTACTTTGGAATTCCATGAACTTGGTTTACTTAAATAAGGACTGGAAAGTAATAAATTCATCCCAATGAATGAATCGGGTTTGTTTGCTCTTAGAGATAAAGCACAAATAGTACTGTCTCTATGAAATCTTTCAAATTATTAACATTTCAAGGTAAATGTTGCAGTAGTGATGAAAAGCACAACAGAAGCATAGTAGATGTAAGAACACCTGCCCTTTAGCACATAACTGTAAAGGGCAGGTGTTTGTCAACGTCAGCCTTTATTGCTACAATATACTGCCCCTACTAAAGAATTTTCTTGGAAGAGATTTATTATATTGTAATTTAAATAGCATTTGATGTGCTTTGTAAATAAATTAGGTAGCTAGCCAGGCAAGAAACTAGCTTTACAATAATCAGAATATCTTTGAATACATTAGTGTGTCTGTAAAGTTATCAGACTGCTGTTCATATGTCAGGAAATTCATAAAAATTTGTGTTCTCTATTCTAATGCAAAAGGTATATATTTCAATAATCACATCAGTTGTATTTTACATACTTAATATAATGATGGTTTAAAAAAATACTCCAAGACTGTGATTAAATAAGTAAGATTAAGTAAATTATGGTATTTAGAGAGAAAAAAATTGGGAATAATGCAGTGTTTTCCTTCAGTTACAGAAGATTATTTTGAAAAATAACATGCTCTCTAGTTTAGTGGTTCTGCCAACTTGATGCATGTAAAAAAATCTGATATTTGGGTACGTGTATCCTCCCACTATTTGACATTTCTAAAGCTGGGGAACTACGAAGAAATACCACAAAAACAGTGTCAGAAAAGAGTCAAGGCAGAGTACAAAATAATATCTTTTTCTTACCAGAGACAGTATCCATAACGATGAATAATCAAGTCAACAACAACAAATTAACATTTACTTGAATGAAGCTGGAAAAAATGTGGTTATCTGATTATATATAGTATATGGATGTCTTCAAAATAAGTTCTAGCCCTCTTGGAATTTTTCTTGCAGTAATTTATAAACTCAGACTTTAAACTTTTGTATTAATCAACTGTTCACTTCTTTTTCCTCCTCGTTTAAAATTGAGGCCAGTTCTCTGTTCCACCATCTTAAAGGCACCACAGCTGTTGTTTACTGAACTCCTATGAGACACACTTCCACCTTTCTACATGAATACAGCACATGACTTATGATCTTCCTCCACATCCTCATTTCTCATCATCACTTCTGACAACTTCAAAATTCATGCTAGGGACACATCAGTTACTTCAACTGTACAGTCCCAAGATCTTTTTAACTGCAATCCTACAACTCTACCCTACTTCAGCCACGCACCAGCAAGATCACTCCCTAATTTAACCATTACAGGCCCTTGGAATGTTCATTTTTCATACACAGCCCCCATATCTACCACTATACCACTCCTCCTTCCCGTGCTCCTCCCTGCTTTCTGCCCACCAAGTTCAATAAACAATAAATCCTTCATAGGTTACCCAGGAAGCCTCTTCTCAGTCCCTGTTATTGCCCTCTCTAACAATGAAGCTTCCATCATGTTCTTGTGACCCATCACGTCAGTGGGCAAACCTATATCATACACACTGTCCAATTTTTCTGTTTATGCCCAAGAACATTACTGGAGAAAACCTGAGCATGCTCTGGCTCTTTATAACACACCCATGCTCATTTCCACTGTGCCGGGAATGCCAACAACAATTCCCTGATTTTTTGCTGGGAATTGTCTCCCCAACAGCTCTGTGCACATAATTCCTGCCTGTGTAACTCAAAACCTCCTATATCTTTCCTGTATCATTCATGGCAAAGACTTCCTAAAGCAATTAAATATAACTGGTCTCATATCTCCTTCACATCTCCTCAACATACACCTGTTTTTCCATTTAACTTCCCTCAATTTCCATCTGCTTCAAAGGCACTTTTACCACCATTTATCTGACTTCCAATCTATATTTTGGACCTTGAGATCTTTCCAGAAGTCCAATATCACATTAACAACTTCTGATAACTTGTCCCCATGCCTAGTACTGACCTGGCACCTGGTAGGCACTCAATAGATATTTATTGAATGAATAAGTAAATAAATGAAGCTACGCCTGGATGTCCTACTTCCAATTCAACTTCAGATAAGTGGTGTTAACTGGAGAAGAAAAGGATCATCAAAGAGGAAGACTGTTTTCTGCTCCTTCCTCTCCAGTTGTTGCTATTACCTTCAACTCTAGTCTTTGGATGTTCCATTGATTTTCCAACAGAGGCTTTTTTTTGGAGGTAGTTGGAACGTGGTATCAGGCCCACATATGATTACTCTAAAGTAAGAACAACTCAATTGCACACACGTTTTAAAGGGCAATAGTTAAATGAGTATTACTTAAATACACAGTATACATAAAGTAACATACTTATAAAATCCACAGGGCATAACGCCACTCCTAAACCATCCTGATCACTAGCATTCTTTTGCTACATTCAAATTCTTATAGCCTGATGACTACTGTGTTTTTTGAGTTCTTGAAGTATATAGGATCTTTAGGATAGCGTAAAAATAGTCACCCACCACATTGTTCTATATCCTTTCCCACATGCTGTTTCTATTACGTATACTATTTAAAATTTCTTATGATCTTGTTTAAAATATGTGTTTATAAATTGTAAATTCTGTTTTTCTGGTTTCTTCATCTATGATTTTTTTTCCCCTCTAATGTGGATGGATTCCAGAAAACCGTGAAACAATATCTAACAAGATCTGAGCAGAGGAAAGAGAGGAATGGCAAATAAACATTTTCCAGCGTCGGGTTAGGAAGATATTCGATCTTTCAATGTGTTCAACAAATGGGTTTAATAATGCACATTCGGTATAAAACAGTTCACAACAGAAATATTTGCTACTCAGCCCATTTATCCTGGGAATTACACAACATGGACCATTTTCAATAACTCTTTTCATTATAATGATTTCCTCCTGCTCAAGCAACAGAGATGTACAAACCATTTTGGTCTAGAAATGTAATATGTTGAGATACAAATGTATTAAAGAAAAATTAAAATAGAATCATTTTCATCACTTTGGTTCAGTGTTATATTATCTTTTTCAAGGTACTCTAGCCTTCTTAAATCTTTCCAACCATAATATAAAATTGCTTTTTATTCACAATCCATACAACTAGACAACTAGAAAAAGCAGATTTATTTTAAAGTCATGGTAAAGTACTGGTAAACCAAAAGAAAAAATGAAGATATATTTTTAGGAGACCAATTGGTTTCTCTTTATTTTGTAACTTAAAGATCTTGAAGTGCCTTTTGAATCATAAAAAATAATGTTCAATATAACTTCGACTTATTTAATTTTCTATTCCAATGTCAATCCATACATATTACATAGATAGTATCTTTTACTGAACAAGACCATTCAATTACATAAAACCTCTTCAAACATTCTGAATGAATGGAAGTATAATATCATCCATTTAATCATTCATCCATTTATTCAGCAAACTGGTATTGAAGGTATATGTTGGATATGGTACAACAGTAGGAACTAGTTCCCAAAAAAGTTTTACAATAGAGGGAATTAAGATATATTTTCATATCACTAAAATTTATAGTAATAATTGCTACTAAAGAGATGCTATAAAAATTCATAGGACTATAGAGATTTGTGATAATTTTTTCTACTAGTGTGACAATTTAGTGCCTAGAATTTTATGTTTTACCAAGCTCCCTGAATGACCATCACATAAAGCACTAAAGCACTGCCCCCATTCATGGATTTATTCTTTTAGTCTTTATGTACTCAGAATTTCTGATCATGTATTGCGAGTAAGACACTAAGCTGGGCACTGGTCATATACATTAAAAATGAATACAGCAGGCATGGTCCCTTCACTCAAGGAATTCCTAATCTAATCAGA
The DNA here is from genome assembly GCF_037783145.1 of Equus przewalskii. Taxonomy (NCBI): domain Eukaryota; kingdom Metazoa; phylum Chordata; class Mammalia; order Perissodactyla; family Equidae; genus Equus; species Equus przewalskii. The sequence continues at coordinate 36,619,336 of NC_091834.1, read as the reverse complement.
GAAAGGGGGAAAAAAATGTTTCCACTGAACATGTCTTTCATTCCTTCCTACATCCTCACCATCACTGGAATTGAACTTTATTAGGCACCAAAGCAACCACATTATTTCATGGATGCCCTAGGAGCAGTAAGCAAGACAATTGGTTATGGTCAATTTTCTGGTTAGTCCCTGACTGTTGATAAGACAACTCAGTGTTTTCTAAAACACTGGATGCTGCTGGTATAACCCACGCACGGGTTAAAAGTGCTGAGATGGCATTTCTGATGAACTTGAGCAGCAAATCGTCTTTGATAAAGGGCCTCTGCTCTCTAAAGCAGAGGCTGCTTGAAAGAGCAAAATTCTACCCAGAAAGTGAAAGCTCTGAAAGATTTGCTTCTGGGGACTCTTCCTGGTGACATGACAGATGCTTTTCCTCCAGAACTCTTACTCTGTGAATGAAAGCAGAAAGAAAGAGCAGAAGAATGAAGAGGACAGAGAGAGCTAATGCAGAACAGACTGTGCAGTGTATGAGAGAGCAAGTATAGAAGAAAGTAAAGAAAGGTAGAATTTATGAGAAGGAGAAAAACAGGGAAGAGGGAGGAAGGAAAAAAGGAAGGAAGAAGGAAGGAAGAAGACTGAGCATATAACACTAGTAGCAAGGGATCCAAGGGTGTGGTGGTTGTACCGATTGGACACAGAGTACTGCGCAGTAAATCCTGGGCCAGGTGCCCAGGAACAAGGAGAGTACAACTCTAAGAAGTGACAGCTGTTTTATCAGGAGGAATATTAGTAATAATCACAGCTAATATGTACTTTCTATGTGCCAATCCTCTAAATGCTTCACATGGATTAACTCATTAAAGCCTCAGAACTACCCTAGAGGCAGGGAGTCTTAACCTAGATAAAGAAACTGAGACTCAGAGATGTTAAGTAACTTACCCAAGGACACAAAGCTACAAGGGGCAGGGCCTGGATTTGAACCAATATAGCCTGGCTCCGGTGCCCCTACTCTTAAGCACCATGTACCCCTCACTGGATCTCATCAGGCATGCAAGAACCTGGAGTAATAAGATGGTAGGAAAGAAGTGTGATGGATTGAGACATGAATCTGGCCACTTCCAGCTTCCAAACTGCTTCCCACTCTTTACACGAGGATAGACAAATATTTTAAACAAAACTCACATTTGTTACACGCACATTCCAGTAGAGGAGATAATTTCAATTAACTGAATATACCAACTTTATAGTCTTAGTAATTTTAGATAGAATTTTATCTATGTTGTGTGAATCAAATTATCTTTAAGTAACATCCTTGTGAACAATCTCAGCTGAAGCTCCCTAGTAGAATATTGATTGGACGTAAAATACAGAAATTTAGGAATACTGCACTAAGGTATATATTATACATAGTTATTCTCTTTTGTTCTTTCTCTTTGGTGAGGAAGATTGGCCCTGAGCTAACATCTGTGCCAATCTTCCTCCATTTTGTATGTGGGACACTGCCACAGCATGGCTTGATGAGTGGTATGTAGGTCAGTGCCCAGGATCTGAATCTGTGAACCCTGAAGCAGAGCGCAAACTTAAACACTATCCTAGATAGTTATTCTTCATTAATAAACTATCACGAGCCAAGAATTGGCTAGTTGTAAGCTTGTTTAACAGGAAGAGAACTCATATAATCATTTATTCAACAAATCTTTATTCAGCGCCCACTAAGTGCCAAGTGATTATTTTAGTGACACAAGAGAATATAAAACAAAGTTCCTGCTCTTCTGTAGATTACATTCTGGAGGTGGGGTGGCGACTGATACTAAACAGATAAACAAATAAACCTGTAATGTGTCAGATGGTGATAAGAGCTAAGAAAGAAAAATAAAGTAAGATGAATAGAGACTGGAGTGGATGAAATTCATGTAGGGTGGTTAGAGAATGTCCCTTTGATGACTTTTGAGTGAGACCTGAAGGAAATGAGGCAGACAGCCATGCAGATGTGTGGGTGAAGAGCGTTTCAGCCAGATGGAACAGCAAGTGCAAAGGCTCAGAGATGTGAATGTTTTGGGCAGGTTTGAGGAACAGCAAGGAGGGCAGTGTGACTGCAGGAGACCACGGTAAGGACTTAGATTTTATTCTGAGAGAAACGGGATGACACTGGAAAGTCCTGACACTGGAGAGGAGTGCTATGATCTGACTTCAATTTTAAAGGATCACGTTGCCTGCAGTGTGGAGAAGCCAGACGGGCAAGGACAGAAGCAGGGAGACCGTTAGGAGGCTACTGCAATGGGCCAGGTGACAGATGAAGGTGGCTGCACTAGTGCTTGAGCTGAGTCAGTAGGGCTGGCAGGATTTGTGAGGGAGGGCATAGAGGGTAAGAAAGAGAGACAGGAGTCAAACTTGGTTGCTAGATTTTGGACTAAGCAACCAGAAGAATGCAGATTTTTATTTGCTAAGATGGAGAAAATTGTGGGAAAAGCAGGTTTGGAAAGTAAAATGAAGAGCTCAGTTTTGGATGTGTTAAGCTTGAGATGCCTCTTAGACATCTATGCAGAAATATCACGTAGACAGTTGGATATATATGCCTGCGATTCAAACAGGATATCCAAATGGAGGTATAAATTTTGCAGTATCAGTATGCAAATGATATTTAAAGTCATGGTACTAGATGAGGTTACCCAGAGTGCGAGAGTGAAGAGCAGGGAGATGAGGCCTAAGGACAAAGGCCCAGAACACAGTTACGGACTACGGGTTTGTGCCCTCTCCCCCCAAATTCATACGTTGAAACCCTAATGCCCAATGTGGTGGTATTTGGAGATGGAGTCTTTGGGAGGTAATTAGATCATCAGGGTGGATCCCTCATGAAGGAATTAGTGCCCTTATAAGAAGAGACATGAGAGAGTTTGCTTCTCTCTCTGCTTTCTGCCATGTGAGGACACAACTAGAAAATGGCTGTCTGTAAACCAAGAAGAGGGTGTTCACCAAGAACCCCACCATAGTGGCACCCTGATCTTGGACTTTTTGCCTCCAGAACTGTAAGAAATAAATGTTTGTTGTTTAAGCCACCCAGTCTATGGTATTTTTGTTATAGCAGCCTGAATTGACTGACACACACTAACCTAGAGATTGGGAAGAGGAAAGGTAATCAGCAAGGAGAGTGAATAGGAGTGGCTGTAAGGGAGGAAAAGAAGAGGAAAAGTAGAGTCCTGGAGACAGTCAAGAAAGCAGTTCAGAAAGGGTGAGCAATGGAAGTATATGGAATTTCTCCCTTGATTTCTTCTATTTTCTCAGTCAAATAAAACAAACGGCATCCTGACAATGAGGATGGGAAGAAAGTGCTGGCTATTTGATGAGAATGTATGAAATAATCTTCTGGAAAGCCCAAGAGAAAATTGACTAGGGAAATACAGCAGCACTGCCTAGAGACAGTCCACTGTTCAAAAAAGCTGCTGGGTTGGCAAACTCATGGGCAGGAGCAGGGTGGATGGGGTGGCTCTGAGATGCAAAATTCAATGTCAGGCTTGTTCAGCTTCAGTGTCAGCAGATTTGCAGAGGTTGGGGAGAGGACACTAACAGAGTTAAGGAAAAGTTGGTGGAAGCATCAGCCTCTAGTACCTGGTCAAGATGAAAGACCAGGGAACAGGGCTGCATTAGGCAAAGTATTTCCTAGGGTGGCCTAAAACAATTGGAATCAGGGAACACCTTAAGACTGACTGGTGGTTCAGTAGAGAAGTCAAAGACGAAGACCAACAGAGTAAAAAGAGGGCATAAATTTGAAGATTTATGAAGTCAACAGGTAGAAAAATTAAGAACAGTTAGGGAAAAAGAGTGAAAAAGGTCAGGTTTAAGGCAGTGAATACTACAAGGATGACGGAAATCCATTTTTATGTGCATACCACAGGGGAAGGTCTGACAGCTTGTATGGGAAAAAATAAGCTTGCAGAAGAGCAATTCAATGCTGACTGTTGAGTCTTAGAAGGTACCTCCAGGTGTGGGGCAGGACCAAGGGGAAATACAGGCAGTGGAAAACAAAAGAACATCAAATCAAGAAATGGCAGAAGTCATGTGTCATGACGGCTAAGAGAGGAGAGGATTTCAAGAAAAGACTGAAAATCATCATTAGAAGTGCAGACCCTAACAAGCAAGAAAAAACTGCAGCTTACCGCATCAGTGATGATGTTGGAAAGAACAGCTTCACAGACACAGTGAAGGGGGCAAACATCTCTTGAAGGTGAAGGAGGCCTGAACTGTGAGGTGAACGCCCACATGGAATATCCATCCCAGACGTCCCATAAGGAAGGCAGGACCCGCTACATAATTTGCAGGCCCAGTCCAAAAATGAAAATGTGGGCACCTTGCTCAAAAATTATGAAGATGGCCACAGCAGAGCATTATATCAAGCAGAGGGCCCTTCTGTGCGACCCATGACACCTGCCCTGCAGATAAGAAAGAAGAAAAGCAGGATGTCATTTGAAAATAGCAACGAGTTTTTCCAGGATGGTGTACCTGGGCATATTTTAAGGTAGAACCAGGCAAAAGTGAAAAGCTCTCCACTCCATGTGCCCACTGGATATTTTCATTTGGCTGTGATCTCAAATTCAGAAGTGGAACTCCTAACCTTCACCAAGCCAACTTCTTTTGCCTTCTTTCTTTTAATGGACTACATTATTATTATTATTATCATCATCATTATTTTGATACCTCAGACAGAAACCTGGTTAGAAGTTTGGTCCAATGTCTCAGTTTCATTGACTGCAAAATGGAATAATTAGGAGGTTTAAATAGGTTAATTTATGTAAAGTGCTCAGAGCTATCCGAACAGGTTATATACATGTTAACTCTTCTCATTTATTCTGTTTATCTTGTTATTAACCAAATCCTGTGAAATATTTCCTTTGAATTCTCTCTTGTAGCCGTTCTTTTTTTTTTTTTTTTCCCATCCCTATACTGTCACCTGGGTCTTTTCACCACTTGCAGGAGCTGGTAAATTTGCCTCCCTGACTCCAGGCCCTTGGACCTGCTATTACTGAAGTCATCTTCCTTGCACATCACTTCTGTCCTATCACTGCTCCAAGAGCCACCTTCTCTGCTCAGAAATCTTACATCACTTTCGTGTTTTGCTTAATAATCAAGTTTAAACTTCCCTGCCTGGATTTCATAGCTCTTCTTGACCAAGCACAAACCCAGGTGGATCAGATCGACTTGGCTTCACTAGCTTTCTATCAAGCTTCTGTGTGGTCCTGTCGAGGGAGGCTGTGATGGTGCAACCTGAACGTGGGTAGACTGAGGGTGTTGGAGCAACTAAAATGGAGACCTTTTCCTACCCTGCCTAAGGGTCCATCCTTAAAGGAGACAGCATGGAATCCAGGACAGGGAGGAAATAGGTGAGTAAGATGTGGCCTGGGAGAGCATCGGGTCACAGTCCAGATAGAAAAGTATCTGGGGGCCGGCCTGGTGGTGCAGTGGTTAAGTGCCCACGTTCCATTTTGGCAGCCTGGGGTTCGCCGGTTCGGATCCCGGGTGCAGATATGGCACCGCTTGGCAAGCCATGCTGTGGTAGGCATCCCAAGTATAAAGTGGAAGAAGATGGGCACTGATGTTAGCTCAGGGCCAGCCTTCCTCAGCAAAAAGAGGAGGATTGGCGGGAGTTAGCTCAGGGGTAATCTTCCTCAAAAAAAAAAAGAAGAAAATTATCTGGCGGCACCTATGTTTCTTAGGATATCATATCTTTCATTCAACCAACTCCTCTTGTTGACTGACTCTGGGCCAGAACTTGGAGATGAAGAAATAAAAGCCAGAGATCCCACCTTGAAGGAGTCCCTCATCCTTTTGGGGACCTCAGTAGGAGTGAGGAAAGAATAGAAGCCTAGGAACTGTGTGGTAAAGGTCTCTGATGGCCCACAAATAGGTATAAGAAAACTGTGAGGAAAATGGCATTTGAGTATCAAAGGACAGGAAGCTGAGGAACTGTGGAAATACCCTGGGAAGTTAAAAAAAAAAAAAAACCAGAAAAGAGGGTGGGGGAGGTGGGGTAGCTCGCCTTGAGTGTTTCTAGAGAGAGTAGCGAGTAGGAGATGCAATGTCATCTAAGGACAAGTAAAATTCTGCTAAGCTGAGAAGACCAGGTTGAAGTGTAGGGAAAAGATTGACATGATGACAAACATGCCCTTCAAGCAAGGTAAGTGGGAGCCAGTGAGTGTGGAAGCGTGATCAATGAAGGAGCTCTTGTGAGGAGGCAGCAGAGTGCAGGACTTTGAAGACAAACGTCAACAAGTACGGGGTATACACTTAAGGGGCAAAATGGGGTAGCCCTCAGATCACACCAAAGCAGTGGAAAAAGGAAGAACAGAGCCACGTGGAAGGAAGAAGGAGAGAAAGACAGTGAGGAACAGACTAAGGAGATTGAGCAGTGTTGGGAAGACCTGGGCATGAAAGAGAGGTTTCAGGTGAGACAAGCCACCCTCTCCTCCATTCGTCACACACCCAGGGACAGCTGTGGTTTGTCAAGGCCCAAGAGAATGTCAAGTGTTCTCTGTTTCTAGGCTGAGCTCCTCCTGTAATGGGTGGATGTTTCAATCCAGTTAAAAAAGAAAGACACGTCAGTCACAGGGTTAGCAGTCCCTAAAAAGAGTAAGAATAGGAAATGTGATTTCATGAAAAAGATGTTGATTATGTACTAATATTTATTAAGTGTCTGTTAAATACATAATGCACATAGAAGGCACTTATTTAATTCTCACACCAACCTATCATGGCAGATAATAGTATCCCTACTTTATGGATGAGGGAACCTGGGGATCCGAAAGTTTAAGAATCTAGTCCAAGGTCACATAGTGGAGCCAGGCTTCTAATCCAGGACCCATCTGGTTCCAACTGCCTACATGTCCCTGGACATCTAGGGAGGACCAGAAAACCATGCACACGGAAAGTAAGAACACAGAGGCAACAGCCTATTCCTTTACACATGTTTTAACAACCACTTTGGATCAGCAGCTCTCAGGATTTCCGAAATTGCTGGAGCCCCTCAGGTTCACAGCATGCTGCCTTTGACCCTTCCACTCCCCACTTCCCACTGCCTCACAGGAGGCTGGCTGCCACTGATGTTTTCAACGGTTTACAGATATAGCACATCTCCCAAAGTTATGCTTCATGATATCTTTGAAGAATTTCCGTGATCATTCAAGACTTCTAATCTTGAGTATCCTGGTTCTATGTGTACTATTGTAAGTACTTATCACATTATATTAATGAGGGTTGATTAATTTAATTCATCATATTTAGTTTTAGTCAAATAAAACCTGGCTCCTCTCTCCCCATGTCTAATGAAAACATGAACAAATTTCTCCAATGTTCTTCTAGAAGTTTTCATTTCTATTCAGTCTTGAAAATCCAGAGGGTTAAGTTATAGAGACCCCAATATAATTCGCATTTGAAATCCAGAGTCTGCTCTGGGTTGCTGACATGAGAGTCCCATCCCTGGCACTATTCTTGTTTAAGGAATTTATAAAAACAGATGTATAATGATGCATGCTGGACTTCATTAGATCACTTTCAAGTTGTAGCAGCTATACAAATCATCCAGTCTAATCGTCTCTTTTACTGACAAGGACCTTAAGGCCCAGGGGCTTAAGTGTGTTGCCCAAGGTCACACAGGCAGTTTGTGGCCAACTCCAGGATAAATTTCAAGTCCTCTGACATGCAGACCAACAACCTCCATTATACTTCCATATCTTCTCCTAGAAAGGTAAAACTCTTTGTTGCCTCTCTTCAAACCATTTTCAAAACGTCTTCCTGAATAATTAGCAAACTCATTTAATAGGCATAGACAATGAAAATCAGAAAGGTTAAATGACCGATCACTGAGGGTACAGTGAACATTATTGAGGGAGGAAGAACTAGGAATAAAATGTAGGTCTCCTGACTTAGAAATTGAGAATTCTCTCCTTTAGGATATATTCACATAGGCATCAAGAATATGGGAGAACAGAATTAGCTGTCTTTCCAGGTTCTGGGACACACAGTAGCTAATTTATCTCAGAGTTTAGTATTTCCTTTTTTTAAAGAAAATTGTTTAATTGGAATTTTCAGGGGTAGGGAACGGAGAAAATTACCTAAGCACATTTTCTTTCAGATAAGACGTTAGAATTTGTCTTTCAGATAAATTTAGAAATTTATCTAAACACATTTTCTTTCAGACAAAAATGTTTTAAATGACTAATATCTGCAACACAAGAGAAAACATAACAAATCCAAAGTCGCAGGATGACCTGGTTCTTTCCTGTTTAAGCAAAATGCAACAGCGTCCTCAACTTGTCAAATGTTACTCTAGTTATGTCACAGTATTCCAGTTTCCTCTGTGCCTGCTTGATTCAGTAACACTCATGGAGAGAGACAAGAACCACGGCTGCATTCGTTGACCACCTACTATGGCCTGATGGCACAGCCAGGGGCTGGAGCATTGCCAATGAGAACAAGGCAAGGCGGACACTCTCAGCCATGCTCAGGGTGCTCAGGGTGGTGGATAGGCAGGCATCAAGCTTTTGGGAAGGTAGAAAGCAGAAAGAGTTAGAGCAAAGAGGGACGTCGTTCAGCTAAGGGAGTCTCCTAGGTTTTAAGGAAGAGCTGGGCCTTGAAAGGATGACAGGATTCACAGAAGAGGGCTAAAAGGAAAGGGAACTGCAGATAGAGGAGACACATTTCTGAGGTCCTGAAATCAGCACACCGAGCCTTAAACTTTGCTAGGATTATAAAAAAGATTATTCTCATATATCCCCCAGAAGGAAATAGGGAGTAATCCCAAAGAAGAGGGACTAAAGGATATAAAGCCAGCTTTCCCATTGACCAACACTTATTGGACATAAAATACTTGCCAGTTACTCTCCTTGGTATTAGGGACATGAAGACAGGAGTAACTTCGAACAAATTTATAATAGCGTATACTACTTCAATTTATGGTAAAATGTTTGATCCACAGAGTTATGCTATTATATACTTCCTTCTAGGCATTCAAAGAAGTCTGTACAGAATTCCATTCTATATAATTTTCAGGAAAAATCCATAATGAAACAACATAAAATAGTTACATGAGTATGAACACATACATTATACAATTTCATTTAACAGGACGGATCTCATTGCCTAATAGGATAGACACAAAATGCTGTTCGTTCTGAAAGAATCAGGTTACCTGGATATACCATACCAAGAGCACTGAGGCTATATCTCTTGGCCCCAGGACCTTGGCATGTACTTCCCTCACTCACCCCTGCTGCCAGGCCATTCACAGAAGTTTCTCCCAGGTGCCTTTCTTCGTCCTTCTCCTACCTCCCAGATCCCACTTTATCATCATTCACTCCCACTGTGTTGTACCTTCAAGACTTTATCTGAATGTTCTATCTGAAATATGTACACACCTTTTAGCTCAACCAAAGGCAGCGATGGTAACACATTGTTAGGCCACGTGTGCCGTTGAGATGTAAGTATTATCTTAGAAAAGAAATGTCAGAAGTCAGAGAAAATTACAGGACACTACAAATAGGAAGGAAATGTAGGTGTTTCAATGTGATTATCACCATCTTTTCTAAGCATATTTCTGTAGTTATTTTTCTGATTACTCAGAATTTTAATATAGATGATGAAAAGATCGTAAGAACATGTTTCGAACATGTCACAACAATATGCCAGGAACATACAGGTATTCACGCATACACAAAGGAAAAAGAAGATATGAGTTTCTATCAAAAGGAAAAAAATAGAAAAGATGATGACAATTATACAAATATGAACATAGTACTGACATGTTGCACAGGAATAATTATAGAGCAGTAGAACCCATGAAAACGGAATGTTACAAAGGGCAATAATGTCCAGTTTTTTCTCCTTGACTTTTAGAAGCTATTACCCATTATATTATTTGCCCTCACGGCAAATATCAAAATCTTTCCAAGTTTCACTGCTCAAATGCAATGCACTAGATCACAAGCAACAACAAAGAGAGAAAAAACCAGGGTCATTTCCAAATTGACGGGAAGTAATTTATTCAGAAGACTGAATTTTAAAAATCATTTAAAGTTCAGAATTTTACAATTGAAAAAGCTGGTAGTACAATTGACTTTTCCTAGGATATTTAGAAATTTTCAATATTATATTTTAAGGGAAAACCCAAGAAAACATCTTGGAAATGCCTGGGGAGAAAAACACATTAAAATGCACTGCATTATATTATACTATTTCTGTTAAAATTATAGTTGTTCAAGGTAATTATTCAACAAAGATAACATTTACATACACATATAAACTAAGGTAAGATGATGGTAACTGTTTTTAAAATTGTTAAACTAGAAAAGTTTTCTACCAAAACAATAAACTGGAGATCTTTATAGACAAAAAGTATACATTTATATGGACCTCCAATTAAATTATTGTGTAGTAGATTATAGCAAAACTTTATTTCTGAGTTTCTGGAAAATGCATTCAAATAGCAAAGTAAATCAGAGATGATTTAGAATTAGATGTACTTATATAATTACTAATTTTAAATAGATTACTCACGTCTTAAACAAGGTTATAAATTATAGACTAGAATTTTAAATTTTATTTTTATTTTAGTGAAAACAAAAATTTACAGATATTTGATATAAAATATTCACACAGATTACATCTCTTATATGACAGTAAGAAAACTTTCAGTATAAGCTACAACTTCATATTTGGAGATAAATCCATGAGTTTTAATTTTTAAAAATCTGTAAGATGAGTTGCTACTTTAGAATATCTGATATGTGGCATGAAAATACTGGTGCAAATCATTACTCTTGAATGCTATGTATGCATTTATAGAAGACTCTGAAACAAAGGAGTTGGAATTTGGTTCACAGTTTATAAACTTTACACAAATTTTGTTATGATAAACTGTTACCCACAGAGGGAGTTATCCATAAACAAAAATAATCTGGTATTTACTAATTTTACACAAGCCATTGTAAAACTTCCTTGTCTGAAGCTTTAACCAACTGGGATTTTTGTGACCCATAACCAGGGAGAGTGAACAATAATAAATTAACAATATTAGAGAAAGCAGACGACAGAAAGAGAGTTAACACTCAGTATTAACCTATATAATTAAATGAAGTTTCATTGTTTTTTACATTGCCCAAGTGATGTAGCAACCTAAATCATGGGATTTCTAATCCACCTTTGGTTGTTGTCAAATTCAGTAATTAAGAATGCAACCCATGGCAGAAAAGACATTTTTCTGTTAATTTAAAAGGTATTTACAGCTTACTATTTTTGAAACAAATTATTTACTCAAATAAATTCTCGCAATCATTTGCTGCTTCCTATGACTATTTACTGACAAATATTTCTAAATTACATAAATGTGTTAATTACCAGCAAGTAAATCTTGTTTTAAAAAGCATTGATAAGTGTGAGCAATTATCAAAATGGAGAATTCCCATTTGTGACTCTGGTTTAAACTCTAATTAGTGACTTGTAGTGATCCAATATTTTATATAAATACAAAATCTAACAATTTGCTTTCTTAAGCCTATAAGGTAAATGAGATTATAGATACCTTTACAAATACAGATTTTGTTCAGAAATTGGATTTTGTTTTAGGAGATATGCTCCTGAACACAAAATATATTTTCTGAATTACCTTAAGCATAAAGAAACACAATTATTCACTTTCAGCATTTGAGAAAAAATTATTATAAGGTTTTGCAAAATATTTGCTAATGGAAATGCAACAATTTTTATTTACCTAACCTGTTACTTCACCCTGTAGTATAGAATCAATTTTATAAAGGCAAATTTGTGATCTGCTGTGAAATTGACAGGAGGATTTAATTCAAAAAGTCAACAGATTTATAGATGTAATCTTTCCAGTTCAAACAGAATCTTGCTGGGTTTTAATTTTTCCACACAGCATTGAAATAAATAAATATTTTTAGCTTTGCTTCAAGAAGTTTAAAAGGGTTTTAAGTATTCTACAGATACAGATTTTGGAGAACACTGGATTCTTTAGAAAAAAAAATAGCTCTTTTTTGTTTTACTTCATTGTAGGAAGTCTTGAAGACTTTTTTTCTCCAAAATCTTATTTTCACCTGAAATAATTGTATTCAGGTTTTCTCAGCAGGTAAAGTATACATTCTTACAAGGTTTCAAATTTCAGAATTCCAATAATGCATTTAAACTGTGCACCCACCGAATCACCTTCTGTCCTCTTTGTGTGTGTGTCTATTCTCTTGCAGTTCTGTTATTTATATTGAATTTTAGTTTTTTAGCTCCCCAGAAATACCTTAGTGAATCCTCAGCAGTTGCTAACCACTTAATAATTGTGAACCGGCCAGCCCCTTCAAGTAGATCGTTAACCACAGAGTGCCTGACAATTTCCAAATCGTTATCCTCCGTCCAAAAGGAAAAGATAGGGCTTTGTGAGGCCGAAAGGAAGCAAAGGAAAACAAAACAAATGTAGCTCATGCTGAAAGTGAAAAGTGCTTGGACAGATTAGTATTTTCTTTTCTGCAAGGCGTCCTGCCAGACTTTTTTTTTTTTTTTTTTTAATAGAGAAGAGTTATTTTTTGGTCTGATTTTTCAGTTTCTTGGAAAGCGTCGGTATTTACCATCCCCATCGGCCCCTCATAATTACGGTTGGTTGTTTTGTGTTTTTCCCATCCGTCGACATCATACACTGCTGATACCCCCGCCTCACTCTGTCAAAACCCCAACTCCGGGCGACCCTGGGTTTGGAAACTCCACCGACTCCCGACGACACATCCCACTCTCTCTCGCTCACGCCTCTTTTTTTAGTCGCAAGATCTCCCACTCCAGTTGCAGTGAAAGCCGGAAATTTTCTTTTAACTCCCCTCTCCTCTCCTTCTCGCCCCCCACTTGGTGCCGAGAGCTGCGGAGCTGGAAGGTTCAGAGCAAGCCGGGGCTCAGCTGCCTCCCCTCTCTCCGGAAGGCTTTAATTTGCACACTTGCTTGCCACTGCGCAGCGAGCCCCCAAGCCCGCCGCCGGGGGGGGGGGTCTCGGGCAGAGCTGGCCTCCCGGGCCCCCGTCCCCGCTCCCGCCCCCACTGCCTCCCCGGCGCGGGCCCTGAGCCCCGGCAGGAGCCCCGCGGCCCCCTCCCGCCCCCAGCGAGCGGCGCGGGCGGCGCCCTCCGCCGTCCCTCCGCCCTCCGCTGCTGTGCCCACCCCCTCGCGGGAAAGAGTGCTGGTAACTCCTTCCTCCGAGCCGGTTACCTGCTCCGCGCCGCCGAGGACACGTGCGGTGGTCCGCCTGACGCACGCAGCCTCTTCGGGAGGCCGGACGTGGCCCGGCCCTTCAGGTGAGGAGCTGTGCGCTCCGGTGGGTGGGCTGCGGGGTGGGGGGTCCCCGGGGAAGATTTGGGGGCTTGGCCAGGGTCGGAAGCGAGAGTGTGGGTGGGGGTGACTGTGGGGGCGGGTTGTCTGTCCTCGGAATCGGTTTTGGTTAACCCCTTACGAACCGAGGCAGGGTAGTTACGGGGGCCAGTTTGGGGGAGCTAAAGGAGTTCTCCTAATGTGGCGAGAGGAGGACATCGCACACTAGGGACACCCCCAACACTGAGATCCTGTGCCTGCTCCCATATAGCCGTGCGCACAAACACCCACACAAAAACTCCTTATCCAGTTTCTTCAAACGGAATTTAAACTCCACTCGGACACTCAGTAATCCACATTTAGGGTTTAAAATGCACTGCCTCTGGGGACTCCATGCGGAAGACTGTGTTTCCGTGCCCCATATTTATTTCCTCACGAAACCTCCCTCTCCAGCTTGCTAGGTGTGGGCGTGGGCTCCACCTTCCCCACCACGAGATAAAGTTAACGCAGGCTTCCTGCTGGCAACCCCTGCGGGCGTGTTATGCACACTTAGAGGAGTGCACGCAGGCGGCCAGTGCCCAGGCTTGGAGTCCCGCAAGGATGCACATTTGCTTTAGTTTCCCAGTTTATTTTTATAATTTAAAATATGGAAGTTAAAAATGCACACCCCGCGGTGAGCAGCTCCGGACCCCGCAGCGCGCCCGTCAGTGTGCACGTGGGCGCATCTGCGTGTGTGCGCACACGCAGGAGTCGTGGTCCCCAGTGCGGCCTCTTGTCCCTGCGCTGGTGGCGACCCTTGCGGTGCTTGGCAGGCTTCGGGAGAGGCACGTGAAGGATTTCATTGAGTGTGAAGACAGAGAGCAGAGACAGAAAGCAGAAGGAGGCGGCTGCAGCCTTTGTAGTCGCGGAGGAATGCGGAAATGTTGAAGCACTATGTCAAACTTTTTTGAAATGGGGTCAAGTCACATTCAGCCAGCGTGGGAAAGCAACAACAACAACAAAAAAAAGTGGAGGGGGGGGAGGCACTGCGGCTCCCGTTTCTCTCCGCCGGAGCCGACCGTCGGGGGAGCGAGGGGGGGAGAGCCAGGGCGGGCGGTGGGGGGCCCGGCGAGGGTAGCGGGCGCAGTTCCCTGCGGGGGTGGGACGTCCGCAACGCTGCCTTCGCTGCAGAGCCTCTGGCTGGACTCGGGCGGGGAGGAGGGGACGCGGGAGGGGCGGGCTGCGCGGCCGGCGGCGGCTCCTCCGCTACCTGTGTGGCCCTCGGCCTGGCTCAGACTCCCGTGCAGGCTCTGGGGGGCTCGCTCCTCGACTCCCCCAGGAGTCGCTTTCACCTTTTAAGGAGAGTTTTGAATGGAGTGAATGTGAGGGGCTCTGTCCTCGCTGCGGTCCCTCCGCCCGCACACCGTGGGGGTCGCGCTATTTGTTTCTTTAATTCCTGGCAGAAGGCGAGCGGGCAGCAGTTTCGGGGCAGGTAATTCCGAGGTGCCCCGGGAATTCAGGACGCCCGGCCGGCGTGGTTAATGTCCCACCGAGGCTGCGGCAGCCATGGGTTGGAGGTTGCCTAGTTCCTGGATTGCAAATGAATGGGGAGAGAAAGCGTTTTCCCCCGCCCGCCGGCCCGCACTTTGTTGTGCGGAGGGCTCCGGGGGGCGACTGGCTGCAGACGAGACCAGGCCTTAAGCCGAAAGAGGAATGGAGCTGCGGCTTCTGCTACCTACATCGGAGACGGTCCTGGGAGAGGGGAAAGGTTCGCGAGTCCTGGCTCCGAGGGCGCAGCCTCTTCTCTCTCACCCCGGGGGCTCCCCCACCCCCCACCCTTTTTAAGAGAAGGTTGAGTTTTGCCCAGGTTGAAATCAGTTGAAAATTTCAGGACGAGTCACGGTTATGCTACCTTCCTCCTGAAGTTACTCTTTAAAGAGGCGACAAGCTCAAGTGTGGGGAACACCCCTTTCTCCCACCCTTAGGGTCCCGTGGGCGACTCCTCCCCTCTAGGATCCCATCGCTCTCCCACCCCTGAGTAGCAGGAGCCCCAGCCCTCCCCGACCTGAGGGGTTTCCACTAGGGAGGTCTTCCGAGTCGGAGGAATTCCGTTTCCAACCCTGCCTCCTTTACCCCCAAAAGACCACTTGTGTGTGCAAGTCTTTTTTAAATGTCTTCTCGTAGAAAAACTGAAAGTAGAAAGAAAGGAAGCAATTTCCCAGCAGATGTCTGACCACCCCTTCTCGCACACTCCCAGCATCGGGTTACAGGGTCCTGGGAGCCCCCACCCACATTCTGCGGCCCCACACGGGTGGACCTACAGTCCCTCCACAGCAGCTTGTGCACACCCCCTGAACGCCCCATGGCACCCCGGGAGCCCCTCTCCCTGCACGTCCAGGCCCGGGGAGGCCGGGAGGGTAGCAGCGCAACACAATGATATAGGGATAAATATTAAGCCGTGACATTGACGTGCCCGGCGCCTCCCCTCCCCCGCGCTCCCGGCACACTCTGGGCCGCTCGGCACGCCCCCTCCCGTTCCACTGCGTCCCGCGCCGCGCGCTCATCCCGGAGGGGCCCCTGCAACCTCTCCGCGCGAAGACCGCTCCAGCCCTGCAGGGAAAGAAAAGTAACTTCGCTTTTCTTGGAGGAACGAGGAAGGATTAACTGGCCTGGGAGAGGGCAGGAGCGCGCGGAGGGTAGCGATGGGGGCTTCGTGAGGGAGGAGGAGGGGAGCCTGCGGGAACCCTGAGCAAGGCGCCCGGGATGTCTGATTGCACTTTCTTCTTGTTTTCCCGTCTCCCCTTTTAGGTGGAATGATTGTGGACTGAGACGCGCTCGGGCAGAGACTATGTAATCGCCTCGGTGTCTGTGCAGAGGACTGCGCTTCGGGGAGGGAAGAGGAGGGATCGGCTCGCTCCTCGGCGACTCGGCAGGCGGAGTTTCGCCGCGGCACCAGGGTTGCGCCCGCCCGCGGGGAGGTCGCTCCATCCAGCCCCGGCGGCCGCGAGAGCCCGAGCGCCGGATCGCGGTAGTCGGCAGGGGTGAGGGAGAGCGAGACCGAGCTCCGGGGCGTGAGGGAGCGGGCGGAGGAGTCCGAGAGGAGGCGAGCGGCGGCCGCGAGCGAGCCGAGCGAGCCCCCCGCCCGCCTCAGCGGCGCCGCGCCGGGCGGCGTCCGGGCGGCATGGAGAAGGACGGCCTGAGCCGCGCCGACCAGCAGTACGAGTGCGTGGCGGAGATCGGGGAGGGCGCCTATGGGAAGGTGTTCAAGGCCCGGGATCTGAAGAACGGAGGCCGTTTCGTGGCACTGAAGCGCGTGCGGGTGCAGACGGGCGAGGAGGGCATGCCGCTTTCCACCATCCGCGAGGTGGCGGTGCTGAGGCACCTGGAGACCTTCGAGCACCCCAACGTGGTCAGGTGAGCGGGGCAGCGGCGCCCATGCCGTCGGGGGCCGCGCGCCGAGGGAGGGCCGGGCGAGGGCTCCTCGGGCCCAGGAAGGTGCTGGGCCGGAGGGCGGCTGGGGAGGCACGGCGCGACCCGCTGACCTTACAGAGTGAGAGTAAGTTTTGTCGACAGAACCACGAGCCAGAGCCGGTGACCTTGGCAAACAGCGAGCAAGTCAGACCAGTCAGAGAATGTGATCTGCGCAGGCTTCCTCACTGCTGTGCAAGTTCTAAGTGTTTTCTCCCTGAAAGGGGGTCCGGGAAGTTGGGTGCCTTTTAGGGACGGAACAAGCCAACCTGAGACACGCCCTGCCTTCCCCTGCTCATTTTCCCTGGCCGTCAGGGAGTTTTTGAGAGACTGAATATAAGTGAGAGGTAGCAGGATGCAGTGATAATTAGAAGGAAGAGAGCTTCACTGGTGGAGCCTGCTATAAATAACATTTAAAAAATGCAGAAACTTAAGAATATTTTTGCCAGTCACATCCACAGTTTCTTTATTAAAATTGCATACTGATAAGAAGGATTGCTGAAGGTCTAAGGACTTCAGTGCTGATGCCCAAAGTGTCGTTTAAAAAATTTCTTCCCGGGGCCGCCCGGTGGCGTAGTGGTTAAGTTCGAGTGCTCTGCTTCGGCGGCCGGGCTTCTCGGGCCGGATCCGGGCATGGACCTACACACCGCTCAGCAAGCCAAGCTGCGACAGCGTCCCACAAATAAAATGGAGGCAGATTGGCACAGATGTTAGCTCAGCAACAATCTTCCTCAAGCAAAAAGAGGAAGACTGGCAACAGATGTTAGCTCAGGGACAATCTTACACACAAACACAAATTTCTTCCACAAATGTTGCCTGTTTGTATTACTTTATGTCTCTGGGCCAGCATAGTCCTTAGACTACTTCTCCAAAGGGTTAAACGTGAGTCCAAGATGTGGAATCTTATATTCTGAATGTTCTGCCCTTGCCCCTCCTGGTCGGATTGTGTGAGTGGATGGGGAAACAGCAGTTCTTAAAGCTTCTCCTGTGTGGTAACCAGTAATAAACGAAAGTGTGTGTGACTTAGGATAATAGTGTTTTCTTAGTGATCCTGGAATTTCCCCATTGTGTGGTTGACATTGTGTGGTGTGTCATCCTTTTCTAAACAGAGGTGCATAGTTTTCAGTTGAAAAGGAATGCACAGAACCTTCTACAGATTAGGGTGCGATTTTACCTTTCTCAACTCTTAAGATAGTGTGTTGGAAAAAGGAGGTCTTGGAGTCTTCTTCCTGTCTTCTCATCCATCTAAAGGTTCCGTTCAGCAAATACGTGCCTACTGTGTGTGCTGTGGATGAAATTATGTAAATAAGCACAGCTAAATATTTTTGTAAAAAGTCAAACAAATTAACGTTAGTCATCCAAGTGGAGAGACCCAAGACTGACCTTTGAAATACCAAACCCTCTACAGACTCAGGGAGCCCATGTCTACAGAATCTTCTTGGGAGGTTTTAACTTGTCTTTTCTTATCCCAAGCTGGGTGATTTGTGTGGTGCTTTGTTCCCCACATAGTTAGACTCAGGCTAGAAGGCAGCAAAGAATCATAAATACTTAAATACGGTAGTAAATGGCTGTAAAGATAGGACCCCATTATACCTCTGCACTAGCCAGTAAAGGAGAGAGGGATAATGAACTGGGGAGAATGAGTGTTTTAAGAAGGTAGGATTATCTATAAAAGCAATAGATTACCTTTTGCGTGTGTTTTCTTTGTTGAAAAACAACAACAACCCTTTTGAGGAGTCTGTGATATTGAAGGGAAAAAGTGAGGATACATTTCGTCCCCCGTAATTTAGTTATCTTCTTAGAGGAATCACCTAGGCCCTTCCCAAAGGATGAATTCCACCATTAGAATTTTAGGACCAAAGTTCTTGTTTTATTTTGCCTGCTCTCTATGGAGAGTGCCTAATTAAGGATGATTATCATGTTTTATAGATAAAATACTGTCCTTCCACTGTAGTGGTGTTAGAGGCACCGCCGTGTAACACTGTCCTTTATGAAGCATAATGTTGTAACAGAGAAAGGTGGTTTTTGCCATTGTGCTGGTAGATTTTGGCTAATCCATCTTATTTTCTTGATTTATTTTCTTGAGATTGGTGTGTCTTGAGAGGTTTTTAACTGACCCACGATTTGAATTCCGTACTGAAAAATTTCAAGAGACTATACTTACGAATTGAAAAACAAAGGGATCATTTTCTAAAATTATTTTAAAAGTGGTGATGACACTTAGCTCTTAAGAGTTGTGAGAAGAAACTGAGATAGTGTATATAAGAGCACTTTGTCAATGTAAAAATGCTTCAAATGTCCAAGTATTATTTGTATTCAGGCAGATAAGTGGGGCCCTTACCTTGGAGCAAGTTCCCAGTGAGGCCTCAGTTCAGCTGACCTTTTCTCTAGAACAAATCATACTCAAACCCAGACATTACTGGCTCTGGAACCAAGAAGCTACTTGAATATAATGAGGCTGTGGTTTGTCAGAAAAGACCATCAGTTATATGCCGTGAAATTCAGTGACACTTGAGAAGATTATTGATGATGTCATCCTCACAAGCTACAGATCTCCATTACATTTCATTTCCTTCCTGTTTCTTCTCTTCCGCCTCTGCCTTGGGGCAGTCATTGGCCCCCCTGACTTGCTTGGCTAGACTAGGAATTCCTGATTTTAGAGGTTGCTGATGCTTTTTCAGGTAAGGACAGGAAATCAAGCACAGCTAACAACTATTCTTTTCCTTCCAAGAGAGAGTTGTCAAGGGTGGGCCCCCCCAAACCTGTGATTTATTGTTGCCCCATAGGATCAGCTTTACAATCCTGTGACTGGTTCTTTAAAGCTGTCTTAAAAGGACAGATGCCAGTATAAGTGCCTTCAAGTCATAAGTAATTGATCA
Source organism: Equus przewalskii (assembly GCF_037783145.1). Lineage (NCBI taxonomy): Eukaryota > Metazoa > Chordata > Mammalia > Perissodactyla > Equidae > Equus > Equus przewalskii. The sequence goes on along the minus strand of NC_091834.1, from coordinate 36,599,693 downwards.
TAATTATAGGTCCTTCCCACAGATAGTTAAGCCTCTAAGCTTGAAGGAGCATAATAAACATATTAGTTTTTTCAAAAGTTTAAGTTTTAATTTTGATGGATTTGCCAGAAAAGCTGACTTGTTATTGCTGGCACTGGCACTGCTTCCATGCATAGGGATAATGACTTGAAATTCTTGCTTACCTGTGCTTGATGTATCCCAGGCTCGGCTTCATGAGCCGTTCAGTGTCTGGGATGTAAGTTTACTCTTATTTTATAGTTGGTAATCCCAAATCCTGGAGCCTTTGCCAGAATCAGACTTTAGTATGAACCTATACTGGGACTTCTGCACTCCACAAATGAATCCTATTTTATATTCTGAACTAATTGTATATAGGTAGATAAAATAATAACATGTTTTATCAGCAATCTGTTCACTCACCAAGTATTTATTGAGGGCTTACTATGTTCCAGAGAGTGCTAAAAGCTGGCGATACAGCAGTGAACAAGTCAGGAAGTCCACACTTCTAGAACTTACCTTGTAATGAGATGAGCAGTTCTTTTTCCTCTTCAAAAATTCACTTTTCTTTATTTCCACTGTCTTATTTTGCTATATTTAACCTAACCAGTTTTATAGAGCAACTAGTATTTGTGATAATTTGGTTACCAGGAATTTGCTGATTGAATAGGTAAGATAACCAAAACACTGATCAGAATCAAATGCTTTTTGAAGATTAAATTTCACCTTAGGGACATACAAATAGATTTATATAAGACATTGACATGTAACTAATATATGTGAACATTTGAGCTCCATTTATTACGCAAGGATTTGGGAAAGACTTACTGTTTAAAAACCATGGGGCTAGGTGCTGGGAAAGATATTTGGGTAAATCATACCTGGCTCTTCCCTTCAAGTAATTCCCCCTGTGATTGAAGGAATAAGATGATCACCATAACCCTGATACATGATAGTATTGTGTCATTACAAAGATACTGCTCAGTGCTACCAGTGTTGTGCCTAGGGACTAAATTTGTTAGTGTAGCAGTAAAAGTAATTCAAATTAAAGTACTGGTTCTAGAAACTAAAACTTAATGGCATTTCAGTGAATAAGCTTGTGACATCTAAATATCTTAATTTATTATCACTAGCATATTTAATCACTGTTTAAAAAAAACTAACAAAAATCCATGCGGTTCAATGGTTACTCTTGAAGGAGAGTTCAATGATTATTATTTAGGGAGAGTTTTCCAACTTTCTCTTTTTAAAAATCTCAGTAATATATATCATAATAGGGGAATAAAAAATCTGATTTTCTCTAGGAAAACCTAATCATTAACAGGGTAGAGAAACATGACATATTATTTGATGCAGCATAAAACCAAGTCCTCAGGTGGGTTAGTTCATGGGAATCCTTCTGAATAACAGTGTTATTTTGTGGTTGGATAGTACATTTATTAGGGCTTGTTGCAGTGAAAGTGAGAGTTTAATTCTCTTTTTAAGTTTCAGTATGTTTGGTCTTTCATTCTCTAAGAGTTTGAAAAATTTCCAATTTATTAAGCTTATTTAGTAAACAAACATTTTCACAATGATATTCTGCCCATTCTTTATTCCTGCAGAAGAACTTGGTAATGCTAAATTGTTGATATTGCTCTTGTATCCTTTTTACGCAACTATTATCATGGAATTATTAGAATTTCTTTATCAAGGAGAAAATGGCTTATAAGAGGGAAACTTGTGTAAACTTGAATATCTTTTGGTATGTTTTCCTATGTTTAAGACATGAGTAAATGAATATCTGTGAAAACAGACTCCTTGTTAAAAGAAAGTCATCATTTAAAAAAATATATCTTCCTATTAATGATTCCATAGGAATGTTTTTTAAGAATGAAATATCCAATACCTATACTGTGTCATTGTAAACTCGTGGATATTACAATTGGAAGACACTTTGGAAGTCTTTCAGCCCTTTTATGAAACTAAAGTCCAGAGGTCAACCAACATCTCTGTCACGCCGTTTAAAAATTGTTGTTCTAAAATCTGAGTAGCAATTTTTTAAAAATTCTTTTTGTCTGTTAGATGGAAGAAGTTAAATTAAGTGCGTACATTTCTAGTTTGGAAAAAATGAACTGTATGTAGACAAAAATGATGGTTTGCCAGGAATAAAAATGACATGTGAATTCTAGAAATTCCTGAATTCTACGGTATGTCCTACTGAAATACGTAAAAAGTATGATGATTATCCATTAAATTCTGCTTTTAAAGAACTTGGGTAATAACTATGATCATTTAAATAGCTATAGTTAAATAATAATACAGGTAAATAGTGTAGTTAAATAATTAAGTAATATTGAATTCATTTTAGACAAAGAACAATGGAGAAATCTAAATGCTCAGTACTCATCTGATGAATGAACTCTTACGTAATGTGGCGCTGGCATCTACTACCCATTTAATGAGATAAACACCATAATGCTTGAAAATTAGGCAGCATAACAACCTCCAGACACATAAGCAAATATGAGCTACCCATGCTTCTTGAAGAGCTAATCACACTGTTGCTATTTCCCATGAGGTTCAAAGAGCTTCTCTGTCTTCATAGGAAGGAAATTAATTGGGGCTTCCTGGTGTGATAGACACGGCAGAAATGAAATCTGAGTGCAAGAGGATTAGTAATAGGAGAGGGTAGTGTGTGTAATTTTGGGCTTGGTCCAAGGGCCAGGAGGCAGCCCTAAAAATGGGCACTGGTGGTTGGTAACAAGCCACCTACGTACAAGTCACCATTTGAGTGATGATGTGTAGATGCTGAGTCTGCTGGCACAGGGCAGGTCAGCAGTCAGAGGGTGGAGTTCTACAAGAGCCAATGGGCAGTTGTTTTGAATATCTCCAGTTTGCTGCCATACTTGATTTTGTTTTACCAGCTACGCGTGTAGCTGCTCTCCGCTGAGAGGTGAAGTAAAGGTACCTTAAGGCGTGTGACAGGAATCAGTGTGAGTACAACAGTAATCTGGAAGTCCACTTGGGATAGGATGATTATTAAACACTTAGTACTTTACCTAAATTTGGGCAGGTACTGCCTTTGTAATTTAAGTCGCTATTTTAATTATTGGTTCCTGTTATCTGGCCTTCCTAAAGGATTTTAGTTTAGTAGAATTAGAATCACAGTGTAAGAATTTTTGAATTAGAAAGGGTCTTAGATTGAACCTGGTTCAACTCCCTTTGGTCTGTTGTCTTGTAAACGTATAAAAGAATTGTCTTATTTTAGTCAGCTATTTTATTCCACAGTTACACGCATTGTAGATAGAAATTGAGGACAGCTAAGGTTCAAACTCATTTATATCCAATGTTAGCAGGACAGGATGACTGATGGTCATTGCATATCAGAAAACACTCCCTCAGAATGTAAAAGTATTTCAGTTTAATGATTTTTGTGTTTGCTGACTTGGGGACAAGGATTGTATCTTTCATATCCATAAATAACAGTGTCCATAAGTATTAGTTGCCCAGTATATGCTTCCTGAATGAATGAAGTAAAATAAATTAAATTATAACCCCCTCAGATGAGAACTTTTCGTCCTTGTGGAGTTGCGTACAGCATTGGCAAGTGTCTCAGGCTGAACACTGGGAGATTATTGGGTATCAGCTGTAATGCTCTGCACACCAAGATTGTTTAGTAAGAGCCTTCAAATACTTGTTGATATTTTAAACTTTTCCTGTGACTGTCCGTTTTTCGTCAATATTAGCTTCAGCTTTGATAGGGTTTTGTTGTGTTCTTGTGTGCATTTGCTACCTGTATCCTGCAGGCAAACGACTGCTTCATTTCCTCTGACTGTGCTCCTTGCCATCCTGTGTGACTTCAGTTGGGGCTGTCTCAGAATGTGCACTTGGTGCCGTTCCCTATGCCGCTGTTTCTACCTGTTGAAATGCTACCTATTCTTCAGAACCAAGCTCTAATGCTGCCCTTTTTTATATAGTGTCTCCTTAATATCTCCATTTTGACAAAATTTCTGCTTCCGTTGAACCCTGACAACTTTGGACCTCCTTTACGGCACTTAGTGTATATCTGCCCCTTTATATTATTATGTCTGTTATATAAAATGTAATATTAATCTTCCCCTCAACCACCCTCTTCTGATCCTCTACCCTTCCACACCCCAGTTGTAAGCTCCTTGAGGCAGAGAGTGTCTTGTGGTCATGTCTGTTTACATTCTACATCCAGTGGAAATAAAATGAATAAATGACCAAATGGATGAAATAATGGAAAGGAGGTTCAGTTATTAAGGAGGGGACCATATGGATTATTTCTGTCACATGAATGTTGATACTAAGGAGTGTCAAAGAGGGAGAACGGATCTGTATATTGGATTATACTTAATTAATTTACTGGGAATAATAAAAAATACTGAAGAGAAAGTTTCATTTTTTACTCTAATCTCTATAGTTTATATTAAAGTGAGTTTTAAAATTTAAGTAATTCCCATAGTTCACTATACAGTCTTGGACTTAATTTATATGCTATAAAGACAACATTAACATTAGGAAGTGTGCACGCATTCAGTAAAAGTTGAAAATGATTTGGACATTTTTAGTGTAAGAATGTAAGGTATTCTAAATCCATTTTCATCAATTGCTTGAATACTTTTGTTTTTTTCCCACTAATTTTGCTATCTTTGGCTTTCTATACTGGAAAAACTTGCAGGAGGAGCAGAATTAAGTAAAACCTTCCTAATAATTTCTAAAAGGAGATCAAGATTCTGAATTACATTAAAACTTTGCCTTCTACTCCTCTTCGTAATTTGTGTGCAGTGAATTTGAATTCCACCTTGACAAACTGGTAGGTTTAGTTAAGAAGTATTCTTCCAGCCTGAACTAATTCCAGTTCCTCAAGACACATGTGGTTTGTGTGTTTGTGTGTGTGTACATGTGTGCATGCACAAGCGTGCACCCAGAATACTTGAATGCAAGGTCCCTGAAAGAGGGGACGGTGTTTTCTTGTTCCTTCCATATCCCAAGCACTTAGCATGGTGGCTGGCATCTTGTAGTCCAGAACTAATATCTGTGAATGAATGAGTATATGCCATCTAGGAATTCAGAATTGATGTCTTTTTAGTCAGAATTGGGTAATAATGTCTGAAAGCATATGTGAGGTCTATAGCATTCAACAGGTATTTATTGGTTATCTGCTATATTCAACATTTTGTTAAACGTGATTGACAGTGATCACAGAAAGTACCTACCTCTTGAAATGTTTACCCAAAAAGTGGTATTAAGGTCTGAAATTTGATTCAAAATGGAGGATAGATGAAACAAGCTGATCATTGTTGAAGTTGTGGAAGTTTGTTGTACTTTTCTCTCTTCGTTTTATATGTTTGAAATTTCCCATAATAATAAGTTTAAAACATGTTTCTAGTCGTGGACTAGGAGTCAGAATACTTGGAGTCAATCCTGACTCCTCCCCCTATTAGCTGAGTCACCTAGAGTTACTCCTTAATGTCTCTTGCTTGAGGTTTCCTCACAATAAAATAGGAATTATCACTAGTCTTTTGACTTTAGAGAGTTACTATGATCAAATGAAATTGTGTATATGAGGATAAATATAGAAATATTTTATTATATTTGGATATTATTAACAAAACGAATTCCTGCCCTCAAGTAGTTTATAATTTTGTGGAGGAAGCTGACATGTACACAGGTATCTATAGTGCTGATTGGTAGTACTTTCATTTTCTTCCCTCCACAATGTGAAAGTGTGAATGGAGCTAGGTATTTCTGAAAAGATGTGTATTGGATTTATAGTAATTATAGTAAGATATAATCTTTAATCTGGGTATTGGTAATTGGTGTCGCATTTACCCAGTGCTGTATCCTATTCGTTAATGGATTTATTGTGGGAGAGTCCAAGGATACAATGCTCCTGAGAGCACACTGTCAAAACTGATATGAGGCCAGCCCAGTGGCACAGCGGTTAAGTTCACATGTTCCGCTTCGGGGACCTGGGCTTCACCACTTCAGATCCCGGGTGCGGACATGGCACTGCTTGGCAAGCCATGCTGTGGTAGGCGTCCCACGTATAAAGTAGAGGAAGATGGCCGTGGATGTTAGCTCAGGGCCAGTCTTCCTCAGCAAAAAGAGGAGGAATAGTGGCAGATGTTAGCTCAGGGCTAATCTTCCTCAAAAAAAAAAAAAGGAAAACCTGATAGGGGCTTGATGATTTCTTTTGTATTTCAGTATTCAGATTAACTCAGAGAGGAGTTGGATTCTCTCCTTGTTCTTCTTCTCTCTTTTTTAAATTTCAAAATCTCAAACAGAATTATTCCTTTTTATATCCCACATTGGAATTTCTGCTTGTTTATTTTCTGAAGCTCCTCGTATGGCATGACTGCCTTATGACATATGAAATTTTGTTCCATGTACTCTGTATTTAAGTGATTAACTGCTTCTGTCCACAGAAAGGAAACAGTTCTCTTTCAGGGGCACTAATCTCTAGTGAAATACGGTTTTTTTGCTTCGTTTTTATTGCTGGGTAATCTCGTAATTTCTGTATTAGGTATTCCTAATAGTTAATATAAAACATTTACTTTCCCTAAAGTGCTTTATTTTTAGAAGATTTAAAGTATAAAGCTGGGAACATTAACACTTACCCCTTTTCAGTAACAGCACAAGAAAAACAAAAGACATCTCAGTTTCAAGGGCAGTTTTGAACTGTAGGTTAGTGGCTCTGACCAGTACATTTTTAAACTTTTTAGTGGAAACCAAGAAACTGAGTGGTTTCAAGTTGGGAGTTTTAGATGATGTCGTCTACATTCCAACCATGTAGAATCATTTAAAGAAGTTATTAAATAGTGTTGGGTAAAAATGGGGTGTTTTCTCATTGAGCCACAAGAAACCAAGAGACAGATTTAGAGATTGGGCTAGAAGGGACCCCCAGTGCTAATCATGAATGAAGTGTATTTAAATTATGGAAGTCCCCTTTAAGAACTGGGAAGTTAACCTTTCTTTGAAATAACACTGTTTTTACACATTAAGACACAAAAGAAAAGTTGTGACATCCTGCTAGTCATTACAAATTATTTTAAGCCCATGGGATTTAATCAGTGGTAATTTAGCTAACTACTAGTACATTAGGCTAGAACTTGGGGTCAGTGATACAAGTTGGGTTCTCAACCAAAACTGTTCGTTTTGCCAAGAGAAAAGATCTGTTTCAGAGGCATTACTCACCACCCTTGAAATGTTGGCTGACTGAGAGTGATGGAATTGATCTCAATGAGAACTATATAAGAGCATGTTGACTCGGTACCAATTCCTAATCCTAGAAAAACAGGACTGGAGTCAAGAGTAGCATCTTTATGAAAAATGGTATGGCTTTTGTGGTTTTTTTGCACTTTACTTGATAAAATTAAGAGGTGAATCTACCATTAGGCAAATAGAGAATGGTCTAGAGATGTATCTTGTGATCTGAAAGGACTATGTGTTCATTAAAAGGAGGGAAGGAGGTGGCTGAAGATGAGCTAAGTCAGGGCAGAGTGAGAGATCCCGTACGGTGAACATACAATATGGTGACAGAACCTGGGATAGCTTACATCAATCTGAAGTTTCTTAGTCTTCAAAATCTGAAACCCAGTGATCTGAAAGCAGGTGAAAATTCTGGCGTGTTTAGAAAGCCCTCAACCAATGCTTGTTGAATAAGTAAACTCAGAGTATCATCCTTTTACTCCATAATAATAAAGTGGCGTAGTTTTCTGATTGTTTTTTCTTGGGAACCTTATTTTAACCATCTTTATATTGTCCCTTGTGCCTAGCACTCAGATATTTGTTGAAGTAATGCATGAATTAATATAGAATGTATGCTTCCCATTACGACATAAACTTCACAAGGGCAGGAATTTTTGTCTGTTTTGTTCACTGCTTTATTCACAATATTCTAGAACAGTGCCTGGCACATAGTTCAATAAATACCTGTTGAGTGACTAAGTGAATAGTTAAACTGTGACTAAAGATCACTTTTTTACAGTAATTTTATTGACAGTAAAACTATAAATTACCACCAAAATTTAGCAGATATGTTATTTTTCTATTCACTCATTGGTATTGTATTTCAAACTCTTCAGGATTATGTAGTCTTTAATAATTATAGTAGTAGGTTGGATTCTGACTTAGGAATTAGGGATGTTTTAATAATTTAATGATTAACAAGTAGATTAGACGTTAAGGTATATCCCTTCTAAGATAATGCTTCCACTAATGTTTTCATTAAATTATGAAAATAATTTTTTTCACTGCCAAAAGGCTAGTTGCCATCTGTCACTGTACACATGTGCCCCTTTACCCTTTTTGCCCTCCCCCAACCCTGTTCCCCTCTGGTAACCATCAGTCTATTCTCTGTGTTTATGTGTGTGTGTTGTTGTTGTTTTATCTCCCACACATGAGTGAAGTCATACAGTAATTATCTTTCTCTGTCAGATTTATTTCGCTTAGCCTAATGCCCTCCATGTCCATCCATGTTGTCGTAAATGGCAAGATTTCATCATTTTTAAGGCTGAGTAGTGTTCCATTGTATATATATACCACATCTTTAATCATTCATTCGTTGGGGTACTTGGATTCTTTCCGAGTCTTGGCTATTGTGAAGAGTGCTGCAGTGAACATATGGGTCCATGTATCTTTTCAAATTAGTGTTTTCATGTTCTTTGGATAAATACCCAGCAGTGAAATAGTTGGATCATATGGTAATTCTGTTTTTAATTTTTTTTTTTGAGGAAGATTAGCCCTGAGCTAACATCCACCACCAATCCTCCTCTTTTTGCTGAGGAAGATTAGCCCTGAGCTAACATCCGTGACCATCTTCCTCTACTTTATATGTGGGACTCCTGCCACCGCATGGCTTGATAAACAGTGCATAGGTCTGTGCCCAGGATCTGAACTGGTGAACCCCAGGCCACCAAAGTGGAGATGCAAACTTCACCACTATGCCATCGGGCCAGCCCCTATTTTTAATTTTTTGAGAAATCTCCATACTGTTTTCCATAGTGGCTGCACCAGTTTACATTCCCACCAGCAGTGTATGGGGTTCTCTTTTCTCCACATCCTCTCCAACTCTTGTTCTTTCTTGTCTTTTTAATTATAGCTATTCTGAAGAGCATAAGGTGATATCTTATAGTGGTTTTGATTTGCATTTCCCTAATAACTGGTGATGTTGACCGTCTTGTCATGTGCTTGTTGGCCATCTGTATATGGCTATCTTCTTTGGAAAAATGTCTGTTTAGGTCATCTGCCCATTTTTTAATCGGGTTGTTTGTTTTCTTGTTGAGTTGTATGAGTTCTTTATATATTTTGGATATTAACCCCTTATCCAATATATGATTTGGAAATATCTTCTCCCAATTGGTAGGTTGTCTTTTCATTTTGCTGGTGGTTTCTTTTGCCATGCAGAAGCTTTTTAGTTTGATGTAGTCCAAATTGTTTATTTTTTCTTTTATTTCCCTTGCCTGAGGATACATATTCGTAAAGATACTACTAGGACCAGTGTCAAAGAGCATATTGCCTATGTTTTCTTCTAAGAGTTTTATGATTTCAGGTCTTACATTCAAATCCGTCATCCATTTTGAGTTAATTTTTGTGTACAGTGTAAGATAATGGTCTACTTTCGTTCTTTCACATTTGGCTGTCCAGTTTTCCCATCACCGTTTACTGAAGAGACTTTCCTTTCTGCATTGTATGTTCTTGACTCCTTTGTCAAATATTAGCTGTCCATAAATGTGTGGGATTATTTCTGAGCTCTCACTTCTGTTCCATTGAGATGTGTGTCTGTTTTTCTGCCAGCGCCATGGTGTTTTGATTTCTGCAGCTTTGTAGCATACTTTGAAACCAGAGAGTGTGATGCTTCCAACTTTGTTCTTTTTTCTCAGGATTGCTTTGGCTATTCAGGCTTTTTTTGTTGTTCTGTATAAATTTTAGGATTCTTTATTCTATCTCTGTGAAAAATGTCATTGGGACTTTAATAGGGATTGCATTGAATCAGTAGATTGCTTCAGGTAGTATGGACATTTTAACTATGATAATTCTTCCAATCCATGTGCATGGAATATCTTTCCATTTCTTTGTGTCTTCTTTGATTTCTTTCAGCAGTGTTTTATAGTTTTCAGTATACAGGTCTTTCACCTCCTTGGTTAAATTTATTCCTAGGTATTTTATCCTCTTTGTTGTTACTGTAAATGGATTGTATTCTTGACTTCATAAAATGGGTTAGAAAGCATCCTGTCCTCTTCAGTTTTTTGGAAGAGTTTGAGAAGAATAGTATTAAATATTTGAATGTTTGACAGAATTCACTGGGGAAACCATCTTGTCCTGGGCTTCTGTTTTTTGAGAGGTTTTTGATTACTGTTTCTGTCTCCTTATTAGTAATCTTTCTATTCAGATTCTCTGTTTCTTCTTGATTCAGTTTTGAGAGGTTGTATAATTCTAAGAATTTATCCATTTCTTATAGGTTATCCAATTTCTCAGTATATAGCTTTTCATAGTACTCTCATAGTCTTTTGTATTTCTGTGGTGTCTGTTGTAATTTCTCCTCTTTTGTTTCTGATTTTATTTATTTGAGCCTTCTCTCTTTTTTTCTTAGTGAGTCTAGCTAAAAGTTTGTCAATTTTGTTTATCTTTTCAAGGAACCAGATCTTAGTTTTATTGATCTTTTCTGTTGTCTTTTTAGTCTCTATTTTATTTATTCCCACTCTGATTTTTATTCTTTCCTTCCATCTACTGATTTTGGGCTTCATTTGTTCTTCTTTTTCTAGATCCTTTAGTTGTAATGTTAGATTGTGTATTTGAGATTCTTCTTGTTTCTTGAGGTAGATGTGTATTGCTATAAATTTCCATTTTAGTACCACATTTGCTGTATCCCATGGATTTCGGTATGTCATATTTTCATTTTCATTTGTCTCCAGATAATTTTTTTTTTAAAGCTGCTTTTTTTTTTTTTTTGAGGAAATTAGCCCTGAGCTAACATTTGCTGCCAATCCTCCTCTTTTTGCTGAGGAAGACTGGCCCTGAGCTAACATCCATGCCCATCTTCCTCTACTTTGTATATGGGATCCCTACCACAGCATGGCTTGCCAAGCAATGCCATGTCCACACCCAGGATCTGAACCGGCGAACCTCGGGCCACCAAAGCAGAACATGCAAACTTAACCGCTTTGCCACCAGGCTGGCCCCTCCAGATACTTTTTGATTTCTCCCTTGATTTCTTCATTGACCCAGTAGTTGTTAAGTAGCATTTTGTTTAATCTCCACATATGTGACTTTTCCAGTTTTCTTCTTGTAGCTGATTTCTAGGTTCATACCACTGTGTTCAGAGAAGATGCTTGATATTATTTCAGACTTCTTAAATTTACTGAGAGTTGTTTTGTGGCCTATTATATAATCAGTCCTGGAGAATGTTCCATGTGTGTTCAAAAACATGTATATTCTGGGGGCCGGCCCCATGACCGAGTGGTTAAGTTTACACACTCTGCTTCGGCGGCCCAGGGTTTTGCTGGTTCGAGTCCTAGGCGCAGACATGGGACTGCTCATCGGGCCATGCTGAGGCGGCATCCCACATGCCACAACTGGATGGACCCACAACTAAAAATGCACAACTATGTACTGGGGGCCGTTGGGGAGAAAAAGGAAAAAAAAAATGTATATTCTGCAGTTTTTGGAACGAATGTTTTGTATATATCTATTAAGTCCATCTGGTCTAATGTATTATTTAAGGCCAATATTTCTTTATTGATCTTCAGTCTGAATGATCTACCATTGAGTTAAATAGGGTGTTAAAGTCTCCTACTATTATTGTGTTACTATCAATTTCTCTTTTTATGTCTGTTAATATTTGCTTTATGTGTTTAGATGCTCCTGTGTTGAGCACATAGATATTTACAAGCTTTGTATCCTCTTGTTGGATTGTTTCCTTTATCATTGTGTAGTGGCCTTCTTTGTCTGTTGTTAAAGTTTTTGTTTTAAAATCTGTTTTGTCTGATATGAGTATTGCCATCCCAGCTTTCTATTTGTTTCCATTTTCATGGAATATCTTTTTCTATCCCTTTGCTTTCAATCTGTGAGTGTCTTTAGATCTGAACTGTGACTCTTGTATGCAGCATATATATATGGGTCTTGTTTTTTTATCCATTCAGCCACCATATGTCTTTTGATAAGAGTATTTGGTCTGTTTACATTTAAAGTAATTATTGGTTAAACATAATTTTAGATAAACAATATTAAGTGATATTTTAAATGGTCATATCGTTTGTGGTGGAATTTGATGTAGATGTTTTGGCGGAAATTTTAAGACATGGTTTCAGATCCTCTGGTTTGTGAAAATTTATAAAAAGGATTGGCATACATTCTCCTAAAGAGTTTGACGTATGCTGTAAAGCTGTTGTATAAACGGCTGTAGCTATTCTTAAAAGTAATGAGGCCTAAGTGGCCAGTCTCATTGTGAACCTTGCCTCTATACTTGTATTTGGTGCTACATTCCAAGCACCGTCCTTCTCTGCTTAGATCAGTTGCTTGTGACCATCGAAGGGGTCTGACATTACTTAAACATGACCAGCTACAAAGCATAATAATAATAAAAGTAAAAGAATAATGATATCATAATGATGATGATGACATAAAAGAATAATAATAATGATATGATGATGATAAGAAGAGGAAGGAAGGAAAGAAAGAAAAGGAAAAAGAAAGGGAAAGAAAGAAGGGAAAAAAGGAGGAGTTGGGTAGAATAGAATAGGATAGGCTGGAAAGAAAATGTGTGGTGTTCCCAGTCGTCAGGTATATTGCAAGAAGTTGTTCCTCAAGTAGAGTACCAGAGGAGTTGTTTGTAGTTTTTCATTTAAAGTAATTACATTTTTCTGTTAATTGTTCTGGTTAATATTGCTGTGTAGTAAATTACCCCAATATTTAGGGTCTTAAAACAGTCATTTTCTTATGCTCAAGGATTCAGTGTGTGGGGAATTCAGAGAGCACAGTGAGAATGGTATATCTCTGCTCTATAATGTCTGAGGCTTCAGCTGGAGATGATGTAGCGGCTCGGGGTTTGATTCATGTTGCACTGTCTTCACTTTCAAGTCTGGTGTTGCATGCAGGCTGGTTGATGTAGACTGACACCCAAGCTGGGGCTGTGGACCAGAGCACCTCCAACTTGCCTCTCCACGTGCCCTGAGCTTCCTCTCAGCTTCAAGGCTTCAGAGTACAGTTGTGCACCATATAATGATGATCCGGTCAATGATGGGCCACGTATACGACAGTGGTCCCATGAGAATTACAATGGAGCTGAAAAATTCCTGCTGCCTAGTGACATCATAGCCATTATAACATCATAGTGCAACACGTTGTTCATGTGTTTGTGGTGATGCTGGTGACAGCTCCACAAGTGCTATTGGCCCTGAAGACCTTCCAGTGGGAAAGATGTGGAGGTGGAAGACAGTGATATTGATAATTCTGACCCTGTGTGGGCCTAGGCTAATGTGTGTATTTGTGTCTTAGTGGGTTTTTTTTCATTTTCTCTTCTTTTTTTCTTTTTTTTTCTTTTTTTTTTTTGAGGAAAATTAGCCCTGAGCTAATATCTGCCACCAATCCTCCTCTTTTTGCTGAGGAAGATTGGTGCTGAGCTAGGATCTATGCCCATCTTCCTCTATTTTATATGTAGGATGCCTGCCACAGCGTGGCTTGATAAGTGGTGCTAGGTCCAGACCTGGGATTCAAACTGGTGAACCCAAGGCTGCCAAAGTGGAACATGCAAACTTAAGTACAGTGCCGCTGGACTGGCCCCTGTGTCTTAGTTTTTAATGAAAAAGTTTAAAAAAAATTTTGTACATAGAAAGAAGCTTATAGAATAAGGATATAAAGAAAGAAAATATTTTTATACAGCTATACAATGTGTTTGTGTTTTGTATTGTTACAAAAGAGTAAAAAGTTAAAATTTAAAAGTTTATAAAGTTACAGTAAGCTAAGGCTAATTTATTGAAAAAAGAAAAATATCTTTTTATAACTTTAGTCTAGCCTAAGTCTACAGTGTTTATAAGTCTACGGTAGTGTACAGCAAAGTCCTAGGCCTTCACATTCACTCACTGACTGACTTAGAGCAACTGCCAGTCCTACAAGCTCCATTCATGGTAATTGCCTTATACAGTGTACCATTTTTTTTTATCCTTTATACCAGTTTTGTGTGGGGTGTTTTTTTTTTTTTTTTTGTGAGGAAGATTGGCCCTGAGCTGACATCTGCTGCCAATCTTCTTCTTTTTGCTTGAGGAAGACTGTCACTGAGCTAACATCTGTGCCAATCTTCCTCCGTTTTTCGTATGTGGGATGCTGCCACAGCATGGCTTGATGAGCAGTGTGTGGGTCTGTGCCCAGGATCAGAACTGGAGACCCCTGGGCTGCCGAAGCAGAGCACACAAACTTCACCACCATGCCATGGAGCCAGCCCCTTTTATATTGTATTTTTACACCATATTTTTACTGTACCTTTTCTATGTCTAGATATGTTTAGATACACAAATACCAATATCTTTCATTTGCCTACAGTAATTCAGTACAGTAACATACTGGACAGATTTGTAGCCTTGGAGCAATAGGGTATACCATACAGCCTAGGTATGTAGTAGGCTACACCATCTAGGTTTGTGTAAGTATACTCTGTGATTTTTGCATGATGAAATCAGCTAATGATGCATTTCTCAGAATGTATCCCTGTCGATAAGTGATGCACGACTGTAGTTGGACTTTCAAGGTGGGTCATGGCTCCAGAAGCCAGACAGTGTCCCTAGGAACTGGCAGTGTTACTTCTGCCACATTCTGTTGGTTATAAGTGAGTTCAAAGCCTCACAGATTCAAGGGGAGGTTCAAGGGGAAGGGACATCTACGTCTCTTTTTTGGAAAGAGTGTTAAAGAATTTGTGCCCTCCTTCCCTTTTTTTGGTAATAATAACACTAGTACTTGGTGATTAGTTACGGAAGGGTTTATAAGAAAAAAGCAAGGCTCCTGCCCCGACTATCCGTACTCCCAGTACTCAGATGCAGTTTCTTTTAACTGTTTTTGGTGCTTCTGGTAGTCCCCTCTGTAAATCTAGATAATATGCTATGCTCAATTTCTTGATATTGAAACTTCGGAAATTTTCCTTCTGAAAGATGAGGATTTAGTTCATCAATACTACTCCCTGTTCATCTCCTTCACCTTTTGTTAGATAGAGATATTTTTATTTCATATAATAATTTTATTCTTAATAATATATGTAATTATATAGTTATATATAATATATAATAAATTATATCCTTAAGCATCAATTTTTTGTTCTTTCACTTTTGGTAGTATCTCTTGATTCTCCATTTAGTAGGAGAAAACTATTTTATCCCCCTAACCTTTCCTCCACCTTTGTACTCCATTTAACATCACAGCTTCTATCAGCTGCTTTGCTAAAGTTGTTGGACATTTGCATTCTGTTCTGCAATCACAATCGCACGTCCAAGGTTATAACCCTGTGAAGCTGAAGGAGTCCTTCTTTCTTAAATACAGACATCTGGATTGATTCTTTTTTATTATTCTGCATCACTTTTTTAAAATTACTAAAAAATTTTAGTGTACTTCTTACTCAGACCATGACTTTGTTTTACTGTTTTGTTTTTCCTGGAGTGTATAATTGCCTTTCTACTTTTTCTTGCACTGTTTGCCTTTATCACAGCCTGAACTTTTTTTCCCCACACATTTCATCTTACCATCTATTTCTACTGAATTGCCCCATTTCCTGAAGTTTTGTTCTACTATGGACTGGTTATTGATTGGTCCTGATGAGCAGTTGTCTTTCTGGGACTTCTTTTCGCTGTTCCCCTGGATTGGAGCCACTCATTCCTGCATCCTGGCTCTTCCTCTTTACTGGTTCACACCCTTGTTTTGCTAGTGTACATTTCTGAGTAACTTCCTAAGAAGTTGTGTAAGGGAGATAAAGTTTCTGAATCTTCACCTATTTGGAAATATCTTTATTGTCCCTCACATTTGATTATGGTTTGACTGTTTTTAAAAGTCTAGGATGAAAAATTTTTCAGAACTTGAAAGCCATTGTTCTCTCTGTGTTCATTTTACCAGTGAGAGAAATCATCTGCCAATATGATTTTCTAATTAATTTTTAGTGACTTTTTTGTCTGGAAGCTGCTAGGATAAGTTCTTCAGAAATATGTATCTAGGTGTGGTGCTTTTTTAAATTCAATTTGCTGGGCGTTCTTTGGGATCTTTCTATGTTCAGATTTGTTTCATTTTATTTTTAAAAATTACTTCTCTATTTTGTTCTTTCTTACTGAGGTTCTCCTGTTAGTCAAATGTTCAGTCTTACAGATTGGACTTCTGTGTCTCTTACCCTCTTTTCCTCTGTTTTCTAACTTTGGTTTTGTTTTGCTCTGTATTCTAAAGAAATCTCTTATATTATTTTCCAAATGTCTATTGAATTTACTATTTTGGCAATTATATTTTTAACCTCAAAGCATCTTTCTTTTTTTGTTCTCTACATGCTTGTGTTTTTTTTCAAGCCTCCTATCCTGGTTTTATAGGTGTAATATGTCCTTGGATCGCTCTGAATTTTTTTTTTTTTAAAAGATTGGCACCTCAGCTAACCTCTGTTGCCAATCCTTTTATTTTTTTTTCTTCTCCTCAAAGCCCCCCAGTACACAGTTGTATATTCTAGTTCTAGGTCCTTCTTGTTGTGCTGTGTGGGATGCCACCTCAGCATGGCCTGATGAACAGTGCCATGTCCGCACCCGGGATCTGAACCAGCGAAACCCTGGGCCCCTGAAGCGGGGCGCACAAACTTAACCACTCGGCCACAGGGCTGCCCCCTCAGAACTTTCTAAAAGTTCTCCATATTACCTCTGGTTTAGTCGGTGTTTAGTTTTTAACTTTTTCTTTTTCCTGTTGCTGGATTCCTTAAATGCCTGGTGATGTTTGGATATCCTTTTGCTTTTTTTTTAAATCAAGTTTATTGAGATATAATTTATTAGAGTAAAAGGCATCCATTTTAAGAGTGAGTTGTTTATGAGTTCTCACAAATTTATTTACTTGTATAACCACCATCACAATCAAGATCTAAAACACTTCCATTACCCCCAAAAGTTTCCTGAGGCCCCTTTGCAGTCAAATCTCCTCCTCCTGCTTGGACCCCTGGCAACCACTAATCTTTCTGTCCTGATAGATTATATTTGTCCTTTCTAGAGTTTCATATGCACTGTATCAAACAGGATCTTGTTCTTTTGTGTCTGGCTTTCACAGATAATATTTTTGAGATCCATCCATGTTGTTGACTGTATCAGTAGTTCATTCTTTCCCATTATGTGGGTTTGCCACAATTTGTTTATTCATTCACCTCTTGGTGGTTATTTATGTTGCTTCCAGTTTGGGGCTGTTACCAGTAATGCTGCTGTGAACGTTCGTGTATAGGTCTTTGTGTTGATATGATATATGCTTTCATTTCATTTGAGTGAGTACCTAGAAGTGATTTGCTGGCTTATATGGCAAATGTGTGTTTTAATTTTTAAATAAACTGCTGAACTTTTCCAAACTGGCTTTACCATTTTACATTTCACCAGCAATGTATGAAGGTTCCATTTGATTTACACCCTGCTCAACACTTGGTATTGTTAGTCTTTTTAATTTTAACCATTCTATATTAAATTTGAACTGATATCACACTGTGGTTTTAATTTGCATTTACCTGATGTTATTGAACATCTTTTCGTTTACTTATTGGCTATTCTCTTACCTTCTTTTGGGAAGTATCTATTCAAATATTTTGACCATTTTTTGAAACTGGGTCATCTTATTATATTGTAAGAGTTATATACATATTCTGGAAAAATCTTTTGTCAGATATATGTGTTGCAAATATTTCCTCTAGGTTTTTGGTTTGTTTTTTCCTTTTCTTAATGGTGTCTCTCAATGAGAAGATGTTAATTTTTCTATAGTCTAATTTATCTTTTTTTCCTTTGATAGTTTATATTTTCTTTGTATTCTGTCTAAGAAATCCTTACTTACCCCAGAGGTACATAGACTTTTTTCATATGTTTTCCTCTAGAATTTTATAGGTTTACTTTTATGTTAAATCTGTGATACATTCAAATTAAATCTTTGTGTGTGGCTTGAGTGCCAAGGTTCATTTTTTTCCTATATGGATCTCCAGCTGTTCTAGCACGATTTGTTGAAAAGACTATGCTTTCTTCATTTTGAATTACTTTGACACCTTTGCCAAAAATCAATTGACTATATAAATTTGGGTCTATTTCTGGACTCTTTTTTCTGTTCCATTGATTTATATATCTGTCCTTTTGCCAATGCCATGATATTTTGATTACTGTAGTTTTACAGTAAGCCTTGAAGTAAGGTAGTATGAATTTTCCAACTTTGTTCTTTTTCAAAATTGTTTTTGCAATTTTGTCTGCTGAAATTTTGCTAAGAATTTTTACATCTGTGCTCATGAAGGATATTGTTCTGTAGTTTTCTTGTTTCATAATGTCTCAGGTTTTGGTTTTGAGGTAACACTGGCCTCCTAAAATGAGTTGGTAAGTGTTTCAGCTCCTCTGAAAGATTTTATGTAGCATTAGTATTATTTCGTTCTCACACGTTTAATAGAATTTACCAATGAAGTTATCTGGGCCTACCATTTCCTTTATGGGAAGGTTTTTAACCACAAATTATGTTTCCTTCAATTAATTAATTAGCTAAATAAATTTATTTATTTTATGAAGAAGATTGGCCCTGAGCTAACATCTGTTGCCCATCTTCCTCTTTTTTTTTTTTTGGTCTCCTCAGAGCCCCAGCACATAGTTGTATATCCTATCGCAAGTCATTCTAGCTCTTCAATATGGGATGCCACCACAGCATGGCTTAATGGGCGGTGCGTAGGTCTGTGCCCAGGATCCAAACAGTGAATCCTGGGCCACGGAAGTGGAGCGTGTGGCCACAGGGCCAGCCCCCAAATTTTATTTCCTTAATGGACATGGAGCCATATAGGTTGAATCACTTTTTGGAATTTGTGTTTTTCAAGGAATTTGTGTATTTCATCTAGATTTTTAAGTTTATTGGTATAAATTCTTTATCTTTATTCCTTATCTTTTTATTGTCTGTAGAATCTGTAGTGATGTTCCCTCTTTCATTGCTGATATTGGCAATTTGTATGTTCTTCCTTTTTTTCCTATAATACAGGTAGAATTTTGTCACTTTTTTTGATGATAAACTAGTTTTTTGGTTTCATTGATTTCCTCTATCGTTTGTCTGTTGTCTGTTCCTTTGATATTTGCTTTTATTTTTATTTTGTTCTTCTACTTACTTTGGTTTTAATTTGCTCTTATTTTTAACTTGAAATAGAAGCTTAGGTCATTGACTTTGGAATTTTCTTCCCTTCCAGTATAAGCATTTATGTTGTTTTATTTGCTTGGCACAAATTTTGATATATTGTGGTTCCATTTTCATTCAATTCGAAATATTGTAACCTTATTTTAGTGATTTCTTCTCTTCCCCATGGGTTATTTAGATTTGTGTTTTTTAATTTTCAAACGTGTAGGATTTTTCAAATACCTTTCTTCCTGATTAAATTCTGTTGTAATCAGAGAACAACTCTAGATGATTTCAGTCCTTTTTAAATTTATTAAAACTTGTTTTGGTCCGTATAGTTTATCTTGGCACATTTTCCATTTGATTCTTTTTTTAATATTTCCCATTTTCCCCCTTTTTATGTTCATGTTTTCCTTAAGGTCTTCAAGTATATTTATACTTATAATAATTGCTCTAATGTCTTTATTTGCTATTCTATCATCTCTGTCATTTCTGGGTCTATTTCTATTGACTGATTTTTCTCCTGGTTATTGGCTACATTCAGTTTGATCCTTCCAAAGCTTATTTTTAGGTTTTTTTGATGGGGCAGGGGTTTAGTGTAGGTTTCACTTTAGGGCTAGTTTAGGCCCACTGCTAAGACATTACCCTTTTGTGGTCTTTCTTCTTAGGCTGGTGGGAACTAGAAAGATTTCTTGCCCTCTGTGAGCTCTAGGAATCATTCACTTTACAGCTTCTTGGTATTTGTTCTTTCCTCAGAAGCAGTTTTTTTCCTGGCCTCGTGCAGTTCCACATGTGCAGGTGATATTCACGCAAGGGCTCAATAGATCCCATGTGATTTCTGAAGCTCTTTTTCTGGGTAGCTTTTTCTTAGTACTCTGTCTCACAAATTTTAGTCACTTCAGCCTCCTTGTCTTCTCTGTCTCTGCCTACTCAACTCAGTGAGACTGCAGACCTCACACACCCCATGCCTGTGGTCTGGATATTGCCTTCAAGCAGAAAGCCAGGGCAATCTAGGGCTTCCCTCATTTGTTTCCCTTCTCTCATGGATCACTGTCCTGCACTACCTGTATCTGGTATCTAAAAACAGTTGTTTCATATATTTCTTTATGGCAGGTGAGTAAGTCTGAACGCTCTTGCTCTCCACTGCCTTGTATATCCGTTAGTTTTTATAAAAACTATGTAGCTGGTATGGCTGTTAAATAGGACTTTTTTTCTCCCTGCTAGATCTCATTTATGAGTAAAGTTTCTGGGAGGCTTATCTGGAGTACGGAGTCTTGGGGTGAGAGTATTGTCTCTCAGGCTTTACTTTTGAGTGAATGGGAAAACTGGCTGTCAGGATTTGGAGGAACCCCCAAATGCTATCAGAAAAGACGTTCTACCCCAAGGTCTTAGGAATGGGGATGGTAGTGGGGATGCTGACTGGTGCAGTTGCCTGGGACAGACCTTCATTTGACTCCCCTGCTTGGGCTGCGTTTCCCTCTCCCCTTCTCTATCGCACCTACTTCCTTCGTAGTGCCTTCATAGCTTGTTCTAGGACAGTGGCTCCCTTCCAGTAAAAATATTTGAGTGTGCCACTGATATTTACTGACTTATAAAAATTATATCCATTTATAGATATTTATTAAAATGCAGAAAAATAATGATTTTTTAAATGAAGAGATTAAAAAAATGCCTGTAAATAGAAAGTATTTTCTTATACCTCCTGGATTATATGTTCTCCGTTTTGGAGACCCCTGTCTTTTGGTGACTTTATCTGTCAGTTTCCTCCATCAACCTGCTTCTGTTTATTTTCAGTCATCCAGAAAATCTACTAAACTCTCATTTTTGGGGTGACACCCTTCTGTACTGTTTATAGGTTTATTTCTTTTACTTCAGCCTTATCTGAGAAAGACTAGAGGCAAATATTTGTGATGGATCTGCCATTTTGAACTGGAAGTCCATTTGATGTATTTCTTAAAATAAATTTTGAATAGTTAAAATGTCATTACTTCTTGCAGTTCATTTCTTTCCTGAGTAGGAACAGAAGAGTGAAACTAAAGGTAGTAGCCTGAGAATTGCTTATAACCTACAGGTTTTATTTATGCAACAGTCTTTAAATTTGGATATGTCAGAGGGAATGTGACCCAAGGGAGTAGTCTGCAAATTTCACCAGGAGCCAAAAAGTTTAAGAACAGATCTCTGGAGAAATATGGAGATCATGTGAGATAGACTTCTTCCCTATTTCTGCTACATTCCTTAATTTGGGGGATAGTATAATCATCTGGAGGGGAGCAGTAAATGTAGAAAGAACATTGTCTCATCCTTCCATTGCCTTTGCACCTGGCTGTCTGAACTCATTGCCATTCTAGGTTTTCATACTGTTAATATACCATCCCTAAAGCCAACAGCTGGTGTGAACCCATACATGCAATGACAAATTTGACATCATCCTGGGAATGTTAACGAATTGATTTTTCTTAGAGAAACATACTGAAAAAATAAGCCCACTATGAATTAATTCTTTGCAGGAATTTCCCATGTCTGATGATTTAAAAGAATAAATTCGACATGTAAATGAATCATTACAAGCTTAATTGGAGCTTGTTGGATACTCAAGATTACTCACTGCGGTGTGTTTTTGATGGAGACAGGAAGTGAAAAAGCAAGGTCTATGAGATTTTTGTGTCTGTGAAGTCTCAGCCAGTCTTGTAATGTTTCTCGTTGAAGTTTTGGTCCCTAGGGTAAATGGCTCAAGGTATCTATTGCTGGTTAGCTGTTTTTAAGGGGGGAATTCCCCCCCCCCATCCTACCCCTCCCCAAAATAGTGAATTATATAGTGGAAGTTTCAGTACATTGTTCACAGTTTGTGAAGTCAGCATATTTCTGGAAGCTCACTGTGAGTGCAGTTCTGAGCTGTACTGATGCTTTTGTTTCTCCCTCTCTGCAGCCAGCACTGTACTGTAAGGACACAATTCTATCGCTATTTTTTCCCTCACATTTGATGTGGTAGTTTGCATACAGCTGCAGAGTAGACAGTTACCTTTGAAAGGAACATTTGGCCGCTCTAATTTGATTAAAGAAAACCACCTCAATCATTTCTAGACTGAGAACGTTTTCATTTTAACTTGGCAGTAGGAGTTGGGAATGTACTCACTGCACTTAGATATGTGGGGGAGCAGTCAGGGAACAAAACCAACGGCTCAAATGAAGAAAGCTTTAGTGCACTTTTTTTTTTTTTTTTGAGGCAAGCAGTGTTATATAGGATTGATTCTTTCTCTTTTTCTATAACCTTGATTTTTACCTCCATCTCCTTTTCATGGCTATTAGTAATTCTAGTAGCTGATTTTGGCAGAGGTAGGTTGCTACTGTAGCATGATTTGAAGCACTTTGAAGTCCTTCAAAATTATGCCATTTTTCATAGAAATAGAACCCAAATCATAAATGACTATGAATTGCATGTACTTTTTTGGCCACTGTTGGGAATGGCTCAACAAGTTTTTAGACCATGGGTACACAGACCAAGGTTGGGAATTTAGTTGTAGCTTGCATAGAAGAAAATCTCTGCCTGTCAGAAGCCTGCAGCCCTAGTGCTGGGCATTTATCTCACATATGTGTACTTTGCTTTTGAGATAGAAGAAGATCTGATCCCCAGTTAGCATCATATTTGAAAATGTATTCTGTTGCTTGTGGGTTGGCATCGACTTCATACATACATTATTGGAAATGGTTGAGCAGGGGCTTAATGTTCGTAGGGTAAACCATCAACAGATTCATGAACCACAGTTCCGTAATTTAACATATGGTGTTCTTGGGAAAGATACTATGCTGGCATTTTAAATTAAAAAATTTGAGCATGAAATTTTAAATAAAAGTTTGAGGGAACACATGTGACCTTGGAAATCCAACCACATTATTATTTATTGATCCTTGAATATTATTGCTAATGTAAGAGTTGAGGTCAAATGTGGGTTCACATTCTCATTCTAGTACATGACGGTATGACTTGGCCACATTATGCTTCTTACCTCTAAGCTTCAGTTTCTTCTTTTATAAAATTAGCACATGTGTTAAATGATGTTTCTGAATTTAGGTTCCTGTTATGTGCTTGACACTTGGCAAATATTTAGTTACCTCACTGCCTCGTCCTCTCCTCCTCGGTACAACCACTAAACTACTTGGAATGTTTTGAAGGAGAGTGGTTTTGTTCTTGGAATGGGTGGCTGAACTCAATAAAGTCCTCTTCAGATTCTAATATTATGTGCGTCTCTCATTCTCTTGGACAAAATGATTAAGTCCAGCAAGAATCTGACAGATCTGCTTAGTTTTCCTATGGATAACAAGCCCCAGGCAAACACTGTATCAGGTAGTGACTGCAAGATGCAGGCACCGTGGGCGTGGGAACTGTTGAATAAGTGTTTGCTGTTGGGTAGAGTTATGTTGTCATCTTGAATTCTTTTCCGTCTTCAGGTGCTAGAATCCTTTCCATATTTAATCTCAAGATTTAATGCACTTGAAGTCACCCTAGTGAGAGTCACTTCTTTTTGAGAGGCAAGGGCCCAAGAAACAATCTTCCTGTTGTGTTTTTACATACAGTAGGGAGAACGTAAATCTTTCAGTCACATCTGTGTCTTCTAAGTGTATAAAGATAGTAAAGAGACTGAAAAGATGATTGCCCAAAGGCCACTGCCTAATATGGGTTTGGGGACTCCGGTTCCTAGCAGATACAACTTGGTGAATGTGGTTGAATCCCCAGCTAGCTCACAATGCTTATTTGTTCTATATAACATAACTGAATAATTTACTACAATGCAATAAAATATTGCAAAAAGGAATGCTTGCTGTTTTATTTTTGTTCAGTTACCAAAATTATGACATAAAATAGGATTTAAAAAATTAATTGCTGGTGATTGAGGAAAAGTTGGTTTAATTTGAGTAAGGTGTTTGGAGACCTGTGGGCATTCTGCAGGAAGATGCTGAGTACTAATTCATGTCACTTCAAACTTTCTTTTTCCTCAGTAAAGTATTATTGTGATATTTCTCATATATAATTGCCTTTTATTAAGTTTTCTTTTATGTAGCCCGGTACTGAATACCGTCCATGTACTACTTTTAGTGTTTCCAGGGTTATCTTCTTGTGTGGACTCTAACCTGGGTGACAGTGGAGACATTCAAATCTAATGAAATTATTGACTGTGTCTAAAGAAATGCAGTGAAACTAGCCTCAGACCAAGGTTTTGTTTTGTTTGTAAATAGATAACGACCATGTCATTCCTTTCTGGCAGTTGTCTACTTCTTAAGCGCTATTAATATAGTTATTTTCACAGCAACATTAACGGAGGCTGGGAGGATTGTTGTTGCCAGTTTGTAGATAATGAAACAGACAGAGAGAATTTAAATGACTTGTTCAAGGTCACCTCGACTCCAGGTGTTATTTCCCCTATCTTAAGGTTTTCCACTTAGTCCTACAAGTGTTTTAGTCATGCAAATATCATTTGGATATGACTGTTTTGGTAAGGCCTGTTTGGAAAATTAAATGCACGTAAATTGCAGTATGACAAAGGCGTGCTGATTATTTGAGGAGAAAACTGTCTTCTGTAACTGGAAACCAGAGGTATAATCCCTTAACTCTGACAGGTGTTAAATGTCATATATATATTTTTTAATTTGATTTAATTTTTTAACAATTTGTTTTAATAGCCATGTGTAGAGACAAGTGCACTTGGAATTGGGATTGTTAACTAGTGCTATTTGTTAGGGTTCATGCTGCTCCTCAACTTGGTGGCTTTCCATTACCTACCATCGTAGCCCAGTAAGAAAAGGAAGAGTGGCAGGTCAAAGGAAGTACCCTCACCTCTGAATCTGGCACCAGAAGTGCTGACGATGGTGTCACTTATGCTGACGATGACTCAGCACTTCCTGGTTTCTCTTTGCAGCTGCACTCAGCTAATAATATCAAACGACCTTGGTCCAAACTGAGGGTTTCAGGGAACCTTTGGTTTCCTCATCATCAAAAATTTGAAATCAAAAATCATTCCTTCCTTTCTGTTTTTAATTAATTAATGATATTAGGTATGAGCCATTATATTCTGCACTGGATTAGATGCTTTTTGTTCTTAAGATTGAAAGTAGCTTTAGCCATGAGCTGTAAATAAATATATCCTTACTTCTCAATTTAAGACAGTCCTGTTATAATTCTTTTTGCCTTTGTATTGTTTCTGTGCAGTCTGATAACGGGGGCAGGAATGGAAGGATATGAAGTTCAGACTACACTTGCGGTGTATTTGCTGTCGATTTTAGGAAAGGCTTAGTGACTGAAGAGGCCCAGTGAGGGAGTGACATGGTGGATCTCCTCCTCGGGACCATCCTTACTTTCTGAATGGTCCAGAGCAGGCCCACTCTGTGAGTGAAAACAAATTGTTTTTACTAATTAGTTTTATATTTAGAACAAGCCAAAATTGTTAGACTCTAAAATTATTAATATTGCGATATCTGCAAATGAAACCTTTCAGAAAACTTTGAAGATTTTAGAAAACTTTGAAACTTTTTTACCTGTTTTCCTGGGCTGATATAACATTAACTGCAGGACGTGGTTGAGAGTTTATCCATGTTGACAGCCGATTTGTTTAAAACTTTATGAGACAATTTTAAAACTATTTTATAGATTATCCAGACATATAAAGTTTCTTTAGGGATATATTTTTATTATTAAAGAAAATCTTAAAGCAGTAGTTTACAATGAACAAATATCTATAACAAGAATAATGCCGTATTTAAAACACAAATATTTATTATTAAATGTTTATATATGTGTTTTCATCTGTAGAGAGGCCTCTAAATAGCAAGACCTTCTGGCCCTTTAACTGCTTCCAAATAAGCAAAAGTAAAAATTCCTACAGAAAACATAGCCCTGACCTTTTTTGCATATGTAAGCCAAGCGAAAAGTTAACTTTGAAGTGGCGTCTTGTTACATAATCATACCGAAAATGTGAAGTAATATGTATTCCTTTGAATGTCTTTCATTCAGAAATGTATTTTTGTTTATTTGACTATCCTACTAGCTGAAAATGGATTATGTTCTGGTTGTTCATCTAACCACCAAACCTCAAAATACTTGAGAAATTACATGAAGACCTTCATTCCAAAGCATTAAGATTTTCAGAAAGGTTCAGACCATTGGAAAATTGAATGTGGAATTTCACTTCGTTTGTGATTAAAATAAAAAGCAAATAATAGGAGAAGATAAACAGAATTTACAAACCCAGTTTTTGCCAGCAGAACACCTGTCCAGTCAATAATAAATTACTTTAAACAGCATTTACTTTCTAGAAGGTGCTTAATGTGAGTCATTTGTTTCAGATGTCTTTAAGCATTTCTACCAAACTGTTTGGCCAACTCAACATTAGGGTATAGAGCGTTCGGAAGCATCACGAATTGTTACAGAGAGTATGAGAATAATGACTGATGTAGACAAAAGCAAATGAAACCCCTTCTTTTCTTGTGTGTTCTGTGAGATGCTGCTATAGAAATCCGAGAACTCTACGCTTAAGACTCCATCCAGTTTTCTGGTGCTGCCCACGACAATGCAAAAACTAACGTTTTGATTCCTTCCCATCATCTGATTTAGTGAGCATTCTGCATATTGAGCTATAGCAGGAAATTCTATATCACTAAAAAAGAAAATACCATATGAGATTACTAGTTTTTTTAATTGTTTGTGGGATTTTTTTGACATTTATAGGGAAGTCTTTTTGTTAACTTGCATAATTGAGGACTTGAGTGATCCCGTTAATAAGAAAGCCTAGTTAATAGAAAGTTGTCCTCTCTTCTGAGCATTAAGTCCCATTTCCAAAGAATTAGTATGTGACAAAATACATTTAACTCTAAAACTTACAATTTAATACTTTGTTGATTATTGAGAAAACATTTCAAGATTTATCCTTTATTATAATCCTTATGAACTACAGTTATGCTGAACCCTGACTATGCCTGCTATTAGAGAATTATAGTTAATAAAATGTTTACCGGGTTGTACAATTTGGCTATTCAGGTGAGAGAAGGCCTTATGTCATATCTATTGAAGAAAAAAAAATCCATTGTATTAAATTTTGATTAAATAAAAAATTTCACTCTTTAAACTTATAAATTATGGAGGGCAAGATTGAGAGGTTGAGATAGGACAAGAGGGAGTTTAGATGTAGAATAAAATAGTGAAAAATAAGAAAAATATATAGGAAGAAGAAAATTCTGAAAGTATGTAGATAAATAGAATAGAAAATAACCCAAAAAGCCAGAAGAGATCAAATTAAAGAAATAAATTATTTCTTAAAGTTTTGAAATATCATTAAAAGGTCAAAAGTAGTATGGCAAAAAACTTCTGGTTCTGAGAGAGTGTCTCTAGACTAGACAGAAAGAAGAAACGAAGTTAAAGGGAGAAAAAGAAGAAGAAAACACACCTAAAAGTGCAAAGGAGTAATAGAGAATTAAAATGAGCTTGACTCCAAGATTGGTAAAAACACAACTCCAGTATGGTTTATCTTAAGTTGTTGACCTGTTGCCCAAAACCTAAACAAACATACATTTCTTTGTTCTTTTCATATAATGTCTCTTGTGGGAAACATAAGGTAAATTCATCTTGAATTCATCCAGCTTTTGGTCTTAGAGTAGAAAAATATGGATAAAAGAGTTGTTATACTTGACATGCAAACAAGAGTTTGTGGTCTGTTCCACATGTTGTAAAATTCGTGTTGGTTTTTATTGTTGGCACTATTCTACATGGTATCCTGTGCCCATTATCTGGTTACAGAGAAACTCTTGTCATGTTATATTAAAATATGAACTGACTTCCTTAACATACAGATAAGTGGTAATCAATTTAGGACATTGGGTTCATTTCTCCCTCGAATTCCTCCCCACCTCCACGTTGTTCTTCTTCATGTGGGTACATGTGCATATCCATTTTGCATTTAATTGCATGTGTTTACAAAAATGCTAATAAAGTGGGAAATAGTGATAAAAATAGAGGAATGAGGGGGGCATCACTAAAAAACAGAGAGTCATTTCAGAGTCTAAAATTGTTTACCTTTTAAAAAGGCTATTTTAAATAGTCCTAGATAACATTCTGAAAATACATTGCTGAATTTGGGGGAAGTTTGCAACATACTTTTATTTATATGGTACAAGGGGAAAATTTCCAACTATCTAGTTTTACTTAATATTGAAGATTAGAAACTTTTATAGACATGATATTTCAATCATACTCTTTTCAAGAAGAAAGATTTTTCTTTTTAATTTTTTTTAGTGGAAAATATATATAACATGAAATTTACCATTTTCAAGTGTACGGTTCGGTGGCACACACATTATTTTACAACATTACCACCATCCAGAACTTTTTATCATCCTAAACTCAAACTCTGTGCTCATTAAATAATAACTGCCCATTCACCCTCCCTCACAAGAAGATAGATTTTTAAATGACCTTTTATGGCCAGGAGATGAGAACCAGGCAGTAGTTCATGACATAGCCAGTAGGCTTAGTGTTAGGATTGGAAGTAATAGAGACCCACTGAAGCTAGCTCAAGAAAGTGGGATTTTGCTGTAAGGGAACAGGGCCCATGACAATTTTTACACATTTGGTCTCCTGGGACAGGGGTTCTGGACTCCAAGAATCTATAAGGAGTGCCTATGGTCTGTCTTGCACCAGGGAATTGCCTGAGTGTCAGCCCTCACTGCGTCCTGTGGGTCTTCATACCCAGGGCTCCCTCATAACCTCCACTTCCACAGGCCCATCATGGGCCTCACAGCACTGGCTCTGCATGAGGTTTTGGTGTGGTGCCCCACATCAGCGTGCCGTCACTGGTTCTTAGTTCATATTCTGGAGAGTCTGAGGCCTGGTGTCAGGAAAAAAACCTCAGTCTGGGAAAGACTGGATTTTGGTCCTGATTTCACATGATTAAGAAAGTTGACATTTGATTCTTGGTTGTTCTAGCTGACGTCTGAGTCATTAAAAAGCAAAAATACCGTGTTTGTCTTGAAAACACAGCTTTGGGGTAATTCGTAAATGCTTTTGAAGTTTGACGAAACATTACAAAACCATATATGTGTTACTAGACAGGTTTAAAACTGCATACCAAGACTTAACAGTAGCTTTTAGTTATAAAAATTGGAGAAATTTTAACTGTAGCGCATCTTGAGAACATTGAAGGGTGGGTTGCATGGATGAGCATGATCAGTTCCTGGCCACAATGTCTTGAGCTCACTCATTTTGGTGGGAAAATCATACTTTTCAGATTGAAAAGTTGGAACATCGTTACAGAAAATGGATTTTTATTTTAAACCATTGAGCAGAAATGCTGTTTGGTTTCATAATGGCTAGAAGACACCTTAAGTATAATTAACTAACTAGCTGATGCTTTTATCAACAAACACCAAAGCAGCATCTCTTTGATCCTGAATGACTTGAGCCCCGGGAAGTGACAACATGGTGATGGTGGTGGTGGAGTGGGTAGCTGGATGATTCAGCTTCCGACTCATCCCAGGCCTGGCCATGTCACTCTTTGTATGTCTGCTTTAGGGGCACAGGTTATGTAACCAGGTTTCTTTCACTGGGGCTTCAAGCACTGTTGAATCAAGAGAATGGGCAGTATGTTTTTTAGAGTTGAGGAAATCATAGACTTTCAGAGTTATTCCTTTTACTCCCATCTACTCATTTGTTCAGTCTTTGAACCTGGATTATACAAACACTGCTTGACCAGTATTTGTCTTCCAAGATCACATTACAACAATGGTCCTTAACTGGGAGTGGTTTTACCTCTTAGAGGATATTTGGCGATCTCTGGACACATTTTCTTTGTCATAGCTGGGGGAGGGTGTTGCTGCCCACATCTAATAGGTGAAAGTCAAGGATGCTGTTAAATATCCTACAATGCACGGAACAGCTCCCCACAAGGAGGAAAATTCAAAATGTCAATAGTGCCAAGGTTCAGATGCCCTGCATTGCAAAAAGGTACTAGTTAACATCAATTCATAGGAGGAAAAAATAGTAAACGTCTGTGGCATAAATTGGAGGAAACACACAGACCTAACACCGTCTAGAATTAATAAGTTTAACATTCACATAATGAGCACTCCCAATGTTGATACTTTCCCTTATCGTCAATGGGTGAGAAGAGGAAAACCCAGAGTAGGGATAACTTTTTTCTTAATTATTTAATTGGGAGCAAGATGAGATAGCTGAGATGGATGCAGCTAAAGGCAACTGGAAAATTTGGGATTTCCATAGAGTGTGGCTCAGAACCGGAACCCATGATGGTCAAGAGGTGAAAGGTTGTTGAGTTTTTTGTTTGTTTATTGAGCTTTTTTTTGAGGAAGATTAGCCCTCAGCTAACATCTGCCACCAATCCTCCTCTTTTTGCTGAGGATCATTGGCCCTAAACTAACATCTGTGCCCGTCTTCCTCTACTTTACATGTGGGACGCCTGCTACCTCATGGCTTGATAAGTGGTGCATATGTCTGTGCCCAGACTCCAAACTGGCAAACCCCAGGCCACTACCGAAGCGGAGTGCTGGAACTTAACCGCTATACCACCGAGCCAGCCCCGGTTTATTGAATTTTTGAATTAGTTGTATTTACTAGGAAATCAGGATTTTTAAAAAAATGACTAAGGAAGGTGGGGTGACTCAGTGACCTGTCCTTACAAGAGGATAGACTTTATTCTCAAGTGAAGAGAGTCTAAGGTAATTGCGGACAACTGACACCTCAAATTAGAGCTCCCTCCAAAATATGTATACTTTGCCTCACCTCTGCTCTTTATTGCTTTAATGTATATCACAGTGGTTGGTATATCATGTTTTATGGTTTTCCTTCTAATACCTCCATTTATAAATTGTCATTAATCCACATGAGATGATTACATAAAATAATCGGTGGAGAAGAACTCAAGATAAATTAAGGTGGGTAATACAGAAATCTATGAATGGTAGATGGCATAGATAGGTTGAGGCTTCACTTGTTTTCTTAGTCATCCAGATTTGAACCTTGAAGATTAATTTCACTTCTATTCGACATAGTCTGATATTAACCAAGTCCAAGAAGTTTTCCTTCAAAATGTCCTGTGTGCCTATTTTTCCCTCTTCTTTTTTTTTCTCTTTTGTGTTAACCATCTTCTAGTTCATATCACACCCTCTTCCCATATCACTTTGCACTCAAAATGACTTTTCAGGTCTGCACGTTAACCCATATTTTCTTGCCTGTCTTTCAGAACCCTCCATAACCTGGATCTGTCTTAGATGTTCATACTCCATCATCCTCTAAATGAACCCTGCCTACTTGGCCCTCAGACAGAGCCTGCTTGCTTTCTCCAGTAAGCCTTGCACATCAGGCTCCCTCGTGTGGCTTGCCTTCTCTTCTCATTACCTATTTGACATGCACTCAACTTCAAAGGTTAAGCTCAGATCTCTTCACCTCCGTAAGAGCATTTCTGGAAACTTGAGTGCTGCCATTGATCATTCCTCCCCTGAGAAGTTTGTTTTACCTGGTTTAGCTCTGTGTTCTCTCTTGTCCTGTGGTGCTCATGGTTATTTCACATGTACGTGTCTTTTTTTCTTCAACTATAATGAAAGCTCCTTGTGAGTAGAGCTCATGACTTTTATCTTTCTTTGGTCATTAGCATACTGCTGACCATACTGCAAGTGCTTAATAAGTGCTTGTCTTTGGTTGATTGTGTGAGATATTCTATTTAAAAATTACATTGACATAATATGCACAAATACAGTAACAATTATTGTATAAAAGAAAACTTGAAAAGATTAGTTACTACTGGTCATCCTAACATTGGACAGTCATCCTAACATTGGGGTTAACATGGGAAGGGTATGTTTTAAAAATTTTATCAGAACATGTGCGGAGTGAACTCTTCTCCCTCAATGGCAGTAGTTCTCAGCTGAGGGCAATTTTACAGATATTTTTTGGTTGAAAGCTGGAGGGATACATCTGGTATCTGGTAGGTAGAGGCTAAGGATGCTGCTGAACACTCTAAATGCACAGGACAGTCCTCCACAACAAAGAGTTAACTGGCCTCAAATGTGAATAGTGCCAAGATTAAGAAACCCCAATTTATAGCATTGCGTGGACACCATCAACATTCTTTTTTGTTTTTTTAAAGATTGGCATGTGAGTTAACATCTATTGCCAATCTCCCTTTTTTTCTTCTTCTCTCCAAAGCCCCCCAGTACATACTTGTATATTCTAGTTGTGAGTGCCTCTGGTTGTGTTCTGTGGGACACCGCCTCAGCATGGCCTGACGAGCGGTGCTGTGTCCTCATCCAGGATGCGAACCAGCGAAACCCTGGGCCACTGAAGGGGAGTGCACAAACTTAACCACTCGGCCACGGGGCCGGCCCCAGATCATCAACATTCTTTAATACCTGGAGGAATAAGAGCATGCAAAAAAAGAGTGCATTTTTTTATTTGGAGGAAGCGATCATACATTATAAACTCCTAAACAGTGGGAACTGCAGCTGTGTACATAAACCAAAATAGTCGGACAGTTAAAAAGACTTGTGATAGTTGCTTGTGTAATAAATGGGCACTTTATGTCTTTGGCTGTGCCTTTGGAAGGAAAGGACAATAAGTAGAGAGACTTCTCTTAAGGCTGAATGCACATATCCCACGATTTTAGAAAATGAGAGGCATTTGCTAACCTAGAAGAATGTAGTAGAATATTAGGTCATGTTTTTAATAAGCTGGAGTTCCTGTGAAATGATTGATAGATTAGGATATTAAAGCATACATCCTTCTATTTTTCCAAATATTTTGAAAACTTCCTTGAAGAATACTTGATAACTTTTTAAAAGGTGTAAGAATAATATGCTTTTCCTCCTGAAATTAATTTTGGAAGGTACGTTTGCTGCATTTAATGGCAGAATGGTATAGTAGAGAGGACAGTTCATAGAGAGATCCTGGGCAGGTCGCTTTAACCATTCCCAGCCTCAGTTTCCTCATTTTCAAAAAGAACACCTACGCTTGATGACCTTTAGCTTTAAAATTCTACATTCCTGTAATTCAGCTTCAAGTAGTAAAAGAGAGATTGTTTAGGCAAAGTCGTTTATGAAAGAAACTTTGAAGACATTAATTATTTCAGTTTGTTTCTTAGAGACTTCAGAAATATCCCTTTCTATAAAGGCTTAACTGCGGTGTTTAAAGAAAGAAAGGAATTCCTGTTATAAATAAAAGTTGTCCCCACCCCCAACAATATAAAAAGAGTCAGAAGAAATTTACAACTGATTTTAAAATGTCATTGTTAACTAATTTTGAAAATTTTGTCCATTTTCTTTTATGTGTTTATACTTAAGTATAAGGAAAATATTTTAATAGTACTAATAATACTGAATTTTTCACACAATTCATGTGAAGCTAGATGCTTCCAGATTTGAGAAGTTTCCTGTTTGTGAAGGTGGAACACATTTGGAAGTTTTATTAAAGTTTTTAGTCTACCATTTAGTAAGTTATTGGGCTTTGAACGAAATGATGAAGATTTCCTGTTTGCTGGCTGGAAAATTAAACAGAACCTTGATAGTTTTCTCCTTTTCCATTCTTAAAGTTGGCAGTTCAGATATTCACCAGGTTGGGGATGTTACAGTATCCCGGGAAATTAAGCTTGCTTCTGTGGTGTCTCTGTTCTGAAGAGACTGGGAGGTTGGTTCTGGCATATTCCCGTTTTCCCAGGGCCTATTCTAGAACTTGGGTAATGGGATTACCTGAATAGAAGATGCCTTTAAGATGGGCCCACAGATGCTAAGGGCATCCAGCTACAGTTTGGATTTCATTCCCAGAGTTAATGTTGCCTACGGGGATTAGCAGTATGTGACATGTGAGACATTCATAAAATAATGCCTTAGACAACTTTTCATTTAAGCAGAGGTTAACCGAACACCTCCTGAATGCGAGACACCTGCTATAGGCAATATGCACAGTGGAGAATCAAAATGTGTATTGCTCAGTTCCTGCTTTCAGTGAGCTTATAAGCTAGTGAGAGGAGAGAGAGAAGGGGCATATGCAAACTACTATAATACAAGAAAAAGTAATAAGGACTGTTCAGAGGTACAGATAAAATTCTAGGCTACTTCAGAAGAAGAAATTAAGTTTAACTTATGGGAGCAGAAAAGTTAGGCTCCCCAGAAGAGGTGAACAATGTAAGCAGAATCACCAAAGTGGAGATGAGTAACATGATGCATGACAGACGAGCCTGAGGTGCTAAGTTGACCAGAGTGTGAGGGAAAGGGGAGTAGTAGAGATAGCACAAGTGGTGGAGTCAGAGTAATAGCAGAGGGTAAACCACGTTGAAATAAAATCTAGAGACAAGCAAACTAGTTAGTAGACGGACCATTTCCTGGGGTGAGAGAAGAAATGGTGGCCTAAATTGGGGTAGTTCCCTTGAAATGAGAGGAGAAGGTAAATATGAGAGAGAGTTGAGTGCAAGAATTGGCCAGTCTAGGTAGCTGGTTGGGTGTGTGGGTGAACGGGGCTATAGAGTCAACAAGATGAATTGCAGTTTTAAGCTTGAGTGAGAAGATGGTGGCGCTACTTTTAGGAATAGGATTCCCAGAAGGAGCTGGTTTGATGGGACACTGATTCCATTTTGAACATGTTGAGTTATATGTGCTCTCAGAAAATAGCCACAGCAGTTGTAATTGAAATATAGAAAATTGAGAGCTCCAGAGAGGTGTCCAGAAAACCTGTGACATTCTTAAAGGGGACACAGATCTTTTTGAGTCCCACATTTGGAATATCACTATTGCACATAATGTGTCCCATAACAAGGAGGAACAGATGCCCTGGTGTGGAAACTGAGCGCATGACTTTGGCTAGGCTTATGTCACCAGCTAAGTGACTTGTTCACACACCTTAGCCTTTACAGCATAGGTGGCTGAAATCGTGTCTCACACAGAATTGCTGTCTCTGATACATCTTCAAGGTCATACCAAATAGGACCCTGGATGTTAAATCAGTGAATGAATAAGAACTCCCATAATTTGAGGGGGAAAAGAAGACTGAGAATAGAACCTTGAGATTACCTGCATTTAGAATTGAAGGGGAAAAGGAGGGCAGAGAGAAAGGCAGAGACCAGAGAAGTAGAGGAATAAATAGAAGAAAACTCAGGGAAGCCATGGGAGAGGGGAGTTTCAAGGAAAAGAAAGCATTTCATTCAGGTATCTCAGGTGCTGCCAAGACGTTGAAGAGATGGAAGACTGCATTCAGTAGTGGGAAGTTATTGACATCCATTTGAGAGACAGATTTTGCTGGAAGAAGGAGAGGGGAAGCCAGTTAACAGATAACAAAGGAGTGAGAAAATGTTGCACAAAATGTAGACTATCATTAAATAAATTGGGGAATGGAGTGTTTTTGGTAGAATGACAACCAGATTGAAGTAAGAGAGGTCTAACACTTTTGTTGTTATTGCACAAAGGAAATATGGGTGTGTTTGTAGGTGTGCGAGAAGGAGCCAGTAGAGGAGAGACTGCAAAGGAATGATAGGGAGTAAAAATTGATGAAATGAGACTTAGCAGAGGGTAGAGGGCACAGTTGGTAGAGGGACACCTCTCCTTGGAGAGGACAGTCCTGTGAAACATGCGGGGCGGAATATTCATAGATGAGGCAAATGGCTTTGATTTCTTCTGTTACAAGAAAAGGCCATTTGCAGAGTGAGGTGAGGAATTGGGAGTCCTAAGTGAAGGGTGTCTAGAGTTAGGCGGAGAGGGTGGGAGGAAGAAGAGCCACATGGTGAAGACCAGGAAGTGGAGGAATTGACTGTCCAAAGAGGGGCTTGAACAGGTAGAAGCAGCTGAAGTGATCAACACCCTTGGAGTCCCTTAGTCACAGAGAGGCTGTCCCTCATTCATCAATAAATGAAGGATTTATAATGTGATGAAGGCATGCATCAAGAGAAGCCTTATACTTAAAAAATAAATAAATAAATGAAATAAAAACTAAAATTCTTAAGAATAAATTGTACTCATCGTCTCACAACTAGTCTTTAATTGAGCACTTAACATGTCCCAAGCTGTAGTTTGCCTGTAGTAAATGTTTCATCTTCACAGCAGCCCTACTGGATGGGTGAGTTTACCTTAAAGTAAGTAGTTTCCTTGTTTTGCATTCTTTGCTTATTGCTTAAAAGCTACATATTATATACAGATAACTTTTTGGTATATTCTAAGACTAGATTAACTACCTTATATCTAGACACTTACAAATTGTTAGGGCAACATATTTTATAAAAAGTAAGAACTCTTTTACATAGCCAATGTGTCAAAATTATTATGCTTAACTGTTTTTATTATCTGTATCTATTGTTAATTATTAACTATGCTTAACTGTATTTATTATTTATTGTAAATTATGATCGCCCAACTGTAAAAGTTGGGTGAGCCTTCCGTAAAACACAGTTACTATTTGTTGAATTCTTTTTTCATCAAAATGTTAACTTAGACTTGAAATCAAAAGAGGAGATTTGATAAAGCGTTTTAACATTTGACATTTTAAAGTAATTTCATTAGATCTTCAAGCTACGAATTATTGAACATTGTTCTACTGTAAACAGTTTTTTCTATTATCTTTCTTTGAATTAGGAGCAAGTTGCATGCCATTTGCCTGGAAGAAGATAAATGTATTGTGTGCTAAAATATACAGAGATTTTGGCACTATGTTTTCTCTCCTTTGTATTAATGAATGCTTTCGTTTAGTCTTATGTCAGATGAATAGAACAAATTTGTGTTTTGAATAGCTAAAGCCAGGAACAAAATTCTTTGTAATAGTGTTGATAAAATTCACTTGAAAAGTCAAATCTCAATCAGGATGAGTCGTTTTCAATCCTATTTCTACCCCAGCACACCTGAGATAGGAAGTAGACTTCCCAGTTATACTGGCTGCCCAGGACAGTAATTCCAGTAACTTCCTGAGGGGACAGTTTTGCTCACTGCCGTATCTCCGGCGTTAGCTCATCGAAGGTGTCCAAGAACCACTGTTGATTAGTTGGCTAATTCTCAGTGGACGGTAAGGAAGAGGTGTTTGACAAGGCACTAAAGGGAATTTTATACTATCTAGTCTTCCCTCTCCAGCATTTCACACTCCATGAGGCAATTCATAAGAAAAACAGTTGAGTATAAACTAAATCTAAGAATTAAGATGAGCTTAATTCTTTTCAAAAGTGCTCATCTGTGCTTCCCAAGGGGATGGTCTCTTCAGAAGTTCTTCTAGCAAACCTGCGTAAATATGCCCTGAGGCATTATCTTTATTCTTGCAGTTTAAAAGTTGATTGAATTAAAAGTCAAAATGAAGAAACATTCTGTTACAGTGTGAAGAAAAGGTATGTCTCAAGGTCAAAGTAACCACTGTGGCCTTTTCAGGAGACAGAATGATGGCTGGCTGCCCATACACAGGGAGCCAATTCTCTGGTGTGGTTGCCGTGTTCCAGGATCTGCCTGGCATTAAGGGCTGGACGCCCAATTTTATTAGTATACCTAGAGTGATTGAGAGTCCAGGGATGACGGACTCATGCTAGCCTCAAAAGAAACTGAGGTTTGAACCAAAATGGTTTTCCGATAAAAGTTGTACTTTTCAAGTGTACTTGGATCTGTCAACCAAGGCACTGCCTTCTTTGAATGCTTATCTGTGGGAAAGCCAGATTATAGTGGGACAGTTGCAGAATGAGTGTGGAACCTGTAAAGGGAGTTGGCTGATGATCTTACTGTCTGACAGCCTCAAGCCCTGTGCCCAATGCATCCATCTTGACTGTAGGGAAGTTAGTTCTGTTTGTCACACAAACTCCCTCACCTGTGATAGGGTCCGAGCCACACTGCCAAATTGTGTCTTTCCAGAGTTTGTTTTTATATAGATAAAATACAGGTTTTTGGTAAAAGTAAATTTGATTCATTATGTTGTACTCTGTTAGTTACTGTCACAACTTAGCCCCTTAGATTTGGGGCAGTCATAGTCTCTTGGGCCTTTTCTACTGGTAGTTCATCCTCCTCACCTACATTTTGATGTTCTCTACTTAATCTTAGAGTTTTTCCTTCCGTTTGGTTCAGGGGCTAACGTGTTTTCTGTCTCACGTCCTACTTATGGATACTTTTTTGTCTGTTCATTGAAATAACTTCCCTGACTAAAACTAACCTTCTAGAGATGACTTTTGGGCACATCATTTGATAGTGGTATTTGAAAAAAGTTTGACTAGTGTATAAGTGGGGTATTTTAGAGTTCCTTATTATTTCATTTACCTCTCTGGTTAACAAATACTAAACTATAAATTGTATACTTTGAGGTTTTAGGATTTTCATAGATGATTTTCTTTTGAATATCTAAAAAATAATATGTATATATTGAAGGGGAGAAATGTCCCTACTCTTACCAACTCAATTTTCCTTTAATAAACTGGTTTTCTAATTCTGAAAGGGAAATATGCTGTATATCTGAAAAACAAAGAAAAGTGAAATACCAAAGAAAGAGGTCAGAGACAATACCATGTTTACAATAAGTAAACAATATTTATACACTTAGCAACTTGTACAATATAATTTTCTCTCAAATTCTGTGAGCATGATTATAATGACTAAAAAGAGACTGTGTAAACTATTG
This sequence comes from Equus przewalskii, assembly GCF_037783145.1. NCBI lineage: Eukaryota > Metazoa > Chordata > Mammalia > Perissodactyla > Equidae > Equus > Equus przewalskii. The sequence continues at coordinate 36,560,761 of NC_091834.1, read as the reverse complement.
CATTTGTTATCGTTTTAGCATCTCAAAACGAGTCAGTAAAAACTGTGATCTCATAGAGCTACTTGTTATCTATTCATTTCTCTGTTAAAGGGGGAGATCTAGCCAACTTTGCTTTTTGATTTTTCTTTTGACAAAATAGAAACCAAGGGGCAGTGAATAAATATCCCCATCTTGGGGCCGGCTGTGGCCGAGTGGTTAAGTATGCGCACTCCGCTTCGGCAGCCCAGGGTTTCGCTGGTTCGGATCCCGGGCATGGACATGGCACTGCTCATCAGGCCATGCCGAGGTGGCGTCCCACATAGCACAACCAGAGGCACTCACAACTAGAATCTACAAGTGTGTACTGGGGGGCTTTGGGGAGAAGAAAAAAAAAAGATTGGCAACAGTTGTCAGCTGAGGTGCCAATCTTTAAGTATCCACGTCTGTAACTTCTTAAAAATTATATGAAAATGTTCATTCTTAGGGTTGTATTTTTCAAAACTATTGTTCGTTACCCAAGAAAATTGAAATGTTCTAAGTGAAATTCCTTTTTTGTGGGGGTAGGATTTCTTTTTCTAGGTGATTTTGGCTACTGGTGATGTTACCTTTGTCCTGATTTGAGAGCATTGCTCTGTGTTTACGATTTCCCATCTTAGTTCCGGAGAGTATTCTGCAGACACTCACCTTATACTCAAATAACTCCTATATGTAAGAAATAAGAGGGTGGCTTTAGTAGAGTGAAATCCTAGTAACAGCTAAGAACACTAGGAACTGACATTAGCAGAGATGTGCTTATTAAACTAATGCTTAGATCCCAATGCAAAATGTAAAAATCTATAAAATTCTGATGTAAAAATAACTGGTTAAATTAAAATGTATGGATAATTGTACTTAGAGAATTGGACAAAAATCTTTGAAGGACAGTTAGGCACAGATGGGCTTATTGGTGTGTCAAGATTTAGACTTGGAAGAAACAGCGAGAATGAATGTGTGCTGTGGCACAGATTAGTTCTCTTCTATTGTTTTGATAGTGCACTAAATCCAAATTGGGGTCAGGCTTATCTAGGATGTGATTTAGGGTATGAAGTTATTTCTTTCAGGAAGCTTTCTTTTTGTAGTTCCTTGGAAATTTCTCAAAATTTTGGAAGAGTGAAACATGTCGTGTTAAAACATTTTGTGACCTAGTTTTGGTCTCAGTATACTTTTGTACTGGCAAGATGCACAGGCGATTTGGGCTTTACTCTTACAGCTAAATGAACTCAAATGTATACTGAATGTAAATTGCTTTGAAGGTTGTAGATCACAAGTTAATAGATTCTGGACCTTATTTTTTCTTTCATGAGCCAGACATTCCTTGCATTTAAGGGTAGGTTTAAATTAAAGAGTAGCAAATTGCTTCCCTCTTTGGAAATAAGCAATCACCCTCTGATAATAAAATATTTAACATGTCAAGACAGTTATTGAGGAAAGAAAACATGAGGGGGAAAATGGGGATAACTTATTTAGTGGCTTGTTGCATAGGAAATGGAATATGTTTAATGAAAGTGCAATTGCTTTATACCGTATGACTTGAAAATAATGAGACAAAGAAAAAAATGAAAAACACCATGCTAGAACTTATATGACCAAATAAATCTTGTCCCACGGGAGGCAGTCTAGTTTTTCTAGCTCTGCTCCAATTGAGCAAAACATTTTCAGAGTCTTTTGGAATTGTCTTCAGAATTGTTTTATGAGCCAAACCTCAAAATCAGCATCTTTACTTTATTATCACACCTCTTTTTGGACCCAAAAGAATATTACTCAGCCTGATCCCCCAATTAATTTATCAAACTTGGCTAAAGCTATTTCCAAAAATATACTCTGTTATAGGACAATTGAATTTTTTTATTCATTTATTTATTCATTCAATGATCATGGCTGAGTGTCTCCAATGAGTCAGGTATCCATAGGAGTCTTGGCTCTGGAAATAGTAGAGTAGAAGGGAGACGAGTGATAATCACAGAGGATGTTCACCCCTGAGCAGTCTTTGCAGATTCCAAGGAGGTCACCAGATGGACAGAGAACAGGAGAGCTTTCTAGGCAGAGGTAACAGCTTCTGTCAAGGCATGGAACAAAAACCACACAGGAACTGCAAGTATTTCAGGATGGATTAGAATCTAGTTAAAGGATGAGAATGATGTGCTAATTAGGGGTGAGATCATGAGGGTCCTACTAAGCTGTGGAATGGAGAATACAGTGGTTAAGAGTGAGGCTTCTCAGCCCTGATTATCTGAGCTCAAATTCTGGCTCCTTTATTTACAAGCTTTAAGATGCTGAGCAACCTACTAATCGTCTATGCCTTAGTTCTTTTCATGCGTAAAAGAGGTGATGATACCTACTTTATAGGTTTAAGAGGTTTAAATACATAAACCAAGGTAAAATTCTTAGCACTATGCCTGGCACACAGTAAGCACTGAATAAATGTTAGCTTTTTGTACTGCGACTTTGTCCGGTGGATAAGAGACACAATGGAAGGATTTTAAAGAGCGGAGTCTACTTTTTTGTCTTATATACCATTGACTACTTCTTTCTTCTTGAAACGGTCTCTCTTCACTTGATTTTTTTTTTTAAAGCTTTTTGAGCCATAATTGATGTGCCATACAATTTACCCATTTGAAGTGGGTGATTCACTGTTTACAGTATATTCACAGGGTTATGCAACCATCACCACAATCTAATTTTAGAACATTTTCATTCCCCCTGAATAAAACCCCATACTCATTAGCAGTTACCCCTTCTTCCCTCAACTCCCATTACCCCTCACCCTAGACAACTACTAATCTACTTTCTGTTTCTCTAGATTTGCCTCTTCTGGCCATTTCATATGAATGGAATTATACAATATGTGGTCTTTTGTGACTGGCTTCATTCACTTAGAATAATGTTTTCAAGAGTCATCCATGTTGTAGTGTATATCAGTACTAAATTCTTTTTTGTGGCTGTATAATATTCCATTGTATGCAAATACCACATTTTATTTATCTGTTCATCAGCTGATGGACATTTGAGTTGTTTCCACTTGTGGGCTGTTATGAATAATGCAGCTATAAACATTATTGTACAAGTTTTTGTGTGGACGTATATTTTCATTTCTCTTTAGTATGTAGTGAGGAGTGGAATTGCTGGATCATATGATAGCTCTATGCTTAACATTTTGAGGAACTGCCAAACTGTTTTCCAGAGCAGTTGGACCATATTACCTTCCCACTAGCAATATGTAGGAATTCCACTTTCTCTACATTCTTATCAACATTTGTTATTGTCTGTCTTTTTAATTTTACCTATCCTCGTGTTTATGAAGTGGTATCTCATGGTTTTGATTTGCATTTTTCTAGTCGCTAACCATGAGAACATCTTCTCATGTGCTGTATTGGCCCTTGTTATATCATCTTTGGCGAAATGTCTATTTATTTCCTTTACCCATTTTTATTTTATTTTATTTTCAGCTTTACTGAGGTATAATTGACAACCTTTGCCCGTTTTTAAGCTGGGTTATTTGTCTTTTTATTATTGAGTTTACAATGTTCTGGTTACAAGTCCCTTAACAGATACATGATTTGCAAATAGTGTCCCATTCATTGGGTTGTCTTTTCATTTTGTTTTTTTTTTTTTTAAAGATTTTATTTTTTCCTTTTTATCCCCAAAGCCCCCCGGTACATAGTTGTGTATTCTTCGTTGTGGGTTCTTCTAGTTGTGGCATGTGGGACGCTGCCTCAGCGTGGTCTGATGAGCAGTGCCATGTCCGCGCCCAGGATTCGAACTAACGAAACACTGGGCCGCCTGCAGCGGAGCGCGCAAACTTAACCACTCGGCCACGGGGCCAGCCCCATGTCTTTTCATTTTCTTGATTGAGTCCTTTATAGCACAAATGGTTTTAATTTTGATAAATTCAATTTGTCTATTCTTTCTTACGTTGCTTGTGCTTTGGGTGTCATATCTGAGATATCATTGCCTAACCCAAGGTCATGAAGATATAGTTCTAAGTTTTTCCATGAAAATTTATGGTTTTAGCTCTTACGTTTAGGTTCGTGATCCATTTTGAGTTAATTTTTGTGTATGTTGTGAGGGTAGGGGTCCAGCTTCATTATTTTGCATGTGGATATCTACTTATCCTAGCATTTTTGTTGAAAAGTCTATTTTTTCCCCGTTGAATAGTCTTGGCACCCTTGTTGAAAATCATTCGAGCATAAATGTGAGAATTAATTTCTGAGCTCTCAATTCTATTCCTTCCATTGATCTACATGTGTGTCTTGAGTACTCTGGCTTATAGTAAGTTTTTGAAATCCAGAAGTGTGAATCTTTCAACTTTTTCTTTTTTAAGATTTTGGTTATTCTGGGTCCCTTGCATCGCCATGTGAATTTTAGGATCAACTTGTTAAGTTTTGCTAAAGAGCCTGAGATTTTGATACGGATTGCATTGAAGCTATAGATCCATTTCAGGAGTATTGCCTCTTAACAATATCAAGTCCTTCTGAACCATGAACATAGATGTCTTTCCATTTATGTAGATCTTCCTTAATTTCTTTTAACGTTGTTTTGTAGTTATGAAGTGTTTCATGCTACTTGTTTTGCAGTTTTCAGTGTATGGTGACCTTCTTTTGTTAAATTTATACCTAAGTATTTTGTTGTTTTTGATGCTATTATAAATGGAATTGTTTTCTTAATTCCCTTGTTTTTTTGTGACATTATTTTCTTCATCTGTTTTCTTTCCCACCTTTCTGATTCATTCAGGGATGCTATTCTTCTTGTTGCCTGTCATAGCCCCCAAGATTCTGTCTCACTTGTATGCTGATAACTTCCCAAACCTAGTACTTGACCTGTGTCCAGAGCTCCAAGAATGTGTTTACAGTTGTTCACTGGATGTTACCACCTGAATCTCACAGACATCTCAAATTCTTCTCTTCTGGAGTGAACTCGTTAATTAGTCCTCAGATCTCCTTTTCCTCTAGTGTTTGGAAATAACACCACCATTTACCTTGTTGCCTAAACCAAAACTCTGAAATTTGAATCATTCTAACCCTCTTCCCTTCCTTCAATTTATACATCCTGATTGGTCACCAAATCCTATGGATTCCACCTGCTAGCTACTATTACGGGAGTGTAAATTGATGCAATCTTCTGTAAGGCCATTCGTTTGGGTTTTTTTTAAAGATTGACACCTGAGCTAACAACGGTTGCCCATCTTTTTTTTTTTTTTTTGCTTTTTCTCCTCAACTCCCCCCAGTACATAGTTGTGTATTTTAGTTGTGGGTCCTTTTAGTTGTGGCATGTGGGATGCCGCCTCAACATGGCCTGATGAGCGGTGCTAGGTCTGTGCCCAGGATCCGAACTGGCGAAACCCTGGGCTGCCGAAGCAGAGCGTGTGAACTTAACCACTCGGCCATGCGGCCGGCGCCTGTAAGGCCATTTGGATCAAGAACTTTTAAAAAGTGTTTATATTTTGATTCATAAAAAGTGTATACCTTCTGATTTTTGCAATGCCGCTTATAGGAATTTATCATAAGGTAATGAGCAATGTTACAAAAACAGAAATGGTTTAGTAAATTACATGTATAATATCATTTAATGCAATTTAAAAGTGGTTATAGAGAGGGAGACTTGTGAAAGCATTTGAGACATTGTTAAATTTTTAAATTGCAAAACATTATACAAAGTATGATTCTCCTTTTGTTTAACAACAGTAAAAAGTAAGCTCTAAGAGAGCGGGGATCTTGTCTCATTGACCTTGGTATCTGCTGAAGTACGCAGTGTAGGTGCTCTATAAGTATTTGTGCTTGTATTGGTCTCTGTGTGCTGCTCCTGTTTCTCTAATCTATGTGTATTTCTTACCTGGGCTTTTGCAGACACTTCCTACCTGTCTTCCTCACCACCAGTTTTATTCTTCCTGCAGTCCAGCTTTTGTTCTGCAGTCAGATGGGTATTTCCAAGTGGTAAATCTGGCCATAGCATTACCCCACTGTAAAGTCCTTTGGTTCTTCTCCAATGCCCATAAGATAATTTCTAGACTTCTTAGCCTGGATTACCAAACCCCTCTTAATTTTGCTTCTGTGTACTTTTCCAGCTCTTCTCTTGCCATTTTCCAAGATAATCACCAGGTCATGCCAAACTGTCCACAATTCCTCAAATATGAATTTTCCTGCATACCTACATACCTTTGGACATGCCGTTCCTTCTGCCTGGACCATGCCAAATTTCCTTTGTTTATCTGGCAAATTCCAGATCACCCTTTGAGACTCGGTTCCCCAGCCACTTCCCTCCTAGGCACATTTGAGTGCCTCTTCTTCAGGGCTTCTGTAACCTCTTGAACTCCTTCACAACCTGTAATATATATGAGATAGACGTTCCTGTAGGGCTAGAGAGTTAGTGAGGGCAGGGACTATATATTCTTCTGCCTTCAGCTCATCATCTTACTCCTGAATGGATGACTTCTCCTATATCTCCATCTCAGGGCTTCCCAGTGTTAGTCTGAGGCCTGGTCCGAATTTTCTATCATCTGTGATGAAATGAGAAAAATACGGGCTCTGTGGTGAATTCCTCAAAAAGCTAAATCTATTTACATTTTGGGTGTTAAAATGTGCTTTCTTTATGAAATGATGTCGATAATAGTTGGTAGGGTGTATTTATGTCTTTAATTGGCAATGTTCTGTCAGAGTCCTAAATTTGTTGGAAATTTTACAGGTCCCTGAAAACCAAAGGTCTGGGAACACTGCCGTATCTCATGGGGTGGCACCAAGTCCCCAAAGTCAAAAGCCTATGAGTCATCCTTGGCTTCTCCTCCTTCCTCATCCCTCCACCCCCGCCACATTCACACACTTAGCAAGTCCTGCCAATTCAACCTCCTAAATATTTCTGGAATCTGCACTCTCCTCTCCATCCTTGCTGCCAATTCCTTAGGACAGGCCCTCTTTATTTTCCCTGTACAACTGCAGCAACAGTCTCCTTACTGGTCTTCTTGCCGCTGTTCCCCTCTTATCCATGCCCATCAGAATGAGCTATTTGAAAATTAAAAGTGGATACCCATTTTTCACAGGATGAAAGTTCCTTATGGTATATAGGGTTTCTCTCCAGTGGGACTTCTTGCTGTCCTTTGCTCACGCTTTCTCTTGATTTTGAGAGCACTTTCTTTGCCACTTGCTTGGGTAACTCCTGATAGTCTAAGAGAGTTCAACTGTCACTTCTTCTCCAAACCTTTTCCTACAACCTTTTCTGGGTTAGGAACCCCTCTTTATTACTCTTAAAATGCTGAGATGGAGATATATACAAGATATTTTCAGATTAGTTGATATTTGTCTTTTTATGTCTGCCTTCTCACTAGAGTCTGAACAACTTAAGAAAATGTATTTTATCCTTTGATCTTTCTATCCCTGGCTCAGTACAATGCTAGAAAATAACAAATACGGAATAAACGTTTGCTAGTTAAATGCATTTCTTCGATGTTATAATCACGTTATAATACACAGTTCACTGACCAGAGAGAGGTGAGTGCAGGAGGTCTCCACAAAGCAAGGAGACAGGATAAAAGGCCCTCTGTAGAACTTGAGGCAAGAGTGATGAGTACCTGAACCCAGGATGTAGCAGTGGGTGGAGAAGCATTTAGATGGTGGTATTGGTGGTTGATTGGACACGTGGGGAAATGGAAGAATCTAGGATTCCTTGAATGTTTCTGAGCTTAGAAAATTGGTTGCATGGTGGTGTGGTTCAGCAGGGGGGATGAGTTCTGTCCTAGACACTTTGAAGTTGAGATGTTCAGAATATTAGTTGAAGTTGTCCAAGTGGTAGCCGGGTGTGGAGTTTGTGGAGAGAACTGTTTTGGAGAGACAGGTTGGGGATTCACCAGCCTTTAGGTACTATCTGAAGCCATGGCCATGAATGAGATAATCATCATTTGTTATTGGTTATGTTATAGTGATGGTGGTGGTACACTGGATGACAAGAGAAAAAGACCTTGAAACTCTAGATATTGAAGTCCAAATCAAGGAGAAGAGAGAAGCCTGTGAAGATTTCTAATTGAAATCCTGGTTCTGTGTCTTGTTAGCTCTATCATGCTGGACACATTACCCTCTGAATCTCAGCTTATTCATCTGTAAAATGAGAATAACCCGTTTAATAGGCCTATTGAAAGAATTCAATACTTTTGCATATGTAAAGTTCCTGGGAGAGTCCTAGGCTCACTCTAGGGGGTAATAAACAATAGATTATCACGAAGATGTCAGAAAATATTTCTTAAGCCATGACGATAGTTTTGAAACAAAGAATTTCTTAGTGATTACATTGGAGATTGCAATTAATATCTTAAGCTTATAACAATCTAATTTGAAATAATACTAACCTAGCTTCTATAGTATATAAAACTTTTTTCCTATCCAGCTCTGTCCCTTCCTCTGTATGTTGTTATTGGCACCAATTACATCTTTATACATTGTGTGGCCGTTAGCATAGATTTATAATTATTGTTATATGCATTTGTCTTTTTAATCATATTAGGAAAAAAAGAGTTCCTAGCCAAAATACAGTAATACTGGCTTTTACATTTACCTTTGTTCTAGCATACCTTGGGGATATTGCAGGTTTGGTTCCAGACTACTGCCTTAAAGCTAATATCACAATAAAGTGAGTTACACACATTTTTTGGTTTCCCAGTGCATGTAAAAGTTTTGTTTACACTATACTGTTGTCTGTTGAGTGTGCAACAGCATTGTGTCTAAAAAACCAATATACATAAACTTATTTTAAAAAATCCTTATTGGTGAAAAATGCTGATTATAATCTTAACCTTCAGCGAGTCATGATCTTTTTGTTGGTGGAGGGTCTTGTAAAAAACACAGTATCTGCAAATGCAATAAAGTGAAGTGCAATAAAACAAGATATGCCTGTAATTAGTTGCCTTTGCCAGTGTTCTTTATTTCTTCATATAGCTTTGAGTTGCTGCCTAGTGTTCTTTCCTTTCAATCTGAAGGACTCCCTTCAGCATTTCTTCTAGGGCAAGTCTAGTGGCTACAAACTCCCTCAGCTTTTGTTTATCTGGGAACGTCTTAATTTCTCCTTCATTTTTGAAGGATAGTTTTTCTGGATATAGAATTCTTGGTTAACAGAAATTTCTTACAACACTTTACATTTGTCATCCCACTGCTTTCTGCCCTCTGTGGTTTCTGGTGAGTAGTTGGCTGTTAATCTTATTGAGTTTCCCTTATAGGTGATGAGTCACTTATCTCTTGCTGCTTTCCAGATGTTTTCTTTGCTTTTTGACAGTTTTGTTTATAATGTGTCTCAATGTGGATCTCCTTGTCTCACGTTCATGTGCCTAGAAAGGACTCAAGTAAAAGATCATAATAATGGTGCTGAATTAAATGATTATAATTTAATGATAATAATAATGACCATGAATCATCCATCATTTGAACATAATCAGTATATTGTGCTTAAAAAGTCAAGAAAATGTTCAATGCATGCTACAAAGAATTCCATTAAAAACTTTAATTTTTAAAAACAGTTTGAGGGCTTAAGATTGATAAGCATCAGGTATCCAAGGTATTCACTTATGTGGAACACCTAATAGATTCCCAGTATGAGTTGTTCCTCTGGTTTTTTGCAAAAGGAGAATTCCATCTTAGAGGAGATAGTTTGTAGCTACATTTACAAATTTTTATCTCCCTTGGTTTTTAATTGCTCTAAACACCATGAAATATTTACCTTATTATCTGACATATTCCTGGAACAAAGATCAAACTCTAAAATAAAATTGACGTGTAGACATATTAAATCATAACTTAATATTTACACATTTTTACATCTGAACAAAACAACCTAATTTCAGATCTGTAATTTGAGCATTTAATAGAGATAGCCAGTTCTTTCAATTTTTCCAACTGTGTTCTGTTTTCTCACCTTTTAATATAGTTTCCTGATGGTGTTCTTAAAATATATTAGTAGAATTTTTCTTAGTTCTTAACACAATAGTTCCCGGAAATTTTCCTGGAATAGATGTAATTAAAAAACGTAAGATGCTAGATATTAACTTTTATAATGACTTTTTTTTAACCATACCTTAGTTATTTTGGTTGGTTATGCCTTGTTATATTAGAAAGGGCACTGAATTCTTAGTCCGGGGACCCAGGGGTCTTCTCCTTTGGTTAGGTTTGCCGCTGTGCTCTCTCTTGGCCTGTGTTTCCTCATCTCTAAAACAACTGTGCAGAACCAGAGAATCTTTGAAGCTCCCCATACTTATAAAATTCGATGGTTCTACCATGCAGGACTTTTCTTTGGCTTGTATGATAAACATTAGAGTAATCTGAAGACTTCGGGAGCTCTCGTTTCTTTTTATTTCATGGTAACTGTGATACTTTTGACCTATTAGCCAGGTATGAGAAAAATAATTTTGTTTTCCCCACATTCTTTTTTGTAGAGTTACTCTGTATTGGAGGAGCATTGAAAATCACCTACCTTCAATGAGGCAGTAATACATGCATATTGTTTTTCCTGCTAGAATTAAGACCTTGAGTTGTTAACGTATTTCATTTTAAAAACTGCCTTTTCAGAATTGATGATCAGGATTTTCTCATTAGCTCAGTGCAGCAGATTGAAGAAAAAGTATATGAGTCATGGAAAGAAGAAAACTCAAAAGAAGCTTTGTAATTCTTGTTTTTAAAATGGTGATTTTTTTTGATCTTATTAACAGTTAAGTTCTCATTATACAAAGTTCAGACAGGCAAAGAGCAGAAAACACAATTCCATAATCTCGTTACCCAGAGATAGCCACTGTTAGCATCTTGATTTATCTTTCTACCATTTTGTTTACATATGTGGAATCATACTGTACATATCCTTTGAAACCTGCATTTTTTAATAATATATTATGAATGCCCTTCAATATTAAATAAATATGGATCTGTATCATCATTTTAAGGACCACATGATATGTTTATATATATTGCCAGATTACTCTCCAGAAAGGATTTTTACCAATTTATATTCCCACTGTGATGTGGGCCCATTTTCACAAACCCTCACAAATGCTGTGCCGTTTTATCACTTAAAAATTTTTGTTACTCAATTTGAGGGGCTTAAGTAGTCTATCACTGATGTTTTCATTTATGTTTCTTTAAATTATTACTGTAGGTTAACATTTTCTTAAAGGTTTATGGTCATTTATGTTTCCTTAAAAGGAACTAATTTCGGTGGTTGTTTTATTAGATAAGAACCTAATCCTAAGTACCTGAGTGAATTAGTGCTGGGATAAATTTACTCACCTAGTAAGGATGTGATTATGAAAGATTTTTGGCTTATGGTGCAAGTAAAATTTGGTTGGTTTTCTTCTAAGACCCAGCAGACAGTCTTCTTCACAGACGGCTGCCTAGTTTTGGCTGATTCGTCGTTTTTCCTCAAGAGAGGCCCAAAGCTGGAGAACAGGGCTTTTACAGGTCAGAAAGGGAAACAGAACTGAATGTTGAAAGTTGTCCAGAATGTTCCTGCACTCTTTCTGACTCAAGCCAGAGTTGTTCACTTTGCTTTCAAAAATATCATTTAACTCATATATTTTTGAGATCAGAATATCTTTTTCAAGCCCTGTTGGGTGAATCGAAGCATGACATTTTTCTAACCAGTCAAGGGAAAAGCATAGAGTGTCTAGGAGATCAACAGTCTTCAGCTTTATTTTATTTTTCCTGTGAATTTCTGAACATTTATTTTTTCAGCCCAGCATGTGAAGTGTATAGTGGTATATCCAAGCTTACCAAAGACGTTTGGGACTTGGCATTACCACAGTGCCTGTCAGCAGTATATCTCATTTGCCATAGAGAGGTCTCTGCCCCAAATGCTGTGCTACATACAGCAGTAGGATAGCACAATGGTTAGGAAATCAAACTCTGGAACCAGCCAGCCTGACTTTAGATACCGTCTCCACCACTTACTGTCCCTATGTCTTAGGCAAAGTGCTAAACCTCTCCATGGCTATTTCTTTCCTCTTTTTGTCTTTAAACAGCTTTATTGAGGTATAATTTACATACCATCAGATTGACCCATATAAGTATACAGTTCAGTGGTTTTTAGTACATTTGCTGAATTGTGCAACCACTACCATGATCTAATTTTAAAGCATTTTATCACCCTAAAAAGAAACCCATACCCATTAGCAGTCTTTCTCCATTGCTACCCCCTCCTACACCACTCCTATCCCTAGCAACCACTAATCTGCTTTCTGCCTCTAAGGATCTGCCTCTTCTGGACAATTCAGACAAAAGGAATCATGCAATATGTGGCCTTTTGTAACTGGTTCCTTTCACTTAGCATAATCCTTTCAAGGTTTATCCACATCATAGCATGTATCTGTACTTCATTCTTTTTATTACCAAATAATATTCCATTATATGGATATACCACATTCTATCTGTTCATCAGTTGATGGACATTTGAGTTGTTTCTACTTTTTGGCTATTGTGAGTCATGCTGCAGTGAACATTTGTTTACAAATGTCTGTTTATTCAGTTGTTAAAATGAGTACCATCTCAAAGAGTTGTTTTGAGGACTAAAAAAGTCAAACTGTGTAGAAATAGCTAGGAGATTAGGAACAAACTAACAAGTGTTGATTAATAAATGCAGTGTATTAGTGTGTGAGTCCTCATCTAACCTCAGGTAGAAGATTTGGCTTACTCAGAGTGCCGTGCTTTCTTAATGATGTCTCTAAAGATCCTCTCTTTTACTTTGCTCCTGACTTTTCCATGAGTTATAATTTTGAAAAGTTTAATTCATTCAGCAAAAATTTATTGAAAACCTACTGTGTGTTAGACACACACTGGGTGCCACCGAGACTTAAAAGAATAAGCAAAAGCATGGAGAAGCACTTCTAGTTTAAGGCTGTCTTTAGTTTGCTAGTCTTTAATCTCTAACCTACCAGAAGGGTTTAGGACTCGGGACCCCTGAACTCCACCCTCACACCAAATGCCACAGATTTTGGGGTCTCTTAATCCATTCACTCTTGTCAGGCCGTTAGTTTGACCGACATATCTATGTTTGTGAAGTGGCTGATTGAAGCTAACTGTTGTGTATGGACAAGGCTAACACTAAGGTAACCATGTCTAGGTGGAGAACTCAACAGGTAAAAGAGTAGTGTCTCAGTCCTGCACTGTAGCTGGGGTTGGTGAATGGTGTTTATTCTCATCAAGACGTCATAGTCCCTCATTTTCTCAATTGGCAGGTTTCTTCTTTTTGTGGAGTTGACTTTATGTTCTTTTTGAACTTACAAAACTATTTTATATTGAAACTGGACTCAGCAAAAGTATCAGCTCCTTGTCTGGCTGCCTGTGTTTTCTTTCTCTTGACTTTGGGGAGACGGTGATCTGCATGGTGATTTAAAATTCACTTATTGAATATTTTGCCCCTGCTATCATCCTCTTCCCTGTAAGAAAACAAAGATTTTTTTGTGATTTCCTCATTTGTTTTGACTCTAAAGTAATGTTTCCTTTTTCCTACAGTAGCACATAGGCAGCATAACAGAGTGATACTACTGCCTCATTCTTCTCTCTGCCTTTCATTCAGATAAAATGCATTAGCAGTTGGAAGAACTGTTTGATAATGTAAGAGTGCCTCTAGTGCTTGCTGTAGGACTGTGAAAAAAGTTTGAATTCTATTATTTAATGTCCATTTGAGGAATTCGTCTTGAATAAGAGCAGAGCAGTAGACAGGCATCACACATACCTATTAAGACATCCTGGATAGCTTATGTGGGGCCTAGCTAATAGTAAACCAGTTTTGTGCTATCATATGGTAGCTGTTTCCATAGACACAAGTTTTACTGTTTGTTTTATTTTAAATATTTACTGTAGTGCAAGTCACATCTTATAAGCTTGCCTAGTTTAGGGCATTTCCATTTAATTTGCAAAACATTTTTTGGTTAATGGCTGCAAAGATGTTAACTCATAGATCCACATTGCTAAGTGTGTCTAGATAGAAGCTAAAACTAGATTACTGGAAACTCTAAAGATGAACTGGAAGAAGATGAACTACGAACTTTCTTATGAACATTCTCTTTAAGACTGTAAGGAATAAAATGATTTAACAGATGAAAGATGTTGACTGCATTCACCTGTCAGATTATGCCTTAAGCTTAACAGTAGGAACACAAAGGGGTTTCCCTGCTTTCAAGTTATGGTTGGTTTGACATTACTGTGCATTTCCACTTTTCAGCAATAGCTAGTGAGACAGAGTTTGTTTCACTGAGGATTTTCATACCTCTGAGCATTGGATTCCACCTTTACGTTAATTAAACTTTTTATCTTTGTCTTATTTTTAAATACTTCTCCTTGCCTCCTCACTTCCTCCTACCCATTGAGTCCTTTCTCAATCCAGGTTCTGTATTCCTGTTGGCAAGGAACTTGTCTGTCTTCTTCTTCCTTTTTCTACTTTTTCTCCATATAAAGTTTCTGCAGTCAGACCAGGAACCTCAAATAGGAGTCCTGAGAGGAAGCTGCATGGCTCCTTGGGAGAGGGGTTAGTCTGCTCTGCTGCTGTTGATTGCTTTTGCCCAGCAGATATGCTCATAGAGGAACCATTTAAGCTGGTGAATTGTCTTCCAACAAGCCAGAACCAGTCTAGTCACCTAGAGGAAAGTCCTACTGCTGATAGGCTTGAGCTTAATTCATTTTGTCTAATATATAAGACATACTAGAGGTCAGATTTTTTTTTTCTTAAGCTGCCTTTTACTTTCTTTCTTTTTTTTTAGATTGGCCCTGAGCTAACGTCTGTTGCCAATCTTTTTTTTTTCTTCTCCCCAAAGCCCCCCAGTACCTAGCTGTATACATAGTTGTATCCAGGTCCTTCTGGTTCTGCTATGTGGGATGCCACATTAGCATGGCTTGATAAACGGTGCCATGTGTGCTCCAGGATCCGAACCGGTGAAACCCTGGGCCGCCAAAGCAGAGGAGGTGAACATAACCACTCGGCCATGGGGCGGCTCTGAGGCCAGATATTGATGTTTCAAAGTCATTTAATCATTTCAAAATATTTATAGATATCTTAGGACTATTTTTTGTTGCAAGTAATAAAAACCTAACTCAAACTAGGTAAGCACAAAAGTGACTGGTAAGCACTGGCTCACATAACTAATAAATCCAGTACTTAAACAGTGTTGGGTGGAATCTCTTGCCTGTCATCTCTCTGTTCTGGCTCTCTTCTCCATCGGCCGCATTCCATGGTAGGCTCACTAAAGTGGTAGCAAAAACGGCCATCAGCAGCTGCAGGCTTATATGTGGCCAGTTTGGTAATTCCAGAATAAAGAGAGTTCTACTCTCCCAGAAGTTCTAGTAAAATCCCTGGGACTGATTCACGTTCCTGCCCATCTCTGAATCAGTCGTCGCTCTGTTTGTTCAGGGCAGGTTACATACCATCCTGCGCCCATGCCCCCAACCATATTGCCTGAGTATGGGGTAGGAGTGGTTCCTCAACAGAAAAGGAAGAAATTGTTTCCAGAGGAGCTAACGGGTGTTGGGAAGGCAGACACCAAGGATGTCTACTGTAATAGAATGTACTGTGTAGAATGATGTCTACTGTAATAGAAGGTAGAAGAATTTACTCTGATATGATATATAAAGTTTCGTGTACTGTTTGTAAAATTTATTTGGAGTTAATACATAGCCATGTATCATTTCTTATAGTATTTACATGTCAGTCTTCGCTCCCTCAACTAGATAGTAAAGCTCTTAAAGACAATACCTATCTTAGATCTGTTGAAATCTCTAAAACATGGTAGGTACTGATAAGTGTTTATGGATGCTACTGAAATGGCAATTTCTTTCTGGCAGCGTGCCCATTATTATTGGTGGCAAATATTTCTGGAGTTAGGCCATTCAGTGTTTGTTGAGAACAAGTGTACACACAGTCCATATTTAAGGAATGAAAGGAGAACAACCTGGCCAGTAGCGTGGGGCTAGTGGGATGTGTGAACATAAATTTGGTATATGCAAGCTGTAGCCACAGAGTGTGCTTCATGGACTATGGAGGAAGAGATTAGGGATAAAAAAAACATTTCTTCTCAACTCCAAAGACTAGCTGTAGTTCAAATAAAATGCTGTTTAGCGCCCCTAGGCAGCTGTGCCAGACATCTCTTAGCCCTTGAACTATTTAATGTCCAAACATTCAAGAGTATGAAAAAAAAAAAAGTGACAGGAAAAAATCCTCATAGAACTTCCTGTGAAAGGTCAAAGTTTAATCACTGCAAATAATGCAGATTTCCCTTTTATTACAGCTACAATAGAAAGGCAGGGCTTGTGTTTACAAAGCATGTTGTTTGGGAGACTTTTGTAAATTGTAATCTTTGGAAATCCCAAACCTATTGGATGTAATCCCATCCATTAGATGAGGGCAACTTGCCTATGCAATAGATCCAGAATAGCAAGTTAAATGGAGAACATGAACAGGAAGCAGTCATTAAGAATTACAATGGGTAGGATGCAGAGTTAATTCACGGAGATATTTTGTTATGAGATAATTACATCACTGGGACAGCTGGAAAGCTGAGTGCTCTGCTGGACCACAGTGCTTGCTCTCTGCCCTGCAGCTGGGGGGTCAGGACAATAGAGACAGGGAGAGAACTTGCTTTATGGGATAGTTAGGGGCTTGGCTGACTTAATTTTGAGATGATAACGTATCTGCCTTTTTTGGATTGCGTTTGCACAGCTAAATTGGATTCATGGACTTAGTAAATGCTGAGAACCACTTTTCACTCCTACGTTTTGAACACTCACTTGGATCACATTAAGCTAAGCTCTAATGGATAAATATTGAATGGTAGTTTTCATTTCCTCTAAAAGTCATCTGAGATAGTTTGTTCATATTCAACACAGTGTGATTATATGGAACTGCAGTCATGCAATCATTGAAACAGGGTATTTTTGTCAGTTTACTGAATAGTAAAAAAAAAGTTTTAGAAAGTTTTAAGATTCCTTGGTCAACACAAGGAATCATACAATGGAAGTTATTTTCCAGTGTTTATGTTCAAATGTCCAGACCTGTCTGGCTCTTTTGTTTTGCAAGTATAGGGGTTATAGGCAGCTTGGGCACATTCCTCATTGATTTATATAAATATATTACAGATTGTTAACCTCCTGCCAAATACCGGGGATTTCAGTTATTGTTCAGCTCAGTTGCTTTATGTGAGACTTATTTGTTACATTACAGCATCTATCTTCTCTTTATTGCCCACCACAGTGACTATTATTTGGTTTGGGTTAATTCCAAAGGGAGTCACTGTAGACAAAAAAATATCATAAATATTATGTTCTAAAATTCCTAAGGTTAATATTTATCAAAATGTATTTCCTACCCATTATGACTAACATAACTTAATTTTTACTGTGATGATGTTTTACTAAACAGTTAAGTGAGACAAAATTTCATATTTTAGGGTAGAGCAATATTTCCCAAAATGTCTTCTGTGGAGTTCTGGGTCCAGAGGATGTTGGTGGCCATCATGGGAACCCAAAGGAGGGGTATCCTGCAGTTCTTCCTAGGGCTTTTACTTCCCTTCATGTCACTTGTGAATTTCTAAGGAGAATATAATATGCTCTGTTTCCCAAGTGAAGTTAATAATGGCACCTTAAAAAAATAAGAATAGGGGCTGGCCCCGTGGCCGAGTGGTTAAGTTCGCGCGCTCCGCTGCAGGCGGCCCAGTGTTTCGTTGGTTCGAATCCTGGGCGCGGACATGGCACTGCTCATCAAGCCACGCTGAGGCAGCGTCTCACATGTCACAACTAGAAGGACCCACAACGAAGAATACACACCTATGTACTGGGGGGACTCTGGGGAGAAAAAGGAAAAAATAAAATCTTAAAAAAAAAAAAAATAAGAATAATTATCTCCTTGAACTAGCATGAGCCACGTCTACCTAACACCATTCTTTTTGTAGCTTGGAAGAATATGTAATTATATACATTCAATTTATACAGGAATGTTCTACTCTATGTACTGTCACACATCTTTTTAAAATTCCGCTGTTTAAAAATTGCCACTTTTTAAAAAATTTTTTAAACTTTTAAAAAATTGCCAACTAAAATTACTGCCTCTTCTCCATGCTTATCATTTGGGGCAGTTGGCAATGATTTCAGTGAGCTCGCTTTTGCACAACTCGTGTGTGGAGTCCAGTTGCTGCAGGTGCTTAAATGGTTCCTCTGTGAGCATATCTGCTGGGCAAAAGCAATCAACAGCAGCAGAGCAGACTAACCCCTCTCCCAAGGAGCCATGCAGCTTCCTCTCAGGACTCCTATTTGAGGTTCCTGGTCTGACTGCAGAAACTTTATATGGAGAAAAAGTAGAAAAAGGAAGAAGAAGACAGACAAGTTCCTTGCCAACAGGAATACAGAATCTGGATTGAGAAAGGACTCAATGGGTAGGAGGAAGTGAGGAGGCAAGGAGAAGTATTTAAAAATAATACAAATAGAATAAAATATAATATTTTGAAGAGAGTGATAGAACTTTGAGAAAAATAACTTGGATGGGTTAGATGTGATTCTTGAATTGTGTCACACAAAGAGTGTTTGAAAACGGTTTCAGTGAGATGAAGCAACATAGCATGCTGCCAGGGTTGTTAGGTAACTAACAACGGTTTGGGAGCAGCAGTGTTTTATCGTCATTTCATTCTCCAGTTATGTCTCTGTCAAAAGTTTTTTTCTTATGGAAATTGCTAAAATGTCTTATATATTACAAACTGTAAGTGCAGTAAGAACTGGAGTTACTAAAATCATTGTTGACCCGAGGTAGTCATATACAATGTATTTTTTAATTAAGGAAATTTATTAATTTTAATGGAAAACATTTTTAAAATAATGTTTAAGAAGCACAACTGTAATGGTGCAGTTCCCACATTTGTATTTGATTTTAGTACATGCCGTTTTTGGTTCATTGCTGTTATATTTTATTACAAAAATAGAAGCTACAGATATAAAGAAGCTTGGTGATTGTGGAACACCTTTTTCTTCTTCAAAAGGGAGAAAAAAAGTGAAGCTGTGAACGTATGTTGGTTTAATGGAAAAAAAAGAAGATGGTTCAAAGGAGCCTTTGAATTGATGGTAGTTACCTCAAATTACCAAATTGAAAGAGGTGTTTTGATAAACTTCCCAGGTGTCAAATCCATGCATGAGAGCAATCATAGTTTTCGTAGTATGGTGTTCATATGATTTATGGCACTATCTTTAATAATTTATTAATTAGGAGTTTTTACTTTATCAATAATTTTCTAGAATAAGTCCTATTAGTGACATTACAAGAGTTTAGAATTTCGAAAAAGTTGGTTAGAAGTAGGTGATATTTGGAAGTAGATAAAAGTGCGGAAGAAATCCAGTTGATCTTAATTGGTTTTAATGGAGCTGTAGAACACACACCAAACTGCCCGTAATTAAAAAGTAGTTTGGATCTGGCTGTGAAGTACGTGTGGTTGTTGGTGGTGTTCACCACACCAGATTTAACTTAATTATAGTGTTGTTTAGTTTCTTTTAAAGTTTAGTTTAGATTCACAGAGAAGCACCAAATGTTGTGTGGCCCGTCTAGCCCAGAATGCAGCAGGGTGGCACCATGGACGAGCTAAGCATTAGACATTTAACAGAGGTGATATACAAAGTGGGTAACTGGGAGTCAACCCTGCATTTTAGTAATTGGGTTATATGCATATTATAGTTAGGTTCTTTGAAGAGAGTGTGTATTCAATTTTTAAAAGATGAAAGAAAATAATATGAATAGTATTTTATTAGCCTTTTCTTAGTATTTATAATACATTCTTGTCAAAAAAATTTATTTACAACTTGTTTATGGGTGGTTTGTGTAATTCTTCAAACAGTTGTTGAGCATTCCATGTGCCAGATAGTATGCTACGTATGGTTGAAACTGAACAAAAATGTGTCCTTGGGCTCAAAAATTCTTTTTACTACTGAGGGGTTTGTTTTTAAAACTGAAAATTTGAATTAATTGTGGGGTTTTACGGAAGAAGTTGGATTCACTCATCCAAACTTACAGTCTGCTAATCTGTGTTTGTCATTTAAGGGTGATATAGTTTACCATTGCAGCTTCAAACCCCTCCCCCAAAAAGAATGTTAAAATTGCACAGTTTTGATTAGTATGATATTTGGAATTTTAAAACTAAGAATTTATGCCCCTTCCGGGGAAATGGTTTGATTCACCAGGATGAGAAGTCTTTTTTAGCAATAAACCAATTTCTCCATATTCCATTCTACTTATTTTCACAGGCATGATTTTAACACCTTAAATTCCAAGAAAATCTTCACTGCAGAGTCCACCGTCTGCAAAGAATGCTTAATTTGTCTTTTTAATGATTCTCAAACTGTGAGCTAAGAAGAACCGTATTTTTCTTTGACTGCAGTTTTAAAGCTATCTCTGTTGGCAAGTTCTTCCTAAGGTCTTCACTAAGGAAATTCTCCAAGCAGATGTTCTCATGCTCCAGTTGTGTTGCTTTCTCTTTGCTGCTGTGGATTTTGTAACCACTTAACCAGGTCCTCCTTTCCTGACCGTTCATACTCATATAAAAGCATCAGATCCCATTAGGTATCCTTACCTATTATCACAAGGAATGATCAGCACTAGTTGAATTTTTTTTTCTTTTTTTTCCTGTTATGTGATCAAATTGAAGGATATGTATAAGACATACAGGTTACTTTTTTGCTTACTGCCACCTACTTAATATCTCTTTCCTTTTTCTTTTAGGTTGTTTGATGTGTGCACAGTGTCACGAACAGACAGAGAAACCAAACTAACATTAGTGTTTGAACATGTTGATCAAGACTTGACCACTTATTTGGATAAAGTTCCAGAGCCTGGAGTGCCCACTGAAACCATAAAGGTACCACGAATCATCTTTCTGCCTGGTCAAACAGTCACACTATTATAGTTTATTAAGCAGTGGCATTCCTTCCCTATGAAAATTGCCAGATTTAGAGCTTTTGGAACTTAATATAAAGTTAAATGTATCTAATATAACTAAGTGGAATGTTTTCAGGATGGGATATAGTCTAGTTCATTAATTTTAGGGCTCACTGGGAAAACCCTTTAGTTCTAATACTTATTAAAATTATTGAAAATTATTTACTTGTCCTTATCTGGCCCTAACCTTAGAAAGTATAATGTAGTAAATAATAGCTCAGACTTTTTCCGACGGTTCATAGACTTTGAAGGATATAATTTGAAACATCATCCATAAGCACACTGAATATCCTAATTGTTTACTGGTTCTAGGACATACCTGTGCTATATAAATCCGAAATACTGGTTGTTAGGCCCTTCTTTCTCCATTTTTTCTCAATCACAACATTTATAGGAAGCCTAAGTGCCAGGTACCACTCCAGATTTTTGGGATTCAAAGATAACTTAAGACTTCTTAGAGGTCAGCAAGCTAGATACAGTGTATTGACTGGAAGTCCATTCTTCCTTTAAGTCTAATGGAAAAAGCTATTTATAAATCTGTTGGTTGTATTTCTGTGCTGCTTAATTGAACTTCCCAGCAGATCTTTTAAATCCATGCACATCATGTGCAGGTCTTCATAAAGACCCTTTTGTTTATGCAAATTAGCTGACTTAACTAAACAGACTCCTTCCTTACCTTATCATTCATTGTTTAGAAATGAGTTACAGAATTCAGCGTTACTTTAGATAGGAGTTCCTAGATAAAAATAGTTTATCTTCTGAACAGAGTAAGAAATGTCTTTTACTGATGGTTACGTGGTGTTCCCAGATACTGATACATTTAGAATTTGACATATTGACTGATTTATTCCTTTGGTTTTAGACTAATAAAGGATTTATGTTCTCCCACCTGGCTTTCATAAGAGAATATGCTCCTCAGTACTGGTCTCGTTTCTTCTTGAGCTGTTTTAAGAACACTCAGGCCCTTTAAATGTAGGCATTCCTAGCTACCTATTCTTGGTACTCTTCTCTTCTATCTCTGCACCCCTCTTTCCTCTCAAATTCTATTCCAGTCCTGTGTCTTCAGTCTCTCCTTTATAAGTTTGTCCAAAACTCAACGTTCAGCATGCAGGGCAGGGCATAGTCCCTTTTCATATACTCTGTTTTCTGGCCAAATTGTGCTAATCCCTATTCTCTTAGTGTGGCTCATAATTTCCAACTTCTGTGGCCTCCTTCTCATTGCCATTTCTTTTGCTCCCCACACCCCTGCCAATAACTACCTGCCTAAATTTTTCAAGGCCCTCCCCAGATAGCATTTGATCAACTTTTACAGCTGGGTGTAATCTCATTTGTCTTATGGCATTTGTTCTACATATTTCTACCTCTTTATCATGTTTTCTATCTCATTTGTCTTATGGCATTTGTTCTACATATTTCTACCTCTTTATCATGTTTTCTACCTTTAAATTGTGATTATTTGTGTCCATATCTTGCCTTTTCCTTCAGCTTTGTATCCTGACAGTCCCTATACAATGATTTCTACACATAGGTGCTCAATAAATAAGACATATTGCCAGCCTTTCTTCAGATATATAATTATTTCCAAGTTGTTTTTAAATGACTTCCAACAGCTTAAACATATACTGTCAAAATAATCATCAGCTTCTTCTGATTCAATTCTAAGTTCAAAATTACTGTTTTTGGCGGGTCATTTTTTTTTGGGCAGTGAGACAAGATAACCATGTATTTATATCATACATAGATGGTATACTGCCTATATAGATGTTCTGCACTTCACATTAAAATCTCCTAGGATGTTAGAGGCTGCAGAGTGTAATTGTTTGCAAAAGTATCTGTGTAGTTAAAATGATTGATAAGCCAGGTTTGATCAGGAAGGAGTAGAAATGAAGTGGGGTCGGGGGAATTCTCAAGGGTGGGGGTGGAGGGGTAAGCAGGGTAAGATGAGGAACGGGCAGAAAGGTGGTCACCAAAGTGAGGTAAAGGAGAGAGAGGAGTGGGGGAGTGGCTGAGCCAGGGGTGATGGGGGAATAGTGCTTGTTACCAAAAGCTTTTGACGAGGTGAGATATTAAAAGTTAAAAGTATTTCTAAGCTTCTCATCTGTCTGCAGGAAAAGGAAATGTCACTTGAATCTGTGTTGAACAGGAGATTCTCCCTGATGCTCTTAAATTTCTTCAGTCTTCAGGGCAGCACCCCCTCTGGTCCCTGTAGGGACCAAGTTGGCTGGTGTAAGGGTGGAGGTGGGGACGAGGAGCTCCGGTTATTTAAGGTTTGCGGTTAATGGTGTATTGATATTTTCATAGTAAAATAAAACTATGGTCAACTGAAATATTGCAGGCAGTTAATTTCTATGTTAATAGTTAATTGAATATTTTTTGCTAACTTAAAAGTTAATCACAAAACTATTTTTATTTTCATCCTTAATTTTTTTAAATTTTCTGAACTATTCTAATCTATTTTTCTTCCTTATTCAATGTAAGATTTTTTTTTTTTATCATTTGAGTGTTTGTGATCTTTTAAGGTCATTATTTAAAACATGAATAATAATTTAAAAGCATTATAAAACGATCAAATGTATAGTTTTAGGCTGAATATGTAATTGATACAAATTTATTTTTATTAAACACTTGTCTCTTTTTTTCCTGGGATTGGCTTCTTTTTAAGAATTGATTTGCAGGATAAACATCTGCTAAGTGGGAGCTTCTGGCTAGTTGAGGTTCTGGTTAATTGAGTTTTTCAGGCACACAACCAGAGAACAGAAATATTTCGTTGTTGTATGGGCTCATTTATGAGATATCTCAGTAACCAGATCAAGAGAATATTGTTATTATGAACAACCTATTGGGAACACAGAATTGGATTCTTTATATAGAATGTTTTGTTGTAATAAGAGTTTTTCTGAATATACTTGTACAAATATTTATTGAATATTTACAGGGAGAGTTTTCTGCTGGGCACTTGGGGACACAAAACTGAGGGGCTGGCCCGGTGATGCAGCAGTTAAGTTCGCACGTTCCACTTCAGTGGCCCGGGGTTCGCTGGTTCAGATCCCAGGTGTGGACATGGCACCGCTTGGCACGCCATGCTGTGGTAGGCATCCCACATATAAAGTAGAGGAAGATGGGCATGGTTGTTAGCTCAGGGCCAGTCGTCCTCAGCAAAAAGAGGAAGATTAGCAGTAGTTAGCTCAGGGCTAATCTTCCTCCAAAAAAAAAAAAACTGAATTAGTCACGAAATTGCTCTCAAGGTCCTTAGAGTATAAGAGAAGAGATAAAGTACACATAGAACCATGTGGTACACATTCTCTGTGGTTATTTAAATAGTTTAGGGGGCATTTTCAAGTTTATAAAAAACTTGTTTATGAATAAGCACAATGTATAGCTGATTCTTTGCATTTTAGTATCAAAATATTTTCTAAAGTGTTCTTCAAAATCATAGACATTAGTATTGATATTGTCTTGCATGTATCAGAACATGCCATGTTGCAAAATAGTTATAAATATGTAAAATATTTTAACATGAAATAGAAATAGAAAATCAAGAAAAGACCTCATGTGGCCGGCCTGATGGCATAGTGGTTAAGTTTGTGTGCCAGGCTTTGGTGGCCCAGGGTTCGCAGGTTCCGATCCCAGGCACAGACCTATATACCACTCATCCAACCATGCTGTGGCGGTGTCCCACATGCAAAATAGAGGAAAATTGGCGCAGATGTTAGCACAGGGATAATCTTCCTCACCAAAAAGAGGAAGATAGGCAACAGATGTTAGCTCAGGGCCAATTTTCCTGACCAAAAAAAAAGAAAGAAAGAAAAAATTTCTCATATAAGACCATTTAGGCTAAGGGAATTTTCCTCAACCACTTGTCCCCCACAGTGTTTTCTGTGACCCTCTTCACCTGTTAGCTCACTTAAATTCAGAATATTCAAGTGTATGTTCAGAACATAAATTGTATTAGGTGGGCAGTACTTGCAAAAAACTGAGATGCTCCATGATCTCTGTCTAGGTATTATAGAAGTAAAATCTTTTAGTTCAGTGCCATTTTTAATCAGTGTGTTTCTTAGAAAAAAGCCTGCGATGGGCTTATTTTCCCAGTTTACACAGATCACGTAACAATTTTTCAAATGCATGTAAATACTATTTGTTTTTAAAAAGTAAAAAAGTCAGAAAAGCACCCCTGAAGCCCTGAGTATTTGTTAAGGTTGGTAGTTGTGTGAACTCTTTGAGGAAATTCTGTAATTATTGTATGGTAGTCATATCAGACTTCAGTAAAGTAAGTTAAGAGCATAGGCCTAAACTGAAAATTGTCATTGAGAGGCTTGAGAATAAAATAAAATCATAGGTGATTCTTTCCAACATTTTTAAATACACCTTATTCTGAAACACATACATACATCTTATTAATACTTCATCTTGAGGTTTTCTTCACATTCTTTAATCTCTTTTCTTGATGTCCTAAAGAACGTCCTTTTTGTTGATGGTCACATTCACTTCAGGGAGCCTGTTGCCTGCTATACTGTGAAGTCATGAACACTCACATTTTACCTCATAGGCTTATCATTGCCATCTCTTGCTTTCCTTTTTCTAATTCAGAATGTTACCTTTTGATCTGCTTAATTATGGAGGAATTCAGTGCCATCTTTATGAATTTTTATTTGAGATTTGTTATTGTCTTCTTGCACCTAGACACTTAAACTTATGAGGCAATAATTAACAACTTAATTATTGTCTTATTTTGTTCTTTTAGAGTTCCTGGTAAATTTAGAATATCTGGGCTTATATAGCCCACCTTTATGGGGGCTTTCTAAGAAAAGAAAGGATTTCTGGATTGTTACTTTTTCTCTTTCGTGCCTTTATCTGCTATTTTATGATAGGGGATCAGAAAGAACTGTAAATAAAAACCCTCACCTTGTGCCTTAGTCATTTGTAACTTCTACTCAGAAAAAGAGCTATATGGCAGGATATATGCGGTGAGAGACTCCTATGTAAAATCTTTTGCTCTCCAGGCTTTCAAAATGTAATGCCCTCTTTTATTCATTTGTTACTTAGGCTTGCCTATATAGTACATTATCTCTCCTACTATGTGACCTGGTTTCTCAGCTATCTCATAAACTCTTTGAGAACCTAGTATCATTTTTTTGGACATTCTGTGCACGGAACATGTTTGATGAAATTGGCAATATAATTTCACAAGTAGAAATTTGAGGCACTGAAAGGTCACTCAGAAGATCAGTTGCCTCCCCAGAATAGCACAGGGTTCTTTAAGCTCAACACCATATGGCCTCTTTAGATGACTCAATCTTGGAATAAAAATTATATTTTATTTATGCATCTCTATGATAAGTGAATTCTGTAGGGCTTGAGAAAGCCAAAAAAACTCAAGGTTTCTGTGTCTGTATGGGTCATTTTCTCTATGAATTAGATTTCATTTTATCTTCAATTGAATGTTTTTTTAGAGATTTCTGTTGGTTGTAATATTTTTACGAGGAGATAAAATATACTATTAGGTTTATTTTACGAAATCCAGACTTCAGAGACTGACACACACTCTTAATAGCACCTGTTTTCTGCCTCTGGGAAATATCTGTTTTCATGAATAATATGTGCTTGCAGTAAACAGTGGCTCTGGTGTCAGTCTGGGATGCCCAGGGCTGATTCATCTTTCTCTGTCTGACATAATGCAAAGTGACTGACTGGTCCCCTGTGCTGCAGATGAGGAAAGTCTCCCAGAGCCTTCTCTCCTCTTACCCTTAAAGCAATCAAGCCATGGCCCCTCTCGGCTCCTGGTGGTCCCCACTTTGCCTGAATTATGAGCAGGTGATTTGTCTCATCTTTGCAGGACACAGAGCAAATTAACATGAAAATATCGCTTCTCAGAAAACAAGGCAGGCTTGAATGCCCTGTCGCTGCTGGTCATTAGCCATCTGCCACCGACACTCATACTCTGTTTATCACATTTGAAATTCAGAGCAGATGTTGCATAATAAAGTAATCCCAAAAACAAGGCAAGAAATTCAAAGAACAAATACTCCACAATAGCTATAAGGATCCTGGAAGGAAATTTTGTTCAATGTAATATCATGGCTAGACTAACTGAATAGACCATGTTTTTTAAAACTCACACACACACACGCACACCTCGCGTGATGTTTAGTGCAAACTGCTTTTCATAGTAATATGAAATAATTTTAAAAGAAAGT
This sequence comes from Equus przewalskii, assembly GCF_037783145.1. Lineage (NCBI taxonomy): Eukaryota > Metazoa > Chordata > Mammalia > Perissodactyla > Equidae > Equus > Equus przewalskii. The sequence goes on along the minus strand of NC_091834.1, from coordinate 36,533,636 downwards.
ACATATTTGAAAGATGCCTGAGAGGACTGTTTAATGAAATTAATTTTAATAGGCAAAGTAGAATGTTGTAATAACACTAGTTCTGGTGCAAAGGACCTCAAAGGTCAGTCATGCCAGTGTTGATTTTTACTCTAAGATGAGCCTTGACTTAAAGCAATTGGACTTAAAATAGTTCACTCCTGTAGTACAGTTGGCTCTCTTAGGGCTTGTTGCTCGACAGTGTGGTTTCTCAGACAGTTAATTTTCTTCTTGGTACTGAAGATCCTGTGTTCCCTTTACCCTTTCCCTCCATGGCCTCCTCCCCACAACTGCCCCACCACCCCCGCTCTCACCACCCTCCCACCCCCACTCTCTTAGCTTCCCTGGGCTCTGCATGGCTCTGCCCCAGCTTCCTCTTCAGTCCCTGGCTTTTGGCTCTCTCCAGCCTGAGTCCTAAGAGTCTTTCATTTTGGTTTCACTCCCCTTCCACATTAATGTAGCATTCGATAGAATTGGTTATTGTAATGTTTTATCTAATCAATTTAGGCGCATTCTAGACCTATAATGTCTTTTAAAAAGCACATCATTCATAGTATATTAACTATTCTGCTTAGAGGCATTCTACTTTTTAAAAAAACAGGAATCTGAACTTTCGTCAGGAATGTAACCTATATTATAGTTTTTCTCTGTGGAAAGTCAGCTTTTAATATAGTCTTTTGGCTCAAAAGAAATGTTTTCTCCACACAAACCACACCCTTACCAGTGTATATGCTCCCCACACACAGAATTTGGGGAGTTTTTTTTTTTAAGAGGACTATCAGGTATATCAAAAGCAAAAGTTAAGTGGCCAGTCTGAGAGTAGATAGAGGGTTAGATCAGAGTAGGGCCACAGCATTAGCCATTGATTCCAGAAGGAGAGATGATCGAAAGGAAGGGGGAGTCAACACTGAGTCACCCCAAATTTAGGGGGAAACGTAGAGTGCGTGAACTGCAACGGTGGTAACTTTCACTGATTCAATGAACTTCCACAGGGGGAACATTTTTAGGTAATCTAGATTTTGAGGACTCTCCCAGAAACAAATCCTTGAGCAATTTCCCAAGCTCTTATAGTAGAAATTATCAGGAGAAAGAGGATAGAATTATGCACATATGTGATTATCTATAAGTATGTAATAACAAACCATAGCAGTTGTTTAGTGGTTTGGTTTTTTTCCCCAATAGGAAATATGAGTTTTAAAAAAACATGCTATTGTGTTTCTAAAGGTACTATACGACCGACTCACTAAAATAAATTCTGACTCGCTAAAATAAGCAAATGACACTTTGATCAAGTGTCTTGTAAAGATCAAGATCTTTAGAAAATATTTCCTCACCTTAGGCATTGAATGTTCATAGAGTCCATTAAAAAGTTGCAGGCAGTATATACCCAGTCTGTGTCAGACAGAGAGCAGAGTGATTCTCTGCATAGAAGAGGGCTATTCCTCACCTAAGTTTAATGTGGGCCTAAGCTCTCTGTTTTCAGTCTCCTTTCTGGCTCTCTTCCTCTAAACATTGGAATATCCAAGGCTCCACCCTTTTCTCTTCCCTGTCTACACTTTCGGGCCAGGTGATGTTGTTCAGTCTAGAATCTTCAGATATCATTTATTCTTCAGTCTGACCTCTCTCCCTTGCTCGAAATGTGTTATAGTCAACCAGGCATTTGAGATCTCATCACTAAAACGTTGTCCAACAATCCTCTCCCCAGCTCAAACCTTCCCCACCTGCCCAGCTGTTTCAGTCTCAAACCTCAGCATCATTCTTGGTTTCTTGCCTTCCTTTACAATCTTCGTCTAATCCATTAGCAAGTACTTTTGGTTTTGTCCCCAAAAGATATCCCCAAACCGACTACTTTTCAATATCTGCGTTGCTGAAGCTCTAGTCCAACCCATCAACCAGCTTCTTAACTCAACATGCTGCTTCCACTCCTGCCCCTTTGTAGATCATCCTCTGTATACCAACCAGGGGGACCTTATTAAAATGTAAATAAAACTATTACTCCCCTACTGAAAACTTTTCTCCAGTGGTTTCCTATGAAGTATAGAATAAAATCAAAAGTCCTACATGATCTAGTGCTCTTCCTGCCTACCTGCTCCCCACCCCCCAAACTGCCTCCGCCCTTCTCCTGGCTCACTGTTCTTCAGCCACACCTGCCTTCTTTGTGTTCTTCCAACATGCTCGCTGCTCAGAATGTGTGTACTTACTATTCATCCTGTTTGGAACGTTCCACGCCTCTGCCTCCCAAGGCCCACAAGTGGGATGCCTATTTCTCATCATTCTAGTCTCGACGCATGTCATCTCCTAAAGCTCCACATCTAGTTACGGTTTACCACATTACACCCCATTGTCCTATTTTATTTTCTTCATAATGCTTAGCTGAAATTATCTCATTCATTTTTTTATGCTGCTTGTTCATGTTTCCCAACTAGAAGATAAGAGCTTCGAAGTTAGGACTCTAGTTTATTGCAGGATCCCCAGTATTAGCATACTGTCTAGAATATAGAGGACTCTCAGTAAACATGTGTTGGTCACTATACTAGGTGCTTACCTTATTAATACCCTCTAATTAATTCTGAAATGTATTCCCATTGTACAAGTGAGGAAATTGTAATTTTTCAAGGATAGATTTTATACACATACATATACACACACAAACGCACATATATATAATAGAAAAATAAGCTAAGAGTATGTCCTGTCTCCACTCCACTTGGCTCTTTCACATTGATTTCTTTATGGTGGGCAGGGACACAGGGAGTATCTGTTTTATAACTAAGGATTTTCTTGGTCGGCTTGGTTTAGATATAGTCTAAAACCAATAACTGATCTCCACTAGAAGTGTAAGGCATTTTCTCCTTTAATATAGTACTGACTTAAATAAATTCCAGAAATTGCTCTCTTTCAGTGTTGAACTCTGTTAAATATGTTTTATGCTAAGGATGGGAAACCAAGTCCAATGAAGAGATTGATTGATACTATGAATCTTAGACCCCATTCTCATTTCTCAGGGGTATATAGCTAAAAGATAATTTCGTAGTTATGCATTTTTAAGCATTTAAAGATAACTTTCCATATATTCACCATTGTAGGCAAAGTTACTCCCCATCCCCACCTTGAGCAGCAGCAGCTTCAAAGAGTTAAGTTACTTTTAAAAATGTAATTGAAAAACCTGTGTTTATTCATTCGGATTTTTATCATTCTCATCCAGAAATTTCAGATACCCATATATGTATTGTGGAGTTTGGAAGTTAAGAAAGCACCATTCTGCTAGAGCAATTGCTAACAATCTGTAATCACTAAATTTTAAATTAATGAAAGACATATAGAGAAGATATCTATTAGTTTTCTAAGATAGTGTCTCACTCCTCATTCCTAAGCAAGGTGGCAAGGATTAAACAGTCCTTTCATTGCAGTTAAAATCATTATTGGTTCTAGTAAATATTTGTTGAATGAATAAGTGCTTTCACAAACAGTTGTGTTTCTGAAGCCTTGAAAACCCTATAATGGCAGTTATGAGAATCAAATATCTCTAGCATATGAAATAGTGTTGCAGTTACTCTCATTCTGCTCTTCCTCATTATCACTCTCAAAGACAAACTTCTCCAAAAAGATTGACTCCAATGGAAAATCAGGAGAGTTTGACCTGAATTTGAATTCACATATTTAAATCAGGACCTTGATGCCAAGCATCTGGACACTGTGACACTTGAAGTCTTAGGACGTGAAAGAGAATTCCTTGACTGTTAGAAATGATCAAGTATAAATCTAATCTCTAAAAACTCTGGCTACTACCATACAATGTTAAGCTTAATTTAGGTGCCTGGAAAACAGACTAAACCCAACAAATTTTGCAAAAATGAGTTACTGTCTAATAAAGGGTTAATGAAGTTAGGTAAACATAATGCTTTTTTTTTCTCCAAGTGTGGTCAGTAAATCGTCTGCATAACCACTGCCTGGGGTGGTCACGTAAAATGACAGCCTTGCCCTAACCCTAACAGATTTCTCATTCCCAAATGTAGTCTCAGGAGGGAGTTTCCAAAAAGTACCCTCTGATGATGCTTATGGACACTACAGTTTAAGAAATATGTTCTACAGTCTGATACATGACACAGCTGGGAAATGGAAAACATCTCCCTTATATTCTGAGATGAGTCAACCCTCTGGAATATTTGCTTGCCTGTGCATAGGTAACGCCAGCCATTCAGAACCACACAGGTGAGTTCAGAACCACACCCAGGTGAGTTAGTTATGGCATTTTAACTGAAGTCGCCCATATAGTATATGATACTTGTTTAAAAGCACACAAGTTTTGTTCCTTAAGGTGTTTTATTGGAAAACGCTAATTCATTAATATGAATTAAAGAGAAGTCACTTAGGAATATGACAATTCTACCTGGAGATTCTTAAGCCACCCAGAAATCTATTCTTTTTAAAAAAAAGTGTTCATGACACATCATGATTTGACCTTTGAAAAATGCTTTTTGTTTCATTTCACTTATGTTTTCACAGTTCTCTGTGGTCCTAGTTAGTAAACCATTACCAAACCAGCAAGTGAAACTGGTCAGAATTCCTAACCCTGTTTTATTGATTAGGAACTAAAACTGTATGAAACTTCAGTGGATCATAGTCATAGATTTTTAACACTGACATGCCAACATGGCCAAATGTAGTATTCAGGTACTCTCTTTGAGGCTCATGCATTAGAAGCCACGAGTGCTCATAATTTCTTCCACTTGTGGTTCTAAGCCTTCAACAAATATAAACTAGTAGCTTTGTTGATTTTTATATTTACCATTGCTCTCTGCTGTCCCTGACCATACTTGTTCATTTTTCCTTTCTTGGACAAAACCAAAGAAATAGTTATCATTCTACTCTAGTATAGTCACACCATTTTTAGATTAGAAAGCTAAAATAGAACATAGCAGGGATTTGAGGACCACAGGGCCTAGGAGGTTTCACTATGAATTAAGTTTAGGAACTGCAACGTTAAACGTCAAGGCTGTTGAACAATCAGATACTGAATGACCTGGAAACAGATATCCTAAATTGAAAATGTTCTATGAATATGTTTAGTGTGGAATGAACTCTTGAAATGCTCCTTGTCGACATTTTAATTTCACTAATATATCACATTTTATTGTTCAAATCTGGAACTGAGAAATTCACCATTACCCATAGCTGAAGACCTGAGGTGTTTGCTGAGACGAAGATAGTGTAAAAGCTGTAGGTGAGGGCCCTACTTCCCTCTGCCCCCTGCCTCTATGAAAATACATTCCGGGTCAGGAGGGTGGGAGTACAAGAAGAGGGAACAAATAGGTTGGTGGTAACAAGAGGAGAATTGATTGAATAGGTCCCAGGAAAAAGGAGAAGATTTATGTATCCTCAATAAACCCCCCAAAAGTAGCTTTTTTTAAAAAAAGCACATGATTATATTGAGTGTAACTATCTGAAACCTCACATTACCAACTTTCGTTCCCCGATTATGATTAATTTGATCATAGAAATTTATCTTGTAAACCTGAAGTCCTTTAGTATTTCACTCAGATATTAAAGATGAATTGATTCATGTCTTCAGTGCAAGACTATATGAATCCAAATAAATGACATCCAAGGACATAAATATTGATTGTTTTGTCTTTGACATCATCTGTTATAAATGTTGCCGTTATACTTACAGCCTGTGATATGCATCTCATTGTTGCTATAAGATCTAAATAAAAACCCTTAGGAACTGGGAAGAAAGTAAAATATAAATTTCATTAGAATGAATTAAGAAAAGAGTTGCATTTTGGTGTCCTCCCAAGTGGAGAGATTTATGAAAGCATCACACACCAAGAGAAAGGACTTCTTTGCTTTTCTGTTTCAACTCCACCATCACTTTCACCACCACAGTTTCACAGGACTTCTTACTTTATTTATCACCAAGTTCCATAATTAACATATGGTTCATGTTATTGATTTCTCAGGTTTCAAAGTAAAATAAATTGAGCTTTCTTCCACATTTAGAATATACAGTTTTTTTAAGGAACTCTAAACAAAGACACGCATTATTTGTAAGTTAGAGAGCAGCTGCCAGAAAACAGAAAATTAGGAATGGAGTCATGGGTGAAAGAATGGAGATACTGTTCAGAGGTAACCCTTTGTACAGCAGGAAATTTTCCTTAGAAAAGAGACAGCTGAGTTTGCTTGTAAATTTTGCTAGAAACAGGCCTGATTTAGTAACATTTAGTGCTGGTTAGGAGGCTGAAGACAGCATTTCAGCTTTGGATACCAAGCAATTGCTCTCTTTTATGGTTTTGTATAAAGTCTAAATACTTTATAGTTTTAAAAGGTACATATGTATGGGAGGGGGTTGCTATTAATTTTTTAATGAATAGAATAATAGATAAGCAAATATCAGATCTGAGAGTAGTGAACAGTTTTCTAAGCATAGAACAGTAGAAGTTATTGCAGAGGAAATAATTCATAGATTAGACTGTAAAAATTTTAAACTTAAAATATTATAGATAAAACTAAAAGGTAAATAAAATATTTGCAAAAAATAAAGCAGAGGTTTAATATCCTTAACATATAAAAAGCTTTTACAAACCAATAAGAAAAAGAAAATTACCTAATTTAGATATGGATAAGGAATATGAAAAAATTCACAAAGAAATACATATACACAGAATGGGTGGTAGATAGGTGGGAGAAATATTCAACCTCACAAATAATGAGAGAAGAAGTTCACATTAAAATCATAATGTACCATGATAGGAGATGACTCAATAAATTATGAAAAGTCATTTAACAGAATGATTTTTCAAAGAAAATTCATTTTTGAAGACTAATTGCCTAAAGAAAGATGATATTCAAAGTGTGTATATAATATCCCAATTTTGAAATATATTTCAAATACATGTGTAGAAAACTAGGAGGAAATATACTAAAATAATAAGTGTATATCTCTCTTGAGGTATTGTGGGTTGTTTATATTTATGATATAAAATGAGCATGTACTGCTACAACATTAAGCCCTATGAAATTGTCAGTAGTCAACAGCTTTGCCCTACAAAAATGGTGATTTCATATAATTCAATCTAATATTTTTATAATCTGACAAAGGGATGTTTTAACAAGTGTTTTAATGGAGAATGCCCTCTATTACAGAGAGATTGAAGTCTTTATATCTGAATCTTTTCTATATAGCCCAACATAAGAAAGAACCATTTCATTTTCTGTTACACAACACAATAGGACAGACTTTGTAAAATAAGCAATGTGCATACATCAAAAACATTTAGTACTTGTTTATTGATACTGATGATATTGATAAAATGGCAAACATTGAAAGACTAGAAAAAAATAATGTGATAAGCTTTCTAAGAAGTCTTACTGACGCCATTGTTATTATTGCCTTTAATCTTATTGGCCTTTCACCATTAAATAGTATAATTGGTCTATGCAGGAATTTCACTCAATTGTAAATGGAAGCAATTGCTGGTGAGTAGTAAACTTTTAAATTAATGTCTGCATATAGAATAAAGTAAAGTTACAAGCCTATTTTTACTACAGTGGCAGGCACTGGTGTGGGTTTCTTTAATGATCTCTAGGTTTTCAATATTTTTTATTTGAAATCAACTTTAACTCCTCTTGTTAAAATGAGCTCATAACAATTACATTGTATAGTTAAGCAAAGGCTTTTTTGGGACGTATGCATTATTCTATGCCTGCTAGAAAAGAAATGTTTCTTTTTAAACCCTGAATTGACCTGTCCAGGGAGATTGTCCACAAATAGATAAGATATTGTGAATGCAGAGTTAGTTTAATGAAGGAGTGTCAGATGTCTTTCCAGTTTTTCCTGAAGTAAATTATTTAATTTGAGACTCGAAATGCTAACAGCAATCTTTGGAACATGCACTTGCCCTTACAATAACGTGAATGACTCCCTATCCACTTAAAGACAACCTCCATTTCTTCAAAACTAAGGCAGGGAAGAGGAGGGAAAGTGATGCCAAAGAAAGGGAATTTGGCTGTATGTTTATTTTTTTTAAGCTTTTTTCCCCCCTTTCTTTAAAATCTGTTGTCGCTTCCCATTGTGGCCCTTTGAACATGTGAAGATGAAAATAGACTAGTGTGGATGACAGTAAAATGAGAACTGTTGAGGATACATCATTAACAGAAAGATAAATACCTGCAACTTTGGTGGTCCCCTTGTTGGATTTAGAAAACTGGCATCTCCAGACACATTATAAATTGCGCTTCTCCCAGACTGAGTCATCTGTTCAGTGAGTATAAAATTTGTGTTCAAGCTTAGCCCTGTGAGCTCCTAAGCAGATGCTCTTAAGGTGGAGGCAACAGCCCTCGATGATAACCTGAAGTTTTGGGTGGGAGAGAGGCCCATTTCACTTGGACAGAAACCACTGAGCTTTCTTTCCACCAGCCAAAATAACAAAGTCCTAGCCTCTGGTGATTGATGAGCATGTTGCCAGGGGAAATGGACTGGAAAATCATCGCCTTGTCTTTTACTTGCCACAGGAAAGCCATAACAGAGATCGCTATTCTTCTTGTTCTGATAAGAGGCCTAACGAAGCATCCAGAAGGGCTGTGAAGCCTGGAAATGTGTTATATCCAGCTGCTTGCTGGATTGCCTTTTAAAATACGACTCGTAGTTCCCTAACTCACAAATGGAACATGTTTGCAGTTGGATAGCCTTTAACAAACCATGCAGCTTTTTGTCCACTACAGTGTGGCATGTGAGCTGAGAGAGGCTATTTTAATAAGTACAGGTATCCCCTATTTGACCTAAAAATATGCATTTCTAAAACGTATCTATGCAATCAAATTCCATGTGTAACATTCTTTTACTCCTTCTGGCATTGTTAAATTGGATATTTATAGACTAGAAAACCTTGGGAGCTCAGAAACAAAAGCTGGAGCTAAATTTGTAAATGCAAATAATATTTTAACTAATGAGAAACCATGTAAGAAGCACTCCCACAGCACACCTCTTAACAGAGCCCTTGGTGGTAGGCTACAGAGCTGCCACAGACGCTGTGGGCATCACACTTCAAGCTCAGGATTTCACCTGCACGTGTCTTCAGTAATATTTGCAGAGTCGATTCTGAGAGATTCCAATTCAGACCATCCAGTTGTCACGTAAGAAGGAATGTCTAACGTTGAATGGGATTCTTGTTTCTTAAGGTTTCCACATTGGTCTTGGTAAAAAGGACCTATTATTTAGACAGTATGTTCTCAGCACCCTTTGGATTGGAGTGTTTGAATTTTCATTAAAATATTACTTTGCTATCAGAAAGCAGGCATCCTTAAAGACTACATTGTCAGTGAACACTCACTGACAGACTCAGGTAGCATTGTATCATGTACTTTGGAAATGTGTTCATTTAAGAGATTAGTGTTTCCACTTCCATGACGTCTTCCTTAGCGTTTTTTCCAGGCCTGCATTCCAGTTCCCAATTAGAAATGTTTTAAAACTTTCCTAAATTCAGTAGATCTCTTACAGATTATATTTATAGAAATAATAGCCCATCTACTAGAGTTATTCCCAGAGCCTTTATCTGGTGGAAGTGGGCATTCATACTGATTTATTCTCTCTCTAGTGTTGTGCTTCTTGCCAGAGTAAGTTGGAGAATTTTGTTAATTGCATTTGTTGGTGGAAAGGTAGACTGCCTGTTCCTATACTAACTCTTTGTGGCCAAAGAATGACCATCCTGAGGCCACTGCTCCAATGTTGGCTTTGAAAAGCCCTCTTGGAAGTGGAAACACATGTTCTCCTTCTCCCCAGGGCCAACCTGGTAACACTGCAGGTTATGGCATTCTCTGCCCCTTCCATTCCCACCCAAAGAAACAAGAGGCAGGTCTGACTTAGACCAAAACCTGTACCTTCTTCATTTGCTGAATTCTCTGGTTGATGTGAGTGTTCCTTATTTTCTCAGACTGGCTCCATCTTCACATCAACTGGTACACTTTAAAACTTTGCATGGAGGAAAAAGTGAATTGAATAGATTCTTGTTTTCGTGAGAGTATCCACTACTTCAGAGCACCAAAATTTCACTCCATGCCATGCCCAGACACAAAGTTGAGGAGCCTCTTTGTTGTGCCTTTTGGAATGCCCTTAGGGCTTCCCAAATGTGTTATAAAATGCTTACCAGTGTAATTTTCCCATTACAAGTTTTCATCTTTCTCCTTAATCTTGACTTCTGAGTCATACACGAGATCCCAGTTAGGTGACTTTTCTTCTGTGCTTTTTTTTTTCTTTTTTTTAATTTATGTGCCTTTATTTGTTCGTCTGAGCCGAAATCAGCAGGGCCTAATCTATAACAGAGCCACCATTTAAGTGACCACCGGCTGAGTTTGATTCCTGATTATGTAAAGAGGAGAAAGTGGATCTTGCCAAGGTTGGGGCAGATTCCCCCACCTTGCAAAACGTTGCAGACAATTAATGGGCTTGAACTTGAGATTCTTTTGTGTGTGTGCTTGCATGTGTGAGAAAGAGGGAAAGAGATACCCCATGCACAGAATTTTTAAACTGGGCAGCACCATAGCAGTTAGCTAGAGGCGAGAGATGCCCTGTTGGCTCCTAGGCCTTCCTGGAAGCTGCCTGCTAGAAAAGCCTTCTTGGAGATGAAATGAAGCTCATGTGGCTTTCTTTTGCCTGAATGATGTTCCTACGCTAACTTATACCTAAGAAGGCGTCGGAAGAGGACTCCTGCTTAACATCTAAAGTGCTTTGGAGATTGGAGTCCTGCAGTTTGCCACTTAGGAAAATAAACCAGCATATTAACTCTCAGCAAATGCTACCTCCTTGGTTTGAAATGGTTTGTAAAGCATTTTCTTCCTGGTTTGTGCGCCCCACATTGTTTCGGCTCCTCTCATCACTGACCAGCTGGCTTGTTGGTGAATAGAGCTGTGGGCCCCTCGCCATGTTTCATGTGAGGTCTTGGCTGGGTGGCAAACAGGCAGCCTGTAGCCAGTGTCAGCAATTCAGGAGGAATTGGCACAGCAGTGTCCCCATTAATTTCTGCTTGTCACATACTGTCATGCAAGTTACACCAGAGAGGAAATGACCGTTAAAAAAAAAAGGTACCCTTGTGGCACTGGGTCCCCTCCAGACGTTCCCCGAGGTTAAACAAGTGGATACAATTAGCTCTACACAGACAGCTGCGGGGCCGGGAAAGCCTCGAAGTGGGCCCCACAGCAATGTGTCTTTCCTGTTAGCAAGGAGTGTCAGCTATCAACATCTGCCATATTTTAACCCTTCAAAGGGACCGGTAAATTAAGGGGAGCTATTATCCCACGCTCTGCTGATCATTATCAATCATAATGCCTTGGGAAATTACCACAGTGCTGCCGCCTTGGTGGCAGGTTTTGTCCTTTAGGGAGTGTTTTTTTGTGTTTTTGCTGGGAGCAGAGAAGAGTGGTGGGGGCGAAGTGGTTGGGGGAAAGAAGAGGAGAAACTGGCTCTTTAATCGTCGGTAATTTACTGCCACAGGGCAGGGGACTAGATTGGCAATAAACTCCTCCTCAGTTCAAACTGAAGTCGTTAAAATCGGTGGACTCCAGACGACTCCCATCGCCAAAGAGATCGATCTTGCTGACTGACTTTTGTCAGGCCATCTTCACCAAAAGCAATGGCGGCTTTTAGAGCACAAACAAGGGCTTTGGGAAATGAGAACCAGTTTTAGAGGAGGAAGGCCATCCAAGATGAGAAAAGAAACTCTAAAATAAATTAGAGGTTTTCCAAAACTGTTTTATTTTTTAAAGATTGAAATGATTAAGCTGCTGTTATCCAAATAGAGTCCTAACGTTTGTAAGCACTGTGCTTTAGGGTGGACTCGTCTGGTGAAGATCTGATGGCGGCAGGGAGGGACGGATGAGTGAGGGGTCCCATGTGAAATGATGTTTGCGGAAACTCAATTGTCAGAACTAATCATCAAAACTGTTTAGAGAAAAACAGAGAATTGTTTACTACCACAACAGATTTTGGGTTCGTATTTGTGTACTTGGAACTTTCCCTTCTGAAAAGATACCATTTTGCTTGGGGGTATGAGTATTTCTTTACCAGAGAAGTGTTCTGAAAATGATCAATAAAGATGACTAGAGGAGACATGACCTGATGTTCATCTGTATGATTGCACCAAGGACAAAACATTGGAGGGAAGAATCATACTTGGATTTCACTGAGTTCTTAGTGAATATTACTGAGGAAAATTCTGGCACCATTTAAAATAACTTTTAAGTGAGGGTTAGAAGCAATCATTAGGATAATTGAGTGGAAGTAACACCGTGTCTTGTTATTTAGACTCCATCTCTTCCCATATGGAAGAAGAGGTGGCGTGATCACCAAGGAGATATTGTCAATAGCGAATGTTAAAGCTAGTCCAATCCTTGGGTGTCATCTAGTCTGAGACCCTCATTTTGCAGCTTAGGAAACAGGAGCTCAGGGAAGTTAGGGACTTAGCTCAGGTCTCACAGTGAAGCAGAGGCAGAACTCAAGTCTCTCCTTCCCAGGTGAACTGTTGATATCATTCCATGGGCTGACTGAGTACAGCAGGAGTTACAACGATCTCAGCAGCAACCAAGGGGTCCCCCTGACCTGTTGACAGCAAAGAATAGGAACAAACCACAAATTTGAGGTAGAGGTGACTTTCTTCAGTAAGGGACACAGTCAACTTTTGCCATGATGTCAGGCTGTCAATTTGATGCACCAGTTTTAATTGGCCCTATCAGAGCAAGAGATGCCAGTTTTAAAAGATGATCTTGTTGTCCATAAAAGTATTTCTTAATTTTAGTGTCGATATATAGATCTGGAGAAATTTACCTCTTTACGTATTTATAATCTTTTAAATATTAGATTACAAAGGAGAATCAGTGAAGTATCCATATATGTGAGCCCACATGAATATGTGCTCAGTCCCTAACTCTGGGGTCTCTTCTTGCCTTGTAGATGAGTAGACTCTAGATGGGTTTTTCTATTATTCATGTTACAAATCTCTGATTTTAGGGCATAATCATTTTAGTGATTTACTTCTGTATGAGCTTAGATAAATACTGAAGCGTGTAATTTAATAAGTTAGTAAATGTCACAATTCGATGTTCAGAAATGGATTTATTCACCGTAAAGTAAATTCTTATTTCATTAAAAATGAAAACATAGAGAAACTAAATTATACTTATTCACGTTTAAATAGCATTGTTTTCTCAGAGTTGTTTCTTAGGCCTAATTTCAGGAATACAGGGTTAGGCTTCAATTGAAGCACATACCTGAAGATTGTATAGGCTCCAGAGGAATACCAGATGATTGGAAACAGGATAGCAGAGAAAATACCAATTTAGTGAACAATGATGAGCCAATTAGACAAAAAAACATTGGCTTGAACTTCATGGGAAGGCACTGAAGCATTACTAACTCCTGTGGTATTCAGAATCATAACATCAATCAAGATGAACCACTTTGCTGGTCATGTGTCCATAATATGTAATTTCATAAAAATTCTCTTGGTTTTGGCATTAATTAATAGTGACTGTATTTTATAAAATGGCGTAGTTCATTGAAAACACTTGCATTTAAACATGTCAGCTAAAAACTTGAAAATCTTTCCTGGCATTCATTAAAATTATAATTGCTGCGTTCTCATGGGAAAAAGTAGTTTCTCATTTTAAGTCTCGAAGTTTCGATAGAATTTGGTATAGCGTTTCATTTCACTTCTAGTCTTAATGACTCACTGCATTCTTTTCCCCAGAACTTATCCCTTGTTTACCCTCAGAGTACTCTCTGGTGTAGACACAGGCCTAGTGAAACAGTAAGCATGACTATTTTCATGAACAGTTGAATAGTTCAACTTCTGGACTGCCATTGGAAGACATTTTCTAGTCTGCAAGTTTAAGGAAAATTAACATTTCCTATACATTTATATCTTGATTGGATTTGGCTTTTTAAAATGATTAAATTCTGGGGGAACTTCTCAAGGCTCACCTGGGACATTCTCCTGCAGTTGGAAAGTAGCCCTGTCCTCATTTTACAGATGGAGGCACCTGGCATAACCAGCTACTTAATGACTTGCCCAAGTTCACACACGTAAAAAGCCAGGAGCTAGATTTGTGACTCTTGCACAATCCATTAGACTGTTTTCATCTAAGTCACTATAGTAGAATTAAATATAATTTGTATATCTTTTTCAGTGCTATTTAATGAGTAAGTCCTATTTACACTAATGTTTTAGAATTTCCATGCCCTGTGGGCCATTCAGGCAATTTATTTTTATAATTTTAATTATTATAAGCCTCTAAGTGTATAAAATAAATTTAGAAACAAAATAAAGACAGATACATTTAATTTTATTATTATTAAATCCCATGGTGTCAGTGATAGAATTCAGAAATAAAAGCTTTTCATTAGATATTGGCTGTTCATTACATATATTATGTTTTGTTTAACACCTCTAAAATTATATTCAGAGTTAAGAATATACTCTTATTTCTGCAGATTTACTTTTAAACCACTCAGGAATACATAGTGTGCTTTCAGAGATACAGCTCTTTCTCTAACACAGCAATCTTGTGAAAAGTTAACAGAACTGCCTACATGATAGCTACTTTTATGATATTTCCTCACAGATGTGTAAATTGTCGCCTATTTATGGTTGCTGTTGCCACATTAGGATAGTCTCTGGTTAAATTCTCTTCTCTCTGATGAAAAGATCCTGCCCACCCCAACCCCCCCTTTTTAAATTTTTGGAGAATGACACACGAACTTCAACACAATTGTCAATTAGAGCCCAACTTAGTTCAAGACAATAATTTATCCCAAACACCTCTTTTCTCTTAAAATATCAGTAATAATCTAGTATCTGAAATAGGAGATTCATCATCACCTTAAGACTTCTTGGCAGTTTTTCTTGTGTGAGTTAGTGTTTTATGCCTTTATTTGAGAACAAATGAAGGTGGTGAGAGACCACTGAAAATAGAATTTTAGTGTTCTGAAAAAATTGTTGTATCACATTGTTCCTCCAAACAGTTCAGCCACCACTCCTGTAATTTCTTTGGTGTTTTGTAGATATTAGAATCTGTGTCTACTTCCTTTGTGAAAAATAGGAAGGCCTCCCAGCCTGTAATTTTTACTATCAATTTTTGTAATCATCAAATATAATGCCCCTGTATAAAATATATCTCGTAGTTGTTTAGATAGTAATCCACACGCTGGCTCAAAACCTGGGAATAGTTTTAATAAGCCGTTATGAACTCTACCATTAAATATCATTAAATCCTTTTTTTTTTTTTACTTCGTTTCTGCCAGGTAAATTTTTATATCATGAGAGCTGCATTAAACCAAAACAGGGCTTGTAAAAACCTATTAGAATGCACTTGAAATTCATATTGCAAATGTAGCAGGACAGAATTTCAAAGCCACCATTCTAGTTGTTCCATCAGGTCGCAAAAGACGACTGGGATGTTGAAAAAGGCTCTCCTTTCACAGTGTGACAAACGTCCATTTCTTTGTTTTACTTTTCTTCAAAAATGGCTTGTTACAATAAAGTTTCGTCACCATGACTGTATATTATTCTTGTGTATATTATTCTTGTACAGATGTCATGTATATCTATCCTGTTCCCATTTACTCACAAATTACAAGAAATGTAATTTCCTAAATATGGTAAAGTGCCAACTCAACTTGAACTCTTAAGTTGACAAGGTTTATCTAGTAGGATCTACAAATTGAAAGTGTCAACAAAACTGGAGGGACCATTTTTAACGTATTCAGGAGGGCGTTTTTAAAGCTTTGAAGGCATCACTTATATACAAATCAATGAAGTTATTAAATTTTCAAAATTGGGAAATACCTTAGAATTTGTATAGCCCAGCCTCCCTACTTATGTTTGAGTTCCAAAGAGGTTGGATAAGTTGCCCAAAGTCATGAAGTTAGGACTAGTGCTAGAGCTGTAACCTGGATCCTATTGTATTCTAGTCCAGTGAACTTTCCAAAAGCCAGATTAATGTGGTTTTGTTCTCATTTATATAGAATTACTTCCTATAATAAAGACTTAATAGTTAAAATATTTTGCTATTGGTTTAAATAAGTTATTAGACATACGTACTTGCACATTCTCTAAAAACAGTGTTAGTGTGAACTTTGCCCTCATTTTTACTACCTAACCCCAGAATCCATATTGCTTTCTTTGATAGCATTTTCGTTCTTACCATTTTGTTCTCTTCAAGTACAGCCTCATTCCCAGTGTGTTTCTTATCTTCCATGAAGAGTTATAATGATTTCTGTCTGCCTATTTCATTTCAGTAATGCTCTTGCACTGTCAAAGTTTTTATGCCTAATTCTATTTCCCTGGTAGCCTCTGGCACAGTTACTTGTATATTTGCCAAATAAGGATATATGTGAAATAAACACATGGCTTTTATTCAATAAACTCATTGCCCCTCTTCTATATGTGAAGCACTGTGCCATCACAGGACTAGAGATGTCTAAAATAAGGAAAGCAGAATGCCTTCAAAAGCTTAGAGGACACACACGGCGAGTGCTACAAAGCAGTCAGACATGCCCTGTGAGTAGGTGCAGTAGAGGCTGAAAGGGTCAGAAATGCACACGTGATTAAAGAAATGAGTTTAGCATGCCCTACCCTGAAGAATTTCAGGTTTGGTTTTGGGCACTGACAAGTATTTTATTTTCTCAGTTGACTTAAGTTACAAAAATCGCCTTCAAACTTTGCATTAACATTCATTCATTGCACAGGTGTAGATGAGGAAGTGGGGGATGGAGGTACGAGAAGTTATATATTTTTGCCTTCTATGGAGCCTCAGGACTCAATGCCTCAGCTAGGCTTGGGGATGCAATACAATACTGAAAGGTCTTAAGGCCCAGGAGACACTGTCTGCTTGTTTCATTTTATTTGATGTGGAGAAAGAGAGTCCATGGCAACAAGACTCCTTGTTACTAGCCTTTTGACCTGAGCAAGTCACTTAACTTCTCTGATCCTCAGTTTCCTTATCTGTAAAACAAGGACAAAAATGTGCAAATCATATGAGTTTAAAATGTATAAAATATTTTATAAATAGTCCAGCATCTTAATCATATAAGGGATGATGATTGTTTGCCTGTGTACTTTCTGGCACCCACATGTACTTTTCAAATGTAGAGCACTAGAGTGGTCACAGCACCACAGCAAGGTCTGACCAGTGATGACGGTGACTTATCAGAATTGTCTCAAGTGATTCCAAGTAGGTAATGCACCAGAGGCCTTAATGACCCACCAAGGTCACTTGATCTAGTTGGTGTCCCAAAGGCATTTCTTCCTTCTGGTTTGGGCCTTCTTTGACTATAAAATGCCTTTCTGCATTTTCTTCCATATCTTTTTGCTACCTCCTGAATTATTGTAAAAGATCTTGAGATTCTCTGGAAAGTCAAATCCTATAAACTTTGATCTATGAAATTTCTAAATATAGAGCACACATTATACCATCATAATTTTAGGGAGTTGATTTTAGGAATTTTCCGTTGTGTACCGGCATACCTAAAAAGTGAAAGCCCTAGAGGCCAGCCTGGTGGCCTAGTGGTTAAGTTCTTGCACTCTGCTCCTGTGGCCTGAGGTTCGAGAGATGTGCTCCTGTGCATGGACCTACACACCCCTCATCAAGTCATGTTGTGGCAGTGTCCCACATAGAAAACGGAGGAAGATTGGCACAGATGTTAGCTCAGGGACATCTTCCTCAAGCCGAAAGAGGAAGATTGGCAACAGATGTCAGCTCAGGACCAATCTTCCTCACCAAAAAAAAAAAAAAAAAATGAAAGCCCTGGGAATAATATAGTATGTTTAACATCTGTGTATTTTCCCTCAATTTTTAGTCGTATTTTCCTGATGGCAGCTGACCAAATTGAAATGCTAATTTTTAAAATATTGTAGTATTTGATATACTTCAAATACCTCACCTTTTATTGGCATGCTTTAAATGGGAATAAGAAAGCCTATCTAGCAAAGAAACATATTCTAGTTTTGTATCTAATTTATTCTGTAAGTTCTCGTGCAGCAGAATATTCAAGCCATTGTGCTAAATAGTATAAACATATATAAACACAGTTTACAGAGAGTTTAAAATCTAGAAAGGGAAATATAACATCTATGGAGAAATAGCCACCACATAAGGCAGTAGATGACAAGTGCTATGTGAGTGTTACAGATGACAAGGAATTCAGGAATTCAGCGGAGAGAAAAATAAGAACTGGCTTCATGAGGAAAGCAGCACTTGTGTAGTACCTTGAAGATGTTGCTCTGCGACACGAGTGACACAAACCACAAGAAGCAGGACTTGGAAGTCTTGCTCAAAAGTGGCCAGTTTCCACTTGGGGAATGACAGCATTAGGCTAGGCACATCAGAGGGATGAGAACAAGAAGTCAGGTAAGCAGGAGAAAAAGGGACTTGATCGTATAGGCACTGGGAAATAACGGCAGGCTTTTGAGTGGGTGGCTGATGTTATCACTGTAGTGTTTTAAGCTGATTAATCTGGTGGTGATGTGCTCCTTTAGGAGAGATTACAACAGGAGATCAGTTGAAATGGTTGCTCCAGTGGTTTGGGAATGAGATAATCAGGGTCTATACTAGAAGGGTAGCAGTGGTGATTAAATGGAAAGAAATGAGAATTGTGAAGAAGGACTTGACAGGACTTGGTTACTTGTGCAGAGTAAAGGAGAAGCATAAATACATAAGGAGAGAGCAATTGTCAGTTTGGAGAAGAAGGTGATTATTTACTTCTGTCTTGTTGCATTTAGCCTGGAATTAGCTCAGCAACAGCTGAGACCCAGGTAACCTTTGAGGATTCATGGAATCTAGGAGAAGTGCCAAAATACTGGAAATGGGAAATGTTCTTTTTTTTTTTAAAGTTAGGGAATAAGATGGATTCTGCAAAATATAATCCAGCAACATTGATACTGGCCTCTGGTTATTAAATGGATGAGTTGTGAGCATATAGAAAAATAACTGGTTAATAAATATAAAAAGCTACCCACACTTCAATGTAATCAGGGAAACAAAAAGTAAAACAATAGTGAAATACTTCTACCATCA
Organism: Equus przewalskii; assembly: GCF_037783145.1. Classification (NCBI taxonomy): domain Eukaryota; kingdom Metazoa; phylum Chordata; class Mammalia; order Perissodactyla; family Equidae; genus Equus; species Equus przewalskii. Next base: position 36,514,553 of record NC_091834.1, on the reverse strand, counting down.
AATTAGGGCAAGCAAAAAGAAAGTACTGCTGGTGGGAATATAAATTGGTGCAGCATTTTGGAGGCAAGCTGACAGTATCTGTTGAAACTAAAAGTGGATATGTTCAGTGACCAAGCATTTCCACTTCTCAGAGAAACCCTGGTACTAGTGCAAGAGGAAATATGAATAAAAACGTTTGGTGTAACATTAATTATAATGGAAAAAAATGGAAACAACCTACGGGTTCATCAGTAGGGGGATGGCTGAATAGACTGTGATGCAGTATGGACTTCCATGTGACAATTTAAAAGACTGACACAGATCTGTAAGGAATTTCCTTTGAAGCATAGTATTGAATGAATAAAAGGAAAAAAGAGCCAATTTTAGAATTCTTGAGGACAGCCTGATTCCATTGATCTGAAGTACATGTATCATAGAATTCACGGAACCAAGTCTGGAAGAATATACAACAAACTGATAACAGGGGCCACCTCTTTGGAAGACACCAAGGTTAGAATAGGTGGTAAATTTGCCAGATTTAACAAATGAAAATATAGGATGTTCAGTTAAATTTCAATTGCAGATAAACAAAAAAAATTTTTAGTAAAGATGTGTTCTCTGCAATATTTGGGACATGCTTACACTAAAAAATTATTCATTGTTAATCTGCAATTCACATTTAGCTGAACATCTATATTTTATCTGGCAGTCCTAATAGGTGGTCAAGTAGAACTTTGACTCTCTGTTTAAGTTCTGCATATTTTCATAATACAGATGTATTCATATAGTATTCTTTGTGTGATTAAAAAATAAGATTTAAATGTATATAAAGAAAAATGTAATAATCACTATGAGTTAGCTTAGTTTCGTTAAGAAACTGTCCTCAGAGCTAGTCTCATTTTCATGTCAGATAGTATTGCTTAGGTGGTAGATTAAATAGTATAGCTATTACAAGAGTTTATTGAAAAAGACTCTAATTTAGGATTCCCAGCATTTAGCAGAGTGCCCACCATATCTTTTGCAATGTATTCAGTGAGTGTTTATTGGATGGCTGAATGGATAAATAAATTGTACTATGAAGCCTATTTTCGACCCAAAGTGAAAAAGCAACAAACTTCTCAGCAACATGGGTTCCTGGAAACAATGGAACCACATTTTTAAGTTTCTCATGAAAAAAGTATTTTCAAAGGAACCCTCATACACTGCTGGTGGGAATGCAAACTGGTGCAACCACTATCGAAAACAGTATGGAGATTTCTCAAAAAATTAAAAATAGAAATACCATATGACCCAGCCATCCCACTACTGGGTATCTATCCAAAGAACCTGAAATCAGAAATTCCAAAAGTCCCGGGGCTGGCCCCGTGGCCGAGTGGTTAAGTTCGCGCGCTCCGCTGCAGGCGGCCCAGTGTTTCGTCAGTTCGAATCCTGGGCGCGGACATGGCACTGCTCATCAGACCACGCTGAGGCAGCGTCCCACATGCCACAGCTAGAAGAACCCACAACGTAGAATACACAACTATGTACCGGGGGAGCTTTGGGGAGAAAAAGGAAAAAAAATAAAATCTTTAAAAAAAAAAAAAAAAAAAAAGAAATTCCAAAAGTCCCATGCACCCCTGTGTTCATTGCAGCATTATTTACAATAGCCAAGACGTGGAAGCAAGTGCCCATCAACTGATGATTGGATAAAGAAGATATGGTGTATATATGTCAATGGAATACTACTCAGCCATAAAAAAGAATAAAAACGTCCCGTTCACAACAACATGGGTGGACCTTGAGGGTATTACGTTAAGTGAAATAAGCCAGGTAGAGAAAGACAATCTCTGTATGACTCCACTCATATGTGGAAGTTAAACATGTAGACAGAGAGAACAGAATAGTGGCTACCAGGGGAAAGTGGGGGTGGGCACAAAGGGTGAAGTGGTGCACCTACAACACGACTGACAAACAATAATGTACAACTGAAATTTCACAAGGTTGTAAACTATCATAATCTCAATAAAAATTTAAAAAGTAAAAATTGCCTCTGGGCACTTACCTAAAATAACTTTTGAGAGTCTGTACTTCAATAAAGAGTCCTTTGCTGGAAAACAAAAAAACGTATTTTCAAGCTAGAATACGCTACCTCAACATTATCTAAGTTAATCTTTATAACAATCATGTGAGAATAAATATTGTTTTATTAAAGAAGAAACTAGAGTTCAAAGAGATGAAATACATATTTTATCAGTTCTTAGGTACCTCATATGGAAAGGCTTTTACTGTTACCGTCAGCGGGTTCCAGTCCTGATTGAGCTGTTATTGACTGCACACGTGCTTGAAAGCTTGCAGAATTAGTCAGTGGCTTGGATGAAAATCCTAGCGATAACAGTGGAGCTCTATTGTTCAACTGTCTAATACACTTGATCCTACAGGGGACAAAATTGTATGGGAAAACAGAGACATCGAAAACTCTGAGTGGTAAAGTAATATGAAAGAGCAGAACTATGAGTGTGAAGAAATTCTTGGAATATCTTAATCAAATTATTTCACTTAAATTTTAATTTTGATGTATGTTCAAGAATGATATATGATAAAAATCCAAATCTGAAGAAGTCTAAAGAGCCCTTTTAATATGTGTAACTAAAACTTCTATATGATAAGAAAGAGTTGTGTCATACTTTAATTGGCAGTCGTTTTTCTTTCTTAGTGATACATTAAAATAATGGTAAATCTTAAAATAGATGATGTTTTAGATTCAATGAAATACACAAATATACCCAAAGTCACCCATCAGGAAAGGTGCAGAGTCAGAACCTCCTAAGCACCGTACACTGAGTCACTGCAGTGAACCGTAGAGTAAAGGACACTTTTAATCTAACTTATAACTCACATTCAACGTTTTTGGGGTTTTTTTGAGGAAGATTAGCCCTGAGCTAACTACTGCCAGTCCCCCTCTTTTTTGCTGAGGAAGCCTGGCCCTGAGCTAACATCCATGCCCATCTTCCTCTGCTTTATATGTGGGATGCCTACCACAGCATGGCATGCCAAGCGGTGCCATGTCCACACCCAGGATCCGAACTGGCGAATCCCAGGCCGCCGAGAAGCAGAACGTGTGAACTTAACCGCTGCGCCAGCAGGCCGGCCCCTCAGCGTTTTGTATTTTAAGAAATTGATGGGGCCGTCTCCGTGGCTGAGTGGTTAAGTTTGCGCGCTCCGCTGCGGTGGCCCAGGGTTCGGATCCTCGGCGCGGACATGGCACTGCTCATCAGGCCACGTTGAGGTGATGTCCCACATCCCACAACTGGAAGGACCTGCAACTAAGATATACAACTGTGTACGGGGGGGGTTTGGGGAGATAAAGGAGAAAAAAAAAAAGAAAAAGAAATTGGCAACAGTTGAGACTTGTCAGGGAATTGTCAGTGATAAAAACTATTGTCATTAACATTATTTGGAGACAGTTTTATTCTTCCAAATGTTGCATAAGTAATGATAATATGTACATCCATGTGACACTTTAGTTTTCAAAGCACTTATACACATGCAAAGTACCTGGTTATTATAATAGGGTATGAGAAAAACGTGTCATCCTCCCACCTACCAACGAAGAAACTGATACAGGTTTAGGCGAAGTGGTTATCCTACCTAGAAGTAAGAAGAAGCAGATTCCAAAGGAAAACTGAGATCTCTCCTAGTGCGTGAAGCCTCTAATGATGAGCCTGCTAGAGAGGCCCTGAATAGCATGCCTGAACTGGGATGACTTCCCAGATTTGGATTATTATTGGAAAGACAGATTTTTTTTTCTAATTGAGGTGTAAGAGACATATAATAAAGTAAGTGCACTAATCTCAAGCATGTACATAGCTTAATGATTTTTTACTACTGTAACCACCACCTAGATCAAGAAACAGAACATTTCAAAGGCCTCCTCATGCCCCTTCCCAGTCTATAACCCTCTCTCTCCCTAGGAGGTAATCACTATGCTGGCTTATTTCATATAAAAGTGTGTACTTTGTGTATGGATAGCTTCTATTATTCGACATCATATCTGTGAGATAAATTTTTCTTCTTCTGTGTACCAGTAGTTCGGCCAAACAGTTTCCCAGGTGATTTAAACTATTGTATGTTTCTCCATCAATGCTATGGGTGAGTTGGTTGCTCCATATCTTTGCCAACACTTGGTGTTGTCAACTTAAACCATTGTAGTAGTGTCTTGTTATACTTTTAATTTTCAATTCCACGATGACTAATGAGGGTAAGCACCTTTTCATGAGCTCCTGGACATTTGGATTTCCTCTTGTGAAGGGCCTGTTTACATCTTTCACCATTTTTAAACATTGGGTTCTGTGTATTTTTCTAGTTGATTTGTAGGAGTTCTTTATATATTGTGGGTATAAGTCCTTTGTCAGATGTATGCAGTGCTAAATTCTTCTCCCAGTGTGTAGGAATTTGAATGAGATCTTTCCCCTCTCTCTTCACTCAGAGCATCAGGCATGATTTTGTCATCACTTTGGAACTCTCTTATATCTGAACACTTTAAAAAGATAGAGGCAAATGTTTCTCTAATGCCTTTTTAGCCTATTTTGACAACTCATGATATGGCATTCAAACATCCTATACTGGTACATTTTAAGTCTCCAGTAAAATATTTTTAACTACAAACTAAAGTTACATGACAGTTAGTGAAACTTCATAGCTAAGCTTTTAAATGTTAACAAACTTTCAATTTCCAGTGTGCATTTCGTCTACCAAAAAAAAGCTGAAAATACAATGCCAGAAGAGAAAAAAAGAGTTTTATGAACTTAAGGAAGAAAAAAATTCCTTTAGCCTATCTATTGTGCTGCTTTATAAATAGAGAGTGTATGTGTGTGCACGCGCGTGTATTGAGGGGTGTAAATACCATATTCTTCTTAGATGTACTACAGAAGTATAAAGTAGAAACACACTGCAGCCGTTAAGGAAACACGTGTAAGTAGTGGCACACCTGATACCTCTTGGCAAACCAACAATTGACATGTCTGACGGGGTCCACCGTGACCCTAAAATCTGTGCTAAAAAGTCACCTGTTTGGAGGCCAGGTAACACGTTTCAGAAAACATTTTGAAAGACTGTGTATGCTGATGCCAACAAACAGGAGGAAAGAAGCAGAGATTGGAAATAGTTGAGGTAAGATAAAGCCTTGTTGTGATGGGTGCCACTCAGGATTTCCAGATTGGTTATTTTGCCTGCAAACTCTTTATGCTTTTGACTCTCAGCCTAAAGAAAGTTTGGGTTGTTCTGAGAGGGCATTAGTGATCTAGCTTTTATTCTAAAATATTTCAACGGTTAAACTAAGAGTCTAAAAAACAACTCAATAAGTATTTGTGTTATTACCTCTTCCCTAAAATGCATTACCTTATTGTCTTTCAGAACCATCTCTAGCTTTTACTTTAAATATTAAAAGTATAAAATTTATTGAGCACCTATTCTTCTGTAGCATCTGTGTCAGGAAGTGGAGGTTAAAAAAGAAAAAAACCCAAATAAATTGTACTTAATTTTTAAGCTGCGATAGTCTCTTGAAGACATAAAACAACACTGCTAACTATAATTTAGAAAATGATATGTCGTTTCTTAGAAAATTCTGAAGCTTTCTGCTTTCTGTTTCTGTGGAATATTTTTTAAATGATCCTTGTAGGATTTTTCTTATTTCACAAACTTTATCAGAGACTTATTAAATTTTATATTTCCAAAAGATTGCTGGCTACTAACTTAAAAATTGTGGTTGGTAGAAGGGACATGTAAATAAATATGTATAAAAATTTAACTGGCAACTTCAAAAGAACACAAAAAAGTAAAAATCACTCACAATCCTATCACTTTAAACACTTTGCATTAAAAAAGCAGAAGTCTCTTCCTTTTGTTCCTCCTTGCTACTCCCACCTCCAGAGGTAACAACCTTTAACTGTAGCTCTCTCTCCTTCCAGACAGTTTCGTATGTATTCAGATAGGGTTGCCAGATTTAGGACATAAAATAAAGACGTTAGTTAAATTTGAATTTCAGATAAAGAGCAGATACTTTTTTCACATAGATATGTCCCACATACTGCATGGAACATATTTAAATTTTAAAAGTACTTGTTTTTCTGAAATTCAAATTTAACTGAGTATCCTATATTTTGTCCAGCCACCCTTGTGCAGACATAGCCACAGATCCATAAACATGTACACTTTTCTTTTATTAAAACAGAATGTAGGGGCCGGCCCCATGGCTGAGTGGTTGGGTGGGTTCACACGTTCCACTTCGGTGGCCCGGGGTTTTGCCAGTTTGGATCCTGGGCACGGACATGACGCCGCTAATCTGGCCATGCTGGGGCAGCATCCCACATTCCACGACTAGAGGGGCTCACAACTATAAAAATACACAGCTGTGTACTGGGGGGGCTTTGGGGAGAAAAAGGAAAAAAAATAAAATCTTAAAAAAAACAAACAGAATGAAGCTGTATGTATTACTCTAAGCTTTTCCTTTTCCTGTAAGTTTATCTGGTTTACATGTTAGAATACCCTGGTTCTTCCTAACGACTGCTTAATATTACATTGTAGACTCTTCATAACTTATTTAACCATTCCCCTATTGGTAGACATTTCAGGTATTATCTTTTTTTCACTCTTTCAAACAAAGCAGCATCAATCCTCTTTGTGTTGACCGATGATAAAGTTGTGCTGTTGGTTCTGTAGGATGAGTTCCTAGAAGTGGAATTGCTAGGTCATAGCATATTTTTAAAACATTGTTCATTTTCCTCATGCTTACTCGCTGAGGCCTGAGGCCTGAGCGGCTGAAGAGGGCCAGGTGCATCCGGGTCAGGAGGAGCTCAGGTGGAGCCCATACTGCCTGGTAGGCACCTTGCTTACCTCTCAGCATCGGCCTCCCCTCTTCCATTGTCAGCTCCATGGGACCAGGCACCGTTTTTCTCCAGCCTAGCACAGTGCCTGCCACAAGAGTTAGCTCATGACACAGATTTAGAATGAATGAATAATAGTGTACTTCAGGAGTTGCTGTGAGAATGAAATGAAATAATGTATGCAAACTGGCTGGGGAAAAAATAATGTCTGTAAAGTGCCTTTTTTATTTTTCTCACCCTACCCCCATGTCCTTCCTTAGCATTAAGGAGCTCTGATCTAGTGAGGGAGATGTCACAGTTACAGTAAAGTAGGATAAGTTCTGTATCAGAACTATACTAAGAGTTCTGTGGGATTATAGAAGGGGGGTGCCTACCTTAGACAGTGGGTTTGAGGAGAATTGCCAAAGACTTGGCCAAGATCTACTTAAAGTAAGTCTTGAAAGACAAATTGGGAGGATCCAGAGAGACAGGAAGTGTGTGTTGGTGGGGTGGGGCAATGGAGGGGACATCCCAGGCAGAGGGAACAGCATTGCAAAGGGCCAAAGATATAACAGAGCATAGAAGTAGTCAGAAATGAAACCAGAGGTAGGAAGCAGACATTAGGTTGCAAGCTAAGTTATACCTTTGCCTTATAGTGAACAGTAGGAGACTTTTATATGATTTACATTTACATTTTAGAAATATCATTTAGTCAACACTGGAGAAAAGATTAAAGATGCTTAAATCTGTCTGTGTCGGAACATTATTGCAGTCATCCAGGCAAGGGAGAATGGTGACTTGACAAGGAATGGGAGAGAAGGGCTGATTTGACAGGTAATTTGGTAACTATAATTACCAGGATTTGGTGACTGATTAGCTGTGTGGTTGGGAGGAGAGAAAGAATCTAAAATGTCCGTCAGATTTCTGGACTGATCATTTGGGTGGACAGTGATAGCATTATACAAGATAAGAAATACAAGATGAAGAACGCATTTTGATGGGGGTGAAAAAACTATGTTGTTATTTTGGGACATATTGAGATTGCAGTTGCTGTGGAATATTCTAGAAAACATGAGCAGGAGGCATTGAAGTTTATATGTCTGAAACTCAACAGAGCAGTCCCAGCTGCCATTATGACTTGGGATGCCTCAAAATATGACTAAATGCTGGAGCCATGAATGAATGAAGTGAAGGCAGAATTTAGAATTTAAGATTCTTTTGAGACACGTAATTGAGAACACAAATAAACGTTGAATGTTGGTGTTAACCATGTGGACAACAGAAAAGGAAGCTTACCAGAGACCCAGAGGAGGTAATACTGAAAGCACAAATGAAACAGGAGACCAGGACATGTAGCCACTCCAACCTTTGTGTGGTGATTTTCTCTCAGCAGTTTTAATTGTAGGAGTAGGGATGGGCAGGTAGTTACTAAGGTGAGGGTCAGTGTAAGGAGAAGTGGAAGTTGATTTTGTGGTGCCTGGAAAAAGAATGATCCAAAAAGCTGACTGGGAGTTTTAGGTGGACCAGGAAAAGATTTCAAGACAGGAAGGGCATGTTTGAGACAACAACCAGTCCAAGAAGTGACCGAACCCTCCATTTTGGGGAGGGGCATCCTTAAGCCAAAGCTGCACTTGGTGTATAAATGTATCTGTACCTGGATACTTAGCACCTGGACACTCTACAACTAAGAGTTTCCTGGCCCTAGTACTGCCCATCTTTCACTGGACAATTCCTGTTGTAATGAAACTTGCTGAATTCTTTGTAAGATAGTCATTAGATTCTTAATCTAGTTCTCATTTTTGTCTTGGTGACTAGTTCTTCAGTTCCATTTAGCCTAAAGATACCCTTTTCTCTTGGTTTCCCTGCTTTTCCTAACTATAAATGACCACCCAGAGCCTCTTCTTCCTCTAGACTGAAGAAGTTATTAGCGAGGAGCATATGGTCCTTCTCCCCCTGGAGATGCATTTGCTGTCTCTGTCTTAACAGATTTCAGCTTAAAATTCAGTCCTTGCAACGACACGAAATAAAAAATTTTCAAGTGCAGCCTCTTCTGAGCCCCCATAAACAGCTGTGCATGCAGCTCTACCCAGAACAGATAATATGCACAGATGTGTTTATGGGGAGGAGGCATGAATACTCTCAGTGTGTTGTTTTCGGCTTCTCACCACTCCAAGGATTTCTTTTCTTTTTCAAGGAAGAGGTACATTGTGGTAAGCAAGGTTTTATGACCTATAATAAAATCCCTTGTAAAGACCATTTTTGACCAAATGAAGCTAAGTGTTCTTTGCAGAGTCCTCGTTTGCTCCTCTCCCCCTCTCTGTATTGGAATGCACACAGTTCAGCATGAGTGGGTAACATAAGGAAATAATATCACAAATTCTAGTTCTTATTTGTTAAGCTGGGAAAGCAAACGCAGTTAATTATGTAAGAAAGCTCATTAGTAATGTTTTTCCCTGCTCAGTAGTAGCTTCTGAATATATACATTTTGATTAATGAAAAATTTATATTGCATTCTTATAGTAAACAATTATTCCATGAAAGTACCTATAGGACAGTTTGAAGGAACCTCAACAGTTGGAGGTCTCATAGATAAATCAGTCTGTGTAAAAAGCATCTTAAAACCACCTTGGATCAGAATGGCTATAATCACCAAGACAAAAAACAACAAATGTTCGAGAGGATGTGGAGAAAAGGGAGCCCTTAGACACTGCTGGTGGGAATGCAAACTGGTGCAGCCACTATGGAAAACAGTATGGAGACTTCTCAAAAAATTAAAAATAGAAATACCATATGATCCAGCTATCCCACTACTGGGTATTTATCCAAAGAACTTGAAATCAATGATCCCAAGAGATATATGCACCCCTATGTTCGTTGGAGCATTATTTACAATAGCCAAGATGTGGAAGCAACCCAAGTGTCCATCAACTGATGAATGGATAAAGAAGCTGTGGGGGGGGGGGGTGTGTGTGTGTGTGTATATATATATATATACACACACACACACAATATATACAATGGAATACTACTCAGCCATAAAAAAGACAAAATTGTCCTGTTTGCAACAACATGGATGGAACTTGAAGATATGATGTTAAGCAAAATAGTGAGACAGAGAAAGACAAATACTGCATGATTTCACTCATATGTGAAAGATAACAAGTACATGGATAAAGAGAACAGATTAGTGGTTACCAGAGGGGAAGGGGGCTGGAGGGTGGGCAAAAGGGACAAAGGGGCACATATGTATGGTGATGGTAAAAATTAGACTACTAGGGGTGAGCACAATGAAGTGTATTCAGAAATTGATAAACAATAATGTACACCTGAAATTATACAATGTTATAAACCATTATAATCCCAATAAAAGTCCTTGAAAAAAGAAACCACTTTGGAAAGCTGGGTTATTTATAAAAAGAGACATATAATACATTCAATGAATAATGACATGATTTCTAAGGAGCCTTCTGACCTAAAATTCTAGCAATCTTTGGACTTTCAAAATTAAGAACAAGCAACATAACACTCGATTTAGTTAAAGTATTAAGTATTTTAAAGATTGTTTCCTCTAATATGCACGCAGTTGTGTTTGTTAATATTAATAATGACTGTTCAGGACCATGGGAGGATGTCTGTGTACTAACTGGAGAAAACTAGATGGATCTGAACTTGAGTGTTGCCAGATGCCATTGCTAATTGTGGGTCCTCTTCTTGATTTAGTGGCGCCAGTTCTGAACCTGTTACCCAAGCTGGGAGGTTCACACATTGTTTTTAGTCCTCACAACCACCCTACAAGAAAGTGTTCCTATTTTACACGGGAGGAAACTAAGAGTAGATGCTAGGGGAGGGGAGGTTAAATAACAGGCCCAAGGTCACCCAGTGTGTAACCTGGAGATGTCGCAGAGCCCTCAAAAGATGGCCTATTAAAGCTGAGCCCTGAAAACAAGCATTAACATACTGCGTCTGTCTCCTGAATTGCCTTTCCTCTTGCTTTCCCTTTCTAATATTGTAGTTTGGGTTCTTATTGTCTTGTGTCCAGAGTAGAATAATAGCCTCCCTACAGCACCTCCTATCCATTCTATATGTAAAAATATCTCTAATAACATGCCATTCTTTTACACATTTTCACTCATTTCCTATTGACTACCAGAGGAGATGCTATAAATTCCCTACGCCAGCCGAGCAGTAAAGCCCTTTGCAGTGTGGTCCCATTAGCAGTGCGCCCTCTCCAGGGACTGTTGCTGGTCTCCAAATACGTAAGCACTTGCCCTCCTCTGGGCCTCTGTAATGTGGTCTTCCAGGCACATCCTTCCGCACGCCAAACCTAGTAGTAGCCCCCTCCAAGAGTGGCTCGAGTACTGCTTCCTCCTGGGTGCTTCCTCAGTGCCTCCAGCACCTGCGCGATTTGTGGTCCTGGCCATATGCTGACCTGAAGTGTGCAGGTGCGTATTTATATCTTCTCTCCCTGTTAAAATAGGAGCCCTCTGGGTCTCTGTCTTAGGTGTTTGCGCATAACATCACCTAGCACAATGCCTTACACGTAGTAGGGGATTCATTTTTCTTTTGAATAAGCAGTAGCAATTCATTATGTGCGCGTACATTATACTATATAAAGTACTTAAATATTTATTGTTCTACTTATATATAATTATTACAACATATATGTAATTATAGATACAATATTAAAGCTCTCCCTTTTGAGGTTATTTCCATTTTTATAGATGTGAAAACCAGGTCCCACTATGGTCACAAATAACCTACCTTAGATTATGTAACTAGTAAGCAGATATTCAGATCTGTTGCTTTTAGCACTACATTCAATGCTCTTTCTTTTAAATCGTATTGCCCTCAAAAATGGAAATTTTCGTCTCACGTGCTTGTGTCTTGCTTAGGTTACGCTGCTGAGGGGAGTTTTGTACTTCTTTTGTGCCTCCACTTGGCAAGCACTTATTAAATTCTTAGTGAATAACTGATAAACCACGTTGCAGGATTGTGGCCTTTCCACTAATGACTCAGGAATCATTTGATTAGTGGATGTTCTGTATAATTCCTTTGCACAGAGCCAACAGCGAAAGTCACCATACTTCATCTTAATGCCTATCTGTAGGCCATTGAGTGATTCATCAAATCAAGTAAAATCAACAGATTCCTCAGCATAAGGTGCCTTGTTGGATTCTGCAGAAAATATAAAAATGTACCACATTCCTGTTCCTCAGAGAGTTTATAGTTGAGCTCAATAGCACTTGACAATTTAAAAAAATATATATATATAATATAGAATAATCAAATATCTCAGTTCTCTCTGCAGTCCTGTGATGGGGGTAGGGCAGGATTTAGCCTGATTTTTTGTTTGTTTGTTTGTTTTGCTGAGCTAACATCTGTTGCCAATTTTTTTTTTTTTTCCCTCCCCAAAGCTCCAGTACATAGTTGTATATTCTAGTTGTAAGTCCTTCTAGTTCTTCTATGTGAGCCGCCACCAAAGCACAGCAACTGACAGACAAGTGCTATGGTTCCGTGCCTGGGAACTGAACCTAGGTTGCCAAAGGGGAGTGTGCTGAACTTTAACCACTAGGCCATCAGGGCTGGCTCTATCCTGATTTTTATAAATGAAAAACTAAGGTTCAGAAAAGTTTGGACTTGGTTAGTCAATTGCCTAGTGGCTAAGATGAAGTGGAACATAGTCAATAGCACTGGATTTAGAGACCGCACTTTAAGAAACACTTATGTGATATAAAATTAAAGTTTTATTAGGAGATTTAGCCAATGGTCCTATTCTGTATCCAAGTGATGACTCAGGCAAAATGATTTGATCCATGGAATGCTTGTCTTAGGGATGAGAGAGGGTAAGTGACTTGCTTATAGTTATACCTCTAGCTGCGGAACAATGTGCTAAAATCCATGTCTTTTGATGGGCAAGTTGCTAAAAGAATTCTGAGTAGAGATGGTAAAATAGAAAGAAAACATCCTTCACTATTTTATTTCCATGCTCAGTGTTGATTATAGGCCTAGGAGTAATATATCTCTGAAATAATGAACCAAAAATCTTAATACACGTTTGAAGATGTTTCAATGGCTAATAGGAATGCTGATTTATATGCCATGCCTCTTTGGTCCCTTTCCCCTAATCCAAACCTACTTTTTCTGATTTCCCTGGAGTTTTATCATTCGCTAAAATATTCCTCCTTGAAAGGAGTCAGTCAGTTCTTTTTACGCTAATGGCTTTTATAGATTTCATGGTCATTTCCAATTTAGTTTGGGCCTCACTTCTCTATGAAGAGTCATTGGCGCCTATTCATAGTGTGCTAGGAGTCTAGTATATCTGGAGGAAGAGTGATGAAAGCAGACCTCGCTCTCAGAAGATGGGGCTGCAGGGCAGTGAGTGAGTGAAGATGGAGGAAGTCCTCAGGAGTTCCAGAAGGCAAGGCCAGAGAGCCAGGTGGGCTTTGTCTGAGGGCATTCAAGCATGAGAATGATCTGATAGGATCACGTCTGCATGTTGAAAAGATCAGGCTAGCCATAGAGTGAAAGATGGATTTGAGGAATGAGATCAGTGGGTATAATACATGTAAGAAAGGATGAGGACCAGACTCACTATATTTGGGGCCACAGAGGTATAGGGAAAAAATGATAAAACTTTACTGAGGGACCCACAAGAAGACTTGAATAAATAAAGAACAGCACCATGTTGTGAAAAGGAAAGACTCAATACTGTAAAAGCATCAGTTATCCCCAAATTAATCTATAATTTTTAAAAGTCAGTGAAAATGCTAAAAGGATTTTGGGGAGGATATGGGAATTCAATAAAATAATCTTAAAATCATTCCAGAAAAATATCATGTAAAAATACCTAGGAATATTTTATTAAGAGTAGAAAGAGGAAACTTGCCCTACCAGGTATTAAAATGTATTCTAAATATTTGATTATTAAAGGAAAGAGGTACTCTTAACAGAGCCAAACAAGTCAAAGTCCAGAAACAAGTTGAAGTCATTTAGAACATGATAAAAAAGGCATTTTAAAAGTGGCTAATTTAATAAATGCTTAAAACCTTTGGCTAAAGATAGTATATAAATAAAAATAGAATAGCACACAACCATTAAAACTTGAGTGGTAGATCTGTGTTTATTGACATGCAAATGAGTTCAGTGTACTTTATGATGTGAAAAAGGCAATTACAAAACTGTATATACTAGCATTCCATTTATAAAACAGAGAATAACTACCTGTATGAGTGTATATGTATAGAAAAATCACAGAAGGATACACCAGTATGTTAATTGTGGTTATCTCTGGATGGTAGATTTGTAGGTGGTATTTATTTCCTTCCTTTTTCCTTGTGTTTTGATTTTTTTTTAATTTAATGGTTAGTATGTGTCACGTTTCTAATCAGAAACATAGAAAATCTTTCCATTTTGGAGAACAGTGAAGAGGAGGGAGGGATCCAGTGTGAGATGCCATGGCAAGGTTAAGTTAGGAGTGGAATGTCCTGTTTATCGTGGCAAGCAAGTGATTACTGGTGATCATGCAAGAGCTACTGCATCTCCTGTCACTGCAGTGATGGGATGTGGCTGAGGAATGAGAAAATGTGCGCTGCTGTGTAAAGATCATTGGCTGAGAAAGGAAGGGGGCTGCTTGGGTTGTTTACTGCTCAAGGGACAATAGAGAGGGAAGAAGTCCCAGATATAGTAGAGAAGGGGAATGGTTAGTAGAGCAAGGCAAGGTACTTGAAGAAGCTAGAGTGAAGGAGATCCAGAGCATAGGAGGAAGATAAATACTGCTTAGAAAGTAGGAAACCTTTCCCACTTAGAAATAAGGGAGAGGGGTAGATGCCAGTGCTTATAAATTTATAGGTGGATCACAGGCAGTTAAGAGCAGTCCCTTGGTGGTCTGTGTTTCTCTCTCAAGTGGAGTGTATGCTAATGTGCTAGAGACGGAAGGGAGATGATAAGGTAGGGGGACATTGTTACCGAACCAGGTTCGTTTTTGCCTGCTGCCCAGAAAGCCAGACATGGAGACTGCGAGATTGCAGCAGAAAGAGAGTTTAGTCACAAGGTAGCCATATGAGTAAGCAAGAGCATGAGTCTCAAATCCGCTTCCCCGAAAATAGGGACTCGGGATATTTACGGGATGGGGGGCAAGGTGGTCTGAAATGTGGAGGTAGGTGATTGGAGGTGAGGAGAGGTGAGGTAATTGATGATCTGGGCAAGCATAGTCAGACTCCATGCCTCCTCATAGGACCCATGTTCACAAAATGGCAGTGTTACCATGATCTGAGGGTGGAGTTTTTAGCCTCTTGACGTCAAAAGGTCGCCTCTCGGACACCTACAAGGGCCCAGGTGATGAGTTGGTGGTTTCAACCGGCCTGAAGTGGGCAAGGAGTTTTAATTCCTGAAAAACAGGTCACACACCCATTACCATGGTGACTCAGGCTCCAGGGAGATGTTACCTATAGGAGCCTAGTGGGAGTCAAATAGCATATTGCGTAAACAGCACAGTTAACAATGGGCGGGTTAATCAGCTAAAAGCTATAATCAATAAGTGCAAAAAGGAAAAAAAACTTTAGTTCCTAGCTACTTAATCATCAATGGTTAACTCTCTGCCAGTTTCAGCATCAATAAAAATTTAGACTAGCCTCCAAGGACAGCAAGAGGGCTGACTAGGGACTTTAGGATTACCTGGCGGCACTAAGGTAGTCACAGTTGGAGACTGACTTCATATTGATAATAGACTTGTGTGTGATCGTTTTTCCCCTGTAACAGCTCTATATGACAAGGTATAACAGCCAAGAAAGAGAGCAGTCGGGCTAATTGAGGGTTAAGCTTTGTATAGAGGATAAGATAGAATGAGCATGGAACAAGAGAGGTGAAGGAATTGGCAGAACTAGCGAATGATGATGAATGAAGAAGTTGCTCTCTAAATTTAATGAATTATGTTGTCTAATAAGCTTATGTAAATTTGTGTTTTTTGATATCCAAATAAATGTAATTAAAGTAACTTTTAAAAAAATTTTTAATTAAAAAAGAAAGATTGGAGGTGAGTAATAACACATTTTTGGTTTTAGCCATGGGAGTAGCTTGCAAAAAATGGAATGGGGTTAAAGAAGTCAAAATTCTCTGAAGCTAAGTTGTTAGCTCAGGCATCCTAGGGATTTTGAAATCGTGCAGGAAGTTGGTGAGTGTGGGTTAGAGAGGAAGAGCCATAGTCCTTGAGGAATATGGAGGACTGACAACAAATGAGAGCGATGAAGAAGAGGATGTGAACAGTAATGGAAAGAGATATAAACCTCAAAGAGAAAAACATAACCACCTGGAAGAGATCATTGGCAACAAGAAAAGAATGTTGGTGGAGGCCCCATGGGTGGGGTGGGGATGGAGGGCTGTAAATGAAAGGTAGAGACCCTAACAGGTTTTAGTTAATATAATTTTAGTTAAGTTAGATTTGTTAGAATAATTTTTCAACTGCAAATTAACACTGAATGAAAAAAATGGCTTTAAATAAGGGCGTTATTGTTGACATAACTACAGTCCTGGAGGTGGGCAGCCTTAAAATTGATTCAGCTATTCAGTGATATCATCAAAGACCCACACTCTTTCCCTCGTTACACTCTGACGTTTTATGTGTGCACATGATGTCTCCTTTTATATTTCAAGATGGTTGCTGCAGCTGCAAATTCATGCCCTCAAGCAGTAGCATTTAGTGTAAGATGCGCTAGAGTGGGGGCTGGGAGGTGAGGAGGAAGTAGAGCAGAGAGTTTTCTACTGTAGTCCTTATAAAGAAAAGAATACTTCCCAAAACTCTCCAGCAGACGTGCGCATACATCTCACTGATCAGAGCTGGGTCTCGTGTCCCTCCCTGGATCAATTCCTAGCAAATGGGTATGTGATTGCCTTGGACTAATTCTTCATGGCTGGCAACCAACAATGTCTACTACGATAGGCAAATAGTAATATGCTCCACTCTGTGGAAAACCAACTTCTCTAATACATTACCTCATTTGGAGAGGAGGGAAGTATGGAGTGAGGGGAAAATTCTCAAAAGAGGAAATTGAGAGGGAGAATGGGGAAAGAGAAGAAGGTATTTTGTTCAAATGCAGCCATTAAAAAGCATATTGTTAAAAAAATTATTATAAAGAATATATGTTGAAATGGGAAAATATCCACAGTATATTGTTGAACGCTTTCAAAAGGATCACAAAACAATGTGCATAGGACAAAAACCATTTGAGTCATTAGCCAACATCCTAGGCACTTGTACTTTGTATTATTTACACAATGCTGATTTTTATATCCTGCTCTGAAGAAGTTATAATTAACATTGCGTATTGGTAGTTTCGGTTCCCAAAGACTTTCCACTGTGGGTTAATAATAGCCATCCAGATGAGGTAATGATTCCTTCTTTCAGACTGTCCATTTAGTCATTACATTGTCCCTCAAGCACCAACAACATATGCAGGCTTGGTGAAAATCAGCTGTTATTTTCTTATTTCTAGTTAATTGAGACTGATTCTTTACTTACTCAGCATTATCATTCCTTCCAGGAATGAATAATATATGGATTTTTATCATTCTCTCTTCAGAATATGTATTTTATTAATAAAATTTATATACAAAGCCACTTTTATTATGCTTTTATCCATTTGCCTAGAAGCAGTGAAAATACAGTAGAAAGCCAACACTTGCAGTTAGGGGCTTTGCATTTGTTTCTGCTAAAGAGCCCCAAGGCAATGCATTGCCGTATTCTGTTCTCTCGTGGTCACCCAGCCCTCCCCTTCCCCCCCAGCACAGTGGTGAAGTAAGGGGCAATATGACACAATTTGCTCTTCTTTAGAACAAAGCTCACGGGTGACGTGACTCTTGTAGCTCATCTCCAGGTCCTTTCATTTATTGCTTGCTTTGAATTCACCAATTACAACTTTCCAGATGATCTGAATTTTGAGGAACCTGTTTTAACCTTCCTCTTGATTTGTCAGAATTTGTTTTGCCCTTTGTGATTTTGGATGAAGCATTCTTTGGGTCCACCTGAGGACCAAAGTGAGAAGTAGGGGGAACCTGTTTATAAAGCAATCTTTGCAGCCCATTGTTGTTATTGACGAATGGATCAGGAAAACGTGCAGGAGCTCCTGTCAAGCTTTGAAGCAGAGTAAAATGTGTGTACCATACAGTAAGCTTGATGTGACTTTCAGCAGATTCTCCCTGAGCGCAGCAGTGGAAGGAGTGAGCAAAATCACCAGTGAGTGAATGAACCCGCCTGACTGTCCAGAGTCTAAATATGGCTTTATTATTCACTACCTCATTGCTTATGTAGTAATATTGTACCACAATTTACAAGAGAACTGTGATTTTAAAAGATCCCGGGACTATATCCAGCAATTCTACTTCTGGGTACATATATCCAAAAGAATTGAAAGCAGCGTCACAAAGAGATATTTGTACACCCATGTTCATAGCAGTATTATTCAAAATAGCCAAAAGATGGAAACAACCCAAGTGTCCATCATCAGATGAATGAATAATATGCAAAATGTGTTATATACATACAGTGGAATATTATTCAGCCTTAAAAAGGAAGGAAATTCTGACATAATGCTGCAACATGGATGAACTTTGAGGACGTTATGCTAAGTGAAATAAGCCAGTCACAAAAAGACAAGTACAGTATGATTCCACTTATATGAGGTATCTAGAGTAGTCAAATTCATAGAAACAAAGCAGAAGGATGATTGAGAGTCTGCGGGGGAGGGGGAAATGAAGAGATCCTGGGACTAGCCCTCATTGTTACCCGTCGTCCTCTACTTTCTTTATGACTTTATCATCACCCTTTATGTGTAGACTCATGTGATCTTTTACTTCCACTTCTATAATCATAACCCCTACCTTAACTCAACATATTATCAGTTTAGTGTGAAAAAACCTGTGTGGAATGTGATCTCTTTTAGACTATAGACTCTTCTAACACCCACCCTTCATGGGAAACAAACTGGATAGAAGAACTTTATAGGAAACAACAAATCATTGTGAAGCCATTTGGATAACAAATTTGAAACGACTGGTTTACACATTGTAAGGAGGGGGAGAAAATGATTATCCTTGTCTACAAGTTATATGTGTCTTATTTTTAATTTTTAGATAGATAAACTATTCATGTACATTTTTGTTGCTAAAACTTTGAAGATGTGAATATATCGCTTAGATTAGGTAGATATGTCCAGAATTGTCCATTGAAACCTGTCATTTCTGTGATTTACTGTGTGGTATAAATTGGGTGTTTTTAGTGTCTTTTGGAACTATTTATACTTTTTGTGTAGTTGGGAAAAAAGACCTAATGATAAACGTTTTTGCCCTTAGAAAAGCTCACGCTAGGTTTTCATTTGCTTGTTTGTTTTGTTTTTAAAGAAATAAGAGGATTAGAGCTCTAGAACACCTGAAAAAAATGATTACAAGGCTTTAAAGATTTCTGGTCTTCAGACTAAAGTCCAGAGTCTTTTTAGGGGATTTGCCAAGGACAAAACCCCACCTGAAGTCCTTGGGAGCCAGACTTCATTCTCTGTGGGGTCCTGTTGAAGCATGCTTCCATGTTCTGTGTTTCAGAGAGGGCCCCAGTGACTGCTGATCATAAGTATGGCTAGATGTTCAAACCTTCTGTACCAGAATTGTGCATTGTAACATAAAAAGATTGTAAACCTATGTTTAACTTAAAGAACCTTAATTGGCAGTATCTGTAGTTTCATTGCATTGTATCACTGGGATTACTGTGAAATATTTGAGTCTTGTATAAAACAGATTAATTTAGATTAAAATCTTGAGGAGCTAGTTTAAAACTATGTCTCACGATACTATAAATTGAGATAGAACAGATAATAAGCTTAAGTAGAGAATCCTTTGAAATGTCTTTCATCAAAGCACTTCTTGTGATTCTGAAGAAAAGCTGTTTTTTCTTACCTCGTTTAGTGTTACAGTTTACTCATTCATCTCGTTCTCAGGAATTGAGACCATATCTTATTCTTTATTGTGACCAGAGTTCCTGACATAGTTGAGTATATTTCCCCTTTGAGATTAATGTTCCAGTGAATGATGGTTGATGACTGGGGGGAGTCCCCAAACGTACGTACCACAGGTCCATACTGCTCATCAACCTACCTCACAGTTCAATTACTGAAGGTAACGGGATTTTTGGCTAGATGTTTTTTAAATCATTAACTCGAAGATCACTAGTTCAAAACTCTAATTATAGCTAGATATTGTAGGTTTAAAGGAAAACCCAGTTTGCTAACCAAAACCATTTTATAGTAGCCTAATAAAATCTAAAGAATGATAATTCTTATGTAGGACTAACTTTTCCTACCTCCATAGACGTCATTTACATGGAATCCATGTTAGTGCAGTCATGCAGATTTGCACTGCTTAACTTTGCTTAGATATGATGTTAATAAGTCATTTTCATCTACTGTAGCCTTTAAACAAAGAAGAACTAGACTGTTAATATAAGATCCAAAATAACAGAACTAAAGCCAAGTAATAATGATTATGGCATATCCTAGGGAGGAAAACCATGCAGGCGTTGAAAATCATATAAAAAAAGTTATATTGTAGAAGAGTCTTGTTGAAGTAGCAAAATATTCATTATGAATTGTTAAATGTTTTTAAAAGAACCACAAAATAATGTGTACAGAATAATAACCATTTTTGTTTATAAATATAATAGATATTTGATTTAACATATTACAAATATATAAATTATAATGTTATAATTATATTATATAAATTATAATAATATAGTATTTTTTAAAATAATGTATATTTAGGGCCAGCCTGATGGTTTAGTGGTTAAGTTTGTGTTCTCTACTTTAGCTGCCCAGGGTTCATGGGTTCAGATCCCAGTCACAGACCTACACACTGCTCATCAAGCCATGCTGTCGTGGCATCCCACATATGAAATAGAGGAAAATTGGCACAGATGTTAGCTCAGGGCCAATCTTCCTCACCAAAAAAAATAATAATAGTAATAATAATAATACTACATATTTAGAAATAGTGTTTATTTTAAAATAAAATATATATTATGTTTATACCTACAAAGATGGCAATATGTGTAATTTTTAAAAGACAGATGGGAAAAACACAAAAATCATTTAACAGTGATATTTTCTCTGTTCTCTGAGTGGTAGGATTTTGGGTGATTTTTGCTCTTCCTCTGGAATTTTTAAAAATTTTCTGCCTTAATCATGCACCAATTTTATGGTTAAGAAAAATATAGTATGTGCTGTATAAATAAATGCACAAATAAAAGCAATACAGATTTTTTTTTATCTGTAGTTCAGGTTTTTTATAAATTTAGATGGGCCTTATTAATTAGTTGAAATTTAAAAATTTTTATTCTGCAAATTGGCTGCTTAAGTTGTTTGAACAGTGAAACACGAACCAAGCAGATTTATTCTTTGTACTGTTTTAAATGGTTGGTGCTTAGTGTATAAGAAGCTAAAGATGACAAGCCAGCATGACATTACTTTAGGTTAGTCATGCTGTTTAAAATCCAGTGCTTACAAGTTGTGTGCATATGTTTCCAATAAAGACTTATTTGCCCCAGCAGAAGACTACTTTGGCTAACATTTCGTGCTTCGTTTTTGCACTCCTGTTTATTCATTGCAAGTTGTTTGACCTGCAGTGGTTCTGAAGCTGTGAAGGGCTGTCCCTTGACAGTGCAGTCTTCTCCAGAGTTTTCACCTTTAGAAACTTAGACAGTAACCCCTGCCAGTTCAGAATATCCATTTAGGTGGATCTCAAAAAGGATTCCAGGACATCTCTGTCATTGCATATCCCTGCTTAGCACTTTGTTCACTGACTTTATGGCAATGGCCACATTTTCATATAGTTTTGTGTGACTCTGTCTTCCCCAGGAGACAGGACACTAATGATTATCGTTTGTTAAATACTTACACTGTGCCAGAAACTGCACTACCCCTTGGCATCTATTAATTCATTTAAATCTCATAATGTTATGAAAAGGAAGCAATATTCTCTCCATTTTCAAAATGAAAAAGCTAAGGCTTTTGTTTTCAACAAGCCGGGATGTGAAGACAGCTCTCCCAATTCTGAAGGAAGAACCAGTCTAGTAAACCAATAAACAAATATGGTCCAGCTGATGAACAAGTGTGTCCCCACAGCCCCTGCCAGCTTGGGAGACTGTTATGCTGCCTAATCATTTTTCTCACCCTTATATGAACAAGATGATTTTAGCCTCCCTTGTACACATCATTCTCACAATATTTTGAGGGGTAGATCAATCTTAGTAACCCAGTATTTCAGAGGATCATATCATGATCAATGTCTTAAATTCCTACTTTCAGATACTATTTCTGAGTTTTAAATGTTTTGTCTAATTTTATCAGTTCTAAAATTAGAAACACGTGTGACTGGTTTATTTTCTGAATGCCCTCCTACTCCGTGCTAGTTAATAAGGATAGCAATAATTGCTACCATTATTTGGATGCTGACCACAATGTTTAGTGTTTTACAAACAATGATTATGTGAAGTAGGTTTTGTTACTTTCCCATTTTACAGAAGGGAAAACTGAGGCTCAGTGAGGTTAAATAGCTTGCCTGGTTTTACATACTCATTTGATCATTGATCTAATAAAGGAGTAGTGCCTTGGGGATTTGAATACAGTTTTTCCAGATTCTTTGAATCAAGATTCTGTCTCTTGCTAGTGGTGTTACTCCAGGCTAATTACATACACCTACTGTGTATCAGTTTCTTGACCTGTAAAATGGGGTGATGATATTATTTACCTCAATATTGTGTGAATTAGGTGAGTTACTCAACAGAAGGTGCTTACAACAGTGTTTGACACATATTGACTGCTTAGTATTAGGTGCTATAAAAATAATATTAATGGGGCCGGCCCGGTGGCACAGCAGTTAAGTGTGCATGTTCAGCTTCAATGGCCCGGGATTCGCCAGTTCGGATCCCGGGTGTGGACATGGCACCACTTTGAAAGCCATGCTGTGGTAGGCGTCCCACATATAAAGTAGAGGAAGATGGGCACGAATGTTAGCTCAGGGCTAGTCTTCCTCAGCAAAAAGAGGAGGATTGACAGCGGATGTTAGCTCAGGGCTAATCTTCCTCAAAAAAAAATAGTAATAATATTAATATTATTATCATTCACAGATTATAATTGTCAAAATCACATATTAAACCATATGGAAGTATATGAAGTAAAAAGTATCCCCCGCTCACCACCTCCTACTTCCTCTCCCCAGCATTAAACACTGACACCAGTTTGGTATATATATTCTCCCAGGATATTTCCTATACCATCTGAAACTATTTTTAAACTGTCCTTTCATTAATAAAATACAGGTAGACAGTGAAATTTTTTGTAGTGATCTTGAGAATGGCAGAATGGAGAGATAGGAAGGGAGACAGATTCATTCATTCAGCAAATATTTATCAAATGCTTTCTGTGTGCCAAGCACTCTCTAAGTGCCGAGGATTCAGCATGTTGAATTTCTGTATTGATTATGTATTGATTTTCTTTTTTGGTTTTATTTAGGATATGATGTTTCAGCTTCTCCGAGGTCTGGACTTTCTTCATTCTCACCGAGTAGTGCATCGTGATCTAAAACCACAGAACATCCTGGTGACCAGCAGTGGACAAATAAAACTGGCTGACTTCGGCCTTGCCCGCATCTATAGTTTTCAGATGGCTCTTACCTCAGTGGTGAGTGAGAAAGTGTTCTTACATTAAGCTTATTTTTCCTGTTTTGAGTGACAGATTGCCCCCAGTGCACCCCCTAATGTTATTACTGCCGCACTTGGTGGACAGAATGTATTTGCACTTTTTTATGTAGCAGTGGGTAGGAAGAAAGCGTTCTGCTTACAACTACAGACACATCCGGGCTGGGCTTATTGTGGACATGACCCATTGCAGAAATAGCCTGTTGCATCTTAGCCACTAGAAAGGAATTGGTTACAAGTTTCCAAATGCTTTTTGCCATAACCACTATTTTCAGAGCTGCGTGTATAATGTCTGGGGAAACACATCTCAGGGTCAGGGAAGAGAGAGCACCAGGAACATTGACCTGTCTGCAGCATCCTGGTTTGAAGAACAGCCAGGGTGCTTGCACAGGTGTGTGAAAGTACTCCTCTGGAGCTGTGGTGCCGGCCGTGAAGAAGAAATTAAATTTAGAGTGAACTTGGATGACCCATGAACAAGTAGCACCACCCTGCTGGGTGAAGGCTTCATCCAGGCCAAAATAGAAAAAGTAAACCCAAGGGCTCCGTTTCAGCAAAGAATGACAGTTATGATATCCTGTTCTTTGTCTCCTTCAGACACAAAACCATAATAGCCATTGACTTGGTTAGCTTCTGTTTCTCCTTATAGTTTGTTGTTCCTGAGATGAATTTTTGTGAAATTCAGCACCCAAAATATAAAAAGAAGAGCCTGGAAGTAGGCACTAATAACCATTTTTTTTGAAAGATCTGTTTTACATACAGTGACTTCATGCATAGATACAAAAAGCCAAGGAATGTCCCTCTGCTGTGCTTCTTATCTGGGGCAGAAGGTTGAGGCGGAGAATCCCTTTGGTTCCATGAAGGCTAAGAAATGGCCTTCAAAGCACTAGATTTTCAAAGCACTAAGTCTTAAGAGAGAGACTCTTCTTGGGTCAGTATGTCACTTTTCACCTGTGACCTGTCCTTAAGCCTCACAGTGTTTCTTTGAGTGGCAGCACCGCCCTGGGTCAGGGGTGTTGTTGAGAAATGTTTGGCCATGTCTTTGGTCATCACAATGACTTGGCGGATAGAGGTGGCTGCAAGGAGGCTAATATTCTGCACAAAAAGAATTGTTTCCCCAAATTCCAGTAGTGCCTCAGTTGAGAAGTAGAAATTCGGGAGGGGAGGTGGAAATTCTCTGAGAATGGTCTCTTTTTTACATGCCTTAGAAAAAAATTCAATTTACAAAAATGTTCTGCTTTCCCACCCCACCCCCACCCCCAAAATACAGATAATACAACTTGGACATGTAAAACCACTTAGTTTCCCAATATTATATACTTTATCTAGGGTATCAGAATTTTTGCAGAGGATTTCTTGGAGTGCGTCGCCATTGTTGAAAGATAAACCATGCTTGTTTCCTCTTTGCCCAGCGTCTATCATTGCTTTTGAGAAGACAAGGCACACGATGGTATTTAAAGGCTATGCTTCAGCTTTGGGCTGAGTCAAGTGAGCCCTTGTATTCTTGTATAATCACACCAGAAAGGGCTGAGTCCTGTGTTTCCCCAGTGGGAAGGGTGAGGTAGGCTTCCAGCTTCCCTAGGAAGTTGTTGCGCATGTTGTTTTGGGGCCCTGGGGAGAAGCTTGAATAGGCTTTGTGATGTGGACAGTCATCAGGGGAGCAGATGGAAGGAACTGGTCTCCTTGGGTACACTAATTGAGGGAAGGATGAGCCATAACTGAAACAGACACTTTATTTTGATCCCTCAAAATTGGCACTAAAAACCGTAAATAAAAACAAGAAACCCAGTTGGATTTTGTTTTGATTTTTTTGCTTATTAAATTTGAGGAATAATAGCCCAGCTTGTGCGTAACATCAATTAACATTCCATTCTTGTTGAAAGTTGATACATTCATACAGGAAAATCCAGACAATTTATTTCATAGAGAAAAGGGGAAAGGCAATCATAAATACCTGATTTTTCAGTGTCTAGTTTGTACCGCATACTCTATATTTCTTATGGTGACATAAAGTGAAAAACATTAGCAACTGGGAAAGACACTGGAACAAATTCAGACTTTATTTGAGAGAGGGATAGTTGGAATTTAATGGCAATAGTAAAGGATATGATTCCTATAGGGTAATGCATTTAAAAATTTTCCCATTGTTTTATATTTTTCCCTTTAAAGAAAAAATCCATTTAGTATAGTGATGCATTGGTTTTTGTACACATGGTGACATTTAAAAACTTGGAATCACAGTTTTTCAGACTGAACTGGTATTTATTTTTAGTATTTCTTGAAGAGAAAAGGACTACATTCCACTTCCTGGAAATACACATTTTTTAGTGGGTTATGTCATACAGGAACTGGGAATCCACTTAATTTGTGCTGTGTTAAAGGAATTGCAAGTTAACTGATTTGAAACTGACATCTTACAGCCACAAGAAATACTAATATATTCCTTATCTTCCAAAGCCTGACTCAGATGCCCCCTTCTGGTACCCCATGCAGGGTTAATCCCTCCTTCCTTCCTCAGTGTTTCCACAGTGACATCTTATTAATTTCTTTCATAATACTGCTTTTTATCTTCTTTGTAATTATTTTGGAGTTTTATTTATCAGGCTGTAAGCTCCTTGAAGGAATTGGCCTTTTGGGTAGAAAGTAGTTTAAGACGATCGTTGTTAAGTCTGGACTATAGTTGTAGTTGTAAGTGTGTAACATAGGGCCACATGACTTAGCTTGTCTCCATCTGATAAGGGAGGGATAAGTGCCCCTTAGACACCTAACTTTACTGGGCTGCCTCCAGCATGACACTCAGCTGTCTTTACAGGGTATACAGTCAGGCATGCACATGCACCCATACAGAGTAAAGGTTGTTTATACCTATTTTTTTAAAGGTTATAGAATCGAAATGTAGATCGCTACGGTGTATGCCTTAGACCTGAGTAAGAGGGGTCTCTGGCCTGGGTCTCATGCTTGAGAGGACCCTCGCTGGCCCTGCTCCAGCCATGCTTGCCTCATTGGGCATGGAATACAGAGTGCCAAGGAGACATGCCACCGAGAGCCTGAGACTCCCACCCTCACCCTACCACACTGAGGGCACTGGAATTCCCTGACTAAGTGGGAACAGCATGGACAGTCCTTGGGGCCTTCCTCCTAATGGCAGATTGTACCACCTGGATCTTCACCCCAAGCCTAACGAGCAGCAGTTTGCAGGCATATGGGCAGAGTGTGGAATGCAGACTGGAGTGTCTGTAAGCATGTGTGAGGCCCCTTATGGTGCAAGAAAGAGCTGGGAATGTGAAGAGAGAACAGGTTACAGGGGAGGTTCTTTCCATTGCACGTAAGTGATATGTAAGGATCATGACTCATGTGGTGGCGTGACGCTCTATGGCAGAAATGTTTCAAGAATATATGCTTGTTGAATAGAATGACTATAAGACCAGCTAAAATTATATTTAGAGTCATTCTAAAGTCAACATTTCTAAGTACTTTCCATGTCAAATGAGATGTATAGTGCAACTCAATTTTGTCTGTCAAGATAAAAGGGAAATAGAGACCAACTGCTCAGCCAGCAGGTTCAGTCATACCTCATTGTGCACCAGGTCTGACAGGGAGAGTCTCTGAAGCCCGATGATGACTCTGGTAATTGTGGCGTGCTGTGAACAGCAGCTCAGGGAGAGAGTATTCTTCTCTTTGTTTATGATGCAAAATCTTTATTATTTTTTTTTCTCAACTGAACTATGTAGCATGTAGGGTGATATTATTGCCGTTGAGTTTGGTGTTTTTGGAACTCCTTATCAACCATCTCATTTTGAAAACGGGGAAACTGAGACTCAGACAGACAGTTTGTGACCAGGTTAAGTCTGAATTCACCAGATAGGTTGTAAATGGCTTGGAAAATTCTAATGTTTATATTCTGGCTCTCGCCCACTGTCCTCACTCCCTTCCTCTTCTCCCCACAGTAGGCTCCAATGCTTCAGAGGGTATCAAACTATGATCAGAACTCTCAGGTTCTACAGAGGTTCCCTAAATGTTGAACAGTCCATTTTTTAAAAATATATTTTAAGTTTTGCTAAAATTGTAATTAAAAAACAACTAGCTCATGCCACATTTTGACACAGCAGAGAACACTGAGGCATAAATTGTGCCTCCTTGTTAACTTACTTTTTATGTAGACTTCAGAATGAGACTTCGTCTGCCACACTTGTGCACACCTAAATATCTTGTGAATGTATCATTGCTTAGGAAGGATCAAGCATTATCTTGATTCACTCCTGTGTGTGTCTGCTCTCTTAAAATCACCCAAGTGCGTAATCGCGACAGCGCACTCGTAGTGCTGCGATCACTGTACGTGAGACCACTTTCAGAGCCATCTAGAGCAATGGCAATGTTGACGTTTTTATATCCAGATGTGATTGCCAACACCCAGGCACTTAGAGCCAGTCACTCGCAAAGACAGTCACCTTAAAGTCTGTGGGTAGAAAGAAGTCTACACCTTAAAATGAGGTCGTTCCTTTCAGTGCCTCTGTAACTTCACATTCTGGGATGAAGTCCAGGATTGGCCTGCCTCAAACTAATTTCTGCTCTTCAGTGAACAGTATTACAGTGACTTTTCAGTGTATTTGGAGGGCCTTTATACAGTCATTAGACAAAAGGCAGAATTAGCATTTTTCCTCCAAATGCATATGCCTAACACACATAGTTTGGAGAAAAATTCCACTTTGTACCATAACGAAAGAGTGAGAATGTTCTCCTAATCTTTTTCATGACTTAATAAAATTCTCACTAAGTGAATGACATTCCCTTCTCCAAAGGTCTGTTTTTCCATATCATCTTCCCTATTAAAAGACATACATGTTCTGAAAACATCAGCTCTGTAGAAATTACCTAAAAGACAACAAGTAAATAGTAAGCATGGGAAGGCTTTTATTTGACAGTTCTACAAAGTACAAAATTCACTTGAGGATTTTTCTTATATAGAACTGATAAGATTTTCAAAGTTGCCTTATTTAAGATCATTCGTTTATTTAATACCACAAGTATTACAAAAATCAAATTGCTTACATCTCCTTCTTATGCCTTTAGCAATAGATGGTTTCCCACTTTAACTCCAGTGTTGGTAGCATTTTGTAAACACTAAAGGAACCTTGTGGATTCAAAAACTTTCTGGTAAGACTAAGGGAGAAAATTAGTGAAATTGAGTTGTGAAATTCAGTCAACAAATAATTATTCGTTTCCATGTGCCAGACACTGTCTGTGAACCTGAGAGATGATGGTGAATTGAAATGGACAAGGTCTTTGCTCTCACAGAGCTTATAATCAAAATAGAGACATAGATCTGAGTCAGATAGTCACATAGAGAAATGTATAATTAGAAACAGAGATAAGTGCAATAAGGAAGGGGACACAGTTCTGTCAGGCATTATGACTCAGGAACTGTCGTAGGCTGGGGTTCAGGGAAGCCCTCCCTGCTCACCCAGGCCAGGATATAGGATGCTCAGAGAGGTCACCAGCATCCTCCTCTTGGAACCTGCCTGAATGCGGGCCCCATGGATGTGCACATCGTGCGGTCCAGGCTTATTTTGTATGTTTGTGTTTGTAATAGCTCATTGTACGGCACCAAGTTGGCACCACCAAGTGACAAAGTGAAGCAGGACCAGAGGTCGGAGAACAATGTCATCTTTTACAGGAGAAAATAAATTGTTTATGCTTGTTTCCTCTTCGTGCATGTTGTATTTACTATGGAGACCTGGCAGGGCTTGTGCCTCAGCTTGGGCAGCCTAGTTGTTCCCGCAGAAGCCTACAAATGCTGCCAGTGCATACTGAGTAAATCAAACCAAGAGCATTACACGAGTATAATGGAAAAAACCCAAAGCCCTGTCGCCTCAGCACCTCAGCGAAAGTGCAGGACACACCTCTGAAGCCGGAAAGGCTCCTGTAACTCCCTCCCTACTCAACATCTCCTTGCCATGACACAACCAGGTCTGTTTTGTGAAAACTTCCAGTTGCCAGTACATATTTCATAGTTAACAATGGAGTGTTTGTGCTGGTTTCGTTTTCACTTTCGCCAGTGAGGGAAGTGGAACACAATGAGGCAGTGCACAGAGCTGGGAACAGGACACGTTTTCTTTAGGATTCCCAGGGCTGGGTACGTGGAAAATGCCAGAGCCAAAATAAACATGAAAACCCATCCAGATCCTCCATTGCGCATTCTCAGGGGTAATAAAACACATTTTGCGTTACCATCTGATAGGTTAACTCTGCCTCCACAGTGAAGGCAAACATTGATGACCACTGTGAGAATTTCTCCCAAGAAGAAAGATAATGTATTCCATACCGAACAGAAAGCTGCTGTCGGTGTGTATGCATGTGTGTGGGTATTTAATTGCAGCAGGTATACTTGTGAAGTTAATCAAGTGGCTGCTTTCCTTGTTTATAAAAGATAGTCATTCATTTGACTCACCTAATTCCAGCTCCTTCATAAGTGGTCACTGTTGCGAATTAGTTCTGGATGAAAACAGTTTAACTGTAATGCTACTGCATGGAGGATGTTTTACCCAGAGAAAGCGCAGGATGTTCTTTGCTTCCTCTATACATGCGTTTGGCCAACCGTCCTATCAGGGTATGATATAGACAGGGTCTGGTTGTCACCTGGCTATTTATATCCCATCACATCCCTGCGTGATACCATTCAAATCTCAGAAGCTTGAGGCCAAGTTTGAGTGTAAAGACCAAGCATTGGCTTAAGGTTGACAAGACCAAATGCTTTAGAGAGGTTTTGCAAGCAAAGGGTTTCTCAGGGATCCAAAAGATGGAAACAATTCTGTTGTTCTCACATTTAACATTCTTATGGGAATATGCCTTCTGTATTGGTCAGGGCTAATCTGACTAACTATATTTAATGAAATAATTGCATCTCCTCTAAAGTTGCTTAGCTGAAGTGCTGTGTTCATTCAAAGGAATATGAGACATGGTCCTTGGAATTGAATATAGAACAATGTTTCTATAAGTTGGATTTTTATATCCTCTTTAATTCTTTAGATATGTGAGCTTCTTGTGATTTACAGATGTCATGCTTGCCTACTGGTAAGGAAGAGAAAGGTGGCAGTATCTTCATTTTCCTTAGACTTTGTGTGTGTGTGTGAGTGAGGAAGATTGGCCCTGAGCTACCATCTGTTGCCAATCTTCCTCTATTTATGTGGGATGCCACCACAGTGCAGCTTCACAAATGGTGCTAGATCTGTGCCTGGGATCTGAACCTGCAAACCCCAGGCCACTGAAGCAGAGCGCATGAACTTAACCACTATCCCACCGGGCCGGCCCTTGCTGAGGCTTTGATAGTTTCCTACTACAGTTTCCTAAGTTGAGATATGTTATTGAAATTCTCTTACATTGGACGTGTTTATTTTTATTCGCTCAATCCAAATCTTACACTCTTTTATTGTTTCCCACAGTGCCTTCCTAGCACGTGGTAGGCACTTGATAAATACATGGTGAATGAAATGAATCCTCATGATTCTCCAGCGCCTAAAGAGTGAATTCCAAACTCTGTAGGATGGCATACAAAGTGTTTTGGCAGTGTAGCCCCGACCTATGCTTGTGTCCTCCCATTTCCACTCCCACCCAGCGAAGCGACCGCCCCCATACACATAAATGTATATTCCTTGTCATCTAACACCATCAAATTTCTCACTCCTCTTTGAGCTTAAGATCTTTCACAACTCCCTGCTTTCACAAACAAATTGATGAATGAATTTCCAAATCTGCATTTTCTATGTTGCTGCTGGGGTCATTACATCATTAGTTATAAGCATCTAAAGTTGTTCTTTTTATTTGTTTTAGACACAACTTTCAGCTAATCTTCCCAATTGCCTGCGTCACTCCCTGATAGTAGCTTGAGCTCAGGGAGTAACATTTACACTTTGAATGTCTGCTCGGGCAGCCGTTCCTAACCTTCAGATAACTGTTAGGCTTGGTCCCTCCTTACGCAAGATCGCAAACCTTCCCACACCTCCCCAGTTTGTGCACTTACATTTTCTGTGTGGTATGTTTTAGTTAAAAATTAAGATCTTTGGGGATCTTTGGAGGAACCATAGTGTCACAGGAAAAGGTTGAAAATGTCTGCCTTGTAATTTCTTCTAGTCATTTTATTTAGTCCTCTTGGGTTCTTGAGAAGATTAGGTAAACGTTTCTGTTAATCTGTACAGCTCTCTCCAAAAGTTAAGCTCAAACTTTTGTATGATTTCTTTGTAATACTGCGTTTTCTTTCATATTTGGTTACTAATATTCTAAGTTTGTTTCTAAAGATGCTCTTCGGGCTGCTGAACTATTCCTCTTGCTGCTCCTGCTTTCTGTTTCCTTTTCTCTAGGGGTTGAAACACAGGGTGAGTGACATGGTTGCATGCAACATCTGTAAGGAGACTGATGATTTTTAAATCCCTCATAAATTTGAATGTTAAACTTTACAATTGGCTGTGGAGGAATAATCTACCTTCAAGTCTCAGGGAAACATCCAGAAGAAAGAAGGGGAAAGCGTAGGAGAATTTACTTTAGCTCTGCTCATGTATTTATTTTGAAGGCTGGCAGTTCTGAAAGTGGGGCTGTAAATTTAACAACTCAACCATAAAAACCCCAAAATAAGGGAGAAAAATCTCTTCTACTTCTAGATTTGGGTACGAGTATAAAGTTACAAGATATCTATTCTTCTGTGTCTTAAATTCTTTTTTGGAAATTTATTTCTAAAGCTGTCCTTCTGTTTCTTCTTTCCCATTTTTATTTTGATTAATTACTTTTTAAAGGTTACAATGCTTTGAAATGTGTGAAAGTGTTTTCTGGATCCTTGCTGGCGTACTTCAGTGGATAGATTTCATGGTGACGTTAAATACTATCTGCACCTTATGTAACGCTGGGTGATTTCAGTGAGGTGGGGACTGCACATGGTATCAGTTCTTGTGGGAAAATATGCTTCAGTGGCTTACTGGCACTGCTCTTGGAATGTGGCATTTAAAAGTACCTTTTTACAGTGGGAAAGAATTCTGTCAAGAATAAACAGTCTGACCTTGTTAAATGGGCCAAAGTCTGACTGTAACCTAGTTCCAGAAAACTAGCTTTTACTAGTTTAGAAAAAGCAGATTAGAAAAACTACAAGTAAAACCTTCTAAAGAATGGGAAAAGTTACTATAAAGACTATGAAACAAGTTCCAAAAGTGATGGTCTTCACATATATTCTTGAAAATTTCTTTACTTGACCAATAAAATCCTACGTTTCCAGAGTGAGTGAAAGATCCAGACTACAGTTAGTCAGAAAAGCAGATTTTCTTTTTCCTGGAAAGACAAGACTGGCTTAAAGAAAGGAGCTGTGGGAGGGGCTACGTAGCATGGACCAACCGTGGGAAAGTAGTGGGCTTGGGGAGACGAAGGAGTACAGATTGCCGCTGACTCCCTACTGCCCACAGGTTAAAAAACTGTGTGCTTTAAGCTCTGGAATGCAACAGTTTGTTCCTAACCTTTCTCTCCCTCTCTGCTTTCCCACCCACCCCAAACCCACCCACACACCCCTGTGATCTTGCCACTCCAGACCTCTTTCTCCTGCTTGAAACAACGTGCAGTTAGAGTCTGTGCCTCCATGCCATAAGAAATTCTTCTCTCCGCTTAGATTGCCTTTCCCCTTCTCAGCCTAACAAACTCTAACAAACTCCTACTCATTCTTCAAGACCCAGTTTGGATGCTACCTCCTCCCTGAAGTCAGCCTGACTCTCTAGGATAAAGTTGGGCACTGCCTCTTCTGTGCAATTTTGTTTTACCTCTAATAAGTAGCTATCATATGATAGTGTCCCCATTTGTTTGCCTTCTGTCTTCTATTTTAAAAAGAATAACATTGTAAAATATCCATTTCAGCACTTAAGGTAACATCACAACATGGTATTGCTCTGTGAGTGTTTGGAGAGAGAGGGAATGAATGTGTGTGTGTTTGTGTGTGTGTGTGTGTGTGTGTGTGTGTGTGTGTGTGTATCTGTGATGAAATAAGAGGTTTCTGAGTAGAGAAGGTGGAGGGAGGCTGGGTTGGGGGGTACTGAGTGAGATGGGGAAAGGATGCTTCCCCTGAACAGCAGTGTCCCTGAAAGGTGTCATTACATCTTGTATCTGCATCCATTTTGAAATTTCAGCACAGGGAATCAAGCTTGTTTTATTAATCACCTTCATCACTAAACCCTTGTATTTATATTTAAATGATATTCTGGAAAACCAAGATTTGATTGCTTTTACTCAGATGCATGATTAGTGGCTGGTTGGGTCTTGTCAGAATATGCTGGATTTCAAGGATGTTGGCTCTAGTCATAACCATTTTTAGTGTTTAAACAACTAATTTACCAGTAATAAATTAGGGACTTTTTTTAATAGAGTTATAGTAAAAACCATATCTTGTGTTCTAAGAAACAATATAGCTTTAAGAAAACTGTGTCAGTTGAAAAAAAATCTAATGTGTAAAATAGATAAATAATGAAGAACTTTGCAGACAGCTTATGGCAAGGTTTTCCAAAAGCAGCCTTTGCAGTTTAAAATATAATTTAATAGATTAAAATGTGTTTTCTTAAGCCTTTCCAGAATTATGTATATTGTGTAAAGCTACTTACTCTATCTGCCTGCTCTAGCTCTTACTGGATGTACATACAAAGGTAGTAAGAAAAGCCAAGATAGTCCATTGTGAATTTAAAAGCATTAAAAGTCCAGGAAAAGAGAGACTCATGTTCTTCTTATACTCAAACACAAGTTGGCCACTATCATGCCTTTTGCTGGCAAGTTGAGGTTAAAAATGTAGCACAGCACTTAAGATTTTGACAAGATTGAGTAAACAATTCATTGGAAGTGAGAAAAGCTTCTTTGAGTGTGAACTTTCTTTAGTAATTTTATAGCAAGTCCAAATATAATCTTTGTCTTTTCTCTGTATCTATTATTCTATTTTTATTTCTAAAACGACTCCTTGATTTTAGGACATGGGACTGAAATACCACATGTAAATCCCATGTTGCTGCCTCCCTACATACAGTGTCATCTAATTTATATTTCCCATCAAGTTTCTTTTTCATTGGTGATTTGTGTGCTCCTGTTTTTAAAGGCATCAAATTTTCCCAATATTTGATTATAGTTCACAAGTATTATTAGTCCTGTAATATTTAAGAAAAATGTGATAGTCATCAATCACTTTAAGTGCCCTGTAATTATAGTATCCATTTGCTCTGTAATTTTATTTTTAGAAATCTAGTATCTAAAGAAGACAATTTTTTAGAGAGAAATGGAAATATTTGTAAGATATAGTTCACCAAATCCAGAGGCATTTTATGCTGTTTCTTCTGCATTCCCTTTGTAGCATTTGTGTACAAGTCAGTCCCCACCTTTAAAACATCATCTTTCTTTAATCAGTTTTTTAAAATGTGCATTCTTTTTTAATTCCTAACTTTTTTGGGGGTTTTTTTGGCAAGGAAGATTGGCCCTGAGCTAACATAGGTTGCCGGTCTTCCTCTTTTCGCTTGAGGAAGATTGTCCCTGAGCTGACATTTGTGCCAATCTTCCTCTGTTTTGCATGTGGGACACTGCCATAGCATGGCTCAATGAGCGATGTGTAGGTCCGTGCCTGCAATCCAAAGCTGTGAACCCTGGGCTGCCAAGGTGGAGCACACAAACTTAACCACTACACTACTGGGCCAGCCCTAAAATTATTTTTAAAATCAAACATTCCAGTTAGGTAAAAAAATTAAAAAGGAAACTCTTCAATAATGTTTCCTCCCAGAAAAAGCCACCATTGACAGTTTGGTGAATGAGCTTTGATACCTTTTTCTATTCGTATTCAGTGGTGTGTATGTGTTCGTGTGTGTGTGTGCAAGTGTATGTGCGTGCACATGGTGCACTTATAGTATAGGTACTGGTTATTTTTGTTTGTTTGAGGTGTTCTGTTTACTTTTTTTCCATTTAATTTACCTTATGCATTTTTCCATATCTAACATATAGCCTGTTTATTCTTTTTCTTACCTTTGCTATGTGAATGTACATAAAATTTTTCCCCACTCTCCCAAGGTTTCTCATTTTTTGACTGCAGTGCACATCCTTGAGCTTATATCTTTTCACCCAAATACCAATATTTTTGTAGGATAGGTTTCAAGAAATGGCATTACCAAGACAAAAGATGAAGAGTTGCACAATTCTTTTTTTATGTTTAGTTTTATAAGAAACTGCCAAACTGTCTTCCAAAATGGCTATACACCCCCCCACCCCCCCCACCCCCCCCCGCCAGGAGTGAATGAGAGTCCCTGTTGCTCCATATCCTCCTCAGCATTTGCTGTTGTCAGTGTTTCGGATCTTGGCCCTTCTGATAGGTGTGTAGTGGTATTTCATTGTTGTTTTAATGCCAAATTGTTCCCTCAAAGGATTTCACTTCTCCTCCTCTCCTCTCCACAGAAGGTGATTGAGCTCCCTGCTTGGTCTCTTCTGACTGTCTCTGGGGATCACCTTTGCTGCCTCCTGCCCACTAAGAAAGCATCCTAAATGTTCCCACCTCAGCCCTTTCTCAGATCACTCAGGTCCTTGACCTTAACTTTCATCTCTGTGCAGAGGTGTCCGAGTTGTCAGCTTTGCCAGGGGTCACCTCTGAGTGTCAGACCCTCGTCCCACTCTTCCTTCACAATTTCACCTGGTGTCTGCCCCATGGGCAACAGAAACATAACATGACAGAAATGTCACTCACTAGCTTCTCCTGCCCCAGGCAATTCTGCTTCATTTTCCTTTCTTTAACTTTAATGGTGATAATCACCAAAGCTGGAATCCTCAGGTTTTTTCCTGGATCCATTTGTATCAGCATGCATTTGGTTACAAGTACAGAATACTCACTCGAAAGTGTCTTGAATAATAGTAATTTTTGAATCTGACCTAAGAAGACTGGAGATAAATAGTTCTGCAATTAGTGCAATTGCTCAGTGGTGTCATCTTGGTTCCTATAACCAAATATTAGGAAAATTCCATCCTTCCCTCCGCGGTGAATCATGTTTTCCCTCGTGGTCTCGAGATGACTGCTACATCTTCTAGCATCACATCCTCATACAATAGTGGTCTAAGCAGTGAGTAAGGAAGCAGGGGCCAAAAAGGGTTTCACTGCCTTTTTGATCAGGGAAGATAATCTTTTTCAAAAGCCGTTTTCAGACTTTCACTTGGGTTTCATCTCCCAGAACTCGACCATATACCTACCCATAGACCAACCACAGTGCAGGTAATCATATTGCTGCCCAAAGAACATCAGATTCTGTTAGCTGGGGAGAGGCGGAATGGCTGTTGGTAGACAGCCAACAATGACAGGCCTTCCTTGATCTGGGAAACTCCCCGAGACAGCAGGGACGCTCTACAGAGGTGGAAGCTTGTGCTGTTGGTTTGTTTCAGAGGTGCACAGATACACTCAGTGATCTCTAATAAAATATTTTACAAAGTACAGTGCTTTTTTTCTTAGTGCTCCACATGTGTTGAAAGCAGAAAGCTTTAGAATTTTTTATGGGAATGTTGATTAGGTTACGAACAAATGCTTACCACACTCACCAGGACTGTGATTCCTTAGGTTCTTTAATAGCAGTAATTAGCAAACATTTGGGAGGCATTAGCAATCTATAGGTAACATCCTCATGTGCACATTCTATTAGGTATGTCAGAAGCTAAGGATAGTTTTGAAAACAATGAAACAGCAAGAAATATTTTGTTAAACTAATTACTTTTTTAAAGGTATTAATTTCGTGGCTGGCCTGGTGGCGTGATGGTTAAATTCACGTGCTCTGCTTTGGCCTAGGGTTCACAGGCTTGGATTCTGAGAACAGACCTACACACTGCTCATCAAGCCATGCTGTGGCAGTGTCCCACATATAAAGCAGAGAAAGACTGGCACAGCTGTTAGCTCAGGGATGGTCTTCCTCAAACAAAAAGAAGAAGATTGGCAGTGGATGTTAGTTCTGGTCCAATCTTCCTCACTCAAAAAACAAAAAAAATATTAATTTCACTAATATATTTAAATATGTTAATATAATATGTTAATATTTATATCACTTAACTAATATATTTATTTAGTATTAATATATTTATATGTGTTTTTAAAGTAATACTAATTACTTTGAAAAACATAAGTGTATGTAAATCTGAAGTTGCCTCTACATTTCTTATCTAGCCACATAAACCTAGGTGAAGCTAGGAGGAAGACATCGTTAGACCTGGAAGAGTCAGGGAATTCTTCAAAGAGGAGGTGATTTTTTTTTTTTTTTTTTTTTAAAGATTTTATTTTTTCCTTTTTCTCCCCAAAGCCCCCCGGTACATAGTTGTGTATTCTTCGTTGTGGGTCCTTCTAGTTGTGGCATGTGGGACGCTGCCTCAGCGTGGTTTGATGAGCAGTGCCATGTCCGCGCCCAGGATTCGAACTAACGAAACACTGGGCCGCCTGCAGCGGAGCGCGCGAACTTAACCACTCGGCCACGGGGCCAGCCCCAAAGAGGAGGTGATTTTTGAGCCAGGTCTTCGAGAATGAGGAGGAGTTTGCCTGGCAGACCAAGGAGTAAGGTGATCTCTAGGTGCACAATTGGGAAAGGGCAGAACACATTCACAAAAGAAGTATGTGAGTTGTATGAGAAGTATGTGGGTTGATGAGCAGGGCGTCTTGGGAGAACATGATCAAACTGTCTTTTTGTTTTTTTTGGAAGATCACTCTAATGCAATGTGCTGAATGGATTGATAAGGAGGGATAAGTTAGGAAAATGCTGGCAAGGAAACCAGTGTACATGCAGAGAAAAGTAGACAAAAAACATCACGTACCAAAGTCTGATATGAAATTTGCCTTATGAACAAAACAAGAAATAAAAAGTGATATTCCTTTAAATCAGGTAGTTATCTGTGGCCATAATTTTTTTCATATTACACTGTTGTGGATAATAATGTAGACACACACTCAGGACATAGTGGCTTCTATTGGTAGAATCGTTACTATTTTTATTGGCAGTTGTGTAAATATATATAGTAATTTCTCTTGATAGGATGAACATTTCTATTCAAAATGGAATAGATCCTATAATGTAGAGTCTGCATAAGACATCTCGCTAATAGTTGTGTGAATCAGAAGTTTTCTAATGGTTTAATGTTTATGCCAATTGTAATTAAGATGAATGTATCACAAAATGACTTTTTTTTCTTTTCATTTACAAACAGAGCCTTTTTCTAAAAATGTCTTTTCATCAGGACTTAAATGATAGATTATTTAGCTTATTGGGTCTAAAGACCCAGTAACATGGTTGTGTTCTATCTAATTAGCCACCTGTCTCTCTGGTTCTCCTTTTTCATCTCCATAATCCAGCTTTTTCTAAAGTTGGCAAATTATATACCTCACATGTGGTCATTATATGACTAAACCCTAATGAGGGTTATGTAATGTAAACAGCCACAAAATGCCGTAATTTACTCTTTTCATTAGACAACAAGCACCTTGAGGGAAGAAACCGGGCATCACATATATTATGCTCACTAAATAGTAATTGGGAGTGGTGATGTACTTTTAAGATGTTTATGTCCATTATAAAAGTAATGTGTACTCATTTTAGGCAAATTTGTGTGGTCTCGGCTTATCTCCTCCTCCATTCTCTTGGTTCAGCTTGTCCATTCATTAAAAAAAATGGTAGCATGGGTTTGTTTTTCAATTTTCAAAGTTAGAAAGAGTGGGGTTTGAAAGAAAGATGTCAATTAATAAAAGTGTAAAATATTCTTTCAGCCCTTTGCTAGGTGGTTCTCTTCTTGGGGCTGCTTTCCTTCACTTTTCTTCATTCACTCCTGGAGAATAACAAGTTTAGAAATTAGATATTGGATATAATTCTAGCAAGAGTCTGTCGAGTTTGAGGTTTTTAAAAAACTAAATAAAAATGTCACCATCACCACTCTGTGCCCTCGCCCCCCAATATCATACTATTATTGGGTATGGCTGTTTCTCTTAAAAGAACACTGTCACTTTCTTGAGGCCAGATGTTGTAAGGGCTTGGGAAAACATCCGAATTTAAAACATTATATGCCTTGTGTTCTTTCTAATATTGCATTTGTTCTTCGTGTGTACGTTTTATATATCTCATCAGGTATTGGTGAATAAGTAGTTCACACCCTCCCTAGAGAATAAATCCTTTCTTTTCTTTAAACAGTAACTCCATTGATCCTGTTTTAGAATTTCTTCCCTTGTTTCTCTCTTCATTCTTGGCAACATTGTTTTCGAAGTCTTAAGTTGATTCAAGTGTTCCTGGAATATTCCTTTTTCTCTTCTGCCGTTTTCAACTATAGGCAAACAGATTTTTTTCCCCAAAAAAATCTTGCTTCATTCAAGAGGCAGTACAGCACAGCCCATTGGTTAAGGGGACAGATTCTGGAACCAGATGTTTTATCTTGCTGCCTAACAAGCTTTGTGAGCTTAAATAAGTTCTTTAGCCTCTCTGTGTTCTGGGTTTCTTACTTGTTAAAATAGAGAAAACCAAACCTACATTATAGGATTGGGGAATTAAATAAGTCAATATGTGAAAAGAGTAAATACTCAATACAGTACCATAATTGAGTTACATAGTAATAATATTCGTCTTTGCACCTGCATATGAAGACGGGTACAGAAATGAGTATAAACAGTTAAACCATTTTTCTACTACTAAACAGTTACCTAAGGACTACTCATTAGAGTTTAGGTTATTAACATCTCAGGGAGGTCATTCTCTCCTTTCTCTTTATTATTTACGTGTTTCTCAAAAAGCGGAATGTTTTTAGTATTCCTGAAATGAGTATGTTGAGGAAATCTTCTTTCAACTCTCAGTGTTTAAACAATGCTGAAGTTTGCAAAAAATAACATATATTCTTTCCAAGAGTATACACATACCTGGTCTTTGAATACAGGAAATTGCATATGCCAATCCAGAAAGTTGCAGAATTTTCACTAAGAGACTGAGAATGGGTGAGCATGTTATCGTGAGCGAACTGTATAGACAGTATAAACTGTCTGGCTTTCAGGCACCATCTCTCAGCGTGAGATCTCAGAGTCCCAGAAATCAGTGCTATTGTTTCAATCATTGCTACCTGCTGGGCAAGTAGTTAAAGGGTGGGAGAAGAGATACTGAATTTTGACCTTGCAGCACGATGGTACTTTTCTTTACCACCTACAGGACAAAGTCAAGAAAGATAAGAAAAAATTTTTTCGGGAAAGACATGTCCTGTATTTAATCTCTGTAGAAACAAAGGTAGATGACTGAAAAGTAACAATTCCTAAATCAAGAAAGTAAATTCCTTTCCTTACTGTAGTCAAACTGGGCCTTTTAATCTTGTTTCTAGACTAAACCATTTTGTACTCCAGTTATCACTTTCTCTTGGGGGTAGGTGCTCAGCGGTTAATATTCAGAAAGTTTCATTTCCTAAATAGGTTAGATTCTTCCCCGGTCAATAGGTGACTCATTGTACCATGGATTAGGAATTAATGTCACAAATAACATACACTTCTTTCCCATAGTCTGCTTAAGATGTGTCACATAAGAACTCTTCCAGCTATTAACCTTTCAAAAAATTAGTTAAAAGAAATTCCTGAGGCTTTCAGCCCAGCCCTTGTATAACCTGCACTGTCTTGTTTTGTTTTACAAAGCCATGCAGGAATGTCCCCCATTCACAAAAGGAGTTGGTACCTAAGCTAATAACTGAATGGCATATTCAGTCTGTCATTCAGGGAATTTCTGTGTGGCATTTTATACAATTGCTTAGTCTCTAATTTAGTTTTTAAGAACATTTGTCTTGGTATTGTGCTTAACTACCTAGTGCCTGATTCAGGATTCAGATTAAACCTTGATACTATCTCTGAAGAAAACATACTCCGGCTTTTCTTAGATTCAAGGTAAAGGTGTGGTTTGGCCACATAAGCAGTGTTGTGTGGAAGTGTAATTCAGGAGCTTCTGCAACATGACCTGACTGGGATCCAGCTCTCTTTAGACACTTCCTGCTCTGCACTCCCACAGCACTTCTTAAACCACCAATTCAGCCCTTATGTGAAGCCTTCTTTCACTCTACTTAAGTTTCATGTGACTTCCCTTTTTTTTTCATGCTACTCAGAGCTCCTTGAGATCAGGAATGATGACTTGCGTTTGCTAAGCATGCCTAGCATCATTAGTGTGGACCAGAAACCTAGGAGATGGTTGATTGCTTGGTGAATAGCTACTTATACTCTTCTTCTCTTGGTGCCTATAGCACATTGTAGTGGAAACACCACTACTATTCCAGTTATTTTATTACTTTTTTTTTTTTTTTGAGGAAGATTAGCCCTGAGCTAACTACTGCCAGTCCTCCTCTTGTTTTTAGCTGAGGAAGCCTGGCCCTG
Organism: Equus przewalskii; assembly: GCF_037783145.1. Taxonomy (NCBI): domain Eukaryota; kingdom Metazoa; phylum Chordata; class Mammalia; order Perissodactyla; family Equidae; genus Equus; species Equus przewalskii. The sequence continues at coordinate 36,472,630 of NC_091834.1, read as the reverse complement.
AGCTAACATCCATACCCATCTTCCTCTACTTTATATGTGGGATGCCTAACACGACATGGCTTTTTGCCAAGTGATGCCATGTCCGCACCCGGGATTCGAACTGGTGAACCCTGGGCCACTGAGAAGCAGAATGCACGCACCTAACCACTGCGCCACCTAGCCGGCCCCTATTTTATTACTATTAATGTGTATACATAAAATTGTAAGTACAGAATACACTCATGAAATAAAGATGTTTTCAGACAAAAACCAAGAGAGTTTACCACCAACTTTTCACTAGAGGAACTTCTGAATGACGTACTTCAAAAAGAAGGAAACTAATCCTAAAACGAATGTCTGAGGTGCAAGAAAGAATGGTGAGTAAGTAAATCAGTAAATATGTCCAAATAAATTGTTAATCACAGTAAATGTAAACATACAAAACTCAACAGTTAAAAGCTAGAGAATGTTAGATTGGATTTTTAAAATAGTTACCTAATACCAACTCTGCTTTTTCAAGAAACACATAAAACTTTGATCTGCTGGTGGGAACATAAAATGGTACACTACTTTGGAAAATAATTTGATATTATCTATGTAGTTGAACATGCTCATACTGTGAAACCCTGCATTCCATGCCTACTTACTTACCTTAAAGAAATTCATGCACAGGTGCACCAAGAGTCACATTCAGGAGTACTCGTGGCAGCATTGTTTGTAATAGCAAAAAACTGAAACAACCCAAATGTTCACAGACAAAAAAAATGATTAAATTGACTCTGGTATATTCATAGGGTACGTTTATACAGCAGTGAAAATGAAAACGAGGGGGCCAGGCCAGTGGCGCAGCAGTTAAGTGCGCACATTCCGCTTCGGCAGCCCGGGGTTCACTGGTTCGGATCCCAGGTGTGGACATGGCACTGTGTGGCAAGCCATGCTGTGGTAGGCATCTCACATATAAAGTAGAGGAAGATGGGCACGGATGTTAGCTCAGGGCCAGTGTTCCTCAGAAAAAAGAGGAGGATTGGCACATGTTAGCTCAGGGATAATCTTCCTCAAAAAAAAAAAAAGAAAACGAATGAACTATATACTATAAGCAATAATAAGGATGACTCTTAGAAATGGTGTTGAGTGAAAAAAATTGAAGAAAGTTATAAAGTATATGAAATATTTATAGACTTCAGAAACAAGCAATACCAAATATTATATTATTTAGGCATATTTATGTGATAAAACCAACTTTTTTTTTACAGCAAGGAAATAAAAACACGAGATTTAGAATAGTGGTGTACTATTGGGGCAAAGAGGAGTAAGGAGGCAAGGGAATAGAATTAACAGGAGTGCAAAAGCACAAAGGAGGGCTCTGAGCACCCCAATAGCTAGAACATCACTGGAGCCATGCACTTACCTCCTTGGGCTCTTATTTAGATTCATACTCTTACTTAACGTGATTTCTTAAAGTTTTGCTATGTAGTTTTTGCTGGCCAGGCACTGAATTGAGAGCGTAGAAGTTGATGAGACAGATTAAATCTCTCCTCACTCTTGCGGGAAAGATGGATGGGATAAACAAGTAAACGAACTATTATATAATTTCAAGTAGTGATAAGTTCTACAAGGCACCACGGAGGATAGAGTATGACAGACCAGGAATTTATTTTGGAGAAGGAGGGTGGTCAGAGAAGCTGTCTTATGAAGGAAGTGAGGAGCAGAACCGTTCTAAGATCCAGAAAAGAACATTCTATTCAGAAAGGACAGTGAATTCAGAAGCCCCATGGCAGGAGGAGTTTGGCCTGTCCAAGGAAAGCAAGAAGGTCAGTGTGGCTGAGGCAGAGCGATTGGGAGGGAGGGTGGTCAAGGCTGAGATGAGGGAGGTAGTCTGGGGCCCCACCCTGGGAGGCCTAGTAAGAGTGTTTGAATTCATTTTTAAATATTTGATAGTAGGGAGCCATCTGAAGGCTTTAAATAAGGGGCCTCGTCCATATTAGAACCAGAAACTCAGCGTAATAACAGGAGAAAAAAACAATTGATAATAGGGCACAAGCAAGAAAAAGTTTAAATGATTAAAACAATATACTTTCAGAGCTTGAAAAGTAATCTGAGAAATTTTGTATATTAATCTTAATTCATCTTCCCAGATAAATGAGATGTTAAAATATGAATTACTTGCATACATACTTACACACCTACATACAACATATATTCTTATCACATTCATGTCATGAAAATGTGACATTTTTATCCAGAGAATTGAGAGTATTTATCTTGTGCCTTAATTACTTAACTGTAAATGATCTTGTGATGATTAATGAGGTCACTTGACATATGTTTTTGCCCATCCTGAGATTTGCAATATGTGTATGAAATGAGTAGTAGTATCATTAATTATTATGCAGTATAAAAAGAATTTTTTTAAAAATCTGTCATTACTCATTACTAAATGGAGTTCAGCTGGGATTATTTATATCAGAAGTGGATCTACTGTGCCGAATGGGTTTGAAGCTTCAGAGCCCTCACTTGCAGCCCCACACATACCCCAAAGGCCATGGGAAAGGCCCCAGCAATGTGTTTATATGATCTTGTTATTTTTTATTTTTTATTTTTTTATTTTAAAGATTGGCACCTGAACTAACAACTGTTGCCAATCTTTTTTTTTTTTTCTGCTTTTTCTCCCCAAATGTCCCCAGTACGTAGTTGTATATTTTTTCAGTTGTGGGTCCTTCTAGTTGTGGCATGTGGGATGCCTCCTCAGCATGGCCTGATGAGTGGTGCCACGTCCATGCCCAGCATCCGAACCGGCGAAACTCTGGGCCGCCTAAGCGGAGCATGCGAACTTAACCACTAGGCCATGGGGCCAGCCCCTGGTCTTTTTATTTTTAATTGAAGAGGTAAGCTCTTTTAAATGCAATTGATTAACCCACACCTCCACCCCATCACACTTCTCCTCCTGTCAGGTGGCACTGGAGTGGCCTTCTCTCTGGATGCTGATAAGCCTTCAATATTGTGTGAGCTGCCTTCTGCTCCCACCATGTTACTATAATAGATATTCTAAAGCCATCTTCTTGCTTAGCATCTTTTGGTACATGTCTGCTTCTCTCTTCATTTCTTGTAAATATCCACCTTGGCTTCTGTGATACCATAGTTTCCCGCTTTTTACCTATCTCACTCCTCTTTGCTGAATGCCCTCCTCTCTCTTCTCCATAGGTTCTGTCCTGTGTGTGCTCTCTCCCTTGACAATCTCCTCTACTTCCTGGAGATGATCCTGGAGGAAGAGAGCTTGTCTTGTCCCACTCAGTTCACTCCCTTGAGCCCCAGACCCACATACCCAGCTGGACATCATCACAAGCAGCAAGCCTGCCTGTCATTCCCCTTTTGGTCCTTGTTCAGGTCAATGGCCCCACCATCTGATACCCTGTCACCCAGCCCAGAAACCTCAGACTTATCCTAGATTTTTTTTTCTCTTCCTTTCTGCCTCATTTGACTCATTTAAAAATTATTCCTCCTGCTGCTTCTCTCCTCACCGCTATACGTCTGTAGGTCCTCCTGCTGGTATACCTGGATCAATGCAGCCTTTTGATTGAGCTCCTGCCTCAAGGATCATCTCTAATTTCATCCTCCACCGTTAGCAGAATGTTCATGCTAAAATGCAAATCTGACATACGTCCCCTGCATAGAACTCTTCCATGCCTCCCCTTCCTCTCAGGATAAAGTCTAGGCTCCATCATCTGGCACTCAAGTTCCTTTGTGGTCTGACCCATGTGGTTTCATGTTCCTCACCTTTCTTGTTCAAACTCCTCCCTCTGCCAGTCCTCCTCTGTGAAGCCTCTGATACTCTATGCCCCTGTCCTACACCCTGCCCTTGTGGAGTTGATGTATATATAACCTTTGCTGATAGCCAAAATTTCTAGAGCCAGGCACCTGCAAAGTATTTTATGGACCTTACATCATATAATTCTCCAATTGTCCTATGAAGTAGGCACTATGATTCCCCATTTTGAAAATGAGGAAACAAAGGCATGGAGAGTCTAAGATATGTAGCCAAGGCTCATCCAAGAGGAACCAAGAATTGAACCCAGGCTCTGAAATCATACCTCTGCCTTGCACAAGAGCTTACACAATTGGTAGTTACACATCTGCCTCCCCTGCTCACCTGTGAGCTTTTGAGAGCAGAGACCATATCTTCAGTCATCCTCATCTTTATGAGTGGGATCCAGCACTTGTCATATAGTAGGCACATTAGTATACGTATGAATGAATGAATGAATCACTGAAGTGACATTGTAAATGTCTCATAAACTGCACAAGAAGTGATACTAAGAGTATGTGGGGTTAGTACAGCTATATCTGTATTTCATCCACCATGTATTTTGTCCATGAGGCCCTAACAGAAGTAAAAATGTTGTAACTGCCTTTGAGGAGAATTTGATTTAATTGAGAAACTTAAATAGTTGAAAAAACATAAATAATGAGCTTTAAAAGCCATTCTTATTCCTGTTACCAGTGTACGTATTAATATTTATAGGAAGCAACGTATCTTTTTGAGTTCATCATGTGCTAATAGCTAACAGCATCAGCAGTTTAATTATTGACTGAACCGAGATCTAGAGCAGACAGACTTCCTAGTACTCTGAGAACTGCTAGCTGCTTTACATGTCAGCCTTGCTTTGCAAAGGATGTTAAACAACTGTAAGCTTTCCATCTTCCAATGGTAAACTAGTTTATCAGTTAAAATGGAAAGGAGGCCTCCCAGCCCAGTTGAAGTTGGCAAGATTATTCATCTTGCGTATATCAAATTTATACATAAGAAAGATTTCAGTTAGTATTTTAAATGCAAAAGTAATATGCTTAAAATATACGTACAGGCATGCTGCAGTTTCTGGAACTGTCCTCGTGGAGAATCACTGAAACAAGGTCTCCGATATTCTTTGTAATAGTAATGTGCTTATTTCATAAACCATAGCCCGTATTAGGAAAAAGCTTTTTTTCCCTCCATGCAAAGGCTTATAACTGAATGAGAAAAAAAATTAATTAATTACATGAATATTAAGAGGTTACTTATCTATTATAACATTGGGCCACAAGTTGACTAATTAAAAGGAATGCAGGTTGGAAAGCTGCCATGAATCTGCTCCTTTCATTTAGAGGGCCACCGGCTAAAGCCAGTGATTGTGCGTGACAGACTCTAGGAACAATGGTGCAGCGCACAGACCGTCCAGATGAAGCATGCTCGTCTGAATTACACCGACAACGGGGTGGCCTACAGGCAAACAAAATGGTTAAACAATACATAATCAAGTTTTTATTTGGTATTTCCTGCAAGGCTGTACCAGTTGCCAGGGAGTGTACTGTATTTTTTCTTCAGCTGTATTAATTGTTGACCATAGCTGGCAGATCCCCAAACAGGGACAGATAAGGGGGAAAATGGCATCTGGACATTAAAGCCCCAAGTGTACTGGGGGGGAAAAGCACAAAAAATTACAGCATATATCAGGAATTTTCCAACTAACGATGTGCGGATGTGGTAGCGCTAGGGAAAAAGAGCCAAACTGAGCTTGCTTTGTTCACTAAGAGAGGCCCCCCTGTAACATTCCTTTTAGCTGTGCATATTTTGGCTTCATTTGTACAGTTTTAACTTTATACTGTGTGTGGAGAAGCTCAGTTGTAACTGGTTGTTCCTAATAATTATATTGCAATAATTAAAGTTCACGGATAGCTGTTATGTTCTTTGTTATTTAGAAGCTGCTTCAAAACCCATGTCTAAGCCGAAAACTTCTTTTAAGTGACATGTCATTACTGTATAAAAGATGGCAACAATTATTTTCTTTGACTTTATGACGGTTGTGGTATTTTTTTAGACAAGATTCATTTATGGAGGCAAACAAGAAACAGTGTCTTAAAAACTTGGGATAGGAGTTGGTTGGTCTATACTGGATGTGATGAGATCTTATGGCCTGCAAATAAAAGATTCTCCAACTGTTTTGTTTAATTCATGAAAATTTGTGATAGGAATAATCGCTTTTGCTACTTGTAGATTCCATTTAAAATGCCAAAGTAATATATAAATATTAATAAATCTATTGCAGAAACAAAATATTGCAGTTTCATGACTTCAGTTAGAAGTCATATGTAACTTTTATTTCAGTAATAAAATGAAAACTCTCCAACCGAGCATAGCTCCCTTTTTGAAAGATTGATAAGCCTTGGAGTCCCCAATTATAATCATTATAATGTATAGCAAGCCATTAGAGCTGTGAAATACACTTGCCAGGACTTCTTTTGCAGTGGTGGTGATCTGTCTACGTGTATGGCTGTCAGGCCAGTAATTACACCTGCAGCCTCTGGAGTTACACTGTGTCTGAATTCTAGCTCCAAAGCATGGCTAGCTGTAGGACTTTACTGTAGTTATTAATATGTTCTGAACATCAATTTCTTATCTAGAACATGGGTAAAAAATGCAGTGCCTACCTCATAAGTATTATATGATTTAAATAAAATTTGTCAAGTTCTTAGTGAACATGGGTAAAAAAATGCAGTGCCTACCTCATAAGTATAATATGATTTAAATAACAAAATTTGTCAAGTTCTTAGTGAAGTGCCAGGCATATGGAAAACCCATGATAAATTTCTACAGTAGATAGCAAGAACAGGTTGGTCTGTAATGAAAGCCGGAACAGTGGTTTTGATGACTCTTAAACATTCTTTGAGAAGCTGAAGTTTTAATAACTGTTCTCAGAAGCACTTATTAAGACCCAATTTGGGGCCAGCCGGGTGGCGCAGCAGTTAAGTGCACACGTTCCACTTCTTGGCAGCCTGGGGTTCGCCGGTTCGGATCCCAGGTGTGGACATGGCACCGCTTGGCAAAAGCCGTGCTGTGGTAGGCGTCCCACGTATAAAGTAGAGGAAGATGGGCACGGATGTTAGCTCAGGGCCAGTCTTCCTCAGCAAAAAAAAGAGGAGGATTGGCAGTAGCTAGCTCAGGGCTAATCTTCTCCTTCAAAAAAAAAACCCAATTATTAACTGGGTCTAATTAATAAAGAAAAATGGTATTCTCTAATAGCATCATTCTTCTAGAGTTGGACTTCTAACTACAGGATACGCATACTTCATGATGTTATAGACAGCCATCTGGTGACGCAAAGGCCATGACTCCATTTCCAAATGTTAGGAGGAAATCCTCTTATTACTGTATCATATTTGATTGAATGATTTTCATAAGACTTCTTTTTTTTTTTTAAAGATTGGCACCTGGGCTAACAACTGTTGCCAATCTTTTTTTTTTTTTTCCTGCTTTATCTCCTCAAACCCCCCCGTACACAGTTGTATATCTTAGTTGCAGGTCTTTCTAGTTGTGGGATGTGAGACGCCGCCTCAACGTGGCCTGAAGAGCAGTGCCATGTCCGCGCCCAGGATCCGAACGCTGGGCCGCCGCAGTGGAGCGTGTGAACTTAACCACTCAGCCATGGAGCCGGCCCCTATAAAACTTTTTTTTAATGACATTTGTGCGTATCAATTACATTTTCTAATGGTGGGTGGTTGTCGTTTTCATCTCCAGATGTCTTAACCCTTAACCTTAAACATGTGTTAGGAGTTAATAGACTCTGAATATTAGAATTGCACAATTCATTTAAATACCGGAATTCAGTGGGCTGTTTGTTCAATAAAGGGACGACAGTATTGATCACGATCAGTGTATGGGTCCCAAACATTTTAAATTCACAAAACTTCTCATAGGCCAAAGCATTTGTTTAAATAGACATGAGTCCTTGACTCATTGTAAAACAAAGTGAATCATATCTCCTGAAAACGTTTTAAGGCCTTAAATAATATCATTATTGAATAACATCTTTTGAATAATTTAGTAAAGACTGTAATAAAACATACACATATGTGGTAAGTTTTTAATGAGGTCTTTACTTCTTAGCATTAGGAATAAAAGATAATTAATTCTCCCCCACTGAAACAATAACAGCAACCATTATAATAAGCTGAATGTGGTCAGCTTTAACTTAAAACTGGAAAACTCCCTTTTCATTTCTACAATTGGCTTTTTCTCTTCAGCTGCTTTTTAAGTTGGGCTGTTAGCAATTTAGCCTGTCTTTAATTTTAAGCACCATTCTTCCAATCCAGAGATCCCTATAGGAAGCCCCACTCTCATAGCCTCACCTCTCATTGGCTAGCTGGGAAAAGAGCATTTCTGCATAAATTGGATGCTTCCTTCTCCCCTGGAGACCAAATATGCTCATGTTTCACAATCCCCTGGTTTGTAAGCTTGAGTCCATTGCCTGAAGCTGGAAACTTTCACTTTGTACAATACGGCGCACTTCGAAATCCAGATCCAAAACCCCTGACATGCCCGTGGGTTCGAGAGCAGATTGAATACATGCTTCTTAATCCAATGTTTCTGAGCTCCTCCGACTGAAATCAGAAACCGATGTGCATGAGAGAGGTGTCCTTCAAAGGAAGGTATTTCCTTTGTGCAGCACCAGTGCACACAGAATCCAAGGGGTTAACCTGAGAGCTGCTTTGAAAACAGAGGCGAAGGTCACTGGCGGCAACAGCAAAGACTTTTAAAGCTTGCCGTCCTGAGCCTTTCACCCTGCCTTTCCCACCCAGGGGATTGTAAACATTGGCTCCCGGCCACCACGTCCCACAGCACAAAACTTCTCTGTGCTTTCAGCATATACATTTATGCTTTTTTATGGAAGCTGAAGCAAAGACACATTATTCTTGTGAGCACAGAGAGCATGTTTCTGTTCAATGAAAGGGGAGGAATCCTGCTCTGCTGGAATGTGAAGGCATGCAGATACGCTTATTTAGTGGTGCTTCACATGTAACTTAGCTGCTGCTCTTAGTCTGACTTTCTCAAGTCAAAAGAATGTGTAGAATGCTGTCACTTAATCAGAACCCAGAAGAGCTCTTTTATCTGCCATTTGTTAGTAACTAGCAATATTGCCCTTATCTCTTTGTCCTTTAGCTCGATCCAGTGCCCTCGGGTATGAGAACTGGTAACATGAAAGCACTTATTACCTTGAGCATTGCTTCTTGTTTTTCTTTTTTAATACTCAGAGTTCTTTAACCACCAACAAAAATTTGTGGGGTTGTATTTTAATTTAAATAAAGTTGTCTTAGTCCTAGGACCTTGTTTGATAATGTTTAAAAGAAACAGTGATGATTCATATATTTATGTTGCCATTTATACCTGGTTTCTTCAAAAGTCTGTTATCCATGTAACTTACCATAATAACCTTCATTGATTCAGTAGCATGAAAACAGAATGGAATTTCCAGAGATATTATGGGTAGCTTAAATTTCTCCCTCCTGAACTTTTTAATATATTGTACAGGGGTTAATGTCCTTCCATCTATACGTAAATTCTTGTAATTTCAGTCATTTAATATAATAATTTTTCTCTTCAGTGATTTCTAAAGACATGAACAGAAAATTCATCTTGATAGATCCATGTGTTACGGTAGGTAGGGGCAGAAAAATTATACCCCATACCATTCCTTTTTGCTATGGCCTTTTTTTAGAAGGGACTGTATTTCGCAGGCAGACATATAAAATCTTACCCCATTCTTCTGAAATGGGTATTCTGAGCATGTTTTATAATAAATTTGGATGCTTGCCTACAGAAACTATAATCGGTCACTATACATTCCTGTTTAAATAAGGATGCTTGATTCTAGAAGGAATACAAGAGCGACACCAGCCCTACAGACTTGCAGACATGACTGCTTGGTAGCCTGCAAATGCAGTTGATAAGAGAAATCTGGCTTTGCCTTTTGCTTCTCAGTCTAAATGACTTTTTAAGGTTCTTCACAGTCTCTTCTGGAATTCCACTTATGCTTTATGGAATCACAAATTCTACTGAGTACTAATTAATGTCCTTTAAATTTTCCTTTTGATCAAAGTTCCATTTCTTTAAATGTAAAGTTTCTATGAACAGTATCACTGACTTGGATATATGGGTACACAGTACAATGTCCAGGTGGTATCAGTGAGCATGCAGAATTTATTTATTCTTGATTATGGGATCCTAGGGTTGAAAGGACTTTAGGAATAATCCAATGTGACCCCTTGATTTTATAGTTGGGGAAACTGGGGCCCAATGATGTAAAATCACTTTTTTTGCAAGATAATACCCAGAGGTTATTTAGTGATATATCTGAGGCTAAAACCCAGATCTCCAAATCTCAATCTAGGACTCTTTCCCATACTTCATCCAATCTTATTCCCCCTGCACTATGTGATGAGTTCACTGATGACCAAAGATGAGATTAATAAATGACTGATATTTATTTCATGGGTGTCCTTGGCAGATAGAAGTCCACGTAAGTGTTTATGAGCAGATCTTTTGTACACTGAGCAGGAGGTAAACTGAAATCTTGGTCTTTGCTTGTTCCCAAGGCATCTGGTGACTGGCATTTCAACCGTTCAGCTCATCAACTTTTATCACACCTCTATTTCCCTGTGATAAGCTTCTCACAATTTCTGTAGAATCTTTTTCTCTTGCCTATTTAACGTGTCCTCAAGTGAGAGTAACTTCACGTTACAACAGTGAACTCTACATGAAAGCTCACAATATAACCAAAGCTACGCATAAGGCTCATCGAGAGCCCTAAATGCTTTTATGACTAGATAAGAAAGATTGAATATAAAAGTGAAAGCCTTCAAGCAAAGGACCATAAAAGAAAAGGAATTCTTTTCAACAAGGATCTATTAAATTTATTGTTTTTTAAAGACAGATGTTATGTATTCTCATTATGAAAAATAGAACCATTGTTGAAGTACATAATAATAAATTAATTAGAAGAATACCTATATAAATCAGGAGACAGGAGTAAATAAAGTTTAAAACATAAATGAATGAATTAGAAAACAGAATAAGTAAAATGGAAATATAAACCCAAGAGTTGGTTCCTCATAAAGACTAATAGCAAAGACAATCTTTTGGCAAAGCTAACCAAGAAAAAAAGAGAGTCCAGTTATGGAGCACATCAGTCAACTTTGCTGCTGGGTAATAGCACTTTTGAAAGAACTTGTGGCGTTTGAGACTAGATCAGATAGAATAGGAGAGAGTGCTGCTCAGGGGAATTGGGGGCTCCTCCTGTGAGTCCTGCCCTTTTCCAGGTCTCAAGCCTGGGTGCCCGCATTTCTCCCTCTGTCCGTATCTCTTTCCATTAACCTGGGTAAGAAAAATAGATATCTCCTATCTATACGTGTGGTGGGTTCTCACGCAAGCAAGAAAATGGAGAAAATATATCCTGCAAAAAACAGAATTTAGGACTGAACAACACAGACATTCCTGATATCATTTTTGAAACTCCTTTAAGTCATTCTTGGCATACACCGATTGCACATAACCTCTGTTTAAGGCGTTGAGTATTAACTAAGTGCTAGGGGTATGCAGTGTGAGGAGACATGGATTATACTTGAAAAGTTTATATTTTGGTGGGTGAATCAGATGTGGGAAAAATACCAACTGAAAAGGTGCAAGAGGTACCCTGTAAAGAGCAATGGTGATAAAATATTATGAATGTACCAGTGATGAAAGTGGGTAAAAATGCCTGTTTTCATTAATAAAACGTTTTTCTCACAATACTCCCCATGAAGAAAATCATACAAAGTCTTAGTCCTGTGTAGCTCTCTTAAAAAATGAATTTATTATAACAGTCACAAAGGATTTGGGAATCCCAAGTTAGAAGCGTCGATTCTCTTTGTAGGTAGCAGCTTCTTAGTCTTGGCAGTTGAGGCAGGATTCTACTGTGATTGTTGTACGTAGGCTTGTCTTTGGAGTGAGACTCAGCAGACGGTAGCTTTTGCTAATTAGCAAAGGCACTATTGAAGGTCCTTCCGATTAATACCACCTAGTTAGATTTTGCTGCAAGATGTATTGTACAGAAGCTTCTGATTGCCAAGGTTTTCAGATGGGAGAGTTCATAACTTTCAGTCCTGTGAGTCTCATTGGCGCAGGAAGATGACATCTTTCAGATTGCTTATTACTTTCTTGCAATATAGTGGGTTATATAAAAAATATAGTTAAATTACTTTCTTATATTTGAAATATGTATCTCTGCTCCCAGATTTTCTTTTATGCCGAAAGCTTTCTTTACATCTGAAGTCTTACATTTCTCCATATATATTTGAAGCTTTCCTTTGAAGAAGTCTACTCCCTCTGCTGGCTCTAACTATGAAATGAAAGCCTGTAGCAAGTGTATTTCTGATTACAAATCCCAGAGATTGCTTGCATATGATGTTCTTTGCCTTAAACTTTTTCCAAATTGTAAAATTAAACTTTAGTTTGACTCCCTCTAATTCTGGATATAAAATCACCCAAGAATCTGAGAGATATTTTACATTCCTTTTGAGAACAATATGAAACTCTATAGACTAGTGGTAATTGGACATTTAAGAAAGTCTGACATACAGATTTATAGCATATAATAGATGCTCAATAAATATTTATTAATTTCTTGATTGCACTTATAATTTTGTTGTATACAGACAGATGGTGTGTACTTTATTGTAGGAGCAATAAATCACCCATTCCTTTTAATGAAGTCACCTGCATTTCCATAGTACTTTCTCCATACCTTATTATAGTTCCAGCCACACTGTGTTACAGTTATTTCTTTTTAAATTTGCCTCATTAAACTATGAACTCCTCCAGAACAGGCATTGTCTGTTGTTTGTCTTTATAGCCTCAATCCCTATCATGGTAAGTTGCCCATTAAATGTTGGTGAACTTCAACATTACACTACAATAAACTTTTTCCCAAGTGGTGTACAAACAGCCAGAAAGTTTAAGTAACTAGAATTATTTCTGCATTCCACTTTTGCCATAGGGAGGTGATTGAAAGTAAACAAACTATTTATTCAGAATAGCCACTTCCTAAATGTGAGCATATCTGTACTAACAGAAGTAGTATAGTTAATAGAGACATACCAAGACTTCCTCACCATCTACATCTGTAATATTATATAGTGATAATTGATGTTGTAATTGTTATACCAAAGCCTGAATTGTACTTTTGCAACTTTTATTTCCATTTTGTACTTTCATTTTCAATGAAAAACCGGATTTCCATATATGTTGCTTGCTTAAAAAGCAAGATATACCAGCTCTTATTTTCAGGATGACGTTAGTTAAGAATGTTAAGTTGCATGCATGCATACATCCCAAAATTTATTTGGGATTATTTGTGCTCCTAACCCTATTCATTGTCACAGACTATTGCTTTTCAAAGCATTTTCCAAGGAACCTTAATTCTATAGGATGGTAATAGGTGTTATGTGAGGGGGAAGAAAATCACTCCATGGACAATACTTGGTAAATGTTTAGTTAAATAGGTTTCTTTCTTAACTGTAGAATTCCTCAGAGCCTTTAATATGTCAGAGTAAAAATAACTTTCAAGAGAGTGGATTCAGCATATTCCTAAATTTGTTTGATTTAGAACTATTTTTCATGGAACATCTCTGGGCATTATTGTCCTCTAAACTCCCTTTGGGAAACAGGCATATAGGCAATCAAGACTTAACAATATAGCCAGCCACATGAGTTCCTATCACATCTCCAAGATACTACCAATATTCATCTCTTACTGGAAATGCCTTTGTTAATAGAAAATATTGATGGAATGATTTGAATCTGTTTCTTTTTGAAGTCAAATGTAGAATCTCACAGATTTCTCTATGTTCACCTCAGTAAGTGTGACTGTCAGGGCTGGAGTCCCAGTATTACTTCCCATCTTTCCTGCTACACTTCTGCAGTCAGTCAGACTGTAAGTCCCATAAGGCCAGGAAACATGTTCATTCACTAGCTCTGAGTGCCAGCCACCAAGTAGCACTCTGCAAATGTTTATCCACTAAATGAAGAAAATAGTTTCTACATTCGTTCAGTTTCTCAAAAGGGAAAATGGTGTCACACATACACTGATTATTGTCCTGCAGCCCACCTCCACCCCCGAAATAGTTGTCGTGGTTTCCCATATTTAAATGTCATGCCTGGTGAGTGTGAACATAGACTCACCACAGATGGAAACGTGACTACATGACCCCTTCAGAAGGAAATGTGGTAGCAGGGGCCAGTAGCTTAGGGTTCGCCTCTTAACTAAGCTACAGCACTGGATACTGACAGATGCGGTTCTGTACTTTAGTTTATAATGATGTTTCAGAATTCAGAGGAAACCAAGTAAAAACCACCAACTTCTAAAACTTGTACATTATTAATATTTTAACTGAGATTCTTGGCACAAATATTCCAAAATACTTCTCAGTTTAGCTTCCTTATTCAGTGCTCAAATTGCCTAAAAACTCTAGGTAAATAGTTTATACACCTCCAGAGAAGGACAGATACTTAAGGAGTTGCGAATTTCCTAAAAGTTAGATGTAACAGAGGCAAAAGTGAGAAGAGAAGCCTAACATTTTAAAAATTGTCTTAAACTATTGTCACACATCTGTACACAAATGATAGATATCATTATTTATTCCATCATTACAAAGAGAGTCTAGTTAGTGCTTTAACAATTCTAGACTGTATTATCATTTTTTTAGAACCTTATAGTCTTATAAATTGGTTAGTCAAAAGTATAGGAGGTACCACTACACACTAACTTGAGTGGTTGGGAATATCAAGTGATGGCAAAGATATGGAGAAAATGGAACTCTCATACATTCCTAGTGGGAGTGTAAAATGGTTCAGCTACCTGGAAAAGCTATTTTGTAGTATCTACTGAACATATACCTTCTCTCTATGTATGAGTATCTGTATCTATCTTTATCTATCTATATATTTGTGTATCTATATAAATATCTATATATAAAAATAGAGAGATCCAAGAGAAATGAGTGTCTGTGTCCAACAAGAGATGGGCACAAAAATGTCCATATCAGAATATACATTCACCACAGCCAAGAACGAGAAACACACATCAACAGAAAAAAAAGGCTAAATAAATTCTGGCATGTTGACACAATGAAATACTACACAGCAGTGAAAGGGAACAAACTACGGATACGCACAACAACATAGACAATTTACATATTATGTTGAGCAAAAGAAGCCAGACACAAAATCTGCGTGATTTCTTTTATATGAAGTTTAAGAACCAGCAAGATTAATTCATGGTGATATAAGTCCAAATAGTGATACAGGAATGGTCTTGACTAGTAAAGGCATAAGAAGGCCTTTTATGGTCATATAAATGTTCTCCATCTTGGTCTGAGTGGTAGTTACATAGTTGCGTACATATGTAAAAGTGCATTGTATACTTTAACGTTTGTGTACACCTTAATACAAATAAATAAATGAATGCCTTAAGCAAATATATATATATACACAGATAGATGTCAACAGGTAGCTAAAACTTATTTTCTCTTTACAAGAAATTTCCTCTAAGGTGTTATGTATGAATTTGATTCTGTTGCCATGTTTATGAATCTGGAACACCTTTTGTACTTTCAAAATACTGTCATGCATCACTTGATGGAGATATGTTCTAAGAAATGTGTCATTAGGTGATTTCGGCATCGTGTGAACATCGTAGAGTACACTTACACAAACCCAGATGGTATAGCCTACTACACACCTAAGCTATGTGGTACTAATTTTATGGGACCACCATGGTATATATGGTCTGTGGTTGACCCGTATGTCATTATGTGGCAGCACATGACTGTAATCCAAAGACAAATGGATTTTTTTTTTCCTCCCCAGTTTTGTTTTGTTTTGTACTCCGGAAGCAAATTTGCAATTACTTCTTGGTTGTAATCTAACAAATAGTTATTGAATGCCTGACGTGTGCCAGACACTGTGCTAGGCTTTGGAGATCCAAAGATAATTAAGACTCAGACCCTGCCATTCAGTCTTGTGGGGGTGATAGAGATTGAAGCAAATTCTTATGGTCACACCACATGTCAGCAGGGGCTATAAGAGAGGTGTGCTGTGGGAGTGTAGAGCAGGGAGCCTCTCCCTCTCTTAGAATGTTCTGCAAGACTTTCACAGAAGGCATCACTAGGCCCTGCCTCCATTTTTGCCATACATCAGGATCCTCTATATATTAAACATCTACAAGGGTGATGTAAGACTGCTTTTCAGTTACTAAAGAATAATTAAAATATTTTATATAGTCTGCCTGTTTTCTTAGATATCATTGTAATCACTTCTAAGACCATTTATCAAAGCCCTAGCCGTTTCAAGGATAAAAGAAGCTACCTGCCACCGATTTCTAGAAAGCAGTAACATTCTTTGAAATGCTTATAAATGGAAAAGCAGTATTTCTTTGAATTAGTTCTGAGGTAAAAGCCGAGTTTTACCCAAACTGGAGGGTTACTTTTCCTTTCAAGTAGTGTTTGCATGCAGCGACCACACTGCCCCGAACACATGTGCAGCTTGAGCCCCTGAGCCTGGGTGAGAAGCCTTCCGTGGTTTTTATGTTCACACATGTATCTCTCCTAGTAGCGGATGTACCTAGAAATACTCTCTAAAGTCCTTGGTAGTAGTGTGGTTCTTCCCAGAAACTGAGACAATTTGAACAGAAGCATTGCAGCTCAGCAAGAGCAAATGAATTTGTATATTTTATAATTATCTGTTCAGTTAACAAAACTGTATTCTTTTCAGTGATCCTTTCCTTCCCCTCTGCTCATAGAGTATATAAAGATATTAAAAATCTTGTAAATATAGAAAAGTGTTTTATAAAAAAAGAAGAGGGAAATTAAGTAAAAGAAGAAAGAAAGGGAAGAAAAAAGAATGAAAGGGAAGATAAAGGGCTAGGATACATGTTACATAGCAGACTTCTTTTTTTAGTAACTTTGAAATCAGATAGTAAAATCCAAAGTGATGTCATCATGTCCATACAATTGCACTGAGTCTTCAAACCTGAAAACTTCTTTTGCCCAGTGATGTGAATTTTTTTGACTTGAGAACGATGTTACAAAATTGTGGGTGATAGTATTCAGGTTCTCCAAACTGTATTTTCCATTCTTCTGTTTGCACAACTCTAGTCCTCTGTGCATTTTGGTTTTTTGAAAAGATTAAGAAGGCCCTGTCTTTACACCATGTCTGCATAAATGGATGAGGGGTGAGTTTGAGGAAGAGTCTGACTTGCGGAACTGGTTAGATGTGATTTCATTTGCAGAGAGAGGGAATACAAAAGGAGAAGAAGTTTGGGAGGAAGGACTATGGTGTGGTCTCCAGGGAAAGGAATGTTCTGGGAGGACAGTTGTGAATCATTTGTCAGCAGAAAGATGCCTGTGCACACAGATCCAGATTTCTGGTCCCCGAGCAGAGCATTGTGGGAGGGAGAGTTTCCCCCTAGGACCCAGCCGTTTGCACATCCCTGACCCTGGTCCCTCAACTGGTGGCCATCCTGGTGAAATCCTTTGAGATACCATTATCCTAGAAAAACAGTTTCTTTTGTTCTTGTCAGCTTTTCTGGTAAACCTACTTACTATGGAAATGTTTGTTTTGCAAATACAGATGTTTTAAATTGTAATTAGGCTTAAGACAAAAAAAAAAAAAAAGACCTGAGATCATTCAGTCTCCACAGTGAGGAGCATGAACCTGAGTCAGATATGCCCTGCTTCAGATCCTGGCATTTACTGTCCAGTACCTGGACAGGGTACTTCACTTTGGTCTCAGCTTCCTTATCCTTAAAAACAGAGTCATTGATACTCACCTCATACCACTAAACTGAAGATTATGTGAGGGAAGAGATTCAGTCAGTCCAGCACAGTGCTTTACATCTTCTGTGCCCTACGAATGTTTTCTTTCCCTCCTTCCCTAGCCTACTTCTTTGCCCCCAGATAGCATAAAAATGAAAAGTTTTTAGAGAAAAGATCACAAAATTCCACAATAATCCATCTGACATTTAGCGGTTCTTCTTGTCAGAAAATACTTCCTTCTTGTCTAACCCAAATTCCTAATGCTGCAATCTACGTCCTTCTCTCGGTCATATCCTTCTCCTTTTTTGTTTGCAGTTTTAATCTTGCTAAATCAACAGCATGAAACATCCTAATCTTCGGAAGCATATTTTCTTTTGTTCTTGCCCCTAATAGCTGAAAGGACAAAATATAGTGGGAGCTCCAGAATCCTCTCTAGACTTTAAATTCATTTCTGGTAGCCCAGATTAGTTGGAAATTGCCTGGCTGGTTTCTTTTCCGGCATGCATCTCTGTAACCTTTACAGATGGAGGTGAGTAGCAGGAGCTCTGGGGGGAGTGAGTACTAGAGAATGAACTATACCTTGGTGGCTCCTTCCAGCTGAGGATCTCCAGATCCTTCCCATTTAAGGAAGGCGATGCCCACAGAATTTTAAGATGTTGAAGAATGTTTGAGCCTGAACATAGATTTTAAAACTATGCTTCCATTTCCCTCATCACTTGTACTAACCATATAACTTGCAAGTGTTCATCTAGTAGGTTTACGTGCAGCCTGTGTAAAACTGAACACAGTAACCAAGAAGAAAAAAGACATGGACTTGAGAGACCTTGGTGTGTTTTCATAAGAAAAAGTCAATTTTTAAATTCTCTTACAAATCTGAGTGATTATGTGGCTTCCCAAAGCATATAGATTCTCTTAAGAGTTAAAACAACTGTTAAAAGGAAACGATGAGCTCTGTAGCCTGCCGTATCCTGTGTTCTGAATAATTTTCATTTCTACTTATCTGTGAAGGTTGAAGGAATGTCTACAAATATTTGCTTGGTTTCTATGGTGAAGGCAGAGAGAGATCAAGTGTGTGATTGTTTAGTGTCAAAATCAGAACTACGCTATACTGTACTTCTAAAAAGAGAATGAGTTTGTTACTTGAAACATAATAGACATTTAGCAAGTGGTAACTATTTTAAGTTTCACAAGTTCAAGATGAAATTTAAACCATCCAGCCTGAAGGAAAACATGGGCCCTTCAGGCATTTTAAAACTTCATTTTACAAAAGTAAAATCGTCCTCACACTTTATTAAAAAGTCATCTGTTGACTAAAGATAGTGCTGGTGGACTCTCAGAATGTCTGGTGTGGGTATTGGGACATGACCATGTTCTGTAAATTTATACTATAATAGAAATCCCTGCATCCTGCACTAGGTTATTCCTCCCAAGCCTGCAGCCCTCCATTCTTCTACCTTCTGGCTACCCATATATTTGTTGGAACATACATTTATTTTATAACTGCTATACACAGCACTCTGTGAGGTGGTAGGGATGAAAAGTCCACTTAGAAATGGTCGATGCCTTCAAAGGGCTGGCTTTGGGCCTAGCAAGCAGTAAGTACACAATGAATGGGATACAGTGTAATAAGTGCTGTGATTACGTGTCGTTGGGGAGGACTAGACAGGACAAGGTTCACAAGAATTAAGAAAGGTTTTGTGAGAGGACATTCCAGAGAAAGGTATGGGAAGGCCACGAGGCATGACACAGCATGCATGTTTGAACAGCCATAAAGCCTCTGAAGCAGGTTGAGAAAAGCTTTTGTGTGAAGGAAGAACAGGCGATAAAACCAGAGAGAGGGTGGGTCCCAGATCATGAGGGCATTATGGGTAAATTGAACTTGAACTTGACTCTATAAGCTCTGAAGAATGGATGAAGGATTTTAAGCAGGAGTGTGGTGAGCACAGTTCCAGATACGGTAGAGAGGACAGAGTGGAAGGAGGCAGACTGATAGGAAGAGACCCCAGAGGAAGCTGTTGTGACTGTCAGGAGAGGACAGATTCACGATGGAATTGTCAGGCTCTATTGACTTCACTGATAATGGAGATGAGTGGGAAGCCTAGGTAGGTGGTGTGCATTTGCTTGCAGAGAGAGGGCATCTAAGAGAAGAAAGCAAGTTTCAGAGGAAATACAATGTGTGCATTTTGAAATTGGTGTACCTATGGAAGTACTAAGTGGTGATGTCCAGGAGACAGTTGGATATGTGGCGGTCAGATAATCTGCAGAGTTCTGGGTACAATATGGACCCGGGGGGCATCCACATATGATGCTCCCCAGGGATTGTGCATCACGTAGGAAAAGTAACTGCCTGAGGATCTTGCCTTAGAGAAAACAATTATTTAAGGGACTAGTGGAAGAGACCTCCAAGGAGTTACTGGAAAGGTAGGTGGGACACCAGGACAGAACCCCAACATTCTGCACTTAGATTGCTACACAGATGCCGCTCCCCTCCCCGAGTTGTCCTTCAGCCAACTCATTTGAGTTGCTGCCTTGCTAATGTGCAACCACCCCATCCAGGACTAACAGGGCACCTCTTATAGAGTGGGCATTCACATAACGAATTGAGCTGAAGCTCACTTGGACCTTTAAAGGCTTTGATGTCTGGACTAAAACCCTTTTTAGGTAGATTTGCTTAGACATTAACAAAATGAGAGAGAAGTATAAGGTTGGGAAAGAGATAGGAAGTGCCACTGGTATCATGAAAGGTCAGAAGCCTGGATCCCTGAATTCCATCTCCATTCATCCTTCAGTGGATCGTTATCCTCTCCCCCTCTTAGACACAGCACACGGATCTCTGTCTACTGAGTGACACTTCCCCAAAGATTCCCTTCGTCTCTACTCGGAGGGAACACCCACCTCAGCTCATTTTCCCTGTGCCATTGCCCTTCAAGTGTTCTTACATATCCTCTGAATTGAATTGGGTTCAGCTTCGCCTCCCCCAGATCCAGTTCCTTTTTTAAAGATACATAACTACTCAAAAGTACTCAATTATTATTAAATATTATTGTCCCCATATGTCTAAAGGGTTGCCTCTATCCACCATCAGCACTACCCCTGGTTCATTCATGTATCCAATCATGAGATAATTACTGAGCACCTTCCATGCAGGACACTATATATACACTGTGGCCAGTGAATTGAATAACTATGATGGAAAAGAGAAAGGATAAAGTGCTTTAGAAGTGCACTAGAAGCTCAAGGGAAAGCAATCACTTCCAGCTGGGAGATCAGGAAAGGCTTCATGAGGAAGTGATATGTGAGGATTCAG
Organism: Equus przewalskii; assembly: GCF_037783145.1. Lineage (NCBI taxonomy): Eukaryota > Metazoa > Chordata > Mammalia > Perissodactyla > Equidae > Equus > Equus przewalskii. The sequence continues at coordinate 36,451,686 of NC_091834.1, read as the reverse complement.
ATCTGCAGAGACTCCAGGAAAGAATATCCCACAGAGAGACACAGAAGCAATGGCCAGGTAGTTGCAAATCAGCACATCTAAATTGGAGCCAGTGCCCCCAGGTGAGCCAGGACAGCTACAGGTTCTAGGAAAGACAGACAGCTTTCTGCTGGTAATGGATGCATCAGAGCAGAGGCCAGGATTGGTATTGGCACAGCGCTCAGGGAGAATCTCATCTTTGTGTAAACCTTGGTTGTTTTTTGTGACGTATCAAAATATCTTGTTTTGGCCCTTAGATTATAAATGAGTCCATTTGACATGACGCTGTTATTATTTGCTACAAAGTATTTTGTGTTAACTTCTATTGGTATTTAGCTCTTAATAGTTTCCATTCAACTAGCCTTATAATGACAAGACTATGCTTGGCAGAACTAAAATTCTGATTATTTATAATATTCTTAATTTAAATGTAATTTTAAACAACGGAATTTTGAGACCTTTTATGAATCAGTGAAATTACCCCTAATTTTGATTTCCATTTTACAAAACTATAATAGTCTTCTGGAGGAAAAAAAGTACTTTCTAGAGAGTTTTATATTGGCATAAAGCAAATAAACAGCTTAGAGCACAGCTTAGCCACTAGGATACTTTGACAATATGAAGATTTTGAGCTATTCCAAAGATTACACCCATATTCCTCAGAAATCATTATCTAAGTTTGCATTTTTTGAGACATGTCGTTGAAGCGGGCCCCAGATGGAGAATATCACCACACTGGTACATTCCATAAGTAATTACTAAAGCAAAGGACAGGCAAGGATGTTCCGAGATAGTGTTCTTGGATCTATACAGCATATACATTTTTTTAAAGCTTTATTACCACTGACACATCATTTAGGGACTCTTAGAATGCTAGCAGAGGTCACCTTACAGATCATCAAGTCTAAATGTCCTTGTTGAAAGGCAAGAAAACTGAGGCTTAGAGAAGAAGTAGCCACCCACGCTAGTTTGTTCATCTGCAAAGTGAATGTATTAGTCAGGGTCCCAACAGGAAATGGATGGCACACTCAAAATAAGATAATTCAAAGAGGGTTTGTTTACAGAGACAAGACTTACAAAGAAGTGGGTTTAGGGGAAGCACAGTGGATGGTGCTGTAACTTGAGTCTTAGTTGCAACCAGGCTATTATCATTCCCAGGCTTGAAGGGAAGAGGGGGAGCAGTTACTGGAATCAGGCAGGGTGGGCTGCCCAGGGTGGACGTTGAATTTGTGATGGCAGCACAGCTAGCTCTAGACAGCCTTGCTGGGAGGAAATCAAGGAGTTAAAGACTCTGCCTCTTCTTCCCTCTCTCTCTCACTCCTGCCTAGGCTTCCTATTGGCCAAACCCAGTAAGAAGCTGGAAGCATATGGTAGATCTGCCCCCACCAGTGCAGAGACCATCCGGAGAGGCAAAAGGAAGATATCCAGCAAGTGTTCATAACATGCTTTTCTGCTCTTTAAGCATGTAGCCATATAATGAGGAGAATTCAGATAACATCTACAAAGTTTTTTCAGGAACTTGGTGAAAGGGTACATGAATAAGAGACTTAAATTGAATATTAAGTAAGAGTGGTTTACTCTGACATGTATTTTGAGTCAGAGTTGGCCTTGGCTCTACTTTATCTTATACTGTTATTGAACTGGTTCAAAAAATTGTGAATAGAGATCAAAGCAGTTTAAACAGATGCATCCACTTGTGTAAATATCCTTGAACTCCCCCTGTCTTCCGCTCCCCCTCCTGTTGCCACATCCATTCAGCACCTCTAGAGGCTATTCATACACATAATGATTGTAAGAAACATCATATTTGCTTTGGTTCCAGCTGGCTCCAACCACCAAACTCTGTCCATAGCTCCTATTGTTATCTTTGCTTAGTAGACAACTGTGTTGTTATCATTAGAAGCCACCCTTGTCATAGATTTCTAAATGTTGATCTTTATACATTATATTTATTGTTTCCTTCAATGTGTTTTTAAATTTACCGTTATATTTTGTTTTTAAGGATATTTAGAATTATTAAACATAGAGAACTTTTGAGTAGAAGTTAATTGATTACATTGTTGAGAATTTCCTTCATGCACTAAAACCTTGAAACATTTTTATCAGTTTTGTCCTTTCTTCATAAGGCTTTCAAATAAAAATTAATAAACCTGCTTACATGTGACTTAAACTGGTCTTAAGTTAGGCAGTCTTCCATCAGAAGTTTTTAGAGGGGCAGAAGTATGATAATCCCTAAGCTAACAGAGTTTATATTTTACTGCAGGAAAATTTGTTACAATTTGTCCTCAAAAACTTGGAACTTATATATTTTAAATCCCATGAAATTATAGAAATTGTCATTTGAGATATTTTAAATTACAGTGACTTAAAGTGAGGATTGAAGGACTCTGGGTTGGAGAATGTGGCACAGCCACACAAATTAGCAGGTTAAAACTGGGGAAGGTCTCTTGAAATATGAGATAATATTAACTAATGAGGGAACAGCTATTAGATTTATATCTGTTGCAAAAAGTAGTAATTCGTTATTTTTAAATGTAGCCCTGGGCGTTGTTAGGGTTTTTTTCTTAGAGAATTAACTAGAAATGTAAGTCTTGTACAATTCATACTTTCTTTTGTAATTCAAGCATGTTGAATTCCACAAAGACTAAACCAAAAGATGTCTCTTTAGACAAATGCTGATAGTTCAAATAGACTATAAACATAAACCTAATTAATGAATATAATTCCTCTCACTTTGTTACAATGGTTTATACATAGACCAAGCAAAAATCTTAGGGATACCAAACTGATTTTTTAATCTTAGCTTTCGTTAAAGTTATTAGATGGAAATTTGGCAAATAGATGGCATACCATGCAGAGCACTGTTGTGGTTCAGAACAGAATTTTTTTTTTTACTTTTTTATTAAACACTTTTTTAAGAAAATCTTTTAACCCCAAAGGATAGCTGAATTTTTGAGATTTGTAAAACTCTTTTAAAAGTTCACATTAAAATATTTCAAAGTAAATTTAAAATCTTTTCCTCTTGGTTATTTAATTACGACCTGTATGTTTGCCTATTGATTGTGGCTGTTTGGAATACTAACTTAAAGGTGCTATGTTGGTTGTTGAGGAAAGACCACAGGGTTCAACTCAGACAGCCCTGGTGAGAATCCCAGCTCTTCCGTGAGTCTCAGCTTCATGACTCTGGCCAAATTACTCGACTTCTCTGTAATCCAGTTTTCTCAGCTATAAAATGTGCTTACTGACAGCAGCTGATTGATCTTGCACCTCTGAAATTATCATCTGGCCCCGCTTTTCCTTTTCACTTTCCACTTCCTACACTGCCATGTTTTTGTGCCAACTGTCTGTTTAAAGCTTAATGTCTATGTATAGAATCCTGGCAGATATTTTTGTATGCATAAATAATTGTTATATTTACACCCACACATAATCTAGTAATAAAAATTGGAATGTATTTCACAGTGTTCCAGAACTTATTATTCACTTAATAGTATATCATGGACATCTTTCTGTGTGAGCAGGAATGAGCAAGATGAGAAGTAGCTCGTCTTTTGTGATGCCTGAATAGTATTCCCCTATTGGAAATGATTGTGAAGTACACATCCTTGTGAATGCCTCTTTGTATGCCAGTCTGAGTTATATAGGATACATTCCCACAAGTGGAACTCTGGTGCAGGAACATGGGCACTATTAATTTTAGAGAAACTGTCAGATTGTTATGAAAAGATTGTGCCAGTTTGCAGTTTAAAACAGTTTTTCATACCATGGCCAACCCTGAATAGTGTCATTCAGTTCATTTCTGCCAGTTGTGCAAAAATGATACCTCTTTATATTGATGGCTTTCTTGCTTCCATCCCTTCTTTCTCTCTTTCTCTTTCCTTTAATGAGATTGAGTATCTTTGATAGTTTTTTCTTCTTGTCAGTTATCTTTTCATGTGCTTTATCAATTTTTATGTTGTATGGTTCTGTTTATGTAATTTGTTTTAGATGTTTTCTCCCAGGTTGTCATCTGTCCTTTGCCTTTATTTATAGTGTTTGCTGAAGAAGATTTAATTTTAAATAGCTGGATCTGTGAATGTTTTCATCTCAGGCTTCTGGGTTTCCCATCATGTTGAAAAAGGCCTGCACATCGCAAGGTCCTCTGCTGGTTTTCTTCTGATACATTTTTCTGATCTTCTGGCTCTGCTTCTTTCCCTTAGATCTTCCATCTGTATACAGTTCCTTCTTATACATGGTGTAAAGTAGGGATTAAACTTATGTTTGGTCAGTTGTTTTGCTTCTACATATTGAAGTAAATTTTTTCTCTCATTAAGATGAAATTCAGCCCCCTATAAGAACGTTAAGCCCCATAAATGTATCAGTCTTTTTTTGGACTTAATTTTTTAAAAATCCGTTAGCAGCCACCATTTTATTTGCTATATCTCAGAGTATATTTCGGTAACAGAGAGAAAATCTCCCTCATTCTTATTTCCCAAACTATTTTTGGTTCTTCCTAAGTGTTATTCTACCAGAGGCACCTTAATGTCAAAGTTAAATTCCTCCCCAAAATCACTGGATTGTCTTAAATTTTTGTGTTACTAAAGGGGTTTCTATTATGTTTATAATATGCCTTTTTCCCATCTTAGTCATGGTCTGTCTCACTATTTATTTAGGTGGTTTTTTGTGTATCATTTTATTTGTATAGATAGTGCTTTTTTTTATTCCTCACTGTTATACAGTTTCTCTTACTATTATTGTGAATGGGATCTTTTTTCATTATATTTTGTAACTGACTTACTATGATTTGTGTATTAATTTTATATTTTATGTCTACCATCATCTAAATTCTTATTATCATAATAATGTTTTTGTTGTCATAAATTTTATTTACCAAAAATATAAGGCCAGTGTATACAAGGAAGAAACACTTAGAAGGAGATTTTGGGGAAAGGAAAACAAAATCTGAATTCTCTTTTGCAATTTGACAAAGTACAGAAAAATATAAGTAAGGATCTGTATGAGACAAACTCTTGTTAGTAAAGCACTTTACACTTAAAGTACTCACCTTATACTCTATGGAACAAAAAGTAGGTATGTGCATAGTCATAAAGAAAACAATAATAAATTTTACCAAGTGGAAATTGTACAGCTTATATTCTCTGACCATGACGCAATAAAACCAGAAATTCAATGATCAAAAGATAACCATAAATAACCTGACCATGTGGAAATTTAAAACACTTTTCTAAATAGTTTACTTTTCAAATTTGTTTACTTTTGGATTAAAGAAGAAATTACAGGTAAATCACATATTATTTAAAGATTAGGGGCTGTCTTGTTGGCGCAGCAGTTAAGTTCGCACGTTCGGCTTCGGCAGCCCCGGGTCCACAGGTTCGGATCCTGGGTGCAGACATGGCATCGCTTGGCAAGCCATGCTGTGGCAGGTGTCCTACATATAATGTAGAGGAAGATGAGCACAGATGTTAGCTCAGGGCCAGTCTTCCTCAGCAAAAAGAGGAGGATTGGCAGCAGGTGTTAGCTCAGGGCTGATCTTCCTCAAAAAGAATAAATAAAGATTAACAAAAATGAGAAAAGGTCACTTAAAAATATATAACTACATGTTTTGTCATTAATCAAAATTGGAAATAAATTGTCCAAGTTTCATCTCAAAAATTAATAAATAAAAACAAAGAAACTTGGAGAGGAGAATTTTAAAAGATAAAATAGAAGTAACAAATTATAAAATAAAGCAATAATCCTCCCAAAATGGAAATAAAACTCAATGTTAGTTTTTTTAAATAAATAATATAGCTAAACTCCTGACAAACCTGACTGATATAAAGAGAACACAAAAATATACAACGTTAAGAAAGAGAAAATTTTCTCTTTCTTAGAAAACCAAGGAAACAGATGAGAATTAAAATAATTTTAAGAAATACTATGTACAAATTTAAGCCAATACATTTTTAAAACTAGATTAAAGATTTTCATGGGGAAATCCATTATCATTACCAAAACTGACTCAAAAAGAGATTGAAACCTGAACAGACTAATTACCAAGAAGAAATTTACAAGATTGTTAAAGACATACTGCTAAGAAAGATCCAGATCCAGATCCAGATGGTTTTACAAGTGAGGCCCTTCAAGGGACTGCTTATTCTTGTGTTGCTTATAATATTCCAGAATATTAAAAAGGATGGAAAGCTTGCACATTCCTAATATCAAAACATGAAAAGTTAACACAAAAAAACTATAGATCAGTCTCAGTTATAAATATAAGTTAATGTCCTAAATATATATTAGCAAATAGAACCCAAAAGTCTGTTAAAAGAGTAATAAGCCATGATTAGGGATATTTTATCCCAAGAAAGCAAGGATGGTACAAATCAGGAAAGCTATTAATATAATTAACCTATCATTAATAGAATAAAAGAGAATAATCATCTGGTCATTATTAATATTTTTTAAAACATTTGATAAAAATTTATTATCCCTTTTGAGTAGTAGCTAAATTTTAAAAGGAATAGAAGGGAACTTCCTAAACTTATCAATATTGTTCTTATTTTAGTTGACTACACGTTTATTTGGTGATCATAATGAGAGTCACTGATTAAAGTACTGAAAATGAAGATAGTTTTACTAAAGTGTTTTAGGATGAGAAGTCAATCAGAAATCACAGTCTCTTTAGAACAGCTTAAAATAATGCTGTATTCGGATTAAACTTTTCATCTCATATGATGCTAGACTTTATTTTGAACTGAGGTGAGAAGATAAATGTATGACCCCACAATGCCTGTGTATGTCTATAAACCACTTAAGGACGGTTTGCATCTGTACTTTGTTTACAGTGTATCAGAGAAGTAGGGCAGTGTTCCTCCAGCTAGAAATATTAGTAAAGCAGAAGTAAATTACGTAACTAAAAACTACAGCCCGGAATCAGACACTCTTCTTAGCAAAAATAGTAAGTACCTTCTTTTTGGGGAATGACTGGTAATTAAATGATTGCCTTAAAATCGTTATTTTGATATTTATTACATTCCAAGTGTTGCATGCGCAGTATTATGATGGGCATTTACTGACATAACCATGGATAAAATCGGGTCTGTGCCCTCTAGAATGAACCATAGTATGAACTGTGTTACAAGGTATGATTTTTCAGATAGCGATGGGTTCAGGGAGGTGATGGTGTCAAACCTGGGCTTTGTAGGATAAGTAGAATTTCCACATGTAGAGAAGAGAAGGAAGAGCTTCCCAGGCTAGAACAGTGTCTGCAAAAGCATGGAAGCAGGAGCTGGATGATATGTTTGTATAACTGAGTGGTGCTCAAACCTCATCAAGGGTTAGGGTTACCTGAAGAACTTTAAAAAAAAAGAAAAAGAATTCCGGGGGCCCCACCCATGGAGATCTATTTCAGTGAGAGCAAGATAAAGCCCAGACACCTATGTTTTTCTAAAACATGGATGATTCTGATGCACAGTCAGGGTTGAGAACCAGTTTTGTGGTCTCATATGTGACTAAGCTATAAGGGAGATGGAAGTACTGTGGGAGATGATGCTGGAAAGATATATGGGAGCCAAATGATAACCAAGTGACATTGTTTTGGTTTGTAGGGGGTTTTTTTAATTTCTATTACATCACCACCATCCCCCCATTAGATATCAACCAGATATCCCTTAAACAAAACTTGACCCCTTGTGTGAATTCAAAGCAAAGCATGTTAAATGAGATGAAGAAGAGGAACCAGTTAAGAATCTTGTTGCAGTTAGATATTACTGTATAATTGACCCCAAAACTTAAAACAATAACCATTTTATTATTACTCACAATCCTGTGAGTTGACTGGACTCAGCTGGGCAGTTCTTCTGCTCTCTGTGGCAGTGGCCACAGTCATCGGGGGGATCAGTTGGGCTTGAATGTCTAAGATGGCTCACTCACATGGCTTTCAGCTGAGGACTCAGCTGGGGCTGTTGACCAGAGCATCTTCATGGGCTTCTCACTGCATGGCAACTGGGTTCCAAGAGCAAGTGTCTTAAGAGCAAGCATTCAAAAAGGCCCAGGCTACCAGACTTTGGTAGTCCCAGCTGTTACTTCCACCATATTCTGTTGGTCAAGCAAGTCACTAAGGCCAACTCAGATCCAATGGAGGGTGAATTAAAAACTCCATTCCTTGATAGGAGGAACAGCATGTGCATACAAGGAAAGAAGGAAATGACAATCATTTTTTGGAGAATTGTTGCTGCAGTCTTAATATGCCAAGTGCTATAGCATCAAAATACATAAAGCAGAATTTCAGAAAATTTAGGTAGATGTCAACAGAAGTACAATCAGACAAAACAGTAAGTAAGAATAAAAGGAATCCGAATAATATAAAATGCTTATGTAATAGATTTATGTATTAAATTCCTTATCTGACAATAAAGAATGCATCTTCATTTCAGGCATCCATAGAATATCTGCTCACCCCTGAAAAAAGCAGCACTTGAACCCCTATATACTCTTATAAATCTGAAACCTTAATGATACATTTCCCTTGCCTCTCAACATTGCAGAAATAGTGTTTGTTGATGGCTAGACACTGCTCTGTGTTAAAGGAGCTTCTTCCCATTTTGGAATCTCTTCCTCTGGATGACTTTTTTACACATGGTATAAACAATTGGGCTACACTTTCTCTCTTAAGTTCTTCATTTTTTATTTGTTTTCTGAAGAGAGCAGCATTGAAGGCTTTATTTTGATTCTCCACAGTCTCACCATAAGAGTAGTTTTGACTTGTCCTGGGTGCTCTGTAGACTTCAGGGTCACCATCCAGCAGCTTCTGGAATTGTCTTCTGATTTCCCAAAAATGCTGACCAGGGAATTGAGCTGGAATCATTGCCATCCCTGTTATCCATATATTGTTTTTCTAAGCACTTTAAAAAGTGATAGTTTTTGGGCTGGCCCCGTGGCCGAGTGGTTAAGTTCGCCGCTCCGCTGCAGGCGGCCCAGTGTTTCGTTGGTTCGAATCCTGGGCGCGGACATGGCACTGCTCATCAGACCACGCTGAGGCAGCGTCCCACATGCCACAACTAGAAGGACCCACAACGAAATATACAACTGTGTACCTGGGGGCTTTGGGGAGAAAAAGGAGAAAAATAAAAAAAATCTTAAAAAAAAAAAAAAGTGATAGTTTTAAGATTATTTTTTTAAGTCTGCTTTGCTTTCTGAAACTCAGTTATTTTACCATCCTAGTAAGACACACAGAGTCTGAGGTGGGAACCCAGGTTGTGGGGATGATGTAATTTCCTGGCCTGTCAGTGATGAGTCCTAGTTACTTATTGCTTCTATCTCACTGTCCCCATATGATTATAGGGGTTCTTTCCGAACTGGGTCGTTGCATTAAACCAGCCAGGATGAGGAGTTTAAGCAAACAGCCATCTTCCTCAGTAACACTCAGATCTGTTTGCTGTTGCAGGTCGTCACGCTGTGGTACAGAGCTCCAGAAGTCTTGCTTCAGTCCAGCTACGCCACCCCTGTGGATCTCTGGAGTGTTGGCTGCATATTTGCAGAAATGTTTCGTAGAAAGTAAGAAATACCTTTTGTTTCACTCTGTCTTCCTTGGAAAGAGATTTTGTGGGTCTTCAGTAATTTAAGTGGCAGCGTAGCCTTTCTGTTTCAGGTAGAGTCGTGGTATCTAAATCCACCTAGTTCGGGCTGCCACTTCCAAGTCTGTCCTGAAACTGCCTTCTCAGCCGTCACAGTGTGGTTTTGGATGACTGGAGCTTCCAGCTCTTGGAAGCTCTGTTTGGAAAGGAACACTCCACTGTTCTGAAGTTTATTTTGTTTTTGTTGGTGATGATAGGACATGGTGAACATGAAGCATATTATGGTATTTTTTTAGTGAGGAAATATCCTCAAGGTGGACTTTGTCCACAGGAGGAAGACCAGGGCTGTTAAGTTTATGGAAATGTTGATGGTGAGAATAGTTGAAAAAGCAGAACATTTAGACTGAAAAGAAAGAGGCAAGGAAGACGTCAGCACTACTTCAGACTACTTTAACTGCTGTCACATGGAGGAGAGATTAGACATATTTGGGAACTATGGAGAGCAGAACTAGGACCAAAGATACTGAAATTACAGAAATAAATATTTTTTCTCAGAAGGAGGAAAAAAATCTAATGATTAGACGGTTATCTGAAGAAGAGATTGGGGTTCATGAAAATAGTACGTTCTCATTGAGTGTCAAGAAGAGACTGGACCACCACACATTGGAGGTGTTTTCAACAGCATTCGTAGAGTAGGTGGGTGAGCTTGATGACCTCCAGGGCCCCTCTGACTCTGAGAGTCTGTGATTCATTTGTTTGATTTTCAGGTCACAAGAAATAGCCGAACAATATAATAAACATCTGCCAGGAAAATAATCCATACCTGGGTACTAAATTCAGCCTGGTCAAAATTAGACAAAGAACTTAATCATAATCTAATCTCTCTTTGTTTTCTATTTTTATTTCCATGGGAAAATGTGAGTTGGGAAGCTGAGTATATTCCCATCAGACATGTTATATTCGAAATGTAGCTACATGATAGCTCACAAGGAAGAGAAGTGGTCAGCCATTGCTTGCCTGCCTGCTTGTTTGTCTGCCTGCTTGTTTGTTTGTTTGTTTTAACCAAATCAAGTGTGGTTCATGTAATAAATTTTGGAACCTATTTCTAGAACTCAGCAGATTCATCTGTAGCTCACAGGAGGGGATCACAGCAAGAAAATCAGAGTACACAGATGTTTAATGCAGACCTACTGTGTGCCAAGTACAGGACAAAACCTCTTCCCTTATGTTACTTTTTTATTCCTCACAATAAAAGATAACTGAGATGCAGTGGCAAACTTATTTGTGTGACATCAAGCAACTGAAAAGAAGCAAGGGTATTACTCCAAAGGAAGTCTTGTGAGTTCTAATCTAGTGTTGTTTTTGTACCAAGGAGGAACGAAAAAAAAGTGGTAGTGAATTTGGCTGCAGTGTTTGCCAAACAGGCTAAATAAGTGGTTTTGGAAATGTGGTCCTTGGAGCAGCAGCCTGAATATCACTGGGGACCTTGTTGGAAAGGCAAATTCTCTGGCCCCACCCCAGAACAACTGGATCAGAACCTCTTGGGCTGGGGCTCAGGAACCTGTGTTTTAACACACTCTCCAGGTGATCCTAATTCACCCTCCAGGGTAAGAACCACTGGGTTGGATGACAGAATTACCAGGGATGGGCATTCTTTAAGTGTGTAACTCCCAGACCTCTCCCTTGAGATTCTGATTTATTACTGGGCCAGGGCCTGGCATTCTTGTTTGTAAAAGTGCCTCATGTAATTCTTTTCGTCAGACAAGTGTGGAAAACATTGGGCTAAAGCCTTATGGTCAGAACTGAGAATAATCTACTATCAAGATTGCAGGGTGGGGGACGGCCTGGTGGCGCCGCTAAGTGCGCACATTCTGCTTCTCAGCAGCCTGGGGTTCACTGGTTCAGATCCTGGGTGTGGACCTGGCGCCACTTGGCAAAAGCCATGCTGTGGTAGGCGTCCCATGTATAGAGTAGAGGAAGACGGGCACGGATGTTAGCTCAGGGCCAGTCTTCCTCAGCAAAAAGAGGAGGATTGGCAGTAGTTATCTCAGGACTAGTCTTCCTCAAAAAAAATAATAATTGCAGAGTAGGAGTTAGGACAGTCATTCTAGTTAATCCCTAAATAACTTGGTGCAGCTGAGGATTGATTAGAGAAGTGTTTATTGGAATTACATTTATGTGTGTCTAAATTGTCCTCAAATGTAAAGATTGGGTCTTTTTTTGTTATGGGGGGTGATCAGTTATTTTTCAATAGTACAAGACTTGAATATCTGGCATAATTGATGGTAAAAACAATATTTTTCTAAAAGATGTTAAAAGGAAGATAAAAGTTAAGATATATGGTTAAGCATTCACTAGTAAGGAATTTGCTGTATTTTTAAGTATAGGTAGTCACCACCAATGGAACAATTGCAACCCAAATTTTCATTTTATTATATTAAAATATTTTCCCACTGAAGTGGTAGTATAATTGCTAATCTGGTTCCCAGTCTAGTTTGCAGAATTCTACATAACCTGGAACATACGTGAAACGTTATTTGCACTAATTCATCAAAACCTGTTTCCTGTTTATAACATTTTTGCTATTGGAAAATTCGTTCTGTGATCCAATCCAAGAAGATGGGAATACTCCTCTCTTCACCTCAGCATTGGATCTGGGAGGGGGAACACCATGTTGGAGGCTCAAAGAAAGGCTCCTGTGATGATAGCAGCAACACTCTGCTTCAGTTTGCTGGGAAAGTGAGATGTCGGGTAGAGACCCATTGGCTTTTCAAAATGTGCACAAAAGAAAGTACCCTCTCTTGGAGCCTTGCACAGAGGTAGTAAATTGAGAAATAGTTGCCTGGAGGAGATAGCAGTATCAGAACCCAGGCCCGTGTGTCTTTAAGGCTGAAGGAGAAGGAATCTGGGCCTACCACACACCCTTCCTGGGGCGGGTGCCCCGTCTCCAAGGTAGTTCCTGCCAATTTGGCTGTGACATTGAATATGGCCATGGGATCTGACCCTTGTTCCTGCTCAGTTCACGTTTGGTATTTCCTATGATGTCACCCACATATCTGAATGTGCATGCTTCTTTCTTATGCCAGATGTGTTCTGGGGTCCAACCCCCAGCTTGACCTAGTTCCAGCTTGACTCTTCATTCATTGTTGACTCACCTGTTGCACTGTCCAGCTGAGAATTCACAAGCCATGGATTCTGAAAGCAGACTCCCTCATTTCCTTAGGCTAACCCTAAATCAGGGAATTCTGGGATATGTCCACTCTGGGTTCCTACTTGTTGTTGTGGCAGTAGTTCCCAAATTTTGTCATTTTTTTTAACCCGTCATGGTTTTTTTCATATTTTTATGACAACTATACTTACTGAATTTTTTTACTGAGCTAAATCAATTTACTTTTTTATTTTATCCTCATCCTAGGCGAAAATATATAAAATCACAGATTTGATGAACCACTTATTTATTTGCATAATACACATGATAATAAATATATCACCATTAAAATTATTGAGAAACTTAGTCCATGTTCAACCCCTGAAATCATCTCACACCTCACCAATGGTATATGTTGCATGTTGGAAACCCTGTAATAGGTGTATCATTCAGTCTACAAATAATTTATTGAGTGCCTACTATATGCAAGGCCCTTTTCTAGAGGGGTAACTTAAATCCTAGTGGGGAAAAGAGGCATTGCGTGCACAATTAGTTAATTAACCAGAGCTGGGTAAGTGCTTGAAAAAGTATAAGGTTCTGAGAATGGGTATAATGAGAAGACTATTTCCAGAGAGGGAAAGAGATTACTCAGTGGAAGGCTAGAAGTCAGGATTAACCTTCCTTAGAGGTCACATCCAAGTTGTTTATATGAAATCGTTGAAGAATAATCATTTATGCTTCAGCAAGGCTCACCATCCTGCATTACCTAAGGAGAAAAAAAAGAAGCAAAGGGAGTTAACACTTGTCACATGTCAGACCAGGGCTGGTCCCTTCACATGCATTATCTCATTAAACCCATATTCTGAGGACTATTATCCAGAGTTTCCAGGTGATAAACTAGAGCCTTCCACAAGGAGGGTAAATAACCTGTCCATGGTCACACAGCTCTTAAATGGCAGAGCCAAATTTGAACCCAGGTCTGCCTGACTCTGTAACCTTTGATTTTTCCACTCTGCCATGTTTCTGCCCATACTGTTGTTTTACCTACTAGACCATACTTTTTTCTGGAATGTTTTATGTGTTATTACAGTGTAGCATCAATGATATTTTAGAGAGGTCAAGAAGCAAATGACACATTTAATAGCTTTGATTTCCAGTTTTCTCCTACATTGGAAAGGTTAACCACTTCTCTGTGATGTTATTAAGAGGTGCCTGCCTTCTGTTCTAAAATGGAATACCTAGGAAATGTGAATTCAATAAAAAGAGTCTTAGGGAAGATGGTTGACAAAGAGCCGGAGAGTTTAAATACCATCTACCACTATTATCTGGGTTTAATAATTGCCCACACTGACCCACAGAAGCATTCTAAGAATGGATAAGAGCTGGATTTTTTATCTTCCTCCTTTAACTCTTCATCCATGAGTAATCCATCTTTATTCCACATTGAGTTATATTTTAATACTAAAAAACATTGCTATGAATTTGGTCTGTAGACAACTAGCCAGCTTGAAGGATGGGATAGGATGGGATGGAGAAGTGGACAGATGGATGAGATAGATTGATCTTTAACTTCATAGCAAATCAAATCCACAATTGTTAACTCTCCAGGTAGCTGTCGGTTGTCTTGTGATCCTCGTCAGAACGGTTGTCTGTGGTTTGAAAGTCATGAGGTTTTCCAGGTTATAGCAAAGTCATAAAAAGAGAACACAAATCAAAAAAATAAACCATGCTACTAATTCTTTGAATATGGAGATTGTGGTAAACAGATAATAATTCTTAGAAGCTCTCAGTTGCCAGCTGTACTGATTCCTAGCTAAGAAATGCCAAATGTCACTAGGAAGAATATAATAAATAGTCACTGTTAGAGGGAAACAAACGACTTCATGGTTATATTACCCCATGTATGGTGGCCTCTCTAGGCTTGTCGTCATTGATTTCTATGAATTAAACACCCAATAGCTGAGAAACTGACAGTGAAACTGTCCTTTGTGGGTGAGTGGTCTGTGAGCAAATGTCTTTAAAATGTCACTGAGTGCCTTGCCAATTTTCCCATTGGTTACTGTGTTGGTGTTTCCCCAAATTTGAGTGCTCTCTTTTGTGACACCAGGGAAATGAGGTCTTTAACTGGCTGACCTGAACACCAGGGCACCAGAAGGCAAACCCTAGCCTGTGAGAGGAAACCCATCACCTAAGGTCAGGTCAGCACAGGTGTGTGGAAACCAGGACACTCAGCTGGACCTTGAGATTTCGTATCTCTTTTCGGATATTTTCCTAGACTTTTTCTTTCTTTCTTTCTTCCTTCCTTCCTTCCTTCCTTCCTTCCTTCCTTCCTTCCTTCCTCCCCCCTTCCCTCCCTCCCTTCCTTCCTTCTGCCTCCTTCCCTCCCTCCCTTCCTTCCTTTCTTCTCTCTTTCTCTCTCTCTCTCTCTGTGTCTCTCTCTCCCCCTCCCTCCCCCCTCCTCCCCCCCTCTTTCTCTCTCTCGCCCCCTCCCTCTCTCTCTCTCTCTCCCCCCTTCCCCCTCCCTCCCTTCCTCTCTCTTTACCAACCACATGAGAAGAACTCCAGAGAAACATTTTCTTGAGTAAGGCAATACCCAAGATGGTACCATGGAAAAGAACTCATCTTGGTTGAATAATGCATGCAGCATAGTTCCAAGCAAGAACAAATGAGTACTTTTTAATGTAATCCACATTGATTTCTCTTATTCTTAACGTATGTCTTACTTTAACATGAATTTGAAAAATGAGTTTGTTTTTATGACGTATAATGAGAAGCCACCATCAGGCCTGACCTTTCCCTATTGAGGCAGCTCTGCAGCCCTCCAGCTTCCCAACCCAATGCCACTCCAGTCTGGTACCCTGGGTCTGCCTGTTTTGTGGTCTTCTCCACAAACTAGATTTTATCTTTTTAGTACTCTTCCTACCATTCTGCTGTCATGTCCTTCCCTCCAACTTCCCAAGTCATTGCTTTCCTTTTACTGACAATTACTGGTCCATGACTTCTTCTCATGGTCCTGTTCCTATTCTGAGCGCCTACTTCCCCCTTCTCTGGCTCTCTCAACTTCTGTTAATCCTTTCCACTCTACCTCTTGGAATCCCTGTTCTGTGGCAACGGATTGCTGCCGTTCCCTGAACATTTCCTCACAGTCTCCTTCTTTAGGGTAGCTAAAACCAAGTCTTATTCCCTCCATGCTCTGTCCCTCTGAGAAGAGAATTGGGATATTCTTGGCCATCTGCTACTTGGGGGCATTTTTGTGCCAAAGCATCTCAACTTCTTTTTGCTATCCTCTCGCACTCCCTCTCCCCAGGCTTAATTGCATCACCTGTCACATTCAGGACCAGTGATTTTTTTTTTTTTCAAAGCATAGAGCTACTAAACGGTAAGAAGAAATTTTACTGATGGAAGTGCTTTGCACATAGGAGAAGACAGCAGTTGAGGGTCCTGATTAACTCACATGCCTCACTTGGCTTACACTCTCCCTGTCCCCAAGCCTGTACTTAAGCAGTCAGTGACCTTCTGATGAATTTAGCTCCTCTGCTCACTTCTCAGGGCCACTGCACCTTGGGGGTCGTCATCATCCAAATGCTCCACCATTAAAAAGAAAGCTCTGCTTACAGACAGAAATAAGGGCAACTATGGTACATATGGTTGTTCAGCACTTTCCGTCTGGGCTTTTGGTGAGCACGTTCCCTCTCCTCCAGCTCCCCTCCCTTAGTTTCAGATTGGTCCCATGCTATGATTCCCTCCTCTTCCGTCCCACACAGTCTGTAAGCCCCAGTCTACTCCCACACTCCCAACCCAACATTCAGCCTCATCTCCAATTAATTGAAATGAGTGAGGCTATCCAAAGTGAGCTCCTCTATGCTCCTTCTTTCAATTAAAAAACCTTTGTCTTCACCCTTGTCTCTTCCTTCTTTCCCATTTCTGAGAAGGACCCATTCTCCCTCCTTATAAGGCAAATCCTTCAACTTGAGCTCTTGATCCTACATTGCTTCTAGAGTCTCCCTCCATCCATCATCCGATTCTGATTTGCCTCTTCAGAATATCCTCATCTGCCAGCTCTTATCTCTCCATGCTGGAAAAGACCTTACTCCCCCTTCTATGCCCTCAGTCTTTCTCCTTCCCTTCATGGCCAAACTTCTTAAAAGAAGTACTGTTGTCCCCCATTATAGAGGGACATTTTAGGTAAGAAAACTGAGATCTGAAAAGGTTCACTAGTACAGAGTACCACAGCTAATAAATGATGAGGAGAGGCTCTGAACCCAGGCTTATGTAACTGCACAGTCCTACTGGCACTCAAGCTGCTGCTTTACAGGTTGATAGGGGCCATCTCTCCATTCTCATCTTGCTTGGTATCTGCATCATTTGAATCTTGCGACCACTTTTTTTGGGAAACCCTCCCTATCCTTGCTGTTGGTGAGGAGCACACTCCTGGGTGCCTCTGCCTCTGTCTCCTTTACCAGCTCTTCTTGATCTCCCTTCTCCCAAACCTAGATGTTTCCAAAGAGTTCTGTCTAGATAACATGCAGACACCATCAGACAGGTTCCAGAGCACATTTCACTTCCCTGATGGACTGACTCTCCACCAGCCATCTCACAGACACCTTACCTTTGCCAGACCCTTCAAACCAGCTCTTCTTCTTCTTGCCTTCTCTTTTCCCGTTAATGGAGCCCACATCCCCACAGTTACCCGGCTGGGTCCTTAAAGTCACCCTGGAATTCTCCTCATCTTTCTCATATATCCGGGTCCTATGGATTCTGTCTTCACAGGGTCTCTCAGATCTTGCTCCTTTATATCGTGACTTCCTCATGATATATTATATTTTTGTTTGTAAATGAAAATTTATTTTATTATTTATATGTAACTCCCCAATTTAGCTTTCTTTGACAGTACTCGGTCTAGAACAGTAATCTGCCAGCCTGTTTTCCTGTTACCTGCTCATTCATGGCCTTAGGATGAATTAATCTTCCTATTGTCACTCCTTTTCAAAAACTGGTATAGGGGGCCAGCCCCGTGGCCCAGTGGTTAAGTTCACACACTGGCTTCGGCAGCCCAGGGTTTCACAGATTTGGATCCCAAGTATGGACCTAGTACCTCTCATCAAACCATGCTGAGGTGGCGTCCCACATAGCAGAACCAGAAGGACCTATAACTAGAATATACAATTATGTATGGTGGCGGGGGTGGGGGGGGGCAGTGGTGCTTTGGGGAGAAGAACAAGAAGAAAAAAAAAGATTGGCAACAGGTGTTAGCTCAGGTGCTAATCTTTAAAAAAAAAAAAAAAAAACTGGCATCGGATCCTTGGCCCTCAAAACCTTCTGAAGAATCCCCAGCTTTATTCTGGCCTTAGCACATATTACTCTCCAAGATGTAGCTGTATGTTAGTGAAAGTGACCTACCTTTTGACCCCCAAATATTCCTCAAGGTTTTCCTCCTTAGAACCCATGCACTTCTCTTGTCCCGGGTATCTTTCTGCCCTCACTCATCTTCCAAAGCTAAACCTAGAAGCTGCCTCTTCAAGGAAGGGACCTGCCACACTCCCCCACACCTCAGCGGCTCCTCAGCATTCGATCTGTACCTGTCTCACAGCACTTTCCTCAGCCACATTCTTTCTGTGCACGCAAGTTGTCCGTTGTAGCTACAGGAATGATGTGATGTAAAGCAATGTTCTTCCTTAGGAACCAGACACCTAGGTCTGTGTTCCAGCCCTACCTCTGACAGCTCTGTGACTCAAGGCAAGCCCTCAACCTCTGGAGCTTAGTGTCTTTATCTGTAAAATAGAGAGGCCGGGAGGAGATCCCATCCATGGTGTTCAAACAGCTTCACAAAGACCTCAGATCCCCCATCTGTATAATCCAGGAATTCCCAGCCCTTCTTGCTCCCACACTCAGCTTTACTCAGAGCAGCTTGATTTCATCTTTTTTATATATCGGGCTTCTGAGATTTTAAAAGGATTTTAAAACATAGGAGTGGATAATGTCCAAGATTCACTCCAACTCTGCTAATTCTTTGCTTCTGGGTAGAACCTTTGCTTCTGGGAACTCTTACCATGTCTAGCACAGCTAACACTTATTAACAGAGTTTATTACACATCCTTGTGTATGGTCCTGAGCACTTAACATACATTATTCAGTTTAATCCTCACAAGTGGCTTGCCCCAGGATCCCACACCTGGTCACTGGGAGAGCTTGAACTCTGAGCTACATGACCCATAACAGGTACACTGAACTGTAACGAACTACACTGGAAAGTTAGGCAGGCATAAAGATAGAGGGTGGCAGTGTAACAATTGGTATGTGTGTGTGTGCACATATGTGTGCATGTGCTTGCATGCGTACGTACGTGCCTCCCTCTCCACTGTTTTTTTAAACATTTAAATATTTAGATATTGCATATGGAATACCTATAAAAGTCTAAACCGGCTCTGTCCAATAGAAATTATAATGTGAGTTATAGTATAATTTTAAATTTTCTAGGAGCCACATTAAAAATGGTAAAAATAAACATCTAAAATTAGTTTTGAGTGTATTTTATCTAACACAATATATCCAAAATATTATTTGAACATGAATGAATATTAAAAATATGAATGAATGAGATGTTTTACATTCTTTTTTCGTACTAAGTCTTCAAACTCCAGTGTGTATTTAACGTTTATAGCAGAACTCAGTTAGGACTAGCCGCATTTCCAGTGCTCAGCAGCCACAGGGACTGTACTAGACAGAGCAAGTCTAAAGCATCAAATAAAAAGATAAATTAAAGGAGAAACAGACAACTTGCCATTTATTGGGAAGGGGAGAGAAAAGGAGTTAGTGCCCTTCTACCCTAGGCTCATTGATTTCTCATTCTTCTGTCTCCTACGTTGTCTCATCTTTTCCAGTTTGGATGGAGACTATGGAAGTTGAGGTCCTTGTATGTAAAACCAAGAGATCTGAGGGTGATGCAGCTGCTCGCCTTTCTCCCCTGAGTCAGTGGTGCCTGGGTGCCAACCTGCAAGTGTGTTTATCAGCACGGGCAGATCTTCCCTGATACGTCCTCCTTAGAAAAACGCTTGCAGCTAGGAGACTCTCAGTCTCTGTGATCTCTCACTCCATAAGCCACTTTTAGAAACGAGAATTGCTGAGGGAAGGAACAAATTAGGCAATCTAGATGCCGGTTAGCTTTATTTAAAAAAAAAAAATTTAACCACAAAGTAAAATAGTCTGGTTGCAAAAATTCCAAATGGTACAGAAGTATAAAAAGTGAACATTGACTTTCCTATACTTCCATCCAAAATCCACTTCCCAAAGATAACCCCCTGAATATACTTCCAGATCTTCTTTATTGCACATTCAAAAGTGTGTTTATAAATACATGTATACATATGCACACATGCACATCTTTAAATTTCTCTCACGAGATGGACTTACACTGTACACCATACTCTTGTGTACATTGCCTTATTCGCTTTATTTTATTATAATATATTATGTCAGTTCATAGGGATCTAAGTCATTTTTAAACTGCTGAGTAATTGTCAGTTCATTTATTTCATAATTTAACTAACTTCCTGTTGATGGACATCTAGGGGTTGTTTGTTTTGGGTCTTCTTACAAACAATGTTGTAGAAAAATCCTTGTACTTATTTTGTGGTACATTTGTCCAAGTGTTTCTGTATGGTGAATTCCAGAAGCAAAATTACAGGGTCAAATAACCTGCTTATTTAAAATTCTGCTAGCTAAATCAAATTGCCCTCCAAAAAGCTTCAAGTAAACTCTGTTTTTAGCTTAAGGTGGGAGGTAGGATTGAGATTCTCAAAGATTAAGAAAGGTTGTTGAGAGTAAAACAAGACAAGGACTCTTATGGAGGCATTGGCTACCTCTTCTACCCCTATTTAAAAGTAATATCAAGAGGGAAACCTAAGTGAATGTGGTAATTTTATAAAAGCTGTTGTTAAGCTTGTTTTGAAGCATAAGAGACCTCTTTCAACTGTAAAATTTACTGTGGCTTTCCTTTTTATCAGTTGTATAGCGATAGGGAAGGAATCAACCTCATTTTGTCAGTTAAAAAAAATTATCTTAAGATAAAGTCCCAAGCAGTTTTTCAGACTGGTTTTTTCCAGTGCACAGACAGCATGAAGATCATTCTGCAGAGGTCCAGAGGGCCTAGGCTTGATGAATAATGTCTGCTGAGTTCTCATTTTCCTTCCAGGCAGGACGCGGAGGCCAGGCCCTCTCTCCCTTAGTCTTCTTAGCTGCCAGATCTCATGCACTTTTACTTCAGATTTTCCCTTCTGGATCTGCTCATTGGAATAACTCTGGCAGCCCTTGCGGTAGCCCCTTCCTGTAAATACAAACATCAGTTCTCCCTTGGGCATAACGTCTCAGGTATTCCTAGCCATATCTTTCAACCAGTGATTTGGATAAGAAATGCTTGATTTGAGGCAAGAAGCCACCATTTTTTGTTATAAATCACTGGCAGAGAAAGTAGCTATTTTGTACATTGAAAACCAATCCTTACCAGTCTAATTTTTAGTCAGTGGCAAACTTCTTGTCATTGTCTCCTGGCTCTCATGAACATGAGGTGCTTCCCGGCCCTACAAAATAAAAAATACCAGGCCAGTACAAAATTATTTTAGCTGCAGCTGGGCCCTCTGATCTGAGTTGAGTCTGGCCTTGGTAACTCCTCCAAAGCATAATGTTACATTACATTTGTTGCTTTATAACGTTAGAGCAAATTTTCTAGACAAACAATAAATGTAGTGAATAGTACAAGGTATTGCAGATAAATATAAATCCATGATTTTATCTATGCCTTAGAAAAGTACTAAGGCACTAAATTACAACAAATGGTAAGATGTGACAAAATATTCTACTTGGTCTTGTCCTAAAATGATAGGTTGTGGTGACAATCTGTTGGTAACTCCCTGTGGCCCCCTGCTGTGGGATGGTCTGTGTCTGTTTGATACCCCTGCTCATTGCTTTACGCTGAGTTTCTGCCTCCCATCTGGCCTTCTCATGGTGGCTGGAGGAGCTAGTGTCTGATAAGACCCAGTAACTTGGCTTAACAGAGAAGCATTGGGCATTTTTCTTATAAAAATAAAAGATATTACCTAGTTTTCTTGCTTTTCCTCCCTTCATCTCCTGTTCTCTTCTTACTTCCTTCCAGACTTTTCTCTTCCTCTTCTGTCCCCTTTCCCTTTCTCTCTTTACTCTCCCTCTGTCACTCTCTCCGCTTCCTTCCTCCCAGGTTAATCATGGAAAAATGAGAAATGCAGAGCATTCAGCATGGCCTTCTATATATACCTCCTCTGATATTATGTGGTAGTATTGAGTTTCTGATTTATTGCTCCAGTTTTGCTGGCTAAATTAAATTTATAAAGATTAGAATTTACTCAGAGATAGGCTTAAGAGATGTTAGCTGCTTAGGGATATGTGTGTGTCTGTGCATGCATGTGTACACGCACACACATGCACTTTTATGAAACCGGGAATCTGATAAATGTATTTCTGAATCTACTTCTTGTTTTCTTATAAACATTTTACAGAGTCTTAATGTGAGAAAGAAAGGTGTGACAGAGATGGCTACAGACTTGTGGGCTGTATTTACTTGCAAGGGACAATTCAAAATGGTAGGTTTCCACTGGAAATTAGGTTTTACTACGAGCTAATTTGGATATTAGTAGCTCTTCTCTTATCACTGGCACAGTTAGAGTTCGCTGGACATTCTCAGTCCAAAACCTGGGAGAAAATCCAAAACTTTGGAAGTCAGGCCTCAGGAGCCTGCCAAATGTGTTTGTACTGTGTTGCCCAATTGTTTAATTGGTAATAATATGACATACTGATATTTCAGTACTCAAACGTCATTTGGAAGCCAGTTGCTATGTCTGTTTCGCTGGTCAGAGTCATATTGAAGTCTAGGTATCAGCATGCAATAAAGTTAATTTCAAAGGCACTCAGTTAAGTGGTATACAGCCCTGATTAAAAATGGCAATGAACTGAATACTTAGACATTTCTCATTTTTTCTCTAAACTGGTACCTCACTTATAGATTGCATATTAATAGGTTCTTGTTGTATTGCCTCTGTGTACCCTCAATCAAAATTCATTAAAAATATTAGCAGTTTTTAGTTTAAAATGATACCTACTGCATCTCTCTCAATTTCCTGCTAAAAGGACAAAAACATCCAACACCAAAAGTTAAGTGAAATAGTTATCAAAATTATTTGGAAGAATTCCCTTTCAGCCAGAACTAGATTTAAAAACCCATTTGATGACTCAGGTTTGTTATGTGCGCCTGGGTTAAATAGACCTTTTCCCCTTCCCTCATTCCCTTGTTTCAGAAGCACAAAGTTGACTCCAATTCAAAAAATGGTCGGCTGTTCCCACCACTGTTCCTATTGCGATCTCCACAGTGTTGTTGACTCACCTCTGCCGTCAGTGTTATAGCTCTTTCTTTCTCAGGTATGACTACAAATACTAGAAAAACATATGTGCAAAAGGGGGTCAGGGGATGTGAGAAGAATGGGATATTTAGTAGGTGGAGACAGACGTGAAAGCATTATTAGCCAAAACATGCCAGATATTAAAATTGACCTATAAGCTACTAAGAAAGCGTTAAATGTTTTCAGAAGGAGTTCAAAGTAATGTCTACATTTTGTTGACTACAAATCATTTGTCTGGGTAGATTGCCCCTCTTAGAAGAATGAGGAAAAAAAGCTAAAATAATAAAATTCATGTGACTTTTGAAAAAGTACTACTGAACAAGGCAAATAACGTTATCCAGAAGCCTAAAAAAAGACGTAAGATTCTGAAAATGATTAACTAGTGAAATCAGAAGAAAATTTCTAAAAAATTAGACTAGCACAAAAGAATGCTAGAAGACATACTTTCTAAAACAGAAACAAAAGGCCTGAAATGTAAAAACAGCAAACTGAGATGGAAAGGGAGATGAGTGAGATGTGGAATTATAAGGAAACCAGGTACACTGGTACAAATAAAATCTAGTAGGAGAGAGGAAAAAGTAGAATTAATACTATAGGAAGTGGAATCACTGATGTAAAGGACACTATTGAGACGTTCTCACAGAATGCTAAGGAAAGTAACAAAAGGTTTAAAATGGTGAGGAAATGACAAAGACGAAGGATAGAGAATAGAAATCTGGCTTAAGAAATTAATGGTCTTGAAATGCAGTAATCAAAAACATAATCCAAGAAACATGTTACTAAACTGAGACAAGACAAGTATGCAGATTAAAAGGTCTCACAATATTTGAGGGAAAATCATTTAAAAAGAGACACCAGTAGTTAGATACAGAAAACTCAATTTGGATCAGCTAAAGAATAAGGAATTTGTTGACTCACATAGACGGTGATGCCAGAGATAAGTGAGGTTCAGGGTTGGCTCAATCCAGAAGCTGCAGCTCCATTTCTCTAAGATTCCCTTTTCTGTGTCTCAGCATCTTCAAAGACTGTCTTCCCTCATGGCAAAGTGGTTATAGCAGTTCCAGGTTTCACGTCTGCACATTAGGACAGTCGGACAGAGAACACATTCTTCTGTACCAGGGTTCCAAACAGGAGTGCTGAAATTCATCCTTAGGATTGCTTATGATATATACCTACACTTGAACCAGGAATGAGACCAGAGAAATGGACTTTGATCAGATAGATGGTGGTCTGAAGAACATCAGGTTCTCTTACAAGGTGAAAGGGAAAAATGGATACTGGGGAGGCAATCCCAAAGACTGATTCAAAGCACATCCCAGCAAATGTTTGAATTGCATGGAGATGGAAAAAAGCCTACCAAGACCAAATAAATTTATTTGAAAGCTATACTAAAAAGGAAGGAAAATCAGGCTGGCTTCAGACATCTCTTTTATTTAACTAAAAGGCAGAAGAGAATAGAGAAGAATCTATAGCTTTGTAAGGGAAAATCTGTACCCAAGAACTTTGCACTCAGGAGAGTTGTCTTAAATTTGTGAAGGCAGCAGAAAGGTTCAGATATGCAAGGATTCGGTTTGTTAAATACCGATTGGGCAGACTTTGAGCTATCTGAAAGAGATATCAAAATTAGCACATCAAAAATGGGAGGCCACAATATGAAAGACCTGATAGGATTCCCTGAGGGGCTATCTGCAGACCCAACACCCAACTCTTCGAACAAGTTCTGAGGAGAAGTGTGGCTTCAGCAGCCCTCACTTGTTTGTACTGGCCGTACTAATGTACATCCCTATAGGAATGTGGTTGGGTTAGTATATTTTTTCACAGCAGCATCTGGATGAAGCTCAAAAGCAGGTAATTTCATTTTGAATTACTAGTCCTTATTATGAGAATAGCCCTGTAATTGGACTTCAGAAATTCCCCTGAAAAAGCTTCAGTCAGAATGTACCATCAGATTTAAAAGTCTAATTAAATATGACTAAAATTATGTTACATTTTAGCCCACCTATGACTAGAAAGAAATGGTCTCTAAAGGTCTTAAAAAAATATAGAAGAGTAGGTCAAAGTGAAAAACTAAAGATGAAATGGAAAGGGAGATGAATGGGATAAGA
Source organism: Equus przewalskii (assembly GCF_037783145.1). Taxonomy (NCBI): domain Eukaryota; kingdom Metazoa; phylum Chordata; class Mammalia; order Perissodactyla; family Equidae; genus Equus; species Equus przewalskii. The sequence goes on along the minus strand of NC_091834.1, from coordinate 36,426,434 downwards.
AACAATTATAAAGACGTAAGATGGAGTAGCCAAAATACAGTCCCCTTAGGAGGCACAGAGTAGAATTGACACTTAGGAGAAGTGAGGAAGTGATGCAAAAGGCAAATTGAGTTAAACTTTCAGGTAGGTGATTTGGTCCTTCTGGTGTTATAATTTCTGTCATTTTCCCGCTTTTTTTAACACTGAATTTCTCTATTTAAAGATTATCTATATTGATACAAGTAGAATTGATCAAAATGTTCAGCATTGTTGGAATTGCTTAATAAATAAGAATGTATCAATATGACTTGTGAAGAGTGTTGAAATATGAAAGTGTGTGTGCTGTAGTATTCCTCCCTAGAAGTGAGTGCTAATAACCCTCATGTTATTGGATGTCTTAGTGTTGCTAATATTCCTGCATCCCTTACCCATCGTTAAAACGTTGACATATTCACATACCCATTGGTAAAAAAAAAAACACTGCCCAAAGTAGCTCAGCTCCCTAGATGCCCCTGCCTCTCTCCCAAGACCCCTAGGGCCTCCCTAGGATCCAACTGAAGGGCTACCAACTGGCATGCCAGAGTTGTCAGAATCCTGCTGCTGCCCTTCCATGTTGAAAAATAATTTTTGTTTAATATTATCTCAGGCTGTGGAGCTACATTCCTAGAATATACATTTGCAATAATTCCTATATTCTCTTTAAGTCCGCTGAAGTCATCCTATGCTCTTAGCAGTCGTTTCTTTGAGCTACCATTTGATCAATTGCTGATCTAGGGCAATTCATTATGCCCTTTATATCAAAGACCTTCCCCCAGTCCCTAACTGACTGCTGATCTTTACCCTTTTCCTGGACCAAAAGCCTTCTGGAAATGAGGTGGAACTTGGGATTTAACATCAAGCTGTGAAATTCTTCCTTTGTTTTGCTTGTTTTTTATTTTCCTATGTTTTTGAGTCAGGGTTAGCATTATCATTCACCACTGTTAGCCATCTTGGCATAGAAATGTTCACCGGAAATTATACCTATAATGGCCCCTAAATATGTCTACACTCTGTTCCCTGTGAATTTGTTTCATTACAATGCCAAAAGAGATTTTGCAGAGGTAATTAAGGTTATGAATCTTAAAATAGGGAGATTATTCTGGATTATCTGGCTATCTAATCAGATAAGCTCTTTAAAAGAGAGAACTTTCTCAGGCTAGAGGCAAAAGAGATGAGACAGAAGGGAGAGTCAGAGAGATTCCAAGTTTGAGAAGGATTCAGCTCACTGTTGCTGCCTCTGAGATGTAGGAGCCACATTAAGAACTGGAGAGAGACCTCTAGGAGCTAAGGACGACCCCAGCTGACAGCCAGCAAGGCAACGGGGACTTCAGTGTAACAACCACATGAAACTGAATTTGGTCAACAACCTGAATGAGATGGGAAGCACGTTCATCCCCAGAACTTACAGAATGGATCTCAGCCCTGCCAGCCGCTTAATTTCAGTTTTGTAAGACTAAACGGAGAACCAGCTGAGCCAAGCCATACCTGGACTTTTGATCTACAGAACCGTGAGATGAATCATGGATGTTGTTTTAAGCCGCTAAATCTGTGGTACTTTGTTACAGCAGCAATAGAGAATTAACACACCGACATATAAAACAATGACAACACAACAACAACAAAACCCCAACAGGACACAGTGGAATAAACAGTAAACATTGCAGAACATACAATTCAGAATGGCTGTTGAAGTGCTTTCTGGCTGAGAATGTCTACACAGTGAGGAACACCAGTTCCAAAGGCAAAAAGGACCCAGTGGGAGCCTGCACTCAGTACTCAGCACATGACTGAGAGTATACAAAGGATTGGGTGTTAGAGGGAAAAATACATGTACATGTATATACATGTGTATCATTTTTTTGTAGGAAAAATGTTTTAGAGACAAACCATTTTAACCATGTGGCCTTGCACAGTGCTGTGATTAAAGTAGAGGAATCTATTTGTAGTTTCTTGTTTGTTTACTTAAGGTTAATGTTGTGTATAGTCAGAAATGGGAATGCAAAGGGAAGATTATTTTTGACAATGGGTACATGCTTTCCTATTTGTATTTTTTTCTTCTGGTACAACTGTAAAACTTTATCAAATTTTTCCAGATGTGTTAGCACGAGTTCTGGATGGTGTTTTACAGTCTCTAAGTTCTAAAGGCTATTTATTTACACAGGGCTTCAACCCAACTCGAAGGTGCTGTGAATTGCTTTGTGATATGAATTACATGGTAAATGGAAGTTTGCTAATATATGCTATAATTCCAAAGGTAGTAGAGCTGAGGATTGACACTCTGGAGCCAGACTGCCTGAGTTTACATCCCAGCTCTTTCATTTACTAGCTGTTCAGCCTTGGGCCTGTTACTTAACCTCCTTGTACCTCAGTTTCCTTTTCTATGAAAATGGATAACAAGAGTACCTCTCTCATAGTTCATTGTGAGAATTTAATGTAAAGTGCTCAAAATAGCACCTACCATATTCATTGGCAGTAATAAATGTTAGCGGTAATTATGATTGTTATACATTCCTGAAAATAGAAATATTCCTGAAATTGGGGCTTTCTGACTTCTCTGACCCAAGAAACAATTGATCCCAAGGATTCCCCTAACTAGAGATGACCTACCCATCCTGTATTAGCTGGCCAAACCAGGCAATCCTTTCTTTGCTGTCCACTTTTATTTTCCACTTCAAATTAGTGAGGCTTTGTAGATAATGTTGGCATTTTAGCAGTATATTCCTTCCCATATAAATCTTCATTTTTTAACAGCTTAAAAGAACATTTCCCCATCTGCTGTTTCTTGAAATAGTGTTTCATAAGAGATAGTGGGCATGCTGTGAAATGGTAGGATAATACTAAAATAACTTGAGAGATGCTGGATTCAACAAAGGTTTTCTTACTCAGGACTTGTCAGAGGAGCCCTTATTTAACCATTAACTTAAATTTTGAAATTCCAAGGACACGTAGTGCATTGCTCCCCAAATATATTTAACCACAGAACATTTTTTTCAAGGTATGTTTATTAAAATTCCCTGGAAACATTCTGCACATTCAATTTGGGAAACAACTGCCCTAAAGTATGAGCATATTTTACCAAGAGTATTTCAAACTTGTGAATTAAGATTTTTATGAATTGTAGCTTATTCTAAAGGAGGTTTTATAGTTACAGATCCCAAATATATGTGTCTGTGTATGTGTATCCAAATTAGACTTAGATAAAGCAATGAAAAGTCTAATTCTTATTTTGTAGATTAAAAATGACCCTGGCTACGTCAGATTAATAACCTTTCCCAATAGTTCTTCTCTGGTAGAGATAATAAGGATCATGTTGTATTTTCGACCAGCACCATTTATTGAGATGGTAAATTCTATAAGGTTAGTATCTTCTATGTGAAGAAATTTCCCTTTTTTGTGCTAAATTTACCTCTCCCAAATGTTATGGATTGACCCCTTGATTTGGTGAACACAACCAGGTTTCCTCTGATTGATTTTATAGACTTCAGCCTTATTCTCCTCTTGGGTTTTGTCTTTCTAAGCCAGAAAGTCCCCATTCTTTAGTCTTTCAGTTGACTGGTGTCAAGAACTGTGAAGGATCTGGGATTTTACCCTACTTGCAAGCTAACAAAGTGGCCTGCCACAGTTTCGTGGATGCTGGCAGAAGACACAAGACTTCTGGGTTAGAGACAAAGCATAATTTATTACTCACAGCAATAGCAGTAGCTAGAGTATCTACATTTGCATCAGTTCTCAGGGAAAGGAGAACAGGGCCAAGTGACACCTATACACAAAGTGGGTTGTGTTGCAGAAAACAAACCCCAAGCTTGGGGAAACTGACTCTTTTATCATGGGTAGTTAACATTCACCTGATCTTGCCCCAGCAGGAGAATTATTATGTTGAAGAGTAAACAAACCTGCTGGTGCCCTAGAGGGAGACACCGTCTCTGTCTTCCACGACTGTTCACTTGAAATCTATTCCAGGACAAAAGCAGTGCCTCTACTCACAAAATGTGCAAAACCACAAGGTACCCGTGCAGAATTGTAACAGTTGTCCCCTCCATCCCTTACATCACTATTCCTTCTTCTAATTTCATCATATACATACCAAGGTCTGTGGCCATACTTGCAATATTTAGATGAATATAAGTTAATGCTTTTGTTTTTTTTTTAAATATCACGGATCTACTTTTTTTTTTTTTTTTTAAGATTTTGTTTTTCCTTTTTCTCCCTGAAGCCCCCCAGTACACAGTTGTATATTCTTTGTTGTGGGTCCTTCTAGTTGTGGCATGTGGGGCGCTGCCTCAGCGTGGCTTGATGAGCAGTGCCATGTCTGCGCCCAGGATTCGAACCAACGAAACACTGGGCTGCCTGCAGCAGAGCGCGCGAACTTAACCACTCCGCCACAGGGCCAACCCCAATGCTTTTCTATCTTGTCACAGGAGATAAACTCCACAGGTGCCAGAACATTTGCTTTGATTACTTGGATATCCCACGGGCATAGAACTGGATCTAGCACATAGTCAGCATTCAATAAATATTCGTTGAATGAGTAAATGAATTTCCGATATCCTTTTTTATTGAGATCCATAAGTGTATTAGCTTTGCCATTGCAGACACAGCAGTTGTATCAGTGCCTTCAAGAGACTGCCCGCAGTGACTCCTGGAGTCCTCTGCCTGAAATATTCCCCAGCTACTTCTCAATTCACCTCCTGGCTGCTCCATCTCATCCTTCAAATCTCATCTTAGACATCATTTCCTCAAAGAGGCCTTCTCTAACCCAGAGTAAAATTGGAACCCTCTGGTATTCACTGCAGTAGCATCTTGTTTTTTTCCTTCATGGCACTTACCACAGTTTGCAATTACATACTTATTTTAGTGTTTTCTGTTTTAAAACCTGTTTGTGCCATCACTCATGAAGCTATGGACCACTGTTTACCTAATGTCTAACAGAGCATGGCATAAAGCGGTCACTGAGTAAATAAGTAACGAATGAATGAACATGTTGCTTCCTATAGCTCAGAGCCTGTCATTCTTAGTAGCTTTGGCATTAAACACGCTAAATGCATTATTTGGTCCTTGCCTTCCTCAAAACGGTTTTGCCATATTTCTCCCCAGTCACACAATCTCAGAAATTTTCTTCTGTTAAGTTTGGTTTTTATTTTATATTCCTAGAAAGCACTTAATTTTAAATTTAGAGATGTTGTATCATTTAACTAGTCGAAATGATGTAAATGTATTAAATAGATACTGCTCCTAGAATTATTCCTGGGTAATTCTAACGTTTACACTTACATATTCAACCCACTTGCATCATGAGGAAATGAAACTTATTAAAACCAGGGACTCCTATGGTTTTTCATATATTCTTTGAAATCTTTGTGGGAGATAGCAAAGAAGTGAAAGACCACTTCTCACTTATACATACCAAGGTCTGTGGCCAGGACCTCAAGGAGGTTATAACCTACATGAGCAAATAAGAAAAATGGGCATGATGTGTTAGCATGTAATAACTAGCAAGCAGTATTAGACTCTGCCTACGTAAGTGCTAAGCTATGTGGTATTTAAGTACAGACTTAAATACTACAATAGCTTAGAAAAGTTCAAGATTACTCTGAACTGGACTGGAATAATAGAGACTTCATGAAGTTAGTCCTGAGCTGTATTTTGGAGATTCTTAATTGGATCTTTAACAAGAACTTCATGAGGCAAGCCACAGAAATCAAAGTGTATTCTTGGAAAAGCAAGGCCTGCCTTAAGTGAAAGGTATAAATTAGGAAATAGAATCCTTAATGCGCAATCACTGTTGGACTCTAAGAACTGCACACAATCTTTATGACTCCTTTTCCATTCAGTTTAACAGTGTACAGAGATGAAGCCACACCTTTGGGCAAATACAGCTGGGATGAGGGAGGCGAAAAGATGGAGCCCTCCTATGGAGTATCTGTGAAGTAAATAAACTCTGAAGGAAAGACTTGGAAGGTCATCCAGTGTACTCATAAATTCCAGCTAATACCAGAGATGAAAGGGAAGTGAGAGGCACGAGGAACAATAGGAAGGAGTGTTCCCTAGGCCCCTCTATCTGCCTGTTTCCAGTAGGGGAGGAGCAGCAGGCTGCCCAGATGGCAGAGCCAAAGTTAGAATGAAGCTTCCTTGCCCTAAGACCTCTTTAGGAAATCCTGTTTGTGACGGTGGCTTCATGGTGAAGTAATCAGGAGCCCTCTCTGTATTGTAGAAGCACACTTCTAAAACCATGAAAAACCACGGTTTCTAATGAGTTTGAAATCTTATTATCATGTGCACTCAGCAAGATAGAAACTGCATATCAGGTGAGGCTTGGGTCAGACCTTATTTTGCAAGCATTTACTTATCTTTCTTGTGCCACTGAAAGGCTGGTAACACAATAGCTTAAGAACAAGATAAGCCTCATATTTTTTCCTGTATGAGTTTGTTAGGGAATGATGGTTTTGATGGCCTTTAAAAAGCAGGAAAGGGCAAAGCCCTGTGATGCCATTTCTTTGGCATTGCATTACTTCATTAAGAGAATTATCTTGAAAGCCTAGGAAATACAGCTTAAGACAGATGAGAGCTGGGTAAAAACACCATAAAATCCAAACCAAATTAACCAGAAGGGTCATCCCGGAAGAGATTCCCTTTTACATCCACACTTAGGGTCTGCACTTTTCTCCTCTTTTCCTTCTCCCACTCAAGTGCTTTTGGATATGGGGGTGGACAACTTGCTTTCATGCCAAACCTCATGAAATGAGATTTGTCTTCACTCGCAGCCAGGTGGCCAAGCTGTTGCAGGGAGGGCTTTTGCCTGGCTGCTGGCCTCTTTGGAGACGCAGCACTGCAGCGGCTCAGTGCCAGGCCACATATCTGACCCTGTGGCCTCACAATCTGGAGGCCCACATTGGCAGCCCCAGGTGGTGACAGCTTCGGTCAGTTGGTGTGGAGTTCCACTGGCAGACAAAGGAGAGCAGGAGAGTGTGCTCCTCTGTGTTCCTTCTCTGTGACAGAAGAAACCTCTGAGGTCCTGGACGTTTGTGAAACAAAGACATGGCTGCTCCAGTCATCAGAGTACAGCTTTCCTCCCTCTTCTTCAGGGTGGACCAGGCCTTGGGAAAGAAATTCTGGCCTTCTCAGACTATATATATTACTTAATGTGTCCTTCTGCGCTTAATATATGCATCAGGAACAGATTGCACAAGGCTTTGTCCTATGAGACTAGATAAGTCATTAGGGTTAATTATTCAGTAGTTAGAGGAAATATGATGATGAAGAAAAAGTAGCCTTCTGGAAGCTGGGGAGTAGAGGGTCTCAGAACATCAAATTGCTTCATGAAGAGAATCCACAACCATTTTACTACAGTCTGAACACAAGAAAATAATCATGATTTGAATTCTCTAAACATCAAAAATATTCCCTTCTTAGCTATAAATGGCCTCAGGTCTCAACCCCACACATCCTTAGGGAACTTCCCTTTTCCCAGAGAAAGTGCAATCAGGTTCTAGTAAAGAAGGACCATATGGCCTTCTGTACTATTGCCTTCAGCTGCCTCTCCAGAATCTCTACTTGTAAGATAATAAAATTACCATTTTCAGAAATCTGAAGAAGGTGGGTCGGAACTCACCATTGCTAGTTAAAAAAAAGCCTTTTGGTTTTGAGTGCCGCATGTGAGCACTGCAAAGACAGCACTGATAGAAAACAATTTGGACCCAATTCACTGCTTTTGCCTTCCACTCTCTAAGGGCCCATGTGAATAGCAAGTTTGGCCTTGTTTCTTTAGGACCCTTTGGGCCCATTTCTTTTCTTTCATCATCTTTCCTAAAGCTGATATGACAGTTCCACAGGGAAGAAGCAAATAGTACACTTGGATGAACTCTGCAAAACGCTAAGAGCTTTCCTCTTATCACTGGTTCTGAAGTGATTTCCTGTATTTTAAAAAACATGAGTGGGGCTGGCCTGGTGGTGTAGTGGTTAAGTTTATGGGCTCTGCTTCAGCAGTCCAGGGTTCGTGGGTTCGGATCCCAGGGGTGGACCTACACACTGCTCATGAAGCCATGCTGTGGAAGCATCCCACATACAAAAAATAGAGGAAGATTGGCAACAGATGTTAGCTCAGGGAGAATCTTTCTCACCAAAAGAAAAAATGAGGACGGTCTAAGACTAATAGTAAAATCTCATTTATATCATATTTGTGATGTTTTGAATAGGGTGGAGAAAGCATTCGTGATAAAGCATGTGGATTATAAAGTAGTGGTTGACCTGCTTAACAGAACCCAAGTCATAAAGCATCCTTGAAAAGTACTTGAAAATTCCAGCTATCACTGAAGATGAAAGTGAAGTGAATAGACCTAACCAGCCCTGCCTCCTCTGTCATCCTTTTAGGGTAAACGTCACCTCCTTAGAGAGGCCTTTCCTGACCACTCTGTTATTTCTTCACCAGAGTGTCTTATTTTCTTCATGGCACTTACCACTTATTTAATGATTGTTTTTCTTCTCCCTAAACTGTAAGCTCTTCAAGGTCAAGGGACCACATCAGTCCTATCATTTCTATATTCCCTGCCCTCAGCAGAGTTAAAAGCACATCACAGACCCCCAAAATGTGCTGAAGGAATGAATGAACTACTGAAGTGCTCTATGGCAAACTTGTGCTATGCTCTTAGTGGACTCAGTGTTCCTTGGGATCACTTCTTTCTTTTCTTAGATTCAACTAAAGAATGCTCCTTGATCTCAACATCAAGTTTACAAGAGTGGTTTCCATTCATTAATTTTTCTTTTTAAAAAACTGGAATTTTTGTTCAGTCAGAGTCTCAAATCCACTAACAGCTCCATAGTCATATCAGAAGGATGCAATACAGTGAACTGTTTGCAAGAACCAGCTTTGGAGCAACTAGTTCTGTCTCTGTCACTTTTTAGCTAATGGTGACTCACTGTTAACCATATCTCAGCCTGTTTCCTCAGCTATAAAATGAGGACATTAATAGAGACTTTCCACCTAGTGGTGATCTGAGGTTAAATAGAACAGTGCATGTAAAGCACTGAGCTTTGTGTTTTGCATTGCATATGCTTAGGAAAACTGAGCCTCTGTTATTGTTGTTCATATTGTTAAAGTACCTTGGTGTGTCATTTTTCTAGAACAGGATAAGCGGTGGCTTCTTGTCAGAGGTAACATCAGACATTGGAAGAATTCAGATTCAAAAAGTCCAGGACCTGGAGTACTAGGATTCTGGGCAGAACCTCATGCTTAGGGCACAAAGCATGAACGTAGGTCAGAGCTGACTGGGCTGTATGGCTAAACAACTCAATACTGAAGTAATGACTAATTGTCGCAGGGCTCCTTATGTCTCTTCCCCTCCACCCTACCACAGTCACCACAAAGCCTAGAACTGATCCTAGAGTCTGGTAGGAGGCTGAGCATACAGTGGGTTTCAATAAACCAATAAGATTAGAGAAACGAGGCAAGGCACTCAGGGGTGAGGAGTCTAATCCCTTGACAGAGGAATTGAGGGCTCCTGTTTTGTTTTCCGTAGCGCTTTACAGAATTCAGAGTCCCCAGTGTCTATTGGCCCTCATAGACTTGTTCTGAGCCACAGGAAGAAGTGCCTCACACCAGCTCATAGGGAAACTCCAAACAGTCAGCAGGAAGAAACTCAATCACAGATGAAAATGATTTTGTCTCACCAACCTTCTATGCACTTTTCTAAGGGGAGAAACAAGGAGACATTTGGCTATGACACAGTAATTGAACAGAATTTGCTTTAACTGTTCCCTTTCAGATCTGGGGTTGTGTGGCTAGCTCAGTAGTTTCAATCAAGAAAACAGCAATGACATGCATTTACGGTCTCACTGTACATAATTGCCTTTCATTCTGATTTGTAAGCGAGATGCTCCTCTCTTCTATCTCAATTGGAACTCAAAGAGAAACCCAATTTGTTTTAGTATTTCTGAACCATGTAAGGTTAGCAATCTGGACTTTTTAAATAAATCTAACATTTTATGTAAGATTTATTTTTAAAATAGTAGGTATTGTGTTCTTTCATTTCACAAAAGTAATATATGGTTATTATAAAACATTTTTAAAAATATGAGTAAAGAGTATAAGATAAGCCTAGAGCATCCTGTTGTACCAGAAAGTAAGAAAATGCTAAAAGAAAAAAAAGGAACATATCAAAAGGGTACAGGATTTAGCTTGAATGGACCACTGGACAAATCTGAAACAATTTGAGCTTCAAAATGCATAATCATAGTAATGGATTATAATCCATTGAATAAAATAAAAATCCATGAGTCCATACTGATTTGAATAGGTAAATAAATAGGAGAAAAAATAAAGCTCTCTCTTATAGTAGAATGCCACCTAATAAATGTAGAAGGAAGATAGAGTTAGAAAAGCATCTACAGTTGCTAAAACTTTTAAGTGAGTGAACATTTGATGCAGATCAGATTTACATAATCTCAAAATTGCTCTTTACAAGATACTTTAAAAAGAAGGTAAGGAGAAAGAAGAAGAAAGAAAAATCAACCATAGGCCAGTGACCAAGAGATGACCATTATTAATGGCTTAACAAATATCTTTCAACTGTTTTTTCTGTGCATTATAACATTTTGATTTTCTTATAAAAATGAGCTCATGCTTTTTTGTAATCTGCTTTTCTCGTGTAAAACTATATCATGATCTTATTTATTTGTATTTAAATATTCCTCGGCACAATAGTAGGCACATAGTAAATATTTATCGAGTAAATGAAACTTGCCAAGCTTTTTAATGCAAGTTGTGATGCGTGTTCTTAATAACTAAAGTTTTCCACATTCCAACAACTTTTTCCTTAGGACTAATTCCTGGAAGTGGAATAGTTAGGTAAAGAATATTCAAAACCCTAAGGTCTTTGATACGTGGAGCCAAATTACCCTCCAGAAAGATTTTTATACTTTATTTTCCCACCAGTGGTGTATCAAACACATGCCTTTCGATACATTTTTAGGGAGGAAGATTGGGATTAATGTGTATGAAACACCCAGAGTAGGACCCAACTGTCGTCAGTCAAAAAATAAGAGTCATTCAAGTCCTCTTCTCTCTTTGTGTAGGGTAGATTCTGTCAGGACTAAACAATGGGTATCACTAACAGTTTTCCAAAGCCTTCACTTTTACATAAGGGAGTTTTTGTTAATGCAGAACGCTTCAAGTTGGGACAGAATCTGATTTTAGGTGAATCAGTCATGGATTATGTCTTATACCGTACCATCCTCTTGGTATCCACTGGAACACCCAATCACCTGCAGAACCTGCTATCAACACAGAACCTCCAAGAGGACCTCCTTCATTTGGACTTTGATGCCACGCACTTAACACGCTTGAACACAGCATCCAGTGCAGTTGCCAGAGGTGGACAGGGCAAGATGCGGGATACATACGCACTCCACAGACAGCTGAGCAGTTTGCCCTCATGCCAGCTGGTGCCCGTGGCAGCCCTTACCAGACAACTTCAACCTCCAGCTATTTGGAGCACAGGTTGCGTTATCTCCTGATCCATACATAATGCAGATTATTAAGGAGAACCAAGAAGGGATATTCAGAGAGGTACCTTTGGATTCAAATGATGAGAAATCAGTAAAAACTATACCATGATATGGATTTGCTTATACTTTCCTTTTTGGCTTCCACCGGCTCACATGTTCTCAAGTGATGACAGTTGGGCTGATTGAGAGCCGTTAGTCAAATCCAGTAATAGTATTAATCTGTGGTTGGAAATGACTGTTAAAGTGCCAGGCTATTCAGTTGTGGTTTTTCTTCCAGCTTCCAATCATGCCAGGCTTCCAAAGGGAGGAGTAGAGGCTGTGGTAAAGGAAACCGTTGATAAACGAAAGAAACCAGAAACTGTCACTACCCATAACAACGAAACAAAAAAAAAATTACAGAAAAGGAGGAGGAGACAAAGGAAATTGTACAAAGCAGTTTAAGCCTGCACGGTTTGATGTGATCATTAGGCATGAGGCTAGCGTGGTGGTGCCTCAGGCACTGACTCCACTTTTCCAGTGAGAACAGGAAAGCTTTAAGTACCAAACCCGAGCCCTCCAGTAATACTGCTGAGCAAGAAAGCTTTTCTTGAGGGAAGAGAATGACTGGAGTTTAACTGAAGCTATTTTTGTCAGCTTCCTAACGTGCTCCTCAGACCACTAATATACAAAGGAAGCTGGGGGTCTGGTCACCAAATTATGTCAAAAGAGTTTGCCCCCATAATCCTCTTTGCTGAATTTTCCAGAATAAATGTTCGATAATATTGCTACCATTCATCGGTTATCAAGAAATGCATGTTGTAACTGAGAAGTGCTTAACAATCATGGTCTCCAATTTGCTGTTTTTATTTCAAGAACTTTAGACTGGCAGCTCTCCATATGTGTTCACCAGAGTTCCAAGATGTTTGTTTTATACTTTCAAAAGAAAAAAACTTGAAGTAAATCTGTATTCAGCGAACTGAAAAATTAAATGGATCTATAAAGGAACAGAAGACGTAAGTTCCAGAGCAGCATTGAGGAGAGTCTGAGCACAGTACCTCCCAAGCATGTGAAATTGAAGCCTTTCACTACCTCCCAACAAGACAATTGCTTTTTTACCAACTGTTTTACCATATTTCAGTGCTTCTAAGATTACATTTTTTCATATTTGGTTATTTCTAGAATCAGGATGTAAATTGCAATCAATTGATTGCATCTTAGATTTGATGAAACAGTAGCTCTGCTTAAAAAACAAAAGTTAGTAATTTTTTTCTGCATATCATTGGTATCCAACAGCTAGTTACCTCTGGGGGGGGTCAAGGCATTTTCAGGCACTGGTAAGGGAAATTTATTTAATTTGCAGCCATGTTTATTATAATTAATATGTGTATGATGTTCCTTGGGGCATTCAAGGAATAGACCAAAGAAACTGAGGCTCAGAGTCAGGGTGGCTCTTGCAGGTCACAACCAGTTGATAGCAGAGCAGGACTGAGGTCCATGCCCAGCTTGGAGGGCCCACACTGGGTGTGCTGTCCTACCGCCTGTCAGAGCCCACGCCTTACAAAGCAGGACTCAGTGAGGCAAACCCCACATTTGCTCTGAAGCGTCCTTCTATCTGGGCATTGGCAGAACTCCTAAATGAGTGGGGAAAGGTACCAGGAAAGTTCAGCCTCAAATGAGTGGATCAGTAAAACATGAGACAGTCAAACGTTGTTCTGTGATGGGCCGTGGGATTGGTGTGTCCGTGTTATTCAGCCACTCCATGCTCAGACTGCAAACTCTTCCCTGGGATTAAGGCCTTCCTACTTTCAGGTGCCAGGTTTGTCTTTTGAAATAAAAATGTTTGTGTAAAAAATTATACTGATGCTAATAAAATAATGTCACCAAAGATATATGAAATATATGTTTGGGGAAATTAATAAAGAAGAGCTGTTCAGTTGGCATATAAAGAAAATTAAAATGTCTTTTAGACTTGTTAGCCTGCAAAACCAAAGTAAAGTGTGTACTAGTTACGTGCCAAAGCTACACAATAGGAAAGTGTATTTTATGAGCAAACCATACAATGTGTATTATCAAATTATACCAATAGGGGGCTGGCCCAGTGTCATAGTGGTTAAGTTTGCACGCTACCTTTGGTGGCCTATTGTTCGCAGGTTCAGATCCCAGGCACAGACCTACACACTGCTCATCAAGCCATGCTATGGCAGCGTACCACATACAAAAAATAGAGGAAGATTGGCACAGATGTTAGCTCAGCGACAATCTTCCTCAAGTAAAAAGAGGAAGATTGGCAGCAGATGTTAGCTCAGGGCCAGTCTTCCTCCCAAAACAAAATTATACCAATATATTGTTTGAAATGTATTAAATACTTTCACCCATAATGCTTTCTAAGCTATAAAGGTCTCTGATTAATTAGCTGAGACAAACACAGTCTAGACTGTCAAGAATTTAAATTTGTTTTGAGCCTCACTTCTTGTCTACTGTCCTAAAATGTGGTAGTCACTCTGTATGTGTACCATTTGGTGTACTGTCTGCTGTTTATTACCTAGTAGGTGTTAGAGTTTTACAATTTGATATTTGATCGTGACTTAACCTCTCTAAGCCTTAGTTCCCCCCCTTTTTTTTTTTTAAAGATTGGCACCTGAGCTAACATCTCTTGCCAGTCTTCTTTTTTTTCCCTTTTCTTCTCCTCAAAGTCCCCCAGTACATAGTTGTATATTCAAGTTGTAGGTCCTTCTGGTTGTGCTTTGTGGGACGCCACCTCAGCATGGCTCGATGAGTGGTGCGCTATGTCCAAGCCCAGAATTGAACCAGCAAAACCCTGGGCCACTGGAGCGGAGCGTGCACACTCAACCACTCAGCCACAGGGCCAGCACCAGTTCCTTCCTTTAAAATGAGGATAATGATATTTACCTAGAATAGTCTTGTTAGAATTAAGATAATATATGTAAAATGGAGTAAAGTAAGCCCTGTCCTAGAAGAGGTGCTCAATAAATTGTATCTGTTACCATTAATAGCTATTGATGTTGAAGAAAAGTTACCTACTCAATATTTTTTAAGTTGCACTGGCTTTTACCTACATAATTTCTTTAAAATAATGGTCTTCAGGTTATGCTTTCTTATCTACTTCCTTTTAGAGTTTTAATCTAGCCAAGAGTGGTCAGAAGTTCTTTTATAGGTTGAAAGAATCTAAATTCCATTTCCAAGGAAAATATGTTCCTCAGCAGTTACAGAGCCAAGCCTACCAGTGATGCTCAAGAAATCTAAATGGTCAGTAAGTAATTACCCTTTATATTGGAAAGTCGACATTATTTGCCTAATATCTAAAATATCACAAGAGTATTTTCTGAATCCAGAAGGCGTTTTTGAGTAAAATGCTCAGTTGCCATTTAAACCTTCAATTTTGTTAAGAAGTATGTGGAACCTCATGTAACCTGACAGCCCTCTGTGGCCACATAGTCTTAATTATATAAGAAATACCTCCCAAAATTTGGGGGTTTTTTTAAATGTCTGCATATTTATCTTTTTCTGAGATGGTGAGTTTAGAGACAGCAGCACATGACTGGATTTTTACTTTTTATTTTTAACAACTTTTATTGTATTTTTCATGTCAAAAAGTAATACATTAGCAAATTTGGAAAGTGTGATTTAGGAAAGTACAGAGAAGCAGAAAAGGGAGGATGAAAATCACTGATCATGATAACATATATCTTAAGATTTTCATTATATCCTTTTTTCTAGTCTTTTGGATATATATTTTTATATAATTGTAATATATTTTATGCTATATAAACATAGTTCATATATATTTCCAGTATTTTTAATATATATTTTTACTAAAATGTAATTATTACTGTACATATTATTTTTTTACCAAGTATTTTGTTTGTATGACTGACATAAAAACTTTGGCCTGTGATATTCTTCCCTTATAGTTGTACAATCACAAATACACGGCACATAAGAGCCATACCTCTCTAGAGAATACGTGATGCACACAGAGCATCAGTAGAATCATATGTCCTCAGCCTCCTCATTCTTATAAATTCATTTATTTCATAAATAAATTAAGTACTTTGCACTGGGCTAAAGAATGACCTTAATATTTGTATTGTAACATATATTTTTATTATTTTATTAATTTGTATTTATTTCAAGTGAGAGCAAAATTTGTTCATATTTATTGATCATTGCTCATTTTTTTGTTGTTTAGTCAAAGTGCTTGCTCATATCATCTACCCACGTTTCCATGTGTCTGTTGGCCATCTGTATGTCTTCTTTGGAAAAATGTCTATTCAGATCCTCTGTCCATTTGTTAATCAGATGGTTTGTTTTTTTGATACTTAGTTGTGTGAGTTCTTTATATATTATATATTTTAGATATTAACTCCTTATCGGATATCTCATTTGCAAATACCTTCTCCCAATTCAGTAGGTCGCCTTTTCAATTGATTTATGGTTTCCTTTGCTGTATAAAAACTTTTTAGTTTGATATAGTCCTGTTTGTTTATTTTTATTTTTGTTCCCCTTGCCTGAGGAAATAGATCCAAAAAAATATTGCTAAGACCAATGTCAAAGAGTTTACTGTCTATGTTTTCTCCTAGGAGTTTTATGGTTTCAGGTCTTGCATTTAAGTCTTTAATCCATTTTGAGTTTATTTTTGTATCTGGTGTAAGAAAGTGATCAGGTTTCATTCTTTTGCATGTAAGTCTCCAGTTTTCCCAGCACCATTTGTTGAAGAGACTATCTTTTCCCCGTTGTTTATTATTGCCTCCTTTGTCATAAATTAATTGACCATATAAGCATGGGTTTATTTCTGAGCTCTCGTCTGTACTATTAATCTATGTGTCCATTTTTGTGCCAATACCATACTGTTTTGATTACTATAGCTTTGTAGTATTGTTTGAAATTAGGGAGTGTGATACCTCCAGCTTTGTTCTTCTTTCTCCAGATTGCTTTGGCTATTCAGGCTCTTTTGTGGTTCCATACAAATTTTAGGATTATTTGTTTTAATTCTGTGAAAAATGCCATTGTTGTTTTGATTGGGATTGCATTGAATCTGTAGATTGCTTTGGGTAGTATGGATTTTTTTTCCCCCTCAGGAAGATTCTCCCTGAGCTAACATCCGCTGCCAGTCTTCCTCTTTTTTTGTATGTGAGCCACCACCATAGCCTGGCCACTGACAGACGAGTGGTGTAGGTCCACACCCAGGAACTGAACCTGGGCTGCCAAAGCAGAACGTGCCAAACTTAACCACCAGGCCACTGAGGCTGGCCTGGGGCATTTTAACAATATTAATCCTTCCAATCCATGAGCACATTTTATCTTTCCATTTATTTGTGTCATCTTCAGTTTTTCTCATCAATGTCTTACAGTTGTCAAAGTGTACAGGTCTTTCACCTCTTTGGTTAAATTTATCTCCAGGTATTGTATTCTTTTTGGTGCGATTGTAAATGGGATTGTCTTGATTTCTCTTTCTGTTAGATTATTAGTGTTATAGAAACACAACAGATTTCTGTACATTAACTTTGTATGTTGCAATTTTACTGAATTGATTTATTCTAATAGTTTTTGGTAGAATCTGTCGGGTTTTTTATATATAGTGTCACATCATCTGCAAACAGTGACAGTTTTACTTCTTCCTTTCCTGTTTGGATGCTTTTGTTTCTTTTTCTTGTCTGATGGCTGTGGTGTAACATATATTTTTTAAATGTGCTGTGGTAGAGCATTTAAATTCATGATAAAATAATATCAATAAGAAATCATGATTAACAATATTGATTCTAGCTCCTACACTTTCCACATACCTGACTGTGTCTGTTTGTTATAAAACTCTCCTCAGCCCCAGGTTCCTCAATGGTAAAAAGAGGATAGTAGTGCCTATGTTTCAGGGTTGTTTATAAGGATTAGAAAAATGTATCTTTCCTGTAGTTCTTATCCCATTTCATTAAGCAAAATTATCTGGCTTTGTTGGAAATTGCGAAGTAGGAATTCACAGAAGTATTACCACTGGTAAGTAAACCTAAGCATAAAATGTTCAAACTCACTACTAATTAGAGAAACATGCATTCTAACAACAATCTATTAATGCATTCAAAGACAGGGGTGTATTTCACTTACTACTATATTCGTAGCAATCAGAACAGCATCTGACATTCAGTAAATATTCTCTGAAGGAATGAATGAATGAAAAAATGAATGAACAAAATATCAAACTTTGAGCAAGTCATTAAATCTCTCAGGACCTCAGTTTTCTTCATCACTATAAGGAAAAGACCATATTCAAGCTCAACTGAAGTGGGAGAGGGAATGGTCTAACTAATTTGCTTTACTGTCGTGGGCACTAAATAAGGAAACGCATTTTCCTGACTACATCATCTTTCTGAGCCAGTGGTCTTTGTAAATAGCACAGCAGAATATCACAGATAAATGAAATTCAGAGATTTGGTCAAGAGATAGGGCCAGAACAACAGCATTGAATTTTCTTTGCATATTTAGACATAATGAAAAAAAGAAAAGAAACCGTGGGGAGGAGGAGGTAATACAGTATTAAGCAAAAATGAATAACTTTGGAATGAATGAGAGTTCATTATGTTTGCTACTTGACTGATGACATTACTTTTACTGAGCAGCTAATTGTCCTTCTCAGCAGTTCTAACTGCCTCATCCACCTAGTTTATTATTTTTGTGGCACATCTGTGCTGTAGAGTGAAACAGAAGCTCTGATATCTGTTCTTTAGCAGATGAGCAGAGGTTAAGTGGCCTGCCTGCCTGCACTCGGTGATTAGTTAATCAGTTACAGAGCCAGCATGAGGAGCTGGGTCTTCTTTCTCCTGGTTTATACTCCTTTCCATTACATGTAGCCAAGTACTTCTGTCTTTTCCTAAAGAAGTCTCTATGGGGACAACCTTGCCCTGTTTTAGAAATAACATTGTTACCTGACAGGCTGGTCTGCCAGGATGACCATTTTCATGTGTTTTAGGGAGCTAGGGGTTAATCGTTTTTTTCCCGAGAGGAAGTAGCAATAAATCATGCACCAAAAATAACGCCTTAACTGCTAAATTCTGCTTAGTAGGTGGTTTCCCAAGGATGATCCAATGCAATGAGTCATCATGCTGAGCGATATATTAGCACGTTATTTCTCTTTTTTACTAACCCCCGGTGCTTTTGGTTACATGTCTTTTAACCTTTAGAGTGTTTCTAGGAGGTTCACAATCTTCACACCATGAGTATAAACCATCCCCCTACTTCTTTTCCTTCTGCTTCCACTTTTCAAATCTAAGATAACCCGTGATTCAAGAGAAGAGTCAGGATTATGACCTCAGACAAAAGAGCGAGTTTCACTGGAATTGGTAGCAGCTCCATCTCATTCCCAGTAAAAACAAAAAACCTAGATTAATGTAAACAAATGCGTGGGAACTATATCAAGAAAACTGTAAAACTTGATTGAGAGATATAAAAGACTTAGATAGATGTAGAGAATATTTGAATATTAGAGAGAGATTAGATTTTCCTGAATAAAAAGATTAAGTATTGATAGGCTATAAGATCTTTCCCAGTTAATTTATAGGTTTATGCAACTTCAGTCAGAATCCCAGTGGGACTTCCTAAAATGCATTTGGAAGAGTTAAACTGGTGAAAATAGCCAAGAATTTTTTGTAAGAAAGAGAAGAAAAAGTTATGAAGGGAAACTCCCATCACCAAGCACTAAAATGCATTATGCAGCTACAATAATAAAAACAGTTTGGTTCCAGCAGAAGAAATGCAGACATTAAGGAAACAAAATAGAGAGCCTGGAAAAAGACCCCAATTTAGGAAGTAATGTAATTTATCATAAATCACAAGTCCTAGAGGACGGAATGACTTGTTCAACAAATGAGATAGGGTAATTGGTCAACTTGTTGGGGGAAAAAAATGGTAATCTGATTAGATTCTCTCTATTTCTTACCAGGGAGCAAATAACAGATGGCTTAAAGAGTCAAATATTAAAAATGAAACCGTAAAAGGATAGAGAAACTTTAGAAAATATGATGAACCTGGAGTGGTTCATGAGATAGACTTTCAAAGCGTGAAAAAGTCATAAAGAAAAATACTGATACGTTTGACTATATAAAAATTGAAAACTTTTATTCATCAAAAAATAAAAATTCTGCAGACAAAGTTAAAAAACATATAGTGATCTTGGAGAAAATATTTGCAATGAACATGACAAAGGCATAATATCCTTAATTAAAAAAGAGCTCTTAAAATTAATTAGGAAACCACTAGCACACCCAGTGTGGCTGTACCACTTTCCTATCACATTATGTACATGTCACAGTGCTAAATGGGTTTTATACACAGAAATACAGTTCAGATGACACAAGAGAGTGAAAGATATTCAGATCTTATTTTCCATTCGCATATTCTTTGTTCAGAGGTGGTTTAAGGAAACTACATATTATGGTATAAATACTTCAGGACAGTTTGTCCACATTGACACTTCCATTTCCTAAAACAAAATCCTCCCTGGCCCACCGGGAGGAAAAAGACTGGCTTTGTTAACCAGCTTTATTTCAACAAGCACATCCATATGGTAAGAACTTCCTCTGATGAGTCATCCACAGTTGTCAAACACCAAATTTCCTTTGTTTGACCCATGCAGAAATAAGGTCTGTGAAAGCACAACACAAGAGTCTGAATCATTTAATTGTGTTTTTTTCATATCTGAATTTGCATCCGTCACAAACCCAGTGTGTTCACCATGAAAAACTGCATTCTT
This sequence comes from Equus przewalskii, assembly GCF_037783145.1. Lineage (NCBI taxonomy): Eukaryota > Metazoa > Chordata > Mammalia > Perissodactyla > Equidae > Equus > Equus przewalskii. Next base: position 36,406,180 of record NC_091834.1, on the reverse strand, counting down.
CAAATAGCACTGAAAAAAATCCCATTCAAATGGGTCTGTTCTGTCTAGATTGTCTGTGAAATTTCTAAGGAATGTTGTGGGCTTTGCTTCCTGTGCTAAATTGTTGAGTTATCACACATTATTGGATTTCATCCAAAATGTGCTGGATAAGGAATATTATATTCATACAGGATACCAGTTGTCTTTACCATTCATAAAAGAAAAAAGAAAAAGGTTGCTACTTCTCCTTGTCATAAGATATAAACTCTAAACGGGTAGGAGGAAATGTGTTTGCAAATTTTTTTTTTTTTAAATGTGTCCTTGATTCTTTCTTCTTGGAGGCTTCAGTTGTATTCAGTCATAGCTTTCTTACGAGTGCTAACCACATTCGCTTCTCTTTGTACTGGTTCAAACCAAGGGCTATACAGGCAGGATTCAGATCCTGCTGTGGGGTATGATGCCATCTTTGTTTGAAAGAGAAGAGATCTTTAGAGATACCATCTTATCCATTCGTGTATAAAAAGAGAAGAATTGAAGTGATGCTGTGTGATTTTCTGCTATGTACTTTTCTCTATTTTCTGAATTTTCTGCAATGCATATATAGTTTATAATCTGCAAAATAATTTGTTATTTTTTAAAGTACTCACCCATCATTAAAATTGTAAATGCAATACGGGCTGGGCCGGTCGGGCAGCAGTTAAGTTCGCACTTTCTGCTTCGGTGGCTGTTCAGATCCCAGGTGCAGACCTACGTACCGATTGGTAGGCCATGCTGTGGCAGGCATCTCACATATAAAAAAGTAGAGGAAGATGGACACCGACGTTAGCTCAGGGCCTGTCTTCCTCAGCAAAAAGAGGAGGATTGGCAGCAGATGTTAGCTCAGGGCTAATCTTCCTCAAAAAAAAAAAAAAGTATACATATATATATGCAATAAATAAGCCTTTTAAAAAAATTAAGGTGGCTCTTGGGTCAGTAAAATTTTATCCTGAGAAAATAAATGCTAACTTTTGTTGATTGATCACCACCCTAATCTCTCAATACCAGAGACATATGTAGACATAAAAGGGCCAGCGCCCATATTTGTATGCTAAGCAGGTTTTTTTTTTAAGGAAAAAATGAGAAAATCAGTCTTCCACTGTTTGGAGTATTTTTAACCAATGATTAAATCCAATTTGAGGATATTTTTGGATCATTTGTAATACTCTGTGAGTGGTACTTTTGGTTCCCTTTTGAGTAAAGCTGCTTTTTTTTTAAATAAGCCACTTCACCCAACAGACACTTCTGTTTCACAAAATTTCTCGTGATTGTTTTCCCCCAAAATCAACGTTAAAACTTTTAGCCTTGGAATATGTCATCTTACTGACAGCTGGCTGATATCACTTTTAGAGTGTTTGCAAGAGAAAGATGTGCATATGAGCATAGGAGTGATCATAATTCTATACTCAGAGACATGCCCACATTAGAGCCCATAAGACTCCCTTTGGCAAAATGTGTCAAAGACAAGACCAGTGGATTCAGACCTTAAAAGTAAGAAGTGGCTTTGAAAGCCACATTTTTGTTATCATAATGTAAGTAATATTTGCTATTGGAGTATGTCATTATTAGATGGGCATACTTTTACATTTTGTAACTTTTATTCTTTGCATATTGTTTTGATGTCAGCCTAGCAGAAAGAGAAAACTTGACTCGCTTGGGTCACCTTGATTCGTGTAACTAGTTTGTTTTCCATGGTACATGTTGCTGATTAATCTCAACACTCTCTCCTGCTACACCTAGATAGCACTTAAGAATCATTCTCAACCCAGCACACAGCCTTTTCCTCCCCATCAATCAGATTGGACAAGATGAATTCTCTTTGTCATCCTAGATATAAGGCAGCTCCACCCCAGTCTCCATAGGTGGCAGCCTCTTTAGATCATGTACTTCCCTCAGACTGTTACTTGTGGACTAAGCCGGAGGCAGTGCTCTTTCCTGAGGCAAGATGTATACAGTTTTACAAGGTTGTTTGCTAAAAGAGAATAATAATAAACTGAATTATGATATGAGGAGGGAACTAGCAGTGGTCTAGCCCTTATTACATAATAGCAGTGTGTTCTAAGGAAAAAAAGAGTGTGAAACATGTCTGTCTGGACCACCTTCGTTCTTATTGTTTTGAGAGATGCTCATTTGATTTTTTTTAAAACAGGTGTCTGAAATAACAGATAATTTTTTTAAATATTACTTTTTTAAAATTTCCTTTTCTACAAGTCCACTTAGCCTTGGACAGAGGGGTTTCCCAGGATACAGGGGACCGGGCTGTTTGGTCGCCCTGTTCCTGGGCACTGTATCCAAATGGCCAGCTGTTGAGGAACATGGGCGCTTAGGTTCTCACTGATGGACCCAGCTCCCTGTTACAGCTTTTTTTTGGTGTCCTAGGAAGGCACATGTAAAGAAAGGCTAGGAATTGTGAGACAGAGTGATTTTATTATGGGGTATGGTAAGGTTCCAGTCTGGTTAAGTGAAGGTAATTGATAAGCCCTGAGCCCAGTTAATAATTAAAGCCTGATGGGGCCGCCCGGTGGCACAGCGGTTAAGTTCGCACATTCCGCTTCTCGGTGCACCGGGGTTTGCCGGTTCGGATCCCGGGTGCAGACATGGCACTGCTTGGCACACCATGCTGTGGTAGGCGTCCCACATATAAAGAAAAAGTGGAGGAAGATGGGTGCAGGTGTTAGCTCAGGGTCAGTCTTCCTCAGTGAAAAGAGGAAGATTGGTAGCAGTTAGCTCAGGGCTAATCTTCCTCAAAAAAAAAAAAAGCCTGACTAATTAATCTATGGTACTGATTTTTCCAGGTGTCCCTGGTAATCTGTGGTAATCTAGTCTACATCTCCAAACATCACTATCACCCTTGCCCCATCTGGTCTTCTAGCATGTTGTCATTAAAGTTTTTCAACACCAAGCCTGACTTAATATACAGTGAGTATTACAGCTAGAATTTCCGTAAGGGAGAAGGAGACTTCTGTGATTATACGAAGCTCTGTGGTTATATGAAGAGACAGAAGACAGCATTCCCCGGGGTGCTGAGCCTGAGATGTCTAACTATTAAAAAAGCTTATTGCCCCTGATGAGAGGGGTGTTTCCCATGGAGGTCCCAGACCCTGGACTTGCCTCCAGTTTCCTAGTAATTAGTAATATAAATGCTTCACCCTTGCAAGTTATCATTTTTTAGGTTTGACTCAGATTTCTTTTCCTGATTCTCAAACTTTCTTTCAGATGCAGAATTATTTAGTACTCACTAGTCCTCAGACTTTAGAGTTAGAGTGAGAATGAAAATGCAATAATGTAGTTAGAAATCAAGCTTTTAGAAAGTGTTCAATACGTGATCATTTCTTTCCTGCCTTAAGAACTCCCTTGAGAGGTATGATTGAAGAGCAAGAGATAAGGGAGACTTTGCAGGACATTTGGTCCTGTCCAAAATGTCCATAAGACATTTGATCCATGCCAAAAGGTTCTTGACATTTGGTCCTATCGAAAATGTCCATGAGCATATTTGGTCCGTGCCAGACGGATTTAGACAGCACCAAAAATCAAGAACCTTTTGGCATAGACCAAATGTCTCCATGGATATTTTGGACAGGACTAAATGTCCGCTAATCAAAGGAGGCATTGGGAGAGTAATAAACATGTAATTTGTCAAGAAAATTATCAGAAAGTATGCAAAATGAATGGTTGGATCCAGACACAGAATGAGACAAATTCTGTTTGTTGTTCCTATTGGATAAGATCGTGCCAGCCCAGCTTTCTAGTTTTAAAGATATTGTATTTAGTAACAAGAGGAAGGAAGCATCATGGACTGAATGTTTGTGTCCTCCCAGAATTCAGATGTTGAAGCCCTAACCCTCAATTTGATGGTATTTGGAGATGGGGCCTTTAGGAAGTAATTAGTGTTAGCTGAGGTGATGAGGGTGGGGCCCCTGTGGTGGGATTAGTGCTCGTGTAAGAAGAGACACCAGAGAGCTTGCTCTCTCTCCACCGTGTGAATACACAGTAAGTAGGTGACCATCTGCAAGCCAGGAAGAGAGTCCTCACCAGACCCTGATCGTGTTGGTGCTTTCATCTAGGACTCCCCAGCCTCCAGAACTGTGGGAAATAAATTTCTGTCGTTCAAGCTACCCAGCTTACGGTATTTTGTTACAGCAGCCCAAGTGGACTAAGGAAAAGTAGCACTGGAAGAACAGAAAGGCAGTTTTTTAAGTTAAATATTTAAGAGAAGTAATTATTTCTGGCAAACAGTAGATTCTCAGTATTTGTTCAAGTGATTAGAAATGATTTTTTTAATCTTAATGACCACTTGGCTTCTTTAGTCATATATAAGTTGACTAAGCAGTAAATGCATTAATTTGTAAGTTTTGTAATGTTTCAGGAATCTCAAGTGGTTTGGTGAGCTCTGGTTTAATTTTAATTCCTCATTTTGAATTGAAAAGTGGTGGAGTTTTCCCCTGTCCTCTCTCTCTCTCTCTCAACAAAGTTACTCATAAGTTCAGTAAATATGAACCCTCTGTGGAGAAGTAAATTATTTACAGCTGGTAACAAGGAAAAATTAATTCAGCTATTTATTTTTGAGGAAATTACCAGACTCAGAGTCCCCTGCTGTGGACAGATATGGCGGCGCACACTAACTCGTGTTCACCTGGTCTTTCCTGTGAGTGGCGCCTCCCTTCCCTGGTAGAGGTTTTTCTATTGGTCTCTCTCCGTGACAGAACTTCAACTCAGGTTCTTCTTTTTGCTGCACTCCTTCCCTTGTATTACTTTAGCTTTTCATTTTGTTTCTCTCATGCTCTTTCCCACCAGCCCTTCCTGGACTGGTGTCCTACAAGTGCCTCCTGCCCCTCCACACCCTCTTTAATCCCTCACTCTGTTTTGCCTTTGCTACACTCTTTCTCAACACTTCTCTTTCTTTGTCTTCCAAGGAGCCCATCCCTGTGCTGCATACCTGGATGAAGTAAGCACCTGAAGGCAAAGTTCCTGTCCTGCATGCCTCTTACTGCTTCTCTGATGGTTTCGGCATGATTTTAGATTTAGGGGACAGATTTTCAGCCATCCTTGGTTTTTAACATACCCATTATTTGCAGGCAGATATTGTCTAGTGTCACAGACTGGTTAAAGCGTGAATAGATACAACAATATAAATCCAATCTGATTTTGGCTCTAACTGTGTATACATCTATTCAAATATACATATCTGTGCAAACACACATGTTCGCACTTGAATTACCCAGAGGTGAACCAAGGAAGTGAATTTTGAGATGAGAGAGGCTGAAGTTGATGGAAAGATGGAAGAGAAAGCCTTCTCAGTGGGAGAAACAGTAACCATTCCTGTGTATTAAATGAGTGCCAATTATGGACAGAGTGGGCAGTAAATTATGTGCCCTGGATACAGCAGCAAGTAAGGGTTGGCCTTGTCCTCAGAGAGCTTGTAGTTTGGTTGTAGAGACCAACAAATAAACGAGTAATAGAAGTGGGTTAGCATAGGAGTCAGGAATGAAGAGGTGAGGTGAGATCGCGTACGTGCAGTATATATAGCAAGTAGCAGTGTTGGGTTTTTTCTTCTGATTTTAAAAATAATTCGTGCTCATAGTATGCTGAGTGCAGAATAATAGAAAGATGCAGAAAACAAACAAATCACCCATAATCTCGCCATCCAGAGGAAAGCATAAGATAGTAGTTTTCTAAGAATGCCCTTTTTTGTACATAGACATTTTTTGGTTATTTAATCCTAATCTGATAAATCAGGTGTTTGGGGAAAGTCAGATCATATCAGTAGCTTATTCAGAATTTCCAGATCACATGTCTCCAAATGGGTATTTGATTGAATATATGGTAAAATAAATGTTTGTCACTGTACTTTAATACTACGTACTTAAGCTTCTTGTGTGTTTAGGCCTAAAGCAGATTATTAGCAGTATTTTACTGTTCTTTCTGAATCTGTAATGTTTGCTTGGAAATAGACTTTCTTAATTACTTTTTTAAAACCAGTGTTTTTATTGACATATAATTCATGTACCATACAATTCACCGATATAAACTGTGCAATTCAATGGTTTTTAGTTTAGTATATCCAGACTTATGCAGCCATCGCCACAATCAATTTTAGAACATTTTCATCAACCCAAAAAGAAACCCCATACCTATTAGCAGGCACTGCTCATTTCCCCCCAAGATCCCCAGACCTGGGCAACCACTAATCTGCTTTCTGACTCTGCAGATTTGCCTTTTCTATATAAATGGAATCATGTGGTAAATATGTGGTCTTTTGCAACTGGCTTCTTTTACTTAACCTAGTATTTTCAAGGGTCATCCATGTTGTAGCAGTGCTTCATTCCTTTTTATGACTGAATGGTGGTCCATTGTGTGGATATACCACACAATATGAAGGGGTATTCTGTTTATCCCTTCATCAGTTGGTGGACATTTGGGCTGTTTCCATTTTGGGCTATTATGAATAATGCTGCTATGCACATTCATGTACTAGTTTTTGTGTGGACATATGTTTTCAATACTCTTGGGTATATACCTAGGTATGCTTAACTACCCTTTTTTGAATGTCTTGCATTCTCAAATTTCAAAGCATTGTTTTATATATTATTTGTTATTGTAAAGGAACATGTTTAAAACTAAGTTAATTATCTTCCAATCTCCTCCTCCCCCCCCCCCCACCACCCCGCCCAACCTTTCATGTTCAGCCTGGCTTTACTAATACAAACTTGAAATCATGCTGCTGCTTCCAAGTCATGTTCAGTCTTTCACCAACTTCCGATCATCTTCCCTTAAATGTCTTTCCTATTTTCTTGTTCACCTAGTTTAGGTCCTTGTCATCTCACTTGTGCACTGACCTCCCCATTGGCCTCCCTGGCTCCATCTTCATTCCCTCTGATTGACTCAGTAAACCTCTGCCATGTTATTCTTTCTAAAACACAGCTTCTGTTTACTGCTCATGGGAGTCAGTCTCCACTTAGCCACTTACTCAGCTGTGTTTCCTTGGCTAAGTTACTTTACTTCTCATCTGTAAGAGGAGGTTAATCAGACCACCTCCCAACATTCTAGTAAAGATTAAATAATTGCCCTGGGCATCTGTCTCTGTAAAATGAGATAAACCTCTTTATTTCATGATCATGCATTTGTGTAGCTTGTCTCCCATGGGGGCAGTGATCATTATGGTAGTATGTAGTATATATATGTATATTTATTTGTAAATATTTATAAATTTATATTTACCATATTTGTATTAAAATGTGTACTATAATTTAAATATATGTATAGTATATGTTAAGACTATATGTTGTATAATATTTAATTTATATGTATTTTGGGGGAGGGGTTATCTCCTAGTACCTAATGAAGTCCTGTTGCTTAGTGGGTGATCACTCAATTAGTGTTTAGGAAGTAAATCAGTTCATTGATTTTTCTGCCTAATCTGGTTATTAGAATAGGTGGCCAGGTGGTTATTTGTAAGGTGATAAATTAACATTTTTAACCACAGATAACAGCTCTAGAAATGAACATGGGAGCAAGTGTAAAATAGTAGACATTATCTTGGGTAATATTTTTTGAAAGCTCATTTTATGAACATGGGAAATTCCTCTACTAATCAAGAAAGAGAGCAGCTGAAGCATAGCTACAGGTCAGATGCAGGTCACAGAGGTGTTCTGTAGGGTGATCCATGACTTCCTCGTCGTCTAGTATAGTGAAAGTATGGTAACTAAGTGAAATCCTTCATCTTCCATTATGCATGAATCATTTCCTTTCTATAACAGACATATCAGCATACACTTCTCATCTGCTAGAAAACATACCCTACTTCTAAATATTGTTTTCCACTGTTCATTGAGATTATGAATGATATTTATATGTTCTTTGGGTTGTTTGCTTAAAAAGTCATGTACTTTGACATTTGGTCCCCTTTGTAATTTGACCCAAGAAAATTCACTTCACTGATAAAAGACGTGGTAAGTGAGCTTTTTGCTAGAACTACATACAGAAGAGGACGTGATATTGCCAATTTAAAATTAATTAATACTTATTGGAAAATTTGACATTCATTCTTTTTTTCTTGATGATAAAGGTGTAAGAGTTGTAACAGGTGTAAAGAATATATAGTGACCCTAGAGGAAGGACTGTTAGGCTTGAATATGACTTGGGCACCCACCGCATGGTGACACATGTACCCTTCCTTTCTTATTCACCACGTGAAATACTTTATGTTACCATTTGTGTACAGTAGAGGCCAGAAGCAAGAGAGTTATGTGTACAGTAGAGGCAAAAAGCACAAGAGTTATCTACCATGTATGAGTGTGAGAAAGTCTGTGTGTGTGTTTAGTTGCCACTTAACAACATTTTACAGATGAAGCAAATAAGGTTCAAAGAGGGTCAGTGACTTTCCTAAGGTCATTCAGGGAGAAATGGCTAAGTAGGGGTTCTCACTCAGGGCAGTCCATCACCAAAATCTATGCCCTTTCCCCAGTCAACAAATATCCTGAAAAATCAACATGATAAAGGGAGGGAAAGCATTAAGGCATAAACTATCACAAATTCAAAAAAGCTTTGGGGGAAAATCCTTGCTAAAAAACCCCCAAGAACCATACTTGTTTTGGCATGACTGGGCCTAAGGTGATAGAAGAGAATTGACTTTGCTATGGTTTGAAATGAATGAATTTGCTATTATATTTTGCAATAATCTCCTTTTAGTTAGAAAAAAAATGCTTACATGTATAAATAAAAATGTATTTCCTTCATAAAGAATTTATCTTATCAGCATTAACTGTTATCAAGTCTAATGATGAAGGAAGATATTTGAAGAAAATACTTGGAAATAACCTAAAATTCTCTTTCATAAAAACATAGCGATGTTCAGTTTCAGATATTCTCCCCCAAATATTATTTATCTTGTCAAGTAAATTGGTTTCAAAGGGTAGCATGGCATAGTCCTTCCAGTAGGCTCCTCTGTAGTTTCTGAGGGAATTCAGAAAAGAAAGAGGCTCAGGGCCATGAAAGACAGAAGGAGGATTTATGCAATAGAATGTAATGGTCCCAAGAAGTGAGTGTGGAGCAAATCTTCTGAAGAAAAAGGATCATAAGCGAAGTGAAGAGAAAAGAAATTGAGGTATAAAATTGGAAATGGGATTCATGAAATTTAGATTCAACAAAGGTCTTTAGCAAATCAAGTTAGTGCACCATTACCCAAGCACCTGGCTAAACTACTAGAAAGTCATCTAAAGTAAGTAATCATAGTTTTTGATATAGTAAAATAAATGAAAGTTACTCACCTTAAGTAATGTCTTATATAATAAAAGGATTTTTTTAATGTCTAACTACTAACTAACTACTAGCATCTAGTAAAGCAATTGCACAATCTTTATTCTTGGGATGTTCTTGGTAGGTATAATCCTTCCATTGTATTATTTAACCTCCAAAAAATGTGTGTGTAAGGAGGAAATATTTTTAAAAACAGGTTTCATTTTACTACCTTCGATAGACTATCTCTATTGTTGATTTTATTTTTAAGTACTTAGTTTAAAAGAATTAGTAAGCATGCCACCTGGGAGGCTTATGTCTAAAAACAGACAAGATGGGATAGTGTAGTGGATCCTCTCATGCAGTGACTCAAAAGAAATGTATGACTTTTTATCTCTTATGAGCCCCTGTCTCATGATTTATAATAGAACCTTCCTCTTCCATCTTCAGTCTTCATACAGAGCCTCTATAAGTATACCCTCAGGATTTCCAGGAGAAGTGGGTTTTTTAGGCAATGGGAAGAAGCAGTTCAGTTATTTTGGGCCTCCATGGGTTGTCTCTATCTCACTTTGTGTTTCAGTCTTTTGGTGTCTTTTCTTCTCACTTATTTTGCTCCTTCAACCCTCTACTTCCTTCCAACTCAGCTCTATGTCATGGTAATAAAGAACCAGCCAAGTCTAACTCAGGTATGTGTGTGTTTTAGCTGCATCATTCCTACAATTATAAAATTATTCAAGTCAGTAGAATTAACCTCTTTCTCACCACTAACCCAAAGAATATAATCAGAGATTATGTTCATATTTGTCCGCCTAAAATATGCCACAAGTTATATGCATTGAAGGATTTAACCCAGCTAATCTGAGGAAGGAAGAAGTATTCAAAATAAGCTCAATGAAAACACAGTCCTGTGTTTCTTCAGCATGTGGTGCTTATGGGTCAGAGATACAGCCAAGACTTTCTGCCATAGAGCCGTATTTAAACACAGATTGTATTATATAAGGTCCTTGGGGTGATCCTATTCTTATATCTTTGTACTCCACCATAGCACACCCAAGAATTCATCATGATGAAAGGTTTCATCTTTCCTCTAAATCTATTGTACCTCTCTATGCTTCTGATGTACATAGCATCCACTATCATAAAACTAGCTCATACAAACTACAGTCATGTGCCACGTTAACAATGGTTCAGTCAACAACAGACTGCATATATGACGTTGGTCCAATAAGATTGGTACCATAGAGACTAGATGTGTGGTATGCTATACCATCTAGGTTTGTGTAAGTACACTCTATGATGTTCGCACAATGACAAAATCACCCAACGACACTTTTCTCAGAATGTATACTCATTGTCGAGCAACACATGACTGTATTCAGAATTTTCAGCCAAAAACTGAACAGGTGGTTCTAAGACTTTGATCACATTCATGACCAACTTCTTGGTCAGTGGAGAGAACCTGTTCCACTTAGGCCTGTTCCCCTCTTCATGTGACCCGTTTCCATTGTCTTGTGACTGTGTGTTTGCATCCATTTTATAGGAGTTCATTGCATGCAGTCAGGATTCAGTGGCTCTGTATAACTCAAGCCCGTCCACGTCTGCTGCAAAGCCAAATTATTAGACCTCAGAGTCACACGCCAAGTCTTCCTAAGGTGACTTCCTAAAGTCCTTCTGTGCTGTACACCAAATTGCTGCCTCTGAGTTTCCAGTACTCCCCACAGCAGGTTTTGCTGCGTGTCCACAGAAGAGTGGCTATGATTTAGACCTTCTGCTTGCTGCGCTCATTAGAGGAGGCCAAACTGATGGGCCAGTTCTAACTCTAGGAAGGCAAGCACATTTCATTTTGTGGGCCAAATGCAGCCAATAGAGATAAGACTTCAGGCTCTGGCTGTATGGTAGACTACATGACTTGAGAGTCCTCTGCTAAAACATGTAGCAAATGTAAGATAAAATAATAGCATTTGCTTAAATGCATCGTGGAAAGTTAGAATATTGCCAATATTCTAAGCAGTGCGGGACCTACGCACTGCTTGTCAAGCCATGCGGTGGTAGGGGTCCCACATATAAAGTAGAGGAAGATGGGCATGGATGTTAGCTCAGGGCCAGTCTTCCTCAGCAAAAAAGAGGAGGATTGGCAGCAGATGTTAGCTCAGGGCTAATCTTCCTCAAAACAAACAACCAACCAAAAAACTGTAAAAGATTGGACTGGGGGAAGAATTTAAAAATCTAGAGGGGCCATCAGTAAGTTTACAGAGAGAATAGGCAGCCTCAGTCAATCTGGTGACTTGCTTTGTTCCTTGTTAAAGTAGAGCAGGAATTTAATGATAGACGCTTGCAAAGAACTCCCATTACAGAATCCCACAGGCACCCACTTGTGAGACACCATGTTCTCCATGAAGAGCTCTTCACGCTGTCCCTGTGCTATTTCACGCCAGAGGCTCAGCTACAGTAACTGTCTATGATTGCAGAGAATATTAGTAACCAAAATAAAAGTCTTACAACATAATAATGAAACATACAGGATTTGGGGCAGGCAGGCCTGGTTTGAATTTTAAGTCTGCAATTTGTCATGTGTCCTTGGGTGAGTCATAAAACATTTCCAATCCTCAGTCTCTTCATCAGAAAATAGGGATGATAATAATACAGCCTGCTCCTGGAGTCTTTGTGAGAATTAAATGAGAATGTTTGAGGAGACGTGGCACTATGTCAGATACATTAGTGCTCTATATAGCAGCTGTTACGATTCCATTGTTTGGCCTTTCCAAAACTTTCACGTCTCACCTCGCTCTTTTAAGACCTATCTGGATGTCTTTTAGAGCCCAACTCCACAATTCTTTATGAATTTGGCTTCGTTACTGAACTGCAAGTTGCCTATGTTAATTTGCTGGGGCTGCCATAATAAAATACCAAAGACTGGGGGGCTTAAACATTAGAAATTTATTTTCTCACAGTTCTGGAGGCTGGAAATCCATGATCAAGGTGTTGGCAGGTTTGGTTTCTTCTCAGGCCTCTCTCCTTGGCTTGCCTTCCTCCTGTGTTCTCACATGATCATTTTTCTGTGTACACACGTGCCCCTGCTGTCTCTGCGTGTCCAGATTTCCTCTTTTTATAAGGATGCTAGTCAGATTGATTTAAGGCCCCTCCTTACAGCGTCATTTTAACTTAATCACCTCTTTAAAGGCCCTACCTGCAAACACAGTCACATTCTGGGTCACTGGGAGTTGGGCTTCAACATGAATTTTGAAGGACACAGTGTAACCCATGAAAATGCCACAAATAAATTGTTTTATACTGCATTTGAAAATAAAACCATTTTCAAGAATAATAACCTGAATAGAAGCTATGGTCGAGGAATTTTAAGATGTCTTCTTTTTTTTTTTTTTAATAATTTTTTTTTTTTTTGAGGAAGATTAGCCCTGAGCTAACTACTGCCAATCCTCCTCTTTTTGCTGAGGAAGACTGGCCCTGAGCTAACATCCGTGCCCATCTTCCTCTGCTTTATACGTGGGACGCCTACCACCGCATGGCTTTTGCCAAGCGGTGCCATGTCTGCACCCGGGATCCGAACCGGCGAACCCCGGTACACCGAGAAGCGGAATGTGTGAACTTAACTGCTGCCCCACCGGGCCACCCCCTTTAAGGTGTCTTCCTGCCACTGAAATGGCTATGGATCCTGCTATGACTTTGCAGGATTCTCCCTATATGACCTATATAGTACGTTCATTTATTGTTCCTAGAAAATATTTAAAGAGGTTCAGTTTAAGGTTTTATAAATTGACATATAATATTTTTAAAGTATAATCTCTGATAGTGCGCTACAAATATTTTTAAAAACACATTATTGTTGAAAAATACCTGTTTATGTCATTCATTGAGCAAGGAGTTAGGGAACGTTTATATGTGTACGATAGGTGTATATAAAATCAAATAAAATATTAACTGAGTACCTGTTCAGGTAAAGCACAAGGCCAAAGGTTAGGGGCAAACCTAGAGAAGTCCCTGTTCTCAGGGAATATTGATCTACTTGAGAAAACACCAAAAATGTCACCAACTGAGCTCATTTAATTGCCAGTTAAATGCTCAGTGTAGACAGTGGGGGCTGTGTGTTCACAACTGCCTCTGAAGCCCAGAGTTAGGATTTTGAACTTGTAATGATTAGCTACCATAATATTGAGAGAAAAATAGCCCCAGAGGCAGCTCACTGCAGCATTTGAGACAAGTGGAAGGACAGAGACCCATGAGGAAGCACTGCGATAGCAGAGTGGTGAAGAAGGGGCGCTCTGAGAAGGGTCTGACCAAGAACAGTTTCAAAGAATACCATATACCCCTGGTTTGAGACTACGACAGTGATGTGTTCCACCCTATCACCAAGTTAAGTTGAACTTTGAAGCCAGGGCCTGTATATGATGGTGGCAATATTGTTACAATGACTGCTAGTGGATACCCATGATTATAAAACATGGCGGGGAAAACACCAGATATTCATCAGATCCTTACCATAAGTGAAATACAAGAAAAACCTGTATTTACCAGAGGAAAGATGTCTCAATTCTTTACTTCTTCTCCACCCATAAAGAATATTTTGCAATATCTTTAAACAGTGATAATGATAAAAATGATTGAAATGTAACCTGAGAAAATTCCTTGTTTAATCTATGTCTTTATTCTTTTAGGCCTCTTTTTCGTGGAAGTTCAGATGTCGATCAACTAGGAAAAATCTTGGAGTAAGTAGTATTCTAATTTTACGTCAGTGTCTGTAGCATTGAAACATTGACAGTGACTTTCCTCTGATGTTCATATAATATGTTTATCTCTTATCTTTCCTACTGCAAGCTGCTGCTGCAGGCAGTGTTACTATTTGTGTGGTGAGTGGGGACATGGTAGACGTGCTGTTTTATGCAGAGCCCATCATGACACGTGGCCTAACCTCTCTGCTCTGGAAGCTTGTATGTTGCTCGTGTGGATCTCTTCGATGTTCCTCTTTCTTCACTTGGCTGAACTCCAGTTCTTTAGTTCAGATGTGTTGTCTGCTTGGGGTCATTTCAGATGCATCCACTATCAGAGGTAGGGCACGTGGTGGCCTAGTCCTTGCCCACTGGGCTTCCTGTCCCCATCGAGTGTCCTTTAGTCATCCAGATTGGTTTTGCATTATTTTGCTTTGTTTTCCTGGGCAAAGGATGGTGTGCTACACAATCCATTTTTCTTTGGAGCCCTGAAATAGGAAATGTGAATCCTAGATTCTAATCCTATGTCTGTGGCTAAATAACCATGCAGTCTTGAGAAAGTCATTTAAAATACTGTGGAAAGGGCTTACACAGAGCCTGGTACATAGTAAATGCTTTTAAAATGTTAGCTATTATTATAATTCATTCAGTTCACCTTTTTGTTCCTTAACTTCTTCACCTGAGAAGGGAAACTTTGGACTTAAATTCTCTTTAAGATCCTTTCTGGTGCTCAAATTATTTGGTTCCAGTTATCTGTTACATTGCTCCTGGATGATTTGCAGAGTTCCATTCATGTCTACATGTTTGTGCATGTGAGAGTATGTGTGCTTGCGTATTTCTAGAATGTTATGAAGGGGCTTTCTTCTCACAAAGCATGCAGTATGGCATCCTTGTGGGATTTCTGCGTTTGCTAAGCCCCATCAGAATTGGGATGGAGTAAGAAAAAAGTGGGAGTTCTGGAACCAAAAATAGCCCTCATCATTGGTCTGTAACATTTTATAGGAATCCCAGTGATTTTTGTGATATTTACAGTCTGTAAAACTGGTGAAAAGTACCACTAAAGAAAAGAATTGTATTTTAACACTATCTACTCAAGCATGACTTCTTAAAACAGTTGGAATAAAACTGGATACTAAGTTTGCTCTTGGTGACTGGAAACAGCTCCAACAGACTGCTGTTAGTGCCAGTGCCACTGCGGAGTCAGAACCCAGTCGCTTTAAGGCCTGAAAAACATTTGCTAGTTTTATTGTCTGGAGGTGTCCCGGGTCCAGGGCAGCTGCCACGACTGCTGCTCCTGCTGCTACTATTGACCAGTCTGTAAAGTGGACGAATTCAGGGCAAAACTTTCTGCTACTCTCTGCTCCTGGATGTCAAGCCCTTTGAACATTCACTGATGAACTCCCAGCTCTTCTTCCCCATCGCTGCTGAATATATTTTGTGTGCATGTGATCTTGAAGAGGGAACTGTAAAAGTCAGTGACCCTCTGTTAAAAGGAAAAATGATCTTGACTGAAACCGGCTTGCCAGACATTGAAGTCCTTCAGATGCTTTCCCTTACTGACACCACCTGGGCATTCTGTCCACCTCCAGCACTGGCGTCTGCAATCTTGTTAACGTTGTTAGTGCCCCTTAGTATATGAAGCCAGTGAGATGGTCCAGAAGGAATCTTTGACGAGCATGTTTGACTTGCTTCCAAAGGAAAGCCAGTTCCAGTTTTGGCAAAGGCCTGAGATCCTAGGTTGCCAGCAGAAAAGAAGCCATAAAGTTCTAGATGTTTTGTGCCTTTGGATTTTACTTCTTGGTTTCTGGTGTTGTTTCATTGAGATTTTGTACTGTTTCCTCTAAATGCACTCATTACTTTAGTGTGGAGAAAAGGGACAATGCTGCACCCTAGTGTCACTTCTAAAATACTTGAAAAATGATTTCTGTCCCCGCCATCACTGCCATTTAATAGGTTTGGTGCTCTGTCAGTCTTTCCAGCACAAATGTCAACTTTTAAGGCTTATATTCAGCTGTCCAAATACTGAAATTTGATGCAAGCACTTTTTAATGGACCTATCAGAACTTCACATTTGTATATGGGCCATAAAAGTTCATACTGGATATTAAACTGGATTATTTTTTTAAAGAAAAACCATAGTCACATTCTCTTAAGGGGAAAAATGTTTCTATGTTTAGTAAGATTTATACTTTCAAAGAACAGCAAGTACTTTGAAAGTGAAACTGAATGCTTTTAGCCCGTGACATTTTTAGAGCATTTTTAAGAGCAGAGTCATAGTTAAATGGAAACAAAATATTGGATTTGGAATAAGGAGAACTGGGTTCACTCCGGGCTCTGTGGCTGAACTCACTGTGTGTGAGTTTGGTAGTTCATTACATTCTTATCCTCAGTTTCCCCATCTATAAAATGGAAGTAATAATACCTGACCTCCATGTCTCACATGTCTCATGAGGTCATTATGGAGATCAGAGGAGGGGATAGATTTAAAAACACTTTTAAAAATTATTTATATAAAGTTATATATGTGTGTGTGTAAATAATTATATACCACACATACATATAGATACAGGGACACTCTATTTCTCTGTGGGCTTTTGGGATTCAGCTGCCCATCCTGAAAGATTTAACTTAATGTAGGCATATTTAAAACTGTGAAATAAGAAGATTTTAAATTATTATTAATAGTTGTTATAATCAATTTCTAGGTGACATGATAATATGCAAAAATATTGGTATAAAAATGGCTAAAAACTAAAAATGAATGAAAGAAATTTTTATTGTGGTTTAATTGACATGGAACATTATATTAGTTTCAAGTGTACAACATAATGATTCCATATTGGTATATATTATAAAATGATCACCACAATAAGTCTAGTTAACATGCATCACCGTGCATAGTTACAAATTTTTTTCTTGTGATGAGAACTGTTAAGATTTACTCTCTTAGCAACTTTCAAATATGCAATAATAGTGTTATTAACTTTAGTCATCACGCTGTATATTACATCCCCCATGACTTATTTATTTTATAACTGGAAGTGTGTACCTTTTGAACCCCCTTTACCCATTTCACACCCACCCCCCACCTCTGGAAACCACCAGTCTGTTCCCTGTATCTATGAGTTTGGGTTTTGGGAGTTTTTTTTAGTTTAGATTCAACATATAAAAGTGAGGTCATACAGTATTTGTCTTTCTCTGTCTGACTTATTTCACTTAGCATAGTGCCCTCAAGGTCCAGACATGTTGTTGAAAATGGTAAGATTGCATTCTTTTTTATGGCTGAATAGTATTCTGTTGTGTAGAAAGAAAATTTTTTAAGTTCTTTAATAAGTATTCTTCTTTTCTTCCTCCACCTGTTCCATTCTATCCAACTACATGCACATTTATTTCCTTTATTAATTAATAGCGGTATTTTCGTTTTCTTCTTTTTACTCTTATTCTAAATCTTGCTATTAAATTTGTATATTGCTCAAGTTGTCATTTCTATTCATTTGTTCCAGTAAATATGTCCATGAGTCTGTCTTTATCTGCCTCAGTAATATGGCTCTCCCAGTGTGCCCGGCAGAGGCAGGATTACAGTGTCTTTCCCCAGACACCCAGTGACAGGTGCAGTTATGACACTGGTGTCTGCTCGTCCCAGGTGAGGTCTGTGACCTGGGCTCTGTTGAGGTAAGGGAAGGAGAGCAAAGCCCTGCAGAGATCCTGTGACATTTACCGCCACGTCTTCCTGAAACCTGCAAATCCATTCAGGAGAACCCCCTCTTGGGCCTTCGTCTCAGTGAACACAGGCCAAGAAGATCCTGATGCCGACCAGCAGTGCCATTTCTAACTGTAGATAAAATAGTTTGGTCAGTATTTCAATAGTCATATATTCTGTCCGCTAAACTGTAAATTTTTAGTTCACAGTTCATCAGAGTCTGTGTGAAATTTAAGTTCCTGCATCCCTGATTTCCTTTGTTCAAATCTACTTACCACCTATATGTAAACTATAAATAATATCTACATAATGTATAAGTTGTATAAGGCCACTGACCTATTAATATTCTAAAGAACCCTAAATGACATATCAGTAGAACTGGAGCAGTTCATATTTTTAGTATGGCAGCTATCCATTGCCTATGCATTTTAGATTAGTAACATTATTTTCCTCTTAGGGTAATAATAATGGGTGGTGTATTGATATTGATAAATATTGTGTGTCGGGCACTCTGCTACATATTTGTATAAATTATCACAGATGCAGAGTTTGAACCCAGGTCTGCCTATTTCCAAAGCCTGTGCTGTTTTTATATCACTTGATGCTTTCTCCACATTCCTGATCCCAGAATGATTTTCAGGGGAAACATAAACTATACTTTTATTTATCGTGTGCTCATTAGAATACCATAAAATAGTTATGTAATATAAAATATATAAATTAAATTCTATATTAGTACATTTATACACATTTAATTTTTATATTAATAATATAATTTAATTAATTAAAAATTTTATATTAAATTATAAAATAGTGTTTGCGTAACACAGGACTAACATACCTTTTAGCCTCATTTTTTTGGTCTGATTTTAATGTATGTAATTACTGTGTGGGGAATTATTCTTTAACCAAAAATGCAACTGAATTTATGCATTAACAAATCATGTTAGATGAGCATCATAAAAGCTTGTCAATATGGCAGTGTTTGATCAGAAACAAAAAGCACTCTTGGATGTAAAGGGAAATATTATATGCCCATGTGGTACTCCTTTGAATATATGGGTCCTGCTCTGTCAGTGTGTCAGAGCTTATTGGTAATATAATATTTTCCATTTCTGCATTCTCTCTTACATTTAGTATCTGCTGCCAGAGTAATCTCTCATCTCTTCCTGGTGAACTTTACGGTTCTCCTGTGAGATTACCCTCTGCCCCATCGTCACGGTATTGCAGTAGGACAGAGAGAAACCAGAGTCCTGCCAGTCATGCGAGTGAGGGGCTGCTGGGGCTCTGTGTCCCCCGTGCCTGCCCCTTAGGCTTCACCTTCATCTAGAATTTGGTGAGATAATAACTTCAGCATAGCAGCAATGCTTACATTCACATGTGGTTCTTTTGTAGCGTAATTGGACTCCCAGGAGAAGAAGACTGGCCTAGAGATGTTGCCCTTCCCCGGCAGGCGTTTCACTCAAAATCTCCTCAACCGATTGAGAAGTTTGTAACAGATATTGATGAACAAGGCAAAGACCTACTTCTGGTAAGTGCATGAGATACAAAGTTGGTCTGCACTAGGCTGATGAGAGACTTGCCCCATCCACACTGGGTGGTGGGCACAGCATCAGTTCAGCATCACGGGCCACAACCACACAGGGCAGGGGCCACAGTCTCTCTGCAGCTTTCACTTCCACACCCGTAACAGCTGGTGGCTTTGGATTCTGCAGTGTCTTCATTTTCTATAGAAAGAGAAAGAAGCTGATTCACACTCTTTCAATCTACCATCTTTGAATGTTCATTTGAATGCAGCCTTAACATCCTCTGGATTCATGTAGACAGAAGCTCTCTAGAAGCAGATATTATGTTTTCCTTTTCTACAGTTTCATGCTACTTTAAACAGCTTGTCATTTTAATGTGCCTTTTCTTAAATAGGCCCATCTTTGGGAAGATGTTTTTCCAAAGGAGTTTAATTAAATAACTATTAAATAAATAGTTACTGATTTATTTAATAAGTATCAAATGTGCCATGCACGTATAAAATACATCACTGAAAATAGGACTTCTGTGCCCTGTTTGAGGCTCAAACTCATAATACTGGCCAATATTCATAATACATAATTCCTTATACTTAGAAACCAGAACAGTAGGTAGAGGAGTGTACCTGTTGGGCTACTGTTGGTGTCTGGAATCCAATGAGTGATGAGTATACCCTTTACCAATTGAATTAAAAACCTTTGATATCTAGCCAAGAAAGTGCTCCTAGCCCCGGAGGAGCCAACATTCCCATTCTGCCATTGTATTCTGAATTTTAAATATAGACATGAGTCCATAGTTCTTAGTAGAAATGTTATGCCTCAGCTCTTTGTGAACACAGCCATTGATTGGCATGTTTGCGGAGCCATGGATTTTCCCTCTGAAAGCCCTGATTGTCTTCACCTGATGTAGCTCATTTTCTGATGCTTAAGCCAAGATTCCCTCCACTGCCAAGTTATGGATAGGGACAGCTATATTCCCTCCCCAGTGTTCATTTCTAAGATGCTCACTAAGGACCTGGGCTCACATCCTTTGAAATAAATTAATCAGAAGGGAGAATATTCACCTAGACAAGGGTTCACTATGTATACACACTTGCTGGCTCACCTGCTATTTAGGAAAATTTTTCCTTGGTTTCAAACAACATTTACTTGTATTGCCTTAAGAAAAGGGGGTTTGATTGAATGTTTCATGAGGCCTGGAAATGGAAAGGCATCCTGAATATAGGTTCTGTATCTCTGTCCTGTGCATCACCTACTCTTAGCAACTCTGCTTTTCTCTGCCATGAATGCCTTTTCTCCACCTCATTGCTTCTTTTTGGTCATACTGTCTGCTCCATTTAACGCTAGCTCATCCCTTAACTATCAGAACTTCAGTTATCGCATGGATCCTTTCAGCTCTAACTCCCACTGCTAACATTTGTGCTGTCAGTACTGCCTGTATCAGATTCCTAAAAGGAGGAATCTGGCTGACATCCCTCACCTCTTTGCCCAGCCGTGGTATGGGTTGCTCCCTAGAGCCAGATCACACTCCTGGTCCAGTCAACTGGGCTCGGAACAGGTGGGGGTCACATGTTATAAAATATGGCCACCATAGGCTTTCCTTTTCAACAGGCACTTTGAATGAAATGTTCCTTTTAGAAGAGAATTCTGGACAGACAGCCACAATAATAAACAACTTTAGTAGTGAAATATCCCACTCCTTCAGCTACCAGAACATCCAAAAACAACCCAAAGTATCTCCTAGCTCCAACATCAGTAAGAATCACCACGAAGAACTTAAATTGTAAAGATGACATTGCCAGATGCTCGTTCAGGGTCCCCCACTAGCAGTGGTGACTCTCAAAGTCAGACCACACGCTAGTGCTAGACTGGAGAAGTAGCAAGAGACAAAGAAGAAAAAGGAACAAAGAAACCTATCAGAGAAGGAAGGGGGTGGACAACGAGTGGCAGCAGAGATTAGAAGAAGCCAACGAGAGGAATAAGAAGCAGAGCCAGTAACATCATGACGAGGGCCAACTTCAGCACACAGCATAGTACCCACAGGCATTCAGGGAAAGGGCAGCCCACGACCTTAAAGCTCAGAACCCTCTGAAAGCTCTCACTGTTTCATCCTAGAAGGACACGAGCTAGAACTGTAGCGCAGAAGAAGGCGGGCCATTCAGGACAAGATAGGCAGCTGAGGAGCCGGCCCCACAGCCGAGTGGTTAAGTTCGCACGCTCTGCTTCAGCAGCCCAGCGTTTTGCTGGTTTGGATCCTGGGCACGGACGTGGCACCGCTCATCAGGCCATGCTAAGGTGGCATCCCACACAGCACAACCAGAAGGACCTACAACTAGAATATACAACTATGTACTGGGGGGCTTTGTGGAGAAGATGGAAAAAAAAGAACATAGGCAACTGAGACCCCAGCAGTAACTGTTGCTTCTATTGAAAATTATTCACTAGGGAAGAAAAGTGAAGGATGTTTTAGAAAGTCATTTTATTTAAAAAACAGCTAACACTTAAAAGTTTAGGACTTCAAGAGTTATCTTTCATTTTTATCTGAAAAAATGGTGACTTTGTATAATGCCTCAGTCATATATGTGGATATCATACATTGACATTTATAAATGCTCTTACCTTCAAAGATGAGTAGTGTACTATAACAAGACAATTCAGGGAAAGAATTATTTTTTAGCAACCAAAACCCACATGTCTTTACAAGTTTTGTCCCCTTCATCATGCTTACCTTAGGAGCCTGGGTACTTATTCCAAATATGATGCTCTTGCTGAAAAAAGTACGGTATTAGAGTTCTTACTATCTAACTGCTTTCAGAGCCTGGGGTACATTTGGGAGGAAGGCATTGTTATTACTCTGCTTTTGCTACATAACAGACAACAAAAAAAAAATCTCATTAGCACACAACAGTAAGCATTTATTTCCTGCTCATGGGTCTGCACATTGGTGGACACAACTCCATGAGTCATCTGGAGCAACCCTGCTTCAGCCAATGGGGTTAAGTACAGGTCGTCTCCCTGTGCCTCGTTCTGATGACCAGGTCAGAAGGGCTTTGGCTCCCTGGGGCGTGTTTTTCTTATGGTAGAAGGGTGGCTGCTCCCAGAAGGGCAAGCAGAAACATACGGTGCCCCTGAAGGACTAGGCTTGGAAGAGGCACCCTGCCATTTCTGTTCGTATTCCATTGGCCAAAACAAGTTACATTGTCAAGGCCAACTTTAATAGAAGAGAGAATACTCCTTCCATGGAGAGAAGGAAGGAAAGAAAGGGAATATGTGCTGGAAAATGATCTAATCCACTGCAGTGGTCAACTCTTGATTAAGTTGCCATTCCAGAAGCTCATTTTATAAGTCAATTATTTGGCAAGTAAATTAATTTTCTTGTGGAAACAACATTATTACACAAGGTTTTCTAGTTAATTCTCAAACCAGCCAACTGCTCTATTGAAGCAAAGCAGTAATGGAACTTAGGCACCTTTTCTAACAACACTTCTAAAGGACAAAATGTGTTAAGACTTCCAGCTTGATATTCTCACACACCTCCATATCAGGCTAAGGATTTCTGCTCTGCATCCTCTTCCCGGTGCTAACTCATCAGTGGAGTTGTAGGGACAGAGCTTCCTCCCAAAATCCTCTAGCGACATGTCTTTGTGTCTTGAGCGTGTTACCACAACTTTTTTTTCTTCTTTCCTGTGTCCTAGGGATTAAACTGGCTGCTTCCTTTTCTAGTGCCACTACCTAATTTTCTCCTTCTTGGACTCTGAGAAGAGAGAACTCAGGCTCAAGAATTTTGCTCCTGCCTTCCTGTCCTTTGGGAATTCAGCCCTTGTAAAGCTTTTCTCAAGATGTTTATTACTGTTACAGACAGATCATTCTAAGAACAAGTTCCTTCCCCTGCTTGCCCTTTGGCTGTTTGATTTTCAGAAGACACTGTGGGGAGGCTGTCATCCATGGACTGGTGGGGAGCCTCAGGATCGATAAGATTTCAGGAGACCCAAAAGTTCACCTGAAGTTATATGTAGAATTTTCTGTTTGTACGTGTTTTTCTAGGTCAGTAGCATTCAACAGAGTTTTAGAGTGGTCCCTAATCCAATCAGGACCTGACTAGGTGTGAGCTCCTTAATGGCAGAAACCGAGATTAAATGGAAGAGGTCTGCATAACCACGATAATGTTAAATCTTTAGATTACATAGAGGACTGAAATGCATAGACATTTCAGATACCCTTCTCTGCTATTTACGAGCTCCTGGAGGCAACGGGTGGGTCTTATTCATCGTTAATTAGTTCTTGCCACCTGCTAGGCACTCCAGGGGTGTTAGTGGAAGGAGAGGAGGAGGATTTAAGAACAAGATTACCTGAGATTGGAGTGGAAATGGACCTGAGATGAGGAAAACTTTAATTATGTGTCAGCCATTTGGGTTGGAGATTACTGCTTCAGAGTTTCACCTTTCTCTCCTTTCACCTTCTACCTGAACTTGAGGTGACAGCCTGGAATAGAGTTTAGTGACTTTAATTGAATCTAATGGATTCCTTGTAGGGCTGCTGCTAGCCCATATGGCACCTTGATGTGGATTAGAAGGAAGGCACCTTCCTCTGGGTGGTGCAGCTCTG
Organism: Equus przewalskii; assembly: GCF_037783145.1. NCBI lineage: Eukaryota > Metazoa > Chordata > Mammalia > Perissodactyla > Equidae > Equus > Equus przewalskii. The sequence goes on along the minus strand of NC_091834.1, from coordinate 36,382,379 downwards.
GGGCAGGGAGCATGGCTTGCTGGTGGATTGGGATAATTAGGGTCTAGGTTTTAGCCCTTACTTGCCCCCTCCACCGAGCACCCTTGTTCAGTAATTACCCTTTACACCTGAACAAGGCAACCCCCTTCCAATCCCTGCTCATTGACAAAACTTGGGACAGAGTAAAAAGTTAGGGTGAAGACTCTGACTATAGCACTAAGTTTGCTGGCATTAGAAAAATCACTACTTAAACAAAGTTATATGCATGCTGCAATAATAATAATAATATCTTTTAAAGAACCTGGGTGGCTTGGAGAGAAATTCTGGGTAGATAACAGTCCACCAGCAACCCAAAAGATGTTTCCTGAGGGGCAGTTTGTACATTAAGACATACATAAGATGAGTACTGTTTACATTTTATTTAGTGTCCCTTAAAATAGATAGTCATTCTCATTATAGACACACTTAGTACGTGGCAGTGAACAGATGTATAACTGTGTAAGCACTTTATTTAAATGGACGTGTTTTATTAGAATCAATTATTTTTTCTTTATGACAGAAGTGCTTGACATTTAATCCAGCCAAAAGAATATCTGCCTACAGTGCCCTGTCTCACCCATACTTCCACGACCTGGAGAGGTGCAAGGAGAACCTGGATTCCCATCTGCCGCCCAGCCAGAACAGCTCGGAGATGAATACAGCCTGAGGTCCCAGCCACTCCCTTGAGCTGATCATCCGGAGACACCCTTGGTGGCTGATGGGTCCCCCTGAGTAAGCACCACAGAGCTGCTGAGGATCACTGCCTGGACACCTTCTAGTTGCCGTCTTCTGGATGGGCTCTGCTTTCCAAGGAAACCGTCTAGTTTACTGTTCTGAAATCAATGCAAGAGTGATTGCAGCTTTATGTTCATTTGTTTGTTCGTTTGTCTGTTCGTTTGTTCCAAGAACCTGGAAAAATTCCAGAAGAAGAGAAGCTGCTGACCAATTGTGCTGCCATTTCGTTTTTCTAACCTTGAATGCTGCCAGTGTGTGAGCAATCCAGGCACAGCTGAGTTGTGATGTAACCTCTCTGCAGCTGCCAGAGCCTGATTTGGTACTTTCGAGTGAGTGTGAGTGTGTGTGTGTGTGTGATTCTTGATCTCTTAAAGTGTTACTTTCTGTAAACAACAAGAATAATTGAATTTTAAAGACTCAAAGTAACAGATAAACAGCAGGTGTCTATTGACTGAAGGTGATTCACCAAAATGGGCTTCTCAGATTAGAAAGTTGAGCCTATGTCCTCAGCATTTCTTTTCTGGCCAAAAGCAGTAAATTTACTAGCACTAAAAGTTTCACTATCTAGATGAAGTTTTATACACACAGCAAAAAGGAAAAAAAAATTCTAGTATCTTTTGAGACAAATTTGTTTTTAAAGCACACTTTCTAGTTACTCTTCAAAAAGCTGAATTTACTCATTATAAGTCAATGTTAACCTGTATAATATGCTTTATTGGTTTTTTTTGAAAAATACCCTAAGCTTTTCTTAAGTGCTGTAGATTTAGGGAGTATACCTCAAATAGGCAAAATTGTCAAAAAAAAAAAAATAGAGAAAGCCTTTATTTCCTGGTTTGAAACTTAGTTCCTTTTTGTTTTTTGTTGTTATTGTGTTTTGTTTTTGATTTTAGGAATCTGTCAGAAACTGTTTCCTGTTTTGGTTTGGAGAGTAGTTCTCTGTGACTAGAGACAGGAATGCCATTTAAGTTTCCCACCTATTACACTGTACTTTTTCTACCGTGCACTGCCTTGTTTGCAAAGTATCCACTTTATCTATCCCCCCGCCTCTACTAGACATTACTACCATTACATAACTCATAACAGATTGCTTACACTGTTCCCACGCACCTCTTGCTTGCTTTCTTTCAATGAACCTTTCATAAACAGTTAGATTCAGATTATGGTTTATGGTTCCAATTCCACAATCCTAACAGAGTACCATATGTTCTCGCTCTAATGTGATCTCCTTACCTGGCATTCACTGTTTTTACCTAGGCAATGCGTAGAAGACTGGCTCTTCTCTAACACCAGCACATAGATTGCTTTAAACTGTTACTTAGTGTTTTACATTTTAATAGAATATATTGTCAGTGTAGTATCTGAGGGAACATCCTTAACTATTTTTTAGAAATACTTATTGACTCTGTAAGTGATCTTTTCTCCATCCCCCAGGCCAGGCTTGTTCCTAGTACCTTGTGTACACTCTTGCTCTCTGCAGAGCCAGCCTGACCTGGGCCTTGTGAACAGCTTTACTTTTTCTTTTGCCATGTTCTCTAAGTACTTTATAGTCCATGCCATCTCTGCTTTATATGTGGTTAGTGCTCACTCAGCTCTAGGAACCAGAAGACACAGAGATTAAGCATCTTTTGGGAAGTTTAGCCACCTTTGCTTTCTGACTCATGTTTTGAGTGCATGCAACAGTTAGACCATGTTTAGAGTTAGGGTTTTCAAAGAATGGACATTGCTTCACTAAGTAGAAAATGTTCCAGGTAATGTTTATGCATTTTATCAAGCCTTACTGAATTCTTCACAGCTTAATATTGTAAATGACTATCTTGAACAAGAGAAAAATTGGGAAATTTTTCTCCTTGAGAGCTTTTTGGGTTGGGAACCATTCTTGTTTAGTACATATATTGCTTAATATTGTTCTAATTCAGTAACTTATGGAGCAGGAAAATTTTTCTAAAGCAAGATATGAATGAGAAGATGGGCCATAAGAGTGTTTTATACTTCTTCATTGGGACAACATTGATTATGTTTTGTCATCCCCACAAATGCTTGAGATATAACGAATCCAGAGTATTCAGAGCAATGTGTACTTTGAGTCTCCCCTGGAGAAGTGAGTTCTGCCTGCTTTTCATGGGATCAAAATGCTAAGACATTTTTCCTGGGGCCTAGAAATTGAATTTTAAAACTCACTGCACTTGACTCATCATCTTTTGGTTAGTATCCATGGTTAGAGTGAACATAACTTGCGTTTGTGCTTTTGCAAAAGTTTTTCGTAAGTTCGCTCAAGAAAAATGCAGCTGTTCTAAACTGGAATTTTTTCAGCATTCTTTAGAATTTTAAACAAGTAGAGAGCTCAACTGTTATTTCTAGCATATGCTTTTTGTTCATTTCTCAGTAGTGTTTATAAAGAAAACTTAAGGCACAAACATTTTGGCATTAGATACTTGGCCAATTATTGTCTGAGAGGGAGAATGAGAGGGCATCTTGGCATCTCTAAACTGTCCCCAGCTCTTCCATCGATGTGGTTCTTGCATTTGAGTGATTACTCTCTGTTTTATGTCTTTTACATCCAGGCTCACCACTTCTGAAATCCAGATCCCACACAGGCACCCTTGCCATCAGGACACTTTGAATACGAACAGAATATGAATAGAACAGAATATGAATAGAGCAGAATACAAACTTACTGAATACAGCTTATTCTTCTGTGACCTATGGTCTCAAACTTTGCCAAAAGCTAGGCAGTGGTTAGCTGAAAAGGTCACACTGCCCCAGGCTTATACCAAAGCAGATTATAGCAGTGAAAATAGGGTGACAGATTTGAAATTACACTTGAATTTCTTCCTAGGTCTGGTAGAAGAATGTGCCTGATGGTTTCTATACAATATTCCGTTCTGGCAGCCCAGCACTGTGGGAACTATTGTGCAGGGTGGAGTTGTAACAACCTACATTTAAAAACAGTAAAAGAGAAATCTGTCTATTGAGGCATCATAAGCTATCATGTGGCAAAGGGTAATAAGGACCTAACCTTATAACCTTAATAACACAATTCCCAGGAGCTTTTAAGAATCTAGTGCCTCCCATTTTGTCTCTCCTTTGAAGTGGATGGGAACTACTCAAGGAGCAAAGAACCTCTTTTGGAAGAAAGCTCTGGGCCATTTCAGCCCCAGTATTCTCATGATTTTCTCTCAGGAAACACACACTATGAAAGGCATACTTTGCATTTAGCCCCAGATGACTTACTAAAAATCATTCAAAATATTCACCTTAGAATAGAATCTCAGCCTTTTAGTCTTAAGTAAAAAATGAAAATTTTGGAATGCACAAGATGTTAATATCTTGAAGAAAACGTGTACCTTTTAACAGAGAAATTTATAGTTTGACTCCAGAATGTGGTACTATCCTTCTTGCCGAGAAAAAAATTAAGTAGTACCAAACGTTTTGAACCTTCAATTATGTATTTAAATTGAGTTTTTAACGAACTATAGCTGCTTCTATTAAAAGTGGTGCCTATAAAAGTCAGTAATGGCAATTCTCATTCCGTCACGGAAGTTAAATCATGTAAGCTTACTATATCATAAACATTAAAATTCTTCTCTCCAAAGAATTGCTGCTTTTCTCTAAGTGACAACTTGGCTGTTTTTATGATAAGCACATGAGAGTGTCTCACATTTTCCAAAAGCAGGTTTTTGTTGCATAGTTGGGCCTAGGAAAGAATAATGTTAAAACTTAATAAGGACTATAATGCCTTAATTGTGTTAGTACAGAAACTATAGAATATTTACCTTGGGAAGAAAATATTGAAATATTATAAATTCTTAGATATTGATAGAATTCAAAGGAATGCGTGGTTTACATTATGACATGAAAACAATGCCTTTATTTTATAAAAATAAAAAGATTTCTAAATCTTTAAAAATCATAAAACAGTGGACAATGGATAGAAGAAATTCTGGAGAAAAGGTGTTCAAAGAAGGATAATTTCAAAGTTATATATGTTTTGAAGGATATATATTTTATTAACAAGTATATTGTAAGGATTTATATTAAAGTCATCTGGCAACTATGAACTTGAGATGTTCAAAACCAAATTTTATGGAAAAGCCATTACAAACAGTTACCATTTCAAAGGTTGAGCTGAGCAAACGAAACCATCTGAATCCCTTCCTTGTTTCATGCAAAGCAGCAGCCCCGTCAGACTACATTTGTCACGCAAGCCCAAGAATGTCCATTGTGAAAAAATAAATTTTCTAAAGATGTGTTTCCTATGCCACCAGGATTTTTGAAAATTGTGAAACTCAAACCATTTATCACCTGCATTCAGTACATTCAGATATGTGCCGAGGAAGATAGTTAGTTAGCGTTCCTTCTCCACAGTGAGAAAACTTCTCGAGGCTGCCAAATGCCTGTCTAGCAATGTAAGTCCTCAGGTAATTGGTAATGGTGTTTTCCTCAAAAACATAAGAAAATAGTATCTTCATTTCTTACCAATGCAATTTTCAACCTAGTTTTGTTTCATACCTATATCTCAAGCATTTCTAACTTCTTATTTTTCAGAAAATAGCCAAAAATATTCCTTTGGCCTTTTCTATCTTCTGACCTTTGTAAACAACAGAAATATAGAAAGAGGAGGGGTCTGATTTTTAAATATTTTTTCGCAATTAGTTGTTTTGAGGTTTTTTTAATGAAGTATCAATCAGCTTTTCAAAAAAAATTTTTTTTTTAAAGATTGGCACCTGAGCTAACAACTGTTGCCAATCTTTTTTCTTCTTCTTCTCCTTCTTCCTCTCCCCAAAGCCCCCCAGTACATAGTTGTATATTCTAGTTGTAAGTGCCTCTGGTTGTGGCATGTGGGACCCCGCCACAGTGTGGCTTGATGAGCGGTGCCATGTCCTCGCCCAGGATCCAAACCAGTGAAACCCTGGGCCCCCGAAGCAGAGCGCATGAACTTAACCACTTGGTCACGGGGCCAGCCCCCAAAATGTTTTCTATTTCTTAGTATTCCCAGAGAGTTGGTTTAGATAAATGAATGGACTGCTATCCACATATTTATGTTTCCTTGTTACTGGTGCTCTGGCCTTCAAGAAGAAAACAAGAGCCACCTGAAAGTACATACAGGTTTCTTTCAAGCCTCTATTTAAATACTGTTACAGCAATTTGAAGTTAATATGGTAGGAAAGGGACGTGATTTTTCTTGCAAAAGTGTGTTTCAGAATTCTCACTGTCCTGAGAGATGGGCTTTCTTGTTTTACTCCAGTATATTCCACAAGGTGGCACTTTTGGCAGCAGGGATACGGGGTGGGAGGTTGGAATCTGAGCAAAGCTACAAAGGTACTTAAAGACTCCCTTCTAACTTTATTTTTCTGCATATATTTAACTCTTGCCTAGCACTTGTTTTTCAGGATGATTAATAGTCTTCATAATGTTCTGTAATTTAGATATTTTAGTTGTTAGGTAGGTTCTGAATGATTGCAAGTAAATTGTTCTTGAGGATGGATCATACACCCATTTTGATCATTTAAGTGCGTAAAGAAAGCCTAGTCATCCATTTATTAAAGGAACGTGTTTTGGGGGTACCTAATTACCTCACTTTTCTAGGTGTGGAAGTTACAAAGACGGACAGGCTTGTTACTAAAAAGGCAACACTCATCTGTGAACAGGATGGTTTAGGAGTATAAAACTCCAGTGGCCCCAGCCAAAATACCCATGACCCCTTGTCTGCTGCTTTCCCATTCCTTACCATGGCGGCCTTTAGACATTGATTAAATTTTTAAGTCCTTATTTAAAAAATTAGATGAACAAAATGAGTAATGCATCAGTAATTAGGTAGACAAAACTAAAACTTTTTTCTAAAGAATTGCAATGCTGAAACATGGCCCTAAAATACTAAAAGACCTGGATATTTTTACATTTGTATAATCACAAGTGTAAATTCACAAGAAATACTAATTCTTTAAAATTTTTTCTAAGTACGTGGTATAACTTGAGTGTATCTACGTCTTTAATTTCTCCATTTTTGAAGTTCTTTCATAACTTTATACTATATATATATGCATACAGTCATGTTTTAATTCACCGGTCTGCTCAGAAACCCATTATTCTCCAGATGATTTTAGTTAATTTTAAGAGTCCCTTTCCTCAATAGTGTCACTGAAATTTAGAAGGAGGGAAACTGTCGTATTTTTCAGTTTCCTTAGCACAGCATAACAGAAGGCAGTTTATTCCTTCCGAGTGGCAGAAACTCGATAGTGCCTGCTTAACTTTCCTCCAGAGTAGCCGGCAGGCAAGTCTCAGTAATTCATACTGAATCAAAATACCGCACACACTAGGAGCTATCAAAAGCTCTTTGTGAAATCGTCGGCTTCATCCCTCTGCTTAAAATCCCACTGAAGTAGATACCAGATTAAGCCCCTGAGTGGAAGGCCGATTTTCAAACCTCGAGTTTGTTATCAGTGGGCCAATCTGAACTCTATTTGTCCACGTTCACTTCACTCCGCCTGAAAACCTTCCAGGGGCGCTGCACCGTCACCCCGCCCCTTTGGCAGTAGAGTGGCCGTGGGCGGAGCTGGCTGAGACCCGCTCGCCGATCGCCTGTTAGTGCCTGAAATGATGTACAGACCCGGGGGGATACTGTCCGAGGTCTATGTGCCCTGCTGCTGTCTCAGAGACATCTGCTGTGCAATCTTAGGAAGTAAAATGTCCTTAGAAGCAAACAGATGTTTTCTGTGCATAAATAAGTACAACACAATTCTCCGAAAATTCGGGTATAAAGAGATGCTGCTCTGTCTGAAGCTGTCTACCAGGCATCTCTCAAGCTCTAAGCTCAGCTTTTTTTGTTTTTCTTAAGAGAAGATGTATAATTACAGGGAAGATGTTTTTATTTTTTTATTTTCTATCATTCTACATATATGATGGCAAAAAATATGCCTGGAAATTTTTGTTTGGAAATTTTATTTTCTGCTTCATCCTCAGTGGCAAAAGCTCCTAATTCTTTAGTTTCTAATTTCTTCCTTCTCGTTTTTCTTTGTCAAGTAATTAAAGGTATGTAAGCAAATTATCTCACGTAGTACGGAATTCTCCTATTTAGAGGAAGCTTTTGTGTGAGTTGTTTCTTCAAGCAGATAATCAACCCCTTCTCTATTTTAGTAGTCTGGATTGTCAAATGTAGGTTTTTTTAAAGAGGGCACATAACAGTATGTGTTGCTACCAAGAACTATGACTGTAGCACTAATCAGCAAGCATAGACCACACACTTAATTTCTAACTCTCTGTGGTTTCTATCCAAATTCCATTGATGTGCTTAGGTTACAGTCCTGAAGATACCCTTTGCCCTTACTTGAAAGTTTCTAATCTTAAGTTTTATGAAATGCAATAATATGTACTAGCTAGCAATATTTCTGTGATCACCAGCAACTTTGAAGTCTCTGAATAATGAAAATAGATCCCAGCCGTAATACATTTCTTGAAGCCCCCAAGTGTGTTATATATCTTCTCATTTTGGTCCTGTGTTTGCAACAATGTACACGTGAATATCATATTTCCTCACTTACTTTGTGTTCATTTATTTTCCTATGACCAGTAATAAATGTATTAGTTAGTACATGAAATCAATAGCATCAACTACCCCTAGGATGAGCACTTAACAAGGTGGGGAATGTCTATTTCAATTGTTCTACATTTGCATAAATTATTTCTATTATTATTCATGTATATTATTTATTTCTGAAGCACACTAGTCCTGTGAAAGTGCAACTGAAGGCAAACCGCATTAGGACTTGAATTTAACATTCATTATCATGATCTTGATGGAGCTAAGAAAATTAAAATTAGACTAAGCCCCCAAATAAGCTGCATGCAGTTTAACGTGATTAGTAGAATTTAAGTCTATAGATGTAGTGTTTTTGTGTTTAGGTGTTTTATCATTATGTAAAGGAATTAAAGCAAAGTATTTTGTAGTTGTTCTTTTGTCAAATATGCATATAGTATAGTGTTAAAATACAGCAAAAATAAAAACTACAGATAGAAAAGCATCAGATACTGCCTTAATTTAGGAACTCTACCAGATGGCCACTAGAGTAGAGGCCGGGCAGAGACAGGTGCCTGGGCAGAGCCTCTGGTCTGGCCTTGAGAAGTGGTTCTCCTGAGCGCTTTAGTGCCCTTGGAGGTGTTGTGTGCAGTGGCAGCAATAGGTGGTCCTGTTGACAGGAGAGCAGTGTGAGAGTTTCCTGTAGAAGCAGAACTGTCAGCTTGTGCCTTGAGGCTTCCAGAACGTGTTAGATGGAGAAGTCCAAGTTTCTGTGCTTCAAGCAACTTGGTTTTGTACAGAAGCAGTACAGTCTGGTAATAAAAACAAGGATTGCGTGTACAATAGTCAACAATGGGATTTTAACAACTAACAGTCCCCAACACCTCAAAAGCTTGTTGCATTTCTGGTATTTTAGGTTTTGATCTGAGGGTTAAACAGCAAGTGTTTGGTATAGAAGAGCAGTATGTGTTAAGAAAAGCACAATATCAGTTCCCGTAAAGTGCAGATTAGAACTAGAGGATTTTATAGGATTGTCATTTTTGAGATGTGTAAAAGCACGTTTTCACTGTAAAATGTATTTCTGTTTCTGCGTTCCCATAGGGCCTAGTTAAAACTTTCTTCTAGGCTTCAGCAAGGCTGTCACACCCAGTGAGCTTTTTTTTTTTTTTTAACTTAGAAAATGTTTTAAAGGTAGGAAAAAAATCTTAATTTGAACATTTGACTTGTGGGTTTCTCTGTTTGAAATCACAGTTCTGGAGGTATGGAGATTGTACATGTGCATGTCAGCTACTAATCCAGGCTATGTGAGCCCGCCCAGGATAACCAGTACTCACCTATCCCCTGCATCCTTTCCTCCCTCCCTCTGAAGTGCTCCCTACCCTCATTCTGACCTGTCCACGTGGCGCTCTCCATCCTCCTCTGCCTCTCCTTGGGCGTCGGGGACATGAGGAGAGATGCTTTGGGCATCACAGGTGTGCCTGCTCAGGCTTAGCCACTACCCCTACTTGACTTTTGGCTGGCCACAGTCATCAAGAGAAGATTCCTGGTGCTCGGCACAGAATACACTCACAACATTCAATCACAAATGCCCTCTAGCATCTTCATCTGTATCTTGATTTTTAAATCAAGTCATTCTACAGAGCATTCAGTTTTGGCTGTGTACAAAGAGAAAAACTAATGAAGAATATAAACCATGTTCCAGGCTGCTGTTTTCTATTCATCTACAGGCTATACTTTTACTGTATTTCTTCATACTTGAAACTCATTCTGCTATTTTAATATCAGGGTACAGATTTATAAGGGTGCATGTTCCTTAAAGGTGCAAAATTACTTTCATTCCGTTGCTCATATTGCTACAGAATGCTCTGTTTTGGTGCTTTGGGTTCAGCAGGTCAAAGAAACAATGTGGAAATTCACTGCCTGGAACAGTCTTACAAGAATGTTGGCAGATGGCTTGGTGTTAGATACTGCTTCTGCTCTTTTCTCTGTACACAAGATGGAGAGTTACCACACTGGCCTGTCAGGTTCACCTGGGTGTCCTTCCTCACAGGTTACATAAACCCTGTGCTCTCCCCAAGTGTGGGCGCAGTGCGCCTCTCTGAAAGCAGGGACCTTCCTACATATCCCGATCATTTAGCCCTCAAAGAAAAATGGCCTCGGGTGTAGACAGCAGAATGGGAAGGACCGTCTCACTCTAACGACCATCTCTCCATTTCATACACAAAGCCCTCCTGAGAAAGAAAAAAAAAAAGAAAAGAAAAGAAAGAAGGCTTACCTGTAAAGTTACCCTTTTCATAGTGCCCTGAGCTGAACGATCTTGCTTCCTTCCCTTTAGGTGGATGAAAATACAGGTCAGTTTATGTAGGCTCTTCCCACCTGACGCAGAAAATAGAAAAGTAGGTGTTTGTGTCGTGTAAAGCATGTAATATAACGACTACCGAAACTTACATTAAATACCCCATCACTAGCAATCTGTTTTAAAAAGTAGCTCAAGTAAGGGGGGCTTTGTGACCCAGGGTCTCTGGGGCCCGAGGTAGCCATTCTGGCGTGTGCCTTGCTGAGACTTCTTTGGAGAGAGAACTGCCAATGGTGACTCTGTTGCAATGGCAAAGAACATGTCAGAAAATTCAGAGGGTTACAGCTCAATAATCCTTTGGAAACTGGATGTCTTACTGGGTGCTAGAATGCAAATTTAGGTATTTATTGTCAGATAATGGAATTCATTGTTTTTTAAGAATTGGTGTTGAAATGTCACGTCCAGTTCATTGTTTTCACTTATGCACAAGCTAAATTGAAGCAAAAAGAGAAAATGGTTTGTATATTTGTCATACCTTTTGTATTTCTTACAATAAAAATATTGGTAGCAAATAAAAATAATAAAAACAGCAATTTTAAACTGCTTTCTTGGAGATGAATTGCTATTCTTTTTTTTTTTTACTTTAATGTAAAATGAACATGATTGCAGTGAGTACAGTAAGGTATAATAGCAAGTTTTAGCAGAATATGTTTTAATCTTTGGTTTTAAGAGACTTTTTCAGGGCTTCAAATGTTTAAGAAAAGTAAACAGCTCATCGAGCTTAGAGCTTCAGTAACAAATATTTAGTAAGCTCTTATTGGTTGCTATGCTAAACACTGAAGACCTAAAAATAAGTAAGGCACAGGCATTCCTTTCCGAAGCTTACAGACTGAGACCATGAAAGAGGTTTGTGTGCCCACTTGCTGATAACCTAGAGATGAGCAAAGTTTTCACAACAGAAATGATGTTTGAGTGGACTCAAAAACAAGAGTCAACGTTTGCCAGTCCTACAAGGAGCAATACTTCGCATGTGCAGAGGCATGCAATTGTGAAAGCATGAACAAGAAGACTGGTGAAGCGACACCTGAGGCAGTGGCTTTCAAACATCTGGAGCATAACCTATAGAAAGAAATATACTCTAACCGCGTGATGTGACAGATGCACACGCGGACAAACAATACATATATCAGAAACTTACATTTTACAAAATGCTGTTATGTGCCCCACGTCTTCTCTTTTCTATTTTATTATCCTCCACACTTTGAAAATACTGGTGACAATCCACTAAAGTGATTTTACAACCCCACTAATAGGCTGTGACTTATTGTTTGAAAACAATTAGTCGGGGGGCGGGGGTGGATATGTGAAGGAGACAGGAGGTAATGTCAAGAAGGGTTTAATGTGCCATATAAAGGAGTTTGGAACCACTGAAGGATTTTTTTTCTGCTTTTTCTCCCCTAATCCCCCCAGTACATAGTTGTATATTCTAGCTGTGGGTCCTTCTAGTTGTGGCATGTGGGATGCTGCCTCAGCATGGCCTGATGAGCAGTGCCACATCCGTGCCCAGGATCCAAACCCGCGAAACCCTGGGCTGCCGAAGCCGAGGGCACGAACTCAACCACTCGGCCATGGGGCCAGCCCTACCACCAAAGGATTTTAAAGAGGGAGATAACTTCTGGTAATGTTTGCCCATTTTTTGTTCGACCACTTATATACTAGATGTGGAATGATAGATGAAGCAGCGCCTGGTATACTACATGACAAACCAAAAGTGGGACCATAGTTGCTGTCTGATACATATATTCTCTTTGTGTAAAATATTAGGTATTTTTAAATTACTCCTCCAGATTTCCCTGGGAGCTCTCATTAGGACTTGCCTGAATTTTTTTTAACAGGACTAAATTGCATCTAAATTTTAAAAATCTAGACGAAATATTCAGGAGGGATAATACAAAGAGTCAGGAATTTGGACTTTGTTGAGATATTGAAAGTTTGTAGTTTGTTAACAGGTCGGTCATAGCCATTCATGTTTCCACAAACTGTAGGCATCTACAAACGGGTTTGACTGCACCATTTTCTTCAAAGTGGTGTACTAAAAGATCCTTCAGTTAGTTAGTTATCTCTGGTTCTCTCTGCTGTGCGCTTAGAGCCGCATTCCATTAAGAGCCTGATAGGCCGTTGCCACTAGTTTTGCCCTTTGGAGTGTCAGCCTAATTTACACTTCCTTGTTTTCTAGGAAGGAAGTCCTCTTGGCAGGGATGGGCCCTGGGATGTCATATTTGTTCTGCAAACACCGTTTTCCTGGACATAGCAGATGAAGCAACCAGAGTATGCCATGGGATGTGGGACCAAGAGACTGACTGTGTGTCAATCTCTTACACATCTGTAAGTTCAGGGCTGAAGGCAGCCATGTTTCTCCTCATGTGCACAGAGAATCGTGGGGAGCCGATCTGTGGAGAGAGAAGGAAATGTGCAGAGACTGAATCCAGACAGCCTTTTATCTCCTGTTCTCTGGTCTCTGAAACTCCCCATATCCCTATGAGGAAGCCTCCAGGTGTGTTGGTTTGTTGGTTTGTTGGTTTGTTTCTCCACTTATGTAGCTCAAGTAAATTTCTATTCCTTGTGCAGCAGAAATCCTAATACGGTGGCCGCCTGGCTATCAGCACTGCAGCTTGCGGCCCCTGCTCTGTATTGTAGTTTCAAGCTATTGAAAAGCAAAGTGGAAGAATACTGTCCTCATTTAAGCGTGGATAAGAGCAAAAATAGTAGGGCCTGCATTTTTCAAATTGGGGTTCCCAGAAACCTGGGGTATACAAAGGAGAATACAAAGCTCCCAATAAACGAGATCTGCCTTCCTCGAGTGTCACTTTTACTTAGAAGAGAAAAACATTTTTTGTTAAAGAAAGACGCTATTTTAAAACTGTATAAAAAAGACATTGTGGAATAGGATGCAAAATTCAAATATAGATGACTTAAAGGACATTTTATGATTTTATTTATTTTATTTTTTTTTTTAATTTTTTTTTAAAGATTTTATTTTTTTTCCTTTTTCTCCCCAAACCCCCCTGGTATGTAGTTGTATATTCTTCGTTGTGGGTCCTTCTAGTTGTGGCACGTGGGACGCTGCCTCAGCGTGGTTTGATGAGCAGTGCCATGTCCGTGCCCAGGATTCGGACCAACAAAACACTGGGCCGCCTGCAGCGGAGCGCGCGAACTTAACCACTCGGCCACGGGGCCAGCCCCTACATTTTATGATTTTAATAACTGTGTAACACTATACCACCAGCTCCTCTCGGTACAATTCACTCCCCTGGGGAAAATTTTGAGAAGCACTGTTACAGCTGAGAGGAGACATTAGCACTTGGAATGGGGCCCGTTGTTCTAAATGCTGTACCTCCTGTGGTCTCCAGGATTCCTCACTGGAAAACATCTATTTTGACCGTGTATTCAGAAAGCTGCAAAAGAAAGTCAAGTTTACTCATATTCACTGAACATCTGCTACTGGCCTCAACTTTCAAAGAGCATCTGATACAGCAGCAGAAGTGTCAAGAGGCATTGGTTCAATAGTGATGGTTAGTAATAATAAATCCTCACTCCTACTTGTTGCATTTCATTGTGATACAGTGTTAGTTAACTGTAGGTGTAGCAAAAATGGCACTCTCAAGAGGAGAAGGGAGCCAATTAACATTCAGCAAAACCCCCAAGTGCCAGGCATTCTGGGTCATGCCATGCAAACTGTATCTTGTTTCATCAAGTCATTTTTATCTCCAAGTGAGAAGTAGATGATGTGGTCAGCTTCAAATAGTTCTGGAATAAGGCTACATATAACACATAAGAAAGAAATATGATTGCACGCTATAGGGTCTAGAGGTGCCTGGAACACAGTAGAAGTTCAATTAGTATTGAATGAATGAATGAATGAGTTTCCACTGACGGGACAACTTATATGTAACTGCCAAAATAAAATGATTACGTTCTTACCATAAAATACCTAAAGAATACAAAAACTACCAAGAAAAAATTACTTAAAATCTCACCACCTAGATGAAATCACTGCTAATATTTTGATAATTTCTAGATACCTAGCTTTACATAGATACATGTAAAATATGTGAATACAATTTTACACCATGAAGATGGGTCCCATTCAATCAGTTGTGCTTTGGGATTTGGTCATTTGTTGCTTTACATGATATCCTGGATAACTTGTCATTTCAATAAATACAAATCTACATCACCATCTCTTATGACTGTATAGGGTGACTTTGTGTAAATGTACTATAATTTACTTAGCCAATCCTCTATTGATAGAGATTTCTCCCCACCCTACCCCCAGTTTTCCCTGTATAAAACAATGCTTTCAAGAGCAGTACTGTGCCTGCGTCTATCTGCATGTGTCAACAATTAGATTTAAGTCATATGGTCAGTAGAAACTCATTCACTCATTCATTCAACCCCAAGTCAAAGAATGCCTGGGGCCACCAGCAGCTAAAAGAAGCAAGGAGAGATTCTTCTATAAAGGCTTCACAGGGATCACGGCTCTGCTGACACCTTGATTTAGGGCTTCTAGCCTCCAGAACTGTGAGAAAATGAATTTCTGCTGCTAAATCCACCCGTCCGTGGCACTTTGTTGTGGTAGCCCTAGCAAAATAATACAGTAATTTGATGGGGAAGGGACAATCTTTTCAACAAATGGTGCTGGAGAAATTGGATATCCATACGGGAAAAAGATGAACCTTAACCTTTACCTCACACCATGAAAAAAAAGGTCATTCAAAATGCATCACAGACCTAAACATAAGAGCTAAAATTATAAAACTTGCAGAAGACATAAAAAGAAATCTTTGTGACTTTGGGTTAGGCAAAAATTTCTTTGATAGGACACAAATGGAAAGTTTATAAATGGCACTTCATCAAAGTTTGAAACTTTAGCTCTTTGAAAGACATTCTTAAGAAAATGAGAGGGTAAACCACAGATTGAGAGAAAAATATTTTGACAAAGGATTGGTATTCAGAAAAATAATCCACTTTTTTAAATGGGCAAAAGATTTAAAAGGACACTTCACCAAAGAGGATAAAACACTGAAATGTGAACAATTGTATTGGTGATTAGGGACATGTAAATCAAAATAACAATAAGCTATCACTAAACACATACTAAAATGGCTAAAAATTTAAGATTTGACAACACCAAGTGTAGGTGAGGATATGGAACTGAAACTTTTGCCGTTGATCTCACTAATGCAAAATGATGCAGCCACTCTGGAAAGAGTTGAGGAGTTAAAGTTAAACATACACTTACAATTCAATTCAACATATTTACAGTGTATTGTAAATACATTCTAGGTATTTACTCAAAAGAAATGAAAACAGATGTGCACACAAATACCTATGTCTGAATGTTCATAGCAGCTTTATTCATAATAGGCAAAAACTGGAAACAATCCAAATGTCCATTAAAAGGTCAATAGATAAGCAAATAGCGATTTATAAATACAATGGAATACTACTTAGAAATAAAAAGGAACAACTGTTGATACATACAACATGGGTGATCTCAAAAGCATTGTAAGTGAAAGAAGTCAGACACAAAAGGCTACCACCTATTTGATTCCATTTATATGAAATTCTAGAAAAAGCAAAACCGTAGTGACAGAAAACAGATGAGTGATTTCCAGGGGCTGGGAGACAGGGAAGGGGATTAACTCCAAAAAGGCACAAGGAAACTTTTCGGAGAAACGAAAATGTTCTCTATCCTGATTGTAGTGATGGTTACATGACTATATATTTGTCAAAACTTATCAAACTGTACATTTTAAACTGGTGAATTTTAGTATACGTAGACTATACTGCGATAAAGCTGACTTTTGTTAAATTAAAGGTGTTCTCTTTCAGGGCTAACAAAAGCCAACCTGACGTAATTGGCCAAGAACTTTTGTAGCTTGTGAGTCACCTCAGTAGGGATGGAACAAGAGGAGAATTATAGTGAAACAAAAATGCACTGATTCAGCTGAAGCTCTCATGAACATCGGGAATTTTCCTTTCTGGCTCACTTAAATTGGTAACTTCCACTGCCGTTGTCCATTAACACTATTGAACCAGGGGTTTGTTAAAGTGAGTGCTTACTTGGTTTTCGTAACTCAAATTCTTTTTTTTTTTTCTTCTCCCCAAAGCTCCCCAATACATAGTTGTATATTCTAGTTGTGAGTGTCTCTGGTTGTGGGATGTGGGATGCTGCCTCAGTATGACCTGATGAGCAGTGCCGCATCCACGCCTGGGATCCGAACTGGTGAAACCCCGGGCCACCGAGCGGAGTGAATGAATTTAACCACTGGGCCATGGCGCCAGACCCTCAAATTCTTTTTTTATTTTATTTCATTTTATTTCACTAAGGTCATAATAGTTTATAACACTGTGAAATTTCAGGTGTATATTATTATTTGTCAGTCACCATATATATGTGCCCTTTTACCCCTTATGCCTATCCCTAAACCCCCTTCCCCTCTGGTAACCATTAATCTGTTCTCTTTATCCATGTGTTCCTTTATCTTCCACATATGAGTGAAATTGTACAGTGTTTGTCTTTGTCTGGCTTATTTCGCTTAACATAATACCCTCGAGTTCCATCCATGTTGTTGCAAATGGGATGATTTTGTCCTTTTTTATGGCTGAGTAATATTCCATTGTGTGTGTGTGTGTGTGTGTATATATATATATATATATATATATATATATATATATATTACACCACACCTTTATCTGTTCATCAGTCGATGGGCACTTGGGCTGCTTCCACGTCTTGACTATTAAGAATAATGTTGCAATGTACATAGGGGTGCATAAGTCTCTAAATAGTCGATTTCAAGTTCTTTGGATAAATATGCAGTAGTGGGATAGCTGGGTCATATGGTATTTCTATTTTTAATTTTTTGAGAACTCTCCATGCTTTCTTCCATAGTGACTGCACCAATTTGCATTCCCACCAGCAGTGTATGAAGGTTCCCTTTTCCCCACATCTTCTCCAACATTTGTTGGTTTTTGTCTTGGTAATTATAACCATTCTAACAGGTGTAAGGTGATATCAAATTGTAGTTTCGATTTGCATTTCGCTGATGATTAGCATTGCTGAACATCTTTGCACGTGCTTATTGGCCATCTGTATATCTTCTTTGGAAAAACATCTGTTCATATCCTCTGCCCATCTTTTGATTGGGTTGTTTGTTTTATTGTTGCTGAGTTGTATGAGTTCTTTAAATATTTTGGAGATTAACCCCTTGTCAGATATATGATTTGCCAATATTTTCTCCCAGTTGGTGGGTTGTCTTTTCGTTTTGATCCTGGTTTCCTTTGCCTTGCAGCTCTTTAGTCTGATGAAGTCCCACTTGTTTATTTTTTCTTTTGTTTCCCTTGCCCGAGTAGACATGGTATTTGAAAACATCCTTCTAAGACTGATGTCAAAAGTGTACTGCCTCTATTTTCTTCTAGGAGTTTTATGGTTTCACATCTTACCTTCAAGTCTTTGATCCATTTTGAGTTAATCTTTGTGAATGGTGAGAGATAACGATCTACTTTCATTCCTTCGCATGTGACTGTCCAGTTTTCTCAACACCATTTATTGAAGAAACTTTCCTTTCTCCATTGTATGTTCTTAGCTCCTTTGTCAAAGATTACCTGTCTGTAGATGTGTGGTTTTATTTCAGGGCTTTCAGTTCTGTTCCATTGATCTGTGTGTCTGTTTTTGTACCAGTACCATGCTGTTTTGATTACGATAGCTTTGTAGCATATTTTGAAGACAGGGATTGTCATGCCTCCAGCTTTGTTCTTTTTTCTCAGGATCGCTTTTTTGTTGCCCCGTATGAATTTTAGGATTCTTTGTTCTATTTCCGTGAAGAATGTCATTGGCATTCTGATTGGCATTGCATTGAATCTGTAGATTGCTTTAGGTAGTATAGACATTTTAACTATGTTTATTGTTCCAATCCGTGTGCATGGAATATCTTTCCATTTCTTCATGTCATCATCAATTTCTTTCAATAATGTCATACAGTTTTCATTGTATAGATCTTTCACCTCCTTGGTTAACTTTATTGCTAGATATTTTATTCTTTTGTCCCAATTGTAAATGGGATTGTATTCTTGAGTTGTCTTTCTGTTAGTTCATTATTAGGGTATAGAAATGCAACTGATTTCTGTAATTTGATTTTGTACCCTGAAACTTTGCTGTAGTTGTTGATTATTTTTAATAGACTTCCAATGGATTCTTTAGGGTTTTCTATATATAAAATCATGTGATCTGCAAACAGTGGGAGTTTCACTTCATTGCCTATTTGGATTCCTTTTATTCCTTTTTCTTGCCTAATTTCTCTGGCCAAAACCTCCAGTACTGCATTGAATAAGAGTGGCAAGCATGGGTGCCCTTGTCTTGTTCCTGTTCTCAGAGGGATGGCTTTCAGTTTTTCCCCATTGAGTATGATGTTGGCTGTAGGTTTGTCATATATGGCCTTTATTATGTTGAGGTACATTCCTTCTGTACCCATTTTATTGAGAGTTTTTATCATAAATGGATTTAGATCTTGTCAAATTCTTTCTCTGTGTCTATTGAGATGATCATGTGGGTTTTATTCCTCATTTTGTTAATATGGTGTATTACATTGATTGACTTGTGGATGTTGAACCACGCCAGTGTTCCTGGTATAAATCCCACTTGATCATGGTGAATGATCCTTTTAATATATTGATGTATTCAGTTTGCCAATATTTTGTTGAGGATTTTTCATCTATGTTCCTCAGTGATATTGGCCTGTAATTTTCCCTCTTATTGTCCTTGTCTGGCTTTCGGATCAGGGTGATGTTGGCCTTGTAAAATGTGTTAAGAAATGTTCCATCTTCTTAAGTTTTTTGGAATAGTTTGAGAAGGATAGGTATTAAATCTTCTTTGAATGTTTGGTAGAATTCTCCAGAGAAGCCAACTGGTCCTAGGCTTTTATTTCTGGGGAGGTTTTTGATTACTGTTTCAACCTCTTTACTTATGATTGGTCTATTCAGCTTCTCTTTTTATTCTTGATTCAGTTCTGGGATGTTGTATATGCCTAAGAATTTGTCCATTTCTTCTAGATTGTCCAATTTATTGGCATAAAGTTTTTCATAGTATTTTCTTATAATCCTTTGTATTTCTGTGGTATCTGTTGTAATTTCTCCTCTTTAATTTATAATTTTATGTATTTGAGACTTCTCTCCTTTTCTCACTGAGTCTGGCTGAGGGTTTGTCGATTTTGTTTATATTCTCAAAGAACTAGCACTTAGTTTCATTGATCCTTCCTGCCATTTTTTTGGTTTTGGTTTCATTTATTTCTGCTCTCGTTTTTATTATTTCTCTCCTTCTGCTGACTTTGGGCTTTGTTTGTTCCTTTTCTAATTCTGTTAGGTGTAGCTTAAGATTGCTTATTTGAGATTTTTCTTGTTTGTTAAGGTAGGCCTGTATTGCTATGAATTTCCCCTTAGGACCACTTTTGCTGCATCCCATATGAGTTAGCATGGTGTATTTTCTCTTGTCTATGGTGATTTCACTTGTCTCCAGATATTTTTTAATTTCTCCTTTGATTTATTCAAGGATCCATTGGTTTTTCAGTAGCATGCTGTTTAGTCTCCACATATTTGTCACTTTCCCAGCTTTTTTCTTGTAGCTGATTTCTAGTTTCATGGTGTTACAGTGAGAAAGAATGCTTGATATGATTTCAGTCTTCTTAAATTTGTTGAGGCTTGCCGTGTTTCCCAACATATGCTCTATCCTTGAGCATGTTCCATGTGCACTTGAGAAGAATGTGTATTCTGCTGTTTTTGGATGGAACGTTATATATATATAATAATATAGTTGGTTAATATATTGGTTAATATAGTTGGATGATCACACTGGCTATTGTCTTCAAAAATGAAAGCTCTATGCCTCCATCTCCAGTCTAGGAATATGCCCACCCAAAGAACAGACACTTGGGTTTGTGAATTGGGTTTCTGTGTCTCTCTCCCTTGTTGAAATTCTTAAGTCTCCACACAACAACAATGAAAAGTATATGAAATTCAACTATATTATTAAATTTGAATACAGACCCAAGTTCGTCCAAGTGTACTTAATGTTAAAGATACTATTCGAGTTAAAATCTTTGAATGCTGTTTGAGTTGAAAATCCCTCCCCAGTGAATTATTATTATTTAGACCTTCACTATTTAAAGCTTTGCCTTTCATCAATGCTCGTGTTACTCCCTTGTTCAAAAAGGTTTGCCTGCAGAATAAAGTAAAATTTCTTCCCTTGATATTCAAGGCCCTTTGCCTCCAGCTCCGATACACCTTTCCAGCCTGGTTTCCCTTCTGCTACACGTGGTCTATGCTGCCACACCTGACCGCATTGCCTTTCTTTTTACTCAGGCTGTTCCCTCTGTTTGAAATGTCCTTCCATCTCAGCTCCTTTATGGGAAGTCTGTTCACCTTCATAGTCCACCTGTAATGCCACTTATCAATCCTCCTTCACCCGTCCAACAGCAGTGTGGTGCTGTAAGGAAAGCAAATGCTTTCAAGTTTGTCACACCAGCATTTGAATTCTCAGCTTCTCCACTTTCTAGGTATGGAAACTGGGGCAAATTACTCAGCTTCTCTTAGCCTCAGTTTTTCTCGTCTGAAAAATGGAATGTAATCACTTGGTTGTGCCTAGAACATGTGGGAGGGCATGTAGGTCCATAGCTAGAAGGTAAATGTGTTTATTAGAAGATCACACATGTATAGAGGATGTGGAAAGCATTTCCTTATTCTTCTCATTGAGTCACTGTGAGCTATAACCTGAGAAAGCCAAGACTGATCCCGTCTTTACATAGTCCAATCAGAAGAGCTCTCAATAGCTTTGGCATTCTTCATTATCTCTACGTGCTTCTCTGTCATTTTCCTGTTTCTCTGTTCTCCTCTCAGATCCATGCTCCACCTGGGAGGGGCTGTGTACACTGTCAGAGGGGGAGACATCTGTAGGAAACACAAACCCTTCTGTTGACTTATGGCATTATTATATTTTTTTAAAACTCTCTGTATCCTGTATAATCAGTCAAAGGAAGAGAAAGGTAAGAAAGAGCTAAAGAGGAAAAAACTCTACTCTCTCTCAGGTGTTATCATACTATGTTGAAGTGTCAGAAATAATATCTATAAAGAGCCTGGAATATTAAAAACACTGTAACTGAGCCATGAAAAAAACCTGTAATATTCACACATTCTCTTCTTCCTCTTGTGCATACAGAGAAGCCTGTCTTTGGTCAGAGTCCCCAGCTTAAGTCAGGGGTAATGGAGGAGGAAGAGACATGAAGGACTGGAGGCCCAATTTACAGTGAAAGGCAAAGTGAGTTACTCGGGAAAATGGACGTTTAGTGGGGAGTAGAACCACCAATGGCTGCATTTGAGAGAGTTTGGGGAAGTTTTGAGAGAGAAAATGGGAGTTGGGAGCATCTGTTGTGCAACATAGTGTGAGAAAGGGAGGGAGGGAGACAGATTGGGAAGGATGACTTTAAGGAATTTCCTTGCATGTAATGAGTGTAAGCCCATTTTGCCATTTTCCAAGAGTCCAGAGAAGATCCAAATTAATTTTCAATGACTTACTAATGACTCTACTAAGACGGGCCCAGCTTTATCCAGGTCTATAAATACTTAATAAATATAATGACTCTTTCTCTGGAGCCTCCATCACCTCCCTTGAAGTTTTAATACTGTACTGACAGTATTATGACACGCCATGCAATAAAGTTAGACCTGTCTATGTTTGTCTCCCCTACTAGGTTATAAACAGGCCCCTTGAAGGTAGGGATTCTATCTTAATCATCTTTGTGTCCTGTCCCAGATCCAGCTTCCAATGACTCGGTTAGTGAATTGTACAAAGTAGATTTTCAAAAATTAGTGTGAAATGAATGCATGAGTGATGGATGAATCGAATTGAATTGAACTTAAAGGGCGATTTCGTTAGCAACATCCATGACAGCACTGTCTCCTCCCCCTTACCCCTACTTGATGGACTCTGTGAGGGACCACGTCTGTCCTGGTCCTCACTTTAGTCCCACAACTACCACTAGCACTATGTTAAGCACACAATAAGCGTTGGAATAATCTTTGTATCCCCTAGAATGAGTATTTCCGCGTATCAGGAATGGAAGGGAGAAAAACAACCCAAGGCCAAACGGAGGTGAGATGCCTCGTGAGGCTGTTGCACAGAGAAGTGCCCCCCTGTTGCAAGGTGGGTGACAAAGAACAGGAATCCCCCAGGCGACCCCTGGGAACTGTGAGTGATCGCCGGCGCCGGCCTCTCCTCCGCGGCGGTAGGTGGCGCTGTGTCTGGGCGCGGCCACCCGGTCCGCACGGCGCCGCTCTCTGGGCGGGGTGGGGAGTCGACAGAAGGACCTGCGGCGGGCCCGTGTCGGTCGCCTAGCTGGCCTCGTCTCTCTCGGCGTCTGACTGTGCGCTCAGTCCACCACTATGGGGAAGCGGGACAATCGGGTGGTGAGTACTGGGGGGAAACAACGGGGCGATGCGGGGCCCGGCAGCTGGAGAGCGTGACCCCTCGCTCTTCCCGGCCTGGCCTAAGGGTCAGCGGCGGCGCTCGGACCTCGAGCCGGGAGACCCAGCTCCCCCGACCGCCGCCGGGCCCCGACGCGCGTGCGCCGTGCACGCTGTTGGCGCCTTGGAGTCCCCCACCGTCTCCTCCCTCTTTCTTCTTTCTGGTCCGCATCTTTCCTCTACCACCTCCAACCCCGCCGCACCCTCTGGCAGTGCTCCCTGGCTCCCTTCCCTCCCGCTCTCGGGCCAGCAGTGTTTTTTTTTTTAAGAGCTGCAAGGGCTCAGGGAGACCTGTCTCCTCCAGTACGTTAGTGCGAAGTCTGAGGCCTATGGAGGCGCCAGGACTCACCTCCTCCTCGGAGTCGCCCACCCCGTCTCCGCGCCCCTCTTGTGCGGGGGACGGGGGGTATGGAGGCGCGGAGGCCTCGGACGCGGTCCCTGCACCCGGGAGCCGGCAGCGCCCCCCAGTCTTAGCGGCAGGAGAGCTCCTGTTGAGAACCAGGATGGAAGCGTTTAGCTTTTTGTGCCCAGCGCCACCTGGCACCTCGTAGGCTGGCCCTGTGAGGGAATGAATGGCGTGAAAATAGTTGACTTTGGAGTCAGGCGCAGACTGAAATGTCAATTTTGGTCCTCCAGGAGTTGGGGGACCTAGGACAAGTTGCTTTTCTTCTCTCAGCCTCAGTGTCCTCATCTGTAAAATGAGATCACTGGTTATCCACAACCCTGCAGAATAATTGAGACCACAAAAGGCAAGATGGCCAGGGAATGTTTGGCATGAAAGTTATTACTGTAGTAAAAGAGATACATAAATAAGTAATAGAATAAGAAATGATATCTGACAGAAATTCCAGGTTCTGAGGACATTCAGGAAAGAAAGTACTTTGGGTAGGTGGAGATGGGAAGGAGGCGTTCTAGATGGCTTCTAGGTTGGTTTGGAAAGCCCAAGTTTGAATCAGTTTGGATGGGCAGTAAACATAAGGGATTAGCAATAAGTTTAGGTTGCAAACTTACAGTTCTTGGGGTTGTCTTTGACAGAGTTTTAACCACTCTGCAGTAACATGAAAAAAATAAATGGAGGTAAAGCTAATGTACAAAACTTAATGAACCAGCTTTTTAATTCAACGATTATTTCCTTTGCAGTTTTTGGGGTGTGTGGGAAGTGCTACAAGAGCTTTACTTTTATGAAATGATGACATTTCCCATCTAAGATAAACATTTGTTTTAATTTTATATAGTCTTGATAATCAAAGATATCCAGGAACCACGGTAGTGAATCTTGATTACGAGGTTGAGGAATGTTCTTTTCTCCTGCTTTCCTGGCTGGACGGAGGTCAGACCTTGTTGTGATATCCTGATTCTCATGGAGTTGAGATGGTTTCTGCTGGAGCATCCTTAGGTTTGAAGTGTTGAGTGTTTGGGCTCTTAATGCCCTTGGGCCTTGAATCTTGAAATTGCGAGAGCTTGGATGCAGTTTCATACAGAGGCCTAAGATGTTTTGTTTTACTGGGAAAAAGTGTTGGTTTATACATCTCTTTAGAGCATTAGAAAAACTTTTCAAATGAGCTTTATTTGCCAGAGCATTTTGATAATAACTTTGGGCTCTACGTGTTGTTTGGGTATGCTGTCTTGGCACAATGTTCTGGTAACATTTTGTTTGTGCTTCAAAGGATGTGAGAATGAAAACATGAAATTAAGAGGTAGAAGACAGGTTGTTTAATTCGGTCTCCTCAGTTGCATGGAGGAAGTGAAGGATCTGTTTAACTGGGACTATAATTTGGGTCATCTGATACTTAGTTCAGTGCATCATTACTCTTGATTTTTTGAATGTTTGCCTCTGAAAATACTGGCATTTTCTTCTTGCATTGACGATAAAATCATAGTTTTAAAGATGACAGGATTGCTTTCTTAAAAAGCCATGAAATTTCAGTTTGAAAGTTTTTTTTTTTAAATGGACTTTATTTTTTAGAGCAGTTTTAGATTCGCAGTAAAGTTGAGCAGAAAGTACAGAGAGTTCCCCTCTACTTCCTCCGCATAGTTGGGCTCAACCTCCCCCGTCTTCAACACCTGCACCAGAGTGGTACATTTGTTACAACCAGTAAACCTAGACTAACACGTCATTTTCACCCCAAGTCCATGGTTTACTTTAGAGTTCACTCTGATATGGTACATTCTTGAACAGTTTTTTTTTTTAACTGAACATTTTAATACTCAAGATTTGTAAAGGGCTCTTGAGTTTATGATGGTCATCCTTTGTGCCCATTGTTTAACAGAAGTTACCTTCACGTTCTTTTCTGTTACTTTGTGCCCTCTAAACAGATGTACTTTCTAGATAAAAGTAGGTAATCAAAGTAACAGTTGAAGTTCTGCACATTTAGTCCTTAGCAGTTGTACTGCATTGCTCTTTTCAACCTGCCCACTTATGTATTCCCTCGAGCTCAGTTTGCCATTCTGAGTTTCAAAAACAAATTGTTTGGTTACCCAAACTCATGCAGCGGTTTGGAGCCACAGATAATTCTAGTTACATATGAATGCATTTGACTTTATAGGGTCACAGTACTTAAAGCAGTTAAGTCATAGTGAGATGTTTCAAGAAACTGCACAATTTCTTTATTTTTATTTATTTATTTATTTTTGAGGAAGATTAGCCCTGAGCTAATGTCTGCTGCCAGTCCTCTTTTTGCTGAGGAAGACTGGCCCTGAGCTACTGTCTGTGCCCATCTTCCTCTACTTTATACGTGGGACGCCTACCACAGCATGACTTGCCAAGTGGTGCTGTGTCTGCACCCAGGATCTGGACCAGTGAACCCCGGGCCGCCCAAGCAGAACGTGTGTGCACTTAACCGCTGCGATACTGGGCTGGCTCCCAATTTCTTTATTTTTACTGATACCTAACCACCCACCCCCTTAATGTTAGGAGCATTATTTTTCACACTGATGCATAAGTGAAAAAGCTTTACCTTTGTAAGGTACTTTTTTTGTTTTAAAAACCTTGCTGTTTTCCTTAGTAAAAAGAAGCATTGTTGCTTAATGATTATGAGCACAAACTACCAAGTGTTTTGCAGGGAACCTAGCACATTGCTGTTATAATTGAGATAAATAATGGAGATATTTGGAGTGTACTTAGCAGGCTGAGGACAGTGTTTATGGTCAAAAGCTTGAAAGTTAAGCCTGTTGCATACTCAATGATAGTTCCTGTAATTGTACCATAGATTGTGTATAACTAATAGTTTTAGCATGGGAATATACTTCACTATTTTATTTTTCTCTGAAAGATAAACAGTAAGCTAGACTGGTGTGTACTTTGGAAAAGCAGTTTCACAGTAGACATTGACACAAAAATGTTAATATGCTTTTAAGATATAAGCTACAAAATTTGAAGACTAAAACGTGTTAAATGTTGTGTTGTGATTTTTTTAAAATTAGAATAAAAAATTACCGTTGTACTATTTGTAAATTTTTACTTGAAGACAGTTCAGCTCTTTGAATCGGAGCAGCAGCATTGTGGTTGAATTTTTCTTATTTTGTTTATCATTAATAGTATGATAAAGTTTGTGTGTAGTTTTTTGGGTTTTTTTTCTTTTATAAAGGTAATGAGTTATTTAAAAATTTTTTTCTCCACTGTATGAAATGATGAAAGTAGGCATCTCCCTTTACATTTTAGTGCACATAGATCTAGATTTTTAGTAATTATAGCTATTTATTAAAATAGTATCTTATTTTTGGGTACCTTGCTTTTCCTTTTCACTTGAGAAATCTTGGACATCTGTCAGTATCAGTAACAGTACATCTACCTCACTCTTTTTAATGACTACACAGTATTTCATTTTGGGAGTATACTTTTAATATATTTAATGAATCTCAATTTGATGGCTAGTTGAGTGTGTTCAGTTTTCCCTATTTTAGTAATTTAGTTTTGAAGATCCTGAATATATTTGCATTCTTTGGAAGTAAACAGTTTTTGCAGTTTTAAACTTAAAATGTTTTATCACTAGGTATTGCTAAAATTATGACATGATACAAAAGAAATGAGGTGATAGATGTTACGCTTCTCTTTTAAAAATGATGAGCTTAACTTGCACGTTGTACTTGCTTCTGGCTATTAGGATTGTCACTGTCATTAGCTGAGCCATAATTCCTCTGTTGCAGCCTCTATCGTTGTCATATTTCTACATGAACTGATTGAAATTCTTAGCAAAGTCAGTTGAATGAAATATATGAGGGTGTAACAGTTGATGTAAAAAATATTGCTATATGCCTCTGTGTTTAATGTTGTATTTCATATCCACGTCTAGCCCTTATCCTCTAAACATCTCCAGCCTTAGGAGCTCTAGCATTCATTCCTGCCTGTAAGAAAATTGTGTTAAAGGTTTACCTTTTTCATCCCAAGTAATTAGGCAGTGACCAATTAAATGGAAATAGTTCTCTGTATGTGTTGTTTATAGTGACTTTACATTGTGTACTCTGCCAGAGAGAGCTGGAAATATATGACTATTATTTATTGTGAAGATGGGAAATGTTTGTCATTTTTACGGATTTTGTTAAGTAAAACATAACAAATACATTGTTTCATTTCACTTCTTTTGGAATGTTAAGTATTAGGTTTATGGCCTTAAAATCAACCTTGGCAATACAGTCATGTGCTGTGTAACGACATTTCAGTCAACAATGGACCACATATATGACAGTGGTCCCATAAGTTTAGTACCATATAGCGTAGGCCGTACCATCTAGGTTTGTGTGAGTGTGCTCTATGATGCTTGCACAACAACGAAATCACCTAACAATGCGTTTCTCGGAACATGTCCCCATTGTTAAGCGACACATGACTAGTCGTTTTCAACCAAAATTCTTTTTACTTAAAACTACTTTTATAAGAGTTTTTATAAGTGTTTGTTAAATTAAATTTGGAAAATTAAATGTGAGGATCAAGAGGTTGACTATGAATTAAAAACTAGATTTTCTGTCAGCAAAATGATTTTAATAAAACATCTCTTTGTTCAACACTGTCATCAACAAGTCTGCTTTATTTTGTCTCAATATGTTTTTGAAAAACATGTCTAAAAATGTGTCTTTCTGCTCTACTAAGTGCAGGATGCAGAGCATAATTTAATTTTTTGTAGATTTTTTTATTGTGCTAAAATGTACATCACATAAATTTCACCATTTTAACCATTTTTAAGTGTATAGTTCAGTGGCATGAAGTACATTCAATGTTGTGTCACTGTCACCACTACTCATTTCCAGAACTTTTTCATCTTCCTGGACAAGAAGCTCTGGACCCGTTAAACAGTAACTTCCACTCACCTCTTCCCCTCAGCACTGGTAACTTCTATTTACCTTCTGTCTATGAATTTGCTTATTCCAAGCACCTCATATGGGTGAAATCATACAGTGTTTGTCCTTTTATGTCTGGCTTATTTCAGTTAGCATGTTTCCAGGCTTCATCCATGTTATGGCGTGTATCAGAATTTCGTTCCTTTCTAAGGCTGAATAATATTCCGTTGATGCATATACCGCATTTTGTTTATCCATTCTCCTGTAGGTGGGCATTTGTCTTGTTTCTGTCTTTTGGCTGTTGTGAGTAATGCTGCTGTGAACGTGGTGTACAAGTATCTGTTTGAGTCCCTGCTTTCAGTTCTTTTTCAATTCCGCTTAGAGGTGGTGGATCATATGGTGACTCTGTGTTTAACTTGCCACCAGACTTTTCCACAACAGCTGCACCATTTTATATTCCCACTAGCAATGCATAAGGGTTCCATTTTCTTCACATCTTTGACAAAATTTGTTCTTTTCTTCGTTTTTGATAATAGCCTCCCTAGTGGGTGCGAGGTGGCATCTCATTGTGGTTTTGATTTGCATTTGCCTAATGGCTAGTGATATTGAACATCTTTCCATGTGCTTATTGGAATTCGTATATCTTCTTTGGAGAAATGTCAGTTCAAGTTCTTTGTGCGCGTTTTAATTGAGTTGTTTGGGTTTTTTGTTGTGAGTTGGAGGATTTCTTTGTGCGTTCTGGATACTAATCCCTTATCAGATATATGATTTGCAAATCTTTTCTCCCTTTCTGTGCATTATCTTGTCACTCTTTTGATAGTGTCTTTTGATGCACAAATATTTTTAATTTTGAAGAAGTCCAGCTTATCTATTTTTTCTTTTGTTGCCTGTGCATAATTTAATTTTTAATGTTAACAATTTGTGAATAAAATTGCCATCAGTGTGGCACACTATTTCCTGAGGTGGAAGATATAGTAGAATAAGCAGTGGATTTAGAGTTAAATCTTCTTTCACTTCTTTGGAACTGAGTTTCTTTACTTGTCAGTGAGCGTAATATTTATCACCTTCATTGGGCTTTAGGAGAAAGCACTATAAAGCCATCTTACAGTAAGAAAGAGGTATCATTATTTTCATCAAATCTCTGGTAAAAACATAGTTTCTGTGAAATAACATTATTACTCATCTCCCAAACTTTTGAGGGTTATTAGAGCGTTAAATTTGTTTTTTGTAATGAAAAGTCGGTTGTCACATTGTTCATACTTTGGACATAGTTTGCATTTATAATAAATATTGCTTAATAAATAAGTGAGCTTTTGCATTTTTATTGGTTATTTTAATGGAGTTAATTTCTGTTCTTTCCTCAAGGCCTATATGAACCCAATAGCAATGGCCAGATCAAGGGGTCCAATCCAGTCTTCAGGACCAACGATCCAAGATTATCTGAATCGACCAAGGCCTACCTGGTATTTGTGAAACAATTTACCTATTGATAAGGTTTTCATAAATTATTTTTTTTGCTGAGGAAGACTGGCCCTGAGCTAACATCCGTGCCTATCTTCCTCTACTTTATATGTGGGGCACCTCCCACCACCATGGCTTGACAAGTGGTGCCATGTCCTTACCCAGGATCTGAACCGGTGAACCCTGGGCCACCGAAGTGTAACGTGCAAACTTAACTGCTGCACCACCAGGCCAGCCCTGGTTTTCATAAACTTTTTAAAGGTTGCTGTTACAGTGTTTGTTGATTGCCAAGCAATTGCCAGATACCTAATTTTTGAAGTAATATTTGATATGTGCTTTCTTTTGAATATATGAAATAAATACATGAGTGTAAAACAAGCATTTGAGAACCCATCACCCAATAAAGCTAAAGCAATGCCAAATAATGTTTTCATACCAATCTCTTCTCTGTCCCCTAAAATAGACCTTAACCTTGCAGTGTCCTAAGCTATTTAAAAAGGTAGGTTTGAATAGTCTCACCCGCCATTGAGGTGTAACTATGTGTTAGGAAGGGTAATGTTAGGCTTTATTTTCTAGTTTTTTTGTTTGTTTTGTTTTTCTTTTTAAAGATTGGCATCTCTTCTTTTTTTCTTCTTCTTCTCCCCGAAGCCCCCCAGTACATAGTTGTGTATTCTAGTTGTGAGTGCCTCTGTTTGTGCTATGTGGGACGCTGCCTCAGCATGGCCTGATGAGCCGTGTCATGTCTGTGCCCAGGATCTGAACTGGTGAAACCCTGGGCTGCCAAAGCGGAGTGTGAGAACTTAACCACTCGGCCACGGGGCCGGCCCCTATTTCTGGTTTTATCTGCTGGCTTTTCAATGAGTTAGAATTTACCACTGTGAAAATTTTTGTTTTAAATTGTTGATTTGGGGGTATTTTGCTGTTGTTAAATGGCTCTGATCTTTTGTAAATAAAGCATAGCACTGGCTTTATTATTTTTTAGTCTGTCTGTCTTCCTTATTAAATACTCTGCTCCTGAGGTAACATAACAACCTTTAGGGTTGTTAGCTTTAGAATCCTTCTAAGTGCCCCTGAAAGCTGGGCAACTATAGTTGAAAGTTGTGCTTACATGCCAGGGAATCTTGGAGTTAAATTAGTAAGCCATGTCCAACTCTTAACAGTGTTCATGAGCGCTGTTGTTAACTGTTGCAACATACCATAAAATCAAGTATCCTAAACAAAGTATATTTGTCTTTAAAAATGGGGGAAAGAATGAGCTTTAAAGGGGAATTGCACAAGCAAGTATCTTACATGTATGTCAGAGTCCCCAAGACAGCCTTC
The DNA here is from genome assembly GCF_037783145.1 of Equus przewalskii. Taxonomy (NCBI): domain Eukaryota; kingdom Metazoa; phylum Chordata; class Mammalia; order Perissodactyla; family Equidae; genus Equus; species Equus przewalskii. The sequence goes on along the minus strand of NC_091834.1, from coordinate 36,351,186 downwards.
AGGAGTTGAGGTTGGGTAATTCACTAGAAGGACTCACGGATAGTTGTACTTGTGGGTAAGATTTATTACCGTGAAAGGATACCAGCCATAATCAGCTAAGGGAAAAGGCACATGGATCGAAGTCCGGGGGAGACTGGGTGCAAGCTTAAAAGGCTACCTTTCTTGTGGAGTCACACAGGACATATTTAATTTTTGGTAACACATGTGAGATGTTGCCAACCAGGGGAGTTCATTAGAGGCTTTCAGTGTACCCAGGGTTTTTAATGGGGACTAGTCAGCCTCTGCCTACCAGGTGTCAAAATTCCAGACTCCCAAAAGGAGTACAAGTGTTCAGCCTAAACTCTAGTCTTAGTATAATTAGGCATAGTGAGCCACTCTTATCAGGGAGTGGTAAGGACCTTCGCAAAATTCAAGTTCCCAGATGCTAGCCAGAGTGAATACTTGTAAGAATAAGTAGCCAGGTATGCTGTATTAACTGTTTTCTGCACGACACGTGAGGTACATTATAAAATGGGTGATTTAGTAGTAGAATATAATAGTTCAGCCAAATAGACCTTAGGTCACCCTAATCCTGAGACTACTAGCTCTGTGCCCTTGGGCAGATTTCTCACCTTCCTTAAGCTTCAGCTTCTATATCTGGAAAATGGGGATAATAATACTATGTTTTTTTACAGTATTGTGAGGATTAAAGAAAAATGTATTTAAAACAGTGCCTGTTGTATGTTTGGTGTATTAGCTTTAATAATCCCTGTTTCGAAGAGGAGTGGTTAGTGTTATCTGACAGACTTTATTATGATTGATTTACAAGGATGTGAACAAAGTAATTTGAAATGTTTCAACACTGGAATGGAGGTTTATTAGGATATTAAGAAAAATTTATTTGTGAAATTTTGTTGTCTTGTTTGTAAGCATCCGTCTCTAATTTGAATTACTCGAAAACTTATTTGTACATTCTGCTTTTTTAAGGGAAGAAGTGAAAGAACAACTAGAAAAGAAGAAGAAGGGCTCCAAAGCATTGGCTGAATTTGAAGAAAAAATGAATGAGGTTCGTAAATAGTATCTTTTGAAAAAATAGACTAATCTTTTTTCTTATAATAAGAAAAATGAAGTCATTTTTTAATAAACCAAAGGTTTAGGCATAGCTCTTTAAGTTAAGGGGCTCTATATTTTAGAAGTGTTTTTGTTATATTGAATACAAGTTTGTATATAAATGTATGATTTCTTTAAAAAGAAAAGGGAAACCATCTTATAGTAATTTAAACCATCTTAAAGTTTACTGAATGTTAGCTTCTTCCCCTTCTCTTCCCCTGCCCCATGCCCCTATCTTACCCTGGGATTTCCATGGTGATGTTTTCTTGTTTTCATTGAAAACATGTGTATAGTATTTTAGCCACAGTCTAGATTAATTCATCTTTTATTGTTTGGAAAGAGAATCTAACCATCTTTGTTAAAAAGAAAAAAGTCCTCAGCCTCAGTAATATAACTTCTCTTAATGGACAGCGGAGAACTCTCACCACTTAGTATCCTCTTTGAAAAGAGATAGTAGAGTCTCCTTTGGTGCTAGGGTAAAGGATTCTGGCGCCTGGAGTATCTTTTGACTGTAATTAGAGGCTGAGATGGGTGAGAGGCAGGAAGGATGGATGGAAGGAAGTAGTGGCTCTCTAAATACTAGCTACTGTAGAATGGGATAGATAGCCTCTGATGGTGTTTATAACCTTTTTGCAGAACTGGAAGAAAGAACTAGAAAAACACAGGGAGAAATTATTAAGTGGAAGTGAGAGTTCATCCAAAAAAAGACAGGTAATACCATTTTTAGTTTATTGCTATTCTTAATCTCATAGTTGAGTTTTCATAATGATGCTGCATACTACTATTAATAGATACATTTGAAAACTCACATCACCTTACTTAGGTTTGTACTTTTATATGTTTGCTTTTAGAGGAAGAAAAAAGAAAAGAAGAAATCTGGTAGGGTGAGCAAAAGTTTTCCATTTTTCTGAATGTTACAGTTAAGATCCTACCAAAAAAAGTAAGAATAATTTATATAACCTGTATGCTAGCTCTGCGTGAGTCAAGGAGCCTGGAGGGCTGTGGTGGTTATGGTGGTTTTGTTCATTAGTGATACAAAAGAAAGGTGCCGATCTGCTTGGAACCTACTACGTACTCTATTGCTGTTAAAGAGGGAAAATTGACTCTTATTGCCACAGGTGGTGTTACTTTGTTGAATTTTTTTGTTTTTGTGGTGAGGAAATGTGACATTTGACGTTTCAATATTTAAGTCTTATGAATATGACATCTGTTTCTCAGACAGTAGATTGATTTTGTTAAGTGTTTGGGAGACTTAGTAAAAGAAAAAAATTCCTGCATCTCACAAGCTTTAATTGTTTTGTGCTTGGTCAAGTATTCATCTTCTTCTTCATCAAGCTCTGATTCTTCCAGCAGTTCTTCGGGTTCTGAAGATGAGGTAAGGTTTGCCTGTAATAACTCATGAAATATCTGTAATTTCTTTACTGACAAAGGAAATGTTAGGAAATACCTGTTAAAAATATTTACTTCTTGGTTTTGATAAATGACCCATGATTGAGAGTCCTGACATGAATAAATAGATATTTAAGTATTAGTATGTGTATTTTTTAGACTCCTAAATTTGTCGTGTTCATTTAAAAATATCAGTAGAAGAAATGGACTTGAAAAATCTAAAATTGACTTAGATGCTAGGGATTACATTTGACTCAATTCACTTGACTTTTTTTTTTTTAGTGGTCATAATAGTTTATAGCATTGTGAAATTTCAGTTGTACATTATTATATGTCAGTCACCATATATACGTGCCCCTATACCCCTTTTGCCCACCCGCTTATCCCCTTCCCCTCTGGCAGCCACTAATCTATTCTCTTTATCCATGTATTTGTTTATCTTCCACATATGAGTTAAATTGTATGGTGTTGGTGTTTGTCTGGCTGATTTCGCTTAACATATACCCTCAAGGTCCATGCATGTTGCAAATGGGACAATTTTGTCTTTTTTTCATGGCTGAGTAGTATTTTCTTGTATATATATACCACATCATCTTTATGTGGTCATCAGTGGATGGGCAGTTGGGTTGCTTCCACGTCTTGACTATTAAGAATAATGTTGCAGTGAACACAGGGGTGCATAAGTCTCTTCGAATTGTTGATTTCAAGTTCTTTGGATAAATACCCAGTAGTGGGATAGCTAGATCATGTAGTATTTCTATTTTTAATTTTTTGAGAAATGTCTATACTGTTTTCCATAATGAATATGCCAGTTTGCATTCCCACCAGCGGTGTATGCGAGTTCCCTTTTTTCCACATCCTATCCAATATTTGTTGTTTTTTGTCTTGGTAATTATAGCCACTCTAACAGGTGTAGGGTAATATCTTAGTGTAGTTTTAATTTGCATCTCCCTGATGATTAGCGATACTGAACATCTTTTCATGTGCTTCTTGGCCATCTGTATATCTTCTTTGGAAAAATGTCTGTTCATATCCTCTGCCCATTTTTTGATTGGGTTGTTTCTTTTGTTGTTGTTGAGTTGTATGAGTTCTTCATGTATTTTGGAGATTAACCCCTTGTCAGATAGATGATTTGCAAACATTTTCTCCCAGTTGGTGTGTTCTTTTCGGTTTGATCCTGGTTTCCTTTACCTTGCAGAAGCTCTTTAGTCTGATGAAGTCCCACTTGTTTATTTTTTCTTTTGTTTCCCTCCCTGAGTAGACATGGTATTTGAAAAGATCCTTCTAATACCGATGTCAAAGGGCATACTGCCTATAGTTTTCTTCTAGGAGGTTTCTGATGTCACGTCTTCCTTCAAGTCTTTAATTCATTTTGAGTTAATTTTTGTGTATGGTGAAAGATAATGGTCTTCTTTCATTCTTTTGCATGTGGCTGTCCAGTTTTCCCAGCACCATTTATTGGAGAGACTTTCCTTTCTCCATCTTATGTTCTTGGCTTGTTTGTCGAAGATTAGCTGTCCATAGATGTGTGGTTTTATTTCAGGGCTTTCAGTTCTGTTCCATTGATCTGTGTGTCTGTTTTTGTACCAGTACCAACTTGACTTTTCTTTATAAAGCAGGAAAGTGATATAATTTATGTTTTACATTAGTTATTAAGCAAAACATATTTACAAGCTAGTTCTTTCATTAAGTTTTGTTCATTGATAAAGTTCTGATATTAATAAGATGCATCATTAAATTTTTGAAACAAAGCAAATGTTTCTAAAAATACAATGTTTCATATAGGATAAGAAACAAGGAAAAAGGAAAAAGAAAAAGAAGAACCGTTCACACAAATCTTCTGAAAGCTCCATATCAGAAACTGAATCAGACAGTAAGGTAATATTTAAATTAGCAATATTTTGGATAGGAAAGACATGTAATTAGGTTTTTCTTTTAGTTCTTTCCTATCTTTAATTGCTCTCAGTTTAGAAATGAGATGCTATTTTTTATACCTTGGGGTTCTGTACCACTTAATATCTCACATATTGCTTTTAATTGTTCTCTGAGTACTTTCACATATATGTCTCCATGTCTCAGCATTTCCATGACAGCTTTATGATAAGCATGGCAGACATTATTTTTTCCGTTTTTGTAAAGAAGTCATAGTTCAGAGAAAAAACATCTTGCTTAAATTCATATAGCTAGTTTTAGAATTGGAAGTTCAATCTGTATCTTCCACTGTCTGGTCCAGTGTCCTTTCTAGTGTACCTAAATCTGTTCTGTACTCTCCTAATTAGCAGACACACTTGGCTCTCAAACATTAGTGGTCGTAAGAAATACGTGCAGGTTGCAATACAAATGTAGATTCGTGGGCCTCATCTCCAGAGTCTACTTTAATAAGTCTGAGTAGACTCAAAAGTCTACATTTTTAATAGGTGTCCTCTGTGATTCTGATACAGGAGTGTCCATGGACCACAATTTGACAAACTCTGTCTTAGGGTCCTAGGAGAACAAAGCAAATTCTCTGGTTTTGTGGCGGATATCTACTTGCCCTAGTGAGATTTCTTCTGACAAAATGCCTGTTGTCTAGAAAGTATTCAGGAAATGTTGGTTCTTCTCTTTGTCTTTTAAAGCAGAAGAGCCTGTCTAATGATGCTAATAGCTAACATTTATTGAATGCTTGCTATGGATTAGTCACAGTTCTAAGCACTTGACATGTTAACTCGATCCTGTCAATAACCTTATGAAGTAGTTGTTATTTCAATTTATGGATAAAGAAGGCCCAGGGAGGTTAATAGCTAGAACTGAGGGATTAAAAAACAGAAATTCTTGCCTCCTTTCCTTCAGGAAAGCAGATTGGTAGATATCTGAGCACAGTGTGAATTAGAACTCCAGTGCATGTGACCACCACAGGCAAAAACAGGCAATGGCATAAAGTCTTATTTTAAAATAAACCATGTGGTTATTACAGACAGTATCTGTCATTTTAGGTGTACATGGGTTTGATAGACAGCCAGATAAATGAAGAAGCCTCATTTCCTTACAAGCTCTTATATACACAACATGCATTTCTCCTATGTTTTCAGAATAAAATTCCGATATTGAAGTAAACTTTCTTCAGGCATAGAGCAAATCACCATTTTGGTGTTTTTGTCCTTAGAATGCTCTATCTTTTACATTTAAGATTAACATATATGTTTGTTTGTTTAGGATAGTTTAAAAAAGAAAAAGAAGTCAAAGGATGCGACTGAGAAAGAAAAGGTAATTATCATTTTACATTGCCTTAGGATAGTCTGTCATCTTCATTTACTTCCAGAAATTAATAATGTATTCCCCTTTTTAACTTGAGACTTCTTTCTTTTACTGTTAAGGCATTTCCTGTTAATTTAAGGAAATTACTTATTGGATTCATTGTTGAAGGTAAACAATCAGAAGAGTATTCCTGCAGAGTTTGGATTTGTGTAGATTAATGGATTATCTCAGATTAAAAATTCAAAATAATGGAGATTAAGCATTTCTTTTGTTTTCTCAAGTCATTTTAAAGGAGGCCCTTTTAATTAAAGAACATGGACTTCTGTTTCAAATGAGTGACCATAGATAAGTTTTGGAAAATCTTTTTTAGTACTGTAAGTAGATGTTTTATCTTCATTTATAACAACTATAATTAATGCTAAATTTATCCCTACTTATGTCTCTGATTTGCATTTAAAAATCTTCTGATTATTAAAAATAAAAGCCTAAAGAAAGCAATTACCAATGAAAGAAAACTACATACCAGTGTCACTATATTTTATTCAGTCTTTTTATATCATTTTTTAAAAATTGAGGCAACGGCCCTGTGGCCGAGTGGTTAAGTTCACTTGCTCTGTTTTGGTGGGCCAGGGTTTTGCCAGTTCGGATCCTGGGCGTGGATATGGCACCACTCATCAGGCTATACTGAGGTGGCGTCTCACACAGCACACCTAGAAGGACCTACAACTAGAATATACACCTGTGTGCTGGGGGGCTTTGGGGAGAACAAGGGGGGGAAAATATTGGCAACAGATTTTAGCTCAGGTGCTGATCTTTAAAAAAAAAAAATTGAGATTCACATAGTGTGCTATTAACCATCTTAAAATTACAATTTGGTGGTACTTAGTCTACGTATAATCTTGTGCAATGACCACCTCTCTCTAGTTTCAAAACTTGTGCATCACCCACTTAAAAACAACCTATACCCATGAAGTAATCTGTTCTCATTCTCCCTTACCCCCATCCTCTGGTAACCTCTAATCTTTCTGTCTCTGTGGATTTGCATATTTTGAATATAACATATAAAAGCAGTCATACAGTTTGTCCCCTTTTGTGTCTGGTTTCTTTCACTTAGTGTAATTTTTTGAGGTTCCTCCAAGTTGTAGCATGTAGCAGTACTTCATTCCTTTTTATGGATGAATAATACTCCGTTGTATGTATATACCACAATTCGTTTATCCATTCATCTGTTGATGGACATTTGAATTGTTTCTACCTTTTTGCTAATGGGAGTAAAGCTGCTGTAAACGTTCATGTACAAGTTTCTGTATGGACGTATGTTGTAATTCCTCTTGGGTATATACCTAGAAGTGGTTTTTATATCAATTTGTAAATAAAAATCCTTTAAGACACTGAAAAAAGAAACCATCATGACCAAGTTGGGTCATTTTCAAGAATTCACACATCAGAAATTTATTAATATGATTTGTCATGTTAACTGGACAAATGAAAGAAACCGTATGATGATTTTAATAGTTGCCAAAAAGGTGTGATGTAATTCAACATTAATTCCTGATTTTCAAAACAATTATAGAATAAGTGGTTATTTTCGTGTTTTAAAAGAAAATGTCTGCATGAAACTAAAAACTGGTAATATGCTAACATGAAATACTAAGACAACTGCATTGTGATTTTGAAGTATTTCAAAATAATATATGGTACAGAGTGATAGACACTTATATGCCTCAAAACTCAGAAACTTTTAACCACATAATTCTAATTCTGAATGGCAGAAAAGAGATCACAAAAAATAAACCATGAACAAAGTTGAAATATAATGGACAGACTTAATAAAAACTACTGCAAATACATAATTCAGAAACTTAGTGATTTTCAATAATTAAAAAGGAATACCTCACATACACAAAGAAGTTGGTAAAATACATATTTAGGCAATGCTAAAAGAAAATACAAACTGTATTCTGATAATCAGAGATTGATATGATTGATGAAAGAGCCTAATTAAAGAGGTTTCTTGGTAAAGTGTGATTTATAATGAGTGAAATAAAAAAATGACTGTGAGGTGGTGGGAGAGTGAGAAAATCATTTGAGTGAAGGGTACTTTGGTCTTTGATTTAGTCGTTATTACTAGATAAAGATTTTGCACTCACATACCTTTTGCTCTATTTCAACTTTGTTTTTAATAGCAAAGAGCATATGCCTGCCCTCCAGAAGGAGATGAGTTAAGAAAATTGTGGCATATACTTTCAATGAAGGTCAAAGGCAGCCATAATGACACTGTAGTTGGCCTGGAAAGATACTATTGGGTGAGAAGAGCAGGTTCCAAACAGCTAGTATTTAGGTAAAATTCTAAATATACACTTAGAGAGATGTGTCGAAAAATCTTGATGTTTAATTCCTGGTAATGAGATCTGAGTGAATTTTCTTACAGTGAGCATTTATCATTTCTACCAAAATAGTAAAGCTATTTTGCAGAAACAAAATTAAACCACCTATAACCTAAGACATAGAACATCACTGTTAGTTTATTTTCTACATGATTTTTTTTGTTTATATCTTTAAAATTGGATTTGCCATATAAAATTTTGTATCATTTTTTCTCTGTAAGATAAGGTGGTGAGCATTTTTCCATTATGTGGTTTTGTTGTTTTTGTATTTATGAACTACTTCAGACATACAGAAAAAGTATATGGAAAATAATAAAATGACAACCAGCATATCCACTCTGAAGCTTAATAAATAACATTTTGCCATTCTTGCTTCAGATCTTGTTGAGATGTTTTATTTCTTAAAATATATATTTAAGTCCCTAAGTACTCCTCCAGTCTCACTCCCCTCTGTTTCTCCAGAGTTTTGCCCTTTCTCATCATTAAAAATACTTGGAGATGAAGGTTTTTTTGTGTGAATTTAACACTTTTAATGCACTAAAGGAATTACTGTGTAGAGATCCTTTTAGATTCTCACAAATAACTACCCACTGATTTTCTTTTCTGCAGCACTAGGCCTGTCTGAGTCAACACTGGGTAGAAACAAAAGAATTAGAATACAAGGGACCCAAATCTTATACCAACTATATGGTTTCTTGTGACTCTTTAAAATTCTGTCATGTGTAATTAAAGACAATAAGGAGGATATCACATCTAAATGGATATGTAATTATTTCCTTTCAGATTTTTTAATAAAAGCATTACTTTATTGGAATTAAAGACTGAATCCTGGTAAATGTTACCAGTTTTAGACATTTCTAAAATGAAAATGGATAATTTTTGTAATAATTGGAAGAATTGTTAAATAGAACTTAGAAACAAAATTTGTGTGGCATAGTATTATATCTTTTTGAGTCAAGATAGGTGTATTTTTCATAGGACATTAAAGGACTCAGCAAAAAAAGAAAGATGTATCCTGAAGATAAACCTTTATCATCTGAGTCCTTATCAGAATCTGATTATATTGAGGAGGTAAGTATATGATCAAATCCATTTTCTCCACTTTAAATGTTTAGTTATTTGATTTAATAAATATGAATTAGTAAAAAGAAGTACTTTGTAAATGTTTGATTTACTCACTTTTCTAATAGGATTTACTATGAAAAAGAAATGGAAGTTGTTCTATTTCAGATTAAGTTTTGCATTTTTCCAGAAGATAGTTATATGGCTGTTATTTTTATAATTAACCATATTGTCACATACTTTTCCGATCTGAGATATTTTTACTCTTCTAATATTTTCTTTTTATTATACTACCGTTTTGATTACATGAAAGATGCTGTATAGTGTAGGGTGTATTGAAACCCAGCATTCCCTTGTTTGTTTGGAACTACTGCTATTTAGGGAAGTGGAAAGGTGATGAGGTGGAGCATAAATGTGGGCATGATCTCCGTTTTCCTATCTAGACAATGAGGGAGTAGGGCTAGGTAATCTATACAGTCCTTTCAGCTCTACTGTCCGTCTCTGAGATTTTGTACTGTGTTGGAGTTAGAGTCCATTCTTAGTTAATTTTAGGTCTGTAAGTTATCATCTGTAAAGTATTTCTCTCTTGGACTTGGTTTCCTCATTTGTAAAATAGAGCCTGTAGACCCCATTTTGTAGCAACATTTTGTAATGCCCCGTGAAATGAAATTTGTAGCTAATATTACCTACTTATATATATGTGTTGTGTATATATATGTCCTACACATTTTTATATTAATATCCTCTAAAGAAATAAGAAATACAAGACAATGTATAATTTTATTAAATTATATTTCAATACATAAATGCTTGAGCATCCCAACACCAGAAGACAAAAACTCTTAAGACACAACAGATGCATTACACATGCCCTTCAAAAACCATACAATAGCGTTGTCATCAATGACATTTCCAAAATGGTGAACAATTCTCAGTAAGGCTCTGAATGAAATAAAATACAGTCTTCTCCCTATTTATATGACATTTGCAGTTCTGGGACATTCATTCTATCTTAAAAGCCTATACAGAATACTTTGTGTTCATATTACAATAAATTTAGCTTCTATATTATAAATGGATTAATTCCATGAATGTCTAGCAAGCTGTTCAAAAGTCATGTCAGGGCTGTCCTGGACATTGCATGACAGTGTCCCCTGTCTTGGCCTGGTTAAATGTGGATGCAACAAAACTGCTACCACCCACAGTCATTGTTAGGACAAGAATAACAACAATAAGCAATAATTTCCTAAGTACTCTCTAGAGTGCTTGTTTTAATACGAAATGTTACATTTTGACTTAACATTAAATACGCATGAGCTTTATCAACTTTCAATTTAATCGATACTCATTGTGTACCACACTTTAAAAGATTGAAATAAGATATTAATGGGGTGATAATTGTTACTTAAAAGGATTTTAATTGGTTGGTTTATACTGAGTACACTGTGTATAGCTACTATTTATTGAACACCAGAGAGTAAGAGAAATACCTACTTTATTCCAGACACTTCCCCTTGAGTGTGGTTATTATCTCCATTTTACAGATGATGAAACGAGGGTAATGCATAGTAGAGGTAGGATTCAGAGCTTGGTCTGTTTTGTTTCAGAGCTCATGTTTTTTATCCATTGTACCTCACAGCTAATTTTAGGTGCTGAAAAGGACTATACGAGAAGCTCTCTAGAGATTTAAAATCTTAATTTCCTTTCCTTTAAATGTTTTTCATTGAATCTTCTTTGTGATAAAACACGTATTTGAGGTATAATAAAGTATTTAAAATGTCATTTGATGGTTAAAATGTTCTTTACCTATAAATTTTAAAGATGCCAGGTATATTAGGGAATGAGAAAAAATACCTTGAGTACAAGTGACATATTTGTCTTCTCCACAAAAATTTAAACTTTTTAGGTACGAGCGAAAAAGAAGAAAAGCAGTGAAGAACGAGAGAAAACAACAGCAAGTATCACTTATGTTTTTATAGACAACAGTGTAGCTGTTTTTGTGTAATGTAAAATGAGTCATGCTAAAGCATGATTGCATTTACTGGGACCAAGTAAGTATTTACTGGAAAAGGGATAGTCTTCAGCAGCTTCACTGAATGGGTTGGAGAAAGTTAAATAGGCTCAGGAAAAAGGAAGAATCAATACCCTAGTAGCAAATATCTCCTGTTTCCATTTCAGTATTTTACGGTTAGAAATGTAAGCTCAAACTTCTGGTTGACTTTCTTAAGCTATAATATGAAATATGAGATTCAAGTATGGCGATTCCCTCCATCTTTGAGAGTTACTTCCAGATCAACCAAATCTGGTAATAATGGAAAAAACCTCTAAGCACAAGCTGCAGTGATTAGTAAGCAGGGTTTGGCAACATAAATGATTCATTAATAAAGGTGATTCTTGTGATCCTGGCAAAGCCAGCTGTGCTATTATGCAGATTGAGAAGTAAGAAAGGAGAGAGAAGGAAGAAGAGAACAAGGAACAAAGAAGTGGTATCCAAATGAGAAGCAGACAAACCTAGAGGAAATGGATAGCAGATTATCAAAGAGTAACACAGACCACATCAGCAGAGTAACCTAGGCACACTCAGTCTAAGTGTGGACTATGGCCTTTGAAGGCATTTTCTCAAGGAGAGGTAAAAGACAAATGAGAACGGTATCATATGTAGGCTTGAAGGTAAATACCCCTTCCTAGAATTTTCCTAGCTCTTAAAATGAGGGTCCTTCTCTGATAAGGTTCACCTGGTAATGTGTGATTCAGAATTAACATTTTATATGCTTCAAGACCGAGGTGACATTTAAGAGACTTTTTCTGAATGAGAACTTAATTTAGGTAAAGACTGCTTTGGTCTTTGGTTAAGATTGATTGATTAATTTAAGGCATAAGATTAATTTTGGATAATTGTAATTTGTATTTGCCTGCTTCACTGTTTCACACGTTCGGCTAGGATGTATTAAGCATCTATGCAGGCACTGTTCTAGGTCTTGATAGAGCTGTTACAATGAATACAAGATAGGTAAGAGGATGATATGTGAGAGAGTGACTTTGGGGAGGGAAACCCTCTCTGAGGAGATTGTGAAAGGTTCTAATAGATAAGGAAATGCATAGAAAACTTTGTTTTTGCTACTCTTATATGTCTTCTCTTTCCTTGGTCTTTATTTTTGTCCCAATGTCAGCTAATAGTCTGTCATTTGATACCGCCTTTCCAAGTATCTGTTTCTAAAAGTTCTGCCTTCTCTTCTACATCAGAAACAGTCATGAGAGTCAGAGTTCAGCAAAATTCCAACTGCCTTTATCCAGCACAATTTGACTACTTTTACTAGGCTTCAGTGGCATTTTCCTCTAAAAATCAAGCATCTGCTTTATACATCAATATTTTATACATTAGTAGTTGTTAATTTCATAATTAAAGTAGTGCTGCCAGTCCAAGCAGTACATAATATCTGTGTTCCTGTTTACTTAAAAATAGCAGATATATCTGTCCTCTAGAAACTGTCATTTTACAAAAACAACTGTTTTTTCCTCTGGTGTGAGGATTCTTTTGCAGTAACTACAATGACTTTGACTTTAGAAATTATATAACGTGAAATTTAGCAGTTGGCACCATGATTCAATTGAATTTATTTTCCATAGGAAATTTTGTTAGAAGCTACATTAATGTGCTAATAACTTAGAGTTTTTCAATTTTGAAAATTGACAGGCGCTCTCTTAGTCATCATATGATATTGATTATTGAGACTTTTCGAGAAATGTTTTGAGTAGCTTACCTGGTTGTGTGGATTGTTAGAAATAACTATGTAGAAGTTTAAAAGTACCATGGTAAAGTTGGTTTTAATTTGTGTATTTTCATGTAGAAATGTCTAATGTGGATGTCTTTACAGGAAAAAACAAAAAAGAAAAAGAAGCATAAGAAACACAGTAAGAAGAAGAAAAAGAAGGCTGCTAGTTCAAGTCCTGACTCACCGTAGCATTAAGAAAAATCAGGATTCCTTTATAAAGTGCAATGCTGAGGAAATTTCAACTGTGAAAATTATGACATATTTACTGAAATGCATGAATTTTCTTGTTTTTAGAATTATTCTTGGACTATTCAGTAGCCACTAAGATGCCACTGTGTGAAAGGGCCATGATTGTTGCCTGCTGCTTGAACATCTTTTTTTCCTCTTCCAGTGCTTAATAACTCTGGGAGATAATGCACTGCAGTCATACTAGTGGTTAAGATATTTGGGAATAAAGTTAATATTTTTGACTAGAAGTATCTAATGATAAATCAATAGAAATTGAATCTGGATACATCATTAAGATGTAATCAGAAATGACCAGATAATTCTAGTTAACATTTTTGAAGTAATGATTACATTGATAATTCAAAATCCTTACTCTGTAGATAAGTGTATTTTAATTTTTTCCCCTTGTATACTTTTATTTACCTGGGGAAGGAGCTTTTAGGGTGGGGGGTGGTTTGCTATCTCTTTAGCTAGCAGAATAGTGTGCCTTTTATCTTCACACATCCTATTCTTGTGGACACAGTAGCCATGCTTCATGGGGAGGTCAGAGCTGGGTACAGCAGTCTTGCCCTTTACTGAACTTAGTGACATCCTTGGACTCTGTCATATGCTGCTTTGAATGAAACAGAGAAACAGTCTTCTGCAAAACAAGAAAGCGTGAAAGCTCTGGGATTTACCTCCACTTCAATAATACTGAATGTTTTTTAGCATTAGAATGTGTTATAACATTTGAATTGATTTTGACTACACTTTTGGCTTTGGAGAGGAATCATTTGAAATAGACACTGGTACTTTTTGAACTTGATAGCTAAAGATTCTAAAATGCATGTTTTATACTGTTAAGTTTTAACCAGTCAGGAAAATTTTATGTAACCAGTAATAGTTATTTTATTTTTTGTATGAATTTTGTTTAGGCTGTAATGTTTAGCTTTTATTAACTCCTTATTCTTTCTATCTTCAATTCCTTACTGTGTTTAATGGCATACTTGCCAAGATATTTAGCATGTAAAAATCAGGGGGGTTTTTTTGTGTTTTTTTTTAACAGCTTCATATTGAAGCTGAGACTTAGCATAAACAAGTTGAGTGGCAGGCCTGGTATGCTGTGTCTTGTTACATAAAGCTATTGCCAGAATCTTAGTAAATACAACGTTTTAAAAGTTTGTCTTTGTATATTCATAACAAATTATGACAAAGTTAAATTTAAGTGAGAATTACGTTATTGTTCTTCCTGTGTCCTATTTTACTAAGATTTTGTGCCTCATATCTCCTGCTGAATTGTTTACTAGTAATGCTAAAAGAAATTGATAAATCATTTTCACTTACATTTTTATATAATCAGGTAACATGAAATATAATTTGATGTACAATTTTGCCTGTTACAGGGGGTGTGCTAATTATAGTGGTATATGCACAAAACATTTTGGCATGACAAGAGGCTGAATAAATAGCTATTTTACTTAAAAATAGCTGTGTTCTTATCAGCTCCCTTTGAGTCACAAGTAAAGTTATAAAGATTCAGAAACACTACTAGGTGTTAAATGGTAGGTGGATAAGACACGTACCCAAGTTTTTAGCTGTAAAAATAACAGTTCTTGGTAAGTTTCCTTAAATTTTATTCTTAAAGCTTCATACTATTTTCTAATAAAAGATATCTGTATGCTCTTGAGTACACAGCAAGTTTGAGGGACATTTTGTATCCAAAAGGAAGTTTCTCAGAATTTGTTGTTTGTGAAAATGCTAAAAGGTAAGCTTATCAGGTTATTTGTTGATCAGTTTTGCTATGAACATAAAAGCGGACCTTTGCACACTGGTTCAGTGTATGATGATTATGTCCCACTAGAAGCAACTGTTCATTTTATTAGACTGGGGAAGAAGGTGATTTGGCAAAAAATTGTATTCTTTCTAGACTCTTGACTGGGCAATACCTTTTTCATTATTTCTTTGATGGTAGCCTTAACAATCTTCTAATAAGGTAAGGGAAGAAGATTTGACTGGGCGATTTTAGGTGCAAGTTAATAACATCTCTTACTTCCCCCTTGCACCAAACTACCCTTTTTCTTGAATAATTTTACACCAATTTTATAAATATGAGGCATGTTATTTGGATAATGATGCCAAGGTAAGTGCAACAAAATTGATGAATGTCTGGATAGAAAAATTGAATTTTCACCAGTACTACCTCTTTCTAATTGTTTTGGATTCATTTGGTTTCCCTTAGTATATTTAGGTGTTTTAAATGCCATAACAGCGTCCTGGATTTATTTTATCCAGAGTATAGGTCCATATTCCTTCAGTCAAAATGTGCTAAAAGCCTTTGCCTAGTTTTCTTTCACTGTATAGAGAACAGTAGACTAGCCTCAGAGAAACTGAGAACAGTTATTCTTCAGACTTAAGTGACCAGTTTCACACTTTTCCTTAAGAAAAGTTTTGGGAAAGTTATTTTTTTTCTCCAGTTGTTATGCCTTATTTTGACATTTGTTTTTATATTTTATTAAAAATTTAGTAAAAATGTAGTGTCCTAAATTCTAAAAATCAGTGCCCTTTTTTTGCCTTACCACAGTGAAGGCAGGCAGACATAGAGTAGAAGCTGTTCTCTGTAACAGGATTTGACAGTAGACAAAAGTTAGAACGGTTGCCATTTTGGCCAGCTTTGGCATAATCATACCATGTTTTCCTACCAGTCAGTCGGATATAAGTTGGAGGGATAAAAGTTAGGTTTTATGTTTCTCTAGAAGTTCCCAGATTGAAGCTTCTGGTTATCATGAGAATGTGCTTAGTTAGAGCTTTCAAAGGAGATTATAACCTCTGAAGGAGCTGTTTATAGCCTGAGAAATTATTTTATTTCAACTTAAAGAATAAAGTCTTTGTATTAATTATGTATTCAGATAGGAGGGAGACATTTTAGGGGCTGGCCCCGTGGCCGAGTGGTTAAGTTCGCGCGCTCCATTGCAGGCGGCCCAGTGTTTCATTGGTTCGAATCCTGGGCGCAGACATGGCACTGCTCATCAAACCACGCTGAGGCAGCGTCCCACATGCCACAACTAGAAGGACCCACAACAAAGAATATACAACTATGTACCAGGGGGCTTTGGGGAGAGAAAGGAAAAAAATTAAAATCTTAAAAAAAAAAAAAAAACTTCCATAAAAAAATAGGAGGGAGACATTTTCAACTGTAGAATTTGTGCTGAGGAAATATGAATGGCAGTAATATCAAGTACCACTTTAAGTGGTGTTTAGTGGCAAAGAAAAGATAAATGTTGGAATTGCTATAATATTTCAGATCATAGGAGTGATGAAATCACTGCATTTCTATTGAGTGGTAAGAACTGTTGTCGGTTGCATATTTTGCCAGTTACAGTCATGAGTTGCTTAATGACAGGGATATGTGTTGTGCAAACATCATAGAGAACACTTACACAAACGTACATGATAGAGCCTCCTGCATACCTAGGCTGTATGTACTGATCTTATTTGACCACCATTGTATATGTGGTCTGTTCTTGAGTGAAACATTGTTATGCAGCATGTGACTGTACCTGAGAACCTTCTTTGTTTGGTCACTGGAATATTGCCATGGTCATGTTCTGTGTTGATTGTGGCATAGTAAATGGTAGAATCAGTGGCAACCCAGCACGCCCAGGCTTGGATGTGGGCTCTCTGAGAAGTCTGCAATTGTTGAAGCCACACTCAACATGGACCCAAAGGCTCTGAAGAAACTGGTCGAATCTATCAGTAATACTGTCAAGAGCTGTAAGTACTGACCAGACAACCAACACTGCCTGAACATCTTCATTCACTCAAATAGAAACATCAGTATACGTGCTAGTTAGACTTTACAGATGCTTTGTAATCCCAAAAATAGAGTTCCTCTATTTTCTATCTAATATTTTGGCCATTTTAAAAAATAGTAAGTGAACGATTATCCCTGCACTTTCGCTAAAACTGTTTTAGTCATCAGGTGTCCTAAAATCTGTTTGTATATGTGGGAAGAGTAGCTTGAGAATACACATGACACCCTAAGTGCTAAAGGATTAGCTGCCAACCAAGAACTGATGTTGTTATAGTCTAAAATTTAGTAAGAGATTTCAAAGCATGAAGGTTTGCTTTGACGAGTTCTCTGAGTTCTCTGGCACAAAACCCATAGCAGTGGATGATTGCTCTGCTTCAGGGGGTTGACAGAGACACATAAGATATTTAGATGTTGAAAAGATAGCGTGGCGCTTTGCACATGACAAGTGTTTAGTAAAGGTAATCTGACTTAACGGAGTTTGTGGGATTTCTTACCCTGACAGACCGTAAAAAGTAGTCCTGTTTCTCAGGTATAACCACAAGCAAGCCTGATGGATAATTCTGAGAATCTGTTTTTCAAGTTTGAGGAAGTAACTTTTATGGCTTCATTATTGGGCGCTTGCATTTTTCCTTGTGTGCGCTCGGTAGGCTAGGCACACCCTATTTGAGAATCTCACTATAGACTTAATTCAGTTTCCTCTTCGTTCAGGTGGGTTTTAAATGATCTAAGCTCAGGCACATCTCGGGCCTATTTTCCAATCCTGCTGTCATACGACCCTTAAAATCCATCTGGCAGGTGTAGCCACTGTTGAGTGTAATAAATATTTGCTGTCGTTTGCTACTTTCTCTTTTATTTTATTTTAATGAGGTCATAATAGTTTATAACATTTATATTTTTATATACTTATAGGTATATTATGTATCTAAACATTTATATTTGTATATATTATAATAGTTTATAATGTGAATTTCAGGTGTACATTATTATTTGTCAGTCACCATATATATATGCCCCTTTACTCCTTTCACCCACCTCCCAACTCCCTTCCCCTCTGGTAACCACTAATCTGTTCTCTTTGTCTGTGTATTTATCTTCCATGTATGAGTGAAATCATAGTGTTTGTCTTTCTGTGTCTCACTTTTTCACTTAATATAATACCCTCAAGTTATGTCCATGTTGTTGCAAATGGGACGATTTTGTGCTTTCTTATGGCTGAGTAGTATTCTTTTGTATACATGTACATCACATCTTTATCTGTTGATCAGTCGATGGGCACTTGGGTTGCTTCCCCGTCTTGATTATTAAGAATAATGCTGCAGTGAACGTACGGGTGCATAAATCTTTTTGAATCATTGATATGAAATTCTTTGGGTAAATACCCAGTAGTGGGATAGCTGGGTTATATGGTATTTCTATTTTTTTAATTTTTTGAGAAATCTCCATACTGTTTTCCATAATGACTACACCAGTTGGCATTCCCACCAGCAGTGTATGAGGGTTCCCTTTTCTCCACATCCTCTCCAACATTTGTTGGTTTTTGTCTTGGTAATTATAGCCATTGTAACAGGTGTAAGGTGATATCTCAGTGTAGTTTTGATTTGCATCTCCCTGATCATTAGTGATGTTGAAATCTTTTCATGTGCCTTCTGGCCATCTGTATATCTTCTTTTGAAAAATGTCTGTTCATATCCTCTGCCCATTTTTTGATCAAGTTGTTTTGTTGTTGAGTTGTATGAGTTCTTCATATATTTTGGAGATTAACCCCTTGTCAGATATATGATTCGCCAATATTTTCTCCCAGTTGGGTGGGTTGTCTTTTCGTTTTGATCGTATTTCCTTTGCCTTGCAGAAGCTCTTTAGTCTGATGAAGTCCCATTTGTTAACTTTTTCTTTTATTTCCCTTGCTCGAGTAGACACGGTATTCAAAAAGATCCTTCTAAGACTGATGTCAAAAGTGTACTACCTCTGTTTTCTTCTAGGAGTTTTAAGGTTTCACATCTTACCTTCAAGTCTTTGATCCATTTTGAGTTAATCTTTGTGTATGGTGAGAGAGAATGATCTACTTTCCTTCCTTCGCATGTGGCTGTCCAGTTTTCTCAACACCATTTATTGATCCTTTCTCCATTATATATATGTTCTTAGCTCCTTTGTCAAGGTTACCTGTCTGTAGATGTGTAGTTTTATTTCAGGGCTTTCAGTTCTGTTCCATTGATCTGTGTGTCTGTTTTTGTACCAGTACCATGCTGTTTTGATTATTATAGCTTTGTAGTGTGTTTTGAAGTCAGGGATGGTGATGCTACTTTCTTAACAGAGCCTTAGTTTTAGAACATTCAAAAGGAAATTTTACATACTTTAAAAGTCTAACTTCTATTCCCATCATAGTGAGATTATTTTTATCAATGTCTGTTACTCATATGTATAATACCATAATTTATTTGAAAGCAGTTCTCTGAAATACTCCGTAGGTATGAATGTGTAATACTTGAAAAGAACCATATCCCATACAGTCTTCTACCAAGAAGATACTTAAAAGAATTTTTTTTTTTTGAGGAAGATTAGCCCTGAGCTAACTACTGCCAATCCTCTTTTTGCTGAGGAAGACTGGCCCTGAGCTAACATCCATGCCCATCTTCCTCTACTTTATACGTGGGACGCCTACCACAGCATGGCTTTTGCCAAGCAGTATCGTGTCGCACCCAGGATCTGAACCGGCGAACCCCGGTCCACCGAGAAGTGGAATGTGCGAACTTAACCGCTGCGCCCCCGGGCCGGCCCCAAAGTAATTTTTGAAAAAAGGAATGAGTTGCATTCTTTTCTTTTCCCAAAGCTATTCACACTTACTAATTCTTAAGTTATGGTCGAAAGTTCAGGCCCTGAATGCTTAAATATAGCTATTCACCAGTGTAATCAGGTTACGTTTTACACTCAGATTACTAACAGTTGATGTTTATTGAGCTTAGTGTCTCATTGGTGAGACACTGTGCTACATGGTTTATGGTCATCATCTTTAATTCTCGGAACAAACCCTATGAGGTAGGGGATATTTTCCATATTTTCAGATAAGGAAACCAAGCTTTCGATGAAGTTATTTGTCTAAAGTTAACACTGGTAGTAGACTTTTCTGGTAGAAGCAGAGCTAGAACCCAGGTAGTCTGATGCCAGAGCCTGCACTCTCATAATCTTGATTTCTCAAATTAATCCTACTGATCAGCATTATAGACCCTCATGGTCATTCTGTATAGTGCTGTCCCATAGTAAGTGCACAATGAAAATTTTTTGGATTCATCTCGGTTCTTGGGTCTTTCCAGGTGATAGCAGGATAGACGCTGGTCCTCTCTTGACTGGAATTTGATTGTTAATGGGTGCGAGTGGGGAGGACTAACAGCTAGTGCTGCCCAGGCCTTTTCTTCTCAAGAAGAGACTATCTTTTTTTTATTTCTCCTCATGTGCAAAGTTCTAATTGTCCCATGTAACAAAGTTGTAGTAGTTTTCCCTGGGCTTTGCTTTAGAGCTGCTTGGGAGGGAGCCTTTATAATTTGCTAGACCCTCATGTGACACATGGCCTGTTTCAGTTCAAACCACTACCACTGCATAACTCTCCTCTCAGATCCTCAGCTGGTTACCTCGTGACCTCACAAAGAAAATTCATTACCTTACCAAGCAGCTGTTTTTCTTTTTTTCCGGACAGATCTAGAATGTTTTACATTCTAGAGCTAGTATAACTTCTACCTGTTGGTGTTTGTACTGCTCTCTAGAGCTGCGTTGTCCAATGTGATAACCACTAGCTGTGTGTGGCTGTTTAAATGTAAATTAAAACTAAGTAAAACTTAAAATTCAGTTTTGGTCACTCTAGCCACTTTTCAGGTCTCAGTAACCACATGTGGGTTGTGGCTACACAACGAAATTGGACATCACAAATATAGAACATTTCCATCATCTCAGAAAGTTGTATTAGTGCTGCTCTAGAGTCACACAAATCTTTTCCTTTTCCAAATCTTTAATCTAGTGGAGGAGGCAGAGAATTACCTCAGGATGTGATAAAGAGCTTCACGGACGTGCAACCTCTGCATTCTCATAGCCATAGTTAGTTTACCGCTCTGCTAATACTGACTGAAAATTAATTTTTTGGAGAAGGGACCTACATTTTCATTTTGCATTGGGCCCACAAATTCTGTAGTTGATCCTGGCTCTGTACCTCTTATTCATAGTATAGTAGACGTATCTTCAGAATCATGTAAAAGTTTGTATTGAAAATACAGATTCCTGGGTCCCACCTTAGGGAGAAAAAATCGCTGAAAGTGGAGACAAGCATCCAGATTGTTCACTCCACGTATTCTTAGACACACTGAAGTTTGAAGATTCCTGACCAAAATTGTCTTTTCCAAGTGGAACTTCAGTTCTGTCAGCCTAATGTCAATCCCAGGTTTATTGAGAGTGAGTTGGGAATTGACCCAGTCTATTTCACAAGCATTGTCATTTAGCCATAATTTTTCCACTTACATAAGATTAACAAACTTTTTTTATGCTAAGTGAAGAATTTAAAAACTATTCCTAATAATTTCTTGGTTAACTCAACTGATCATTTTGGCATTAAGAGATTACTTTGGATCCTGACTCTCATCCAGCATATTTCTTAACCTCTCCAATTTATAAGTGGTTGATTATCATTAATTGGCAAACGTTTATTGAGAGCCTGCCATTGTGTTAGGCACTACTGGATACTGAGTAGATATTAACATAAGAATGATAAGAGTTTTGTCAGATGCATTGCTAAAATCCAATTACCTTCTGAACTAGATTTCTCTGATCCAATCCTACTAGGAGAAAATAAGTTAAATCTAGTTTAATTTGTCCTTGTATATTCATGAGCTCCTCTTTGAGTGTTAATGAAGTTTTAATACAATTGATAATCTCTTCTGGGACTTAGCCGAGGACCACCTACAGGTCCACTAGTCCAGTATTTGGCTTTCGCTTTATTTATGAGACATAACCTGGGCTCATATGTATGCATACATAGGTTAGTATTTTCCCAGCTATGTCTGCTGAGGGGGCTTATAATGAGTAACACCCCAGTGCCTAGATCTTGGTTTCTAAATACCAGTCTCCAACAGAAAGAACCAGAAGTCCTTGAATAGCTGAACAGAACAGAACGTAAAGGAAAAACCTACTCTACTTTTGTTTGTGTCTTTTACTCTGATAGTACTACCACACACACTTCTGGTCACCAGCAGTGTAGAGGTTTTCCCAACAAGCAGTTCTCTGTGACACTAGCTGGGTGTCCTACAGTTTAACTCAATTCTGACACTACTTTGGTCTGGCATCAGATGCCACAGGTTAAGAGTTCAGTCCCACAAGACTGCCCTCCACTCCAGATGCCAATCACGAGTCCAGGTTGTCACCTGTGCTTCTGCCTGACTGGTTATAAATCAGAGAGAGGTTCCCACAACCCCTTCCTTGGGTTCAGTTCATTTGCTAGAGCAGCTCACAGAACTCAGGAAAACAGTTGTTACTGGGTTACTGATTTGGTATAAAAGGATATAATCAGAGAGAGCAAAGAGATGCCTAGGGCAAGCTATGTGGGAAGAGACGTGGAGCTTCTCTGCTCTCTCCCAGCACTTTTTTGTGTTCACCAGCCTAAAAGCTCCCCAAACCCCATACTTTGGGGGTTTTTATGGAGGCTTCATCACATATGCATGATAGATCATTAACTCAATTTCCAGTCACTCTCCGGAGTATGGGGGGCTGGGAGGCTGAAAGTTCCAAGCTGTTCGATGCTTTTTCTTTCTGGTGACCATGCGGGAGCCGCCAACAGTCAGCTCGTTAGAACAAAAGACATTTCTAAGGGATTTTGGGAGCTCGGTGTTGGGAAACCGAGTCGAAGACCAAGTAGGACAGAAGATGCTCCAAGTGCTTGTATCACTTAGGAAAGTGCAAGGGTATTAGGCACTCTGCCAGGAAGCAGAGGCAGAGACCAATATAGCCATGTGTCGCTTAACAATGGGGATATATTCTGAGAAATACATCATTAGGCAATTTTGTTGCCGTGATCATAGAGTATATTTAGACAATCTAGATGATGTAGCCTACTACACACCTGGGCTATACGGTGCTAATCTTATGGGACCACCATTGTATGTGCAGTCTGTCATTGAGACATCATTAAGCAGTGCCTTACTGTATTTTTTCTATTATTTTGTACAAGGGTAATGCAATGTGAGTCTGGCAAGTAAGAAAGCAGGGAAGTGTTGAAAAAACAAATGATGGGGATATGTGAAAAATATAGGAGCCAACTTGAAAACTCCCAGTGGCCAGAGCTGGAACAATTTGAGCAAGAAAATAACAGTATTGGTATAAAATAAATATGTTTGACTCCATATTGATATAAATGAATACATAAGTGGAAAGGAGACAAATCTTTACAGAAGAATTCCAAATAATGGTAGAGATACCCCTTCCCAACAAACGTAATTCTCTTTTGCTTGAGAGGCTGGATAGATGGTGGAAAGGAAAAATAGTTAACAACAGTGGAGAAACTTGTATACTAGCTTAACCAAGGGATTGGGGTTATCATCAGCAGTGAGACATCATGTTAGTATATATCCCTGATATGTGAAGAGAACAGCACTTTATCTCTGTGGTATTCTTCCCTAAAACATAGTCACAGTCTAATCAAGAGAAAAATGTTAGACACCTAAATTGAGGAACATTCTGCAAAATAAAAACAAGGTCATGAAAAGCAAGGAAACAGAGAACTATCACAGATTGAAGGAAACAAAATGTTTCCTGGATTGGATCCTGGAACGAAAAAAAAAGACATTAATGGAAAAACTGGTAAAATCTGTGGTTTAGTTAATAATGTGCCAATGTTAGTGTATTAGTTTCAACGAATGTTCCATAGTTGTGTAAGATGCTAACATTAGAGAGAAAGTGAAGAGTTTATGGGAACTCTACTAGCATTGCATCTCTTAGGTAAATCTAAAATTATTCCAAACTAAAAAGTTTAATTAATAACAGGCCATTCTCTAGCATCTCAACACCATTCTCATTACCCACGATTTCTCAAATATCATTTACAATGGTTCCTTAACCACATGTGTAAGGTTTTTAGATACAATGAAATCTGAGTTACATGGATAAAACTCAGAAAAAGTTAAATTATTACCTGCTGAAGATTGTGTCAAAAATCCTCGATTGCTTCTTTGGATGACTTGTCAATATTTGCCTTGGAGCAGCTCCTGACTCTTAAACCTCATTTTGTTCAGGGGTTCGTTTTCACACTATGTTGGTACTAACATTTCCACTCAGATGATAATTCTCCATCAGAGTTGAGCTGGACTACTTATCAGGCAAGCATTAATATACTATGCATTCCGTACACGTCCACACCTGAGCTTCCTTTTTCTTCATATCCCAAAAAAAGACTGCAGATGTTTTCTTCAAAGCAGCTGCATCCCCTTCTGTGACCTAGTCTTGAAAAGCAGCATCACTTCATTTCCACTGTACTCTCTTGGGTTGAAACGGTTACAGAAATCTCCCTAGCTTCAGAAGAAGGAGACTTAGACCTCATTTCTCTAAGGGAGGAGTATCAAAGTCACGTTGTAAGGAGCATATGGGATGGAATAAATTGTTAAGTTATCTGTGGGAAAATACAACCTGTCGCATCTGGATTCACCATTCAGAAGGTAGTTTCAAGAAGCTACTGCCATGGGGCGGGCCCCGTGGCCGAGTGGTTAAGTGCGCACACTAGGCTGCTGAGGTCCAGGGTTTCGCCGGTTCAGATCCTGGGCGCAGACATGGCACCGCTCATCGGGCCATGCTGAGGCAGCGTCCCACATGCCACAACTAGAAGGACCCACAACCAAGAATGTGCAACTGTGTGCTGAGGGGCTTTGGGAAGGAAAAAAAAAATCTTAAAAAGAAAAAAATCTACTGCCAAAGTGATTGTCCCTAAATGCAAATCTGATCCTGTTAACTTATCAGCCAAAACTTCCATTAAGCTCCCCAATGGAAAGTCAAACAGTTTCTGCCACCTGGGCACACCAAGCTGTCTACAGCTCTCAGAGCATGCTTCTATACCTTCAAGCTGCTTCCTCTGGCAAATGCTTACTCCTTTTGTAGGCCTTAGGCACTTTCTCCCTGAGACCCTTCTTAATCTCTTAGCACCTCCCCCAACTCATTATTCCTCCCTTTGGGTCACTGCCAAACACTATCAATCATAGTGCTTGTAGTACTTTATTGCACTTCTTTATCTCTTGAAAAAAGTGTAACAAATTTGAGGGCAGGAACCATGGTGTAGTTATTGCCTGGTTCATGAGAGGCCCTTAATAAATGCTTATTGGATAGATAAAAATGACCTTTACATTGTATTTCATGGCTTATAATTACACTGTGAAGCCTGAGGATCTAATTCAGTTTATAAAATAGTATTATTACATACCTATGTAATTGCTTATTCTTTAGATTTATCAATCATTACCCTAAAAATCAAATCATTCTTCTGACCACAGTAGAAACACTAATGTTGTAACCTGCATATTTGCTATGTGTTGTTATTGATTTCATTTGGGAGCCTGAAATCACCTCAAAGACAGCATCTATAATTATTTATTTCTCCTTACCTTCCTCACACGAAAAAAAGGCCGGCCCCACGGCCAAGTGGTTAAGTTCGCAGGCTCCACTTTGATGTCCCAGGGTTTCACCAGCTTGGATCCTGGTTGCAGACCTGGCACTGCTCAGCAAGCCATGCTGTGGTGGCTTCCCACATAGCACAGCCAGAAGGGCCTACAACTAGAATATACAACTATGTACTGAGGGGCTTTATTTTTATTTTATTTTATTTTTTTGAGGAAGATTAGCCTGGAGCTAACTGCTGCCAATCCTCCTCTTTTTGCTGAGGAAGACTGGCCCTGAGCTAACATCCATGCCTATCTTCCTCCACTTTATATGTGGGATGCCTACCACAGCATGCCATGTCAAGCGGCACCATGTCCACACCTTGGATCCAAATCAGCGAACCCAGGAGCTGCTGAAGCGGAATGTGTGCACTTAACTGCTGTGCCACCAGGCTGGCCCCTGTACTGGGGGGCTTTAGGGAGAAGAAGAAAAAAAAAGAGATTGGCAACAGATGTTAGCTCAGGTGCCAAACTTTAAAAAAAAAAAAAAGTGAATGATGAAAAGCAAGAGAAAACGAAAAATAGTAACTAGCTTTCCATCCTGACCTTTCTAGATCTCTCAAAAAGTCTCTGACTCATAGCATTAGACTTTTAGACATTGAAAAAGTCTCAGAGATCATCTAGGACAATACCCAATTTTTATAAGTGAGGACTCTGAGGCATAAAGAAGCTCTCTGACTTGTCTAAGTCTCTCAGATATTTAATAGGATAAGAAACAGAAATGAAACCCAGATGTTTGTCTAGTATCTCCAACCCACTAAGTCTAATCCCTTAGTTCTCAGTCCTCAAGGTGCATTAGAATTATCTGTGCACTTCTTAAAACTACCATTAGTTTACCAAGTCTGGAATGAGATCCAGGTATATGAATATTAAAAAGTTTCAGTTTGAAAATCAGTCCTAAAGTCCTACTGCTTTTCTGCAGCATCTCAGGCTCCCTTCCCACTTTCTGATCTCATTTCCACCTCCCTAGCCAAAGTCCTATCACTCCAAGCCGGCTTCTATGCTTCCAGTTTTCTACTTCAATTCTACTTTGCCAGATGAATTTTCCTAAACCACTTCTCAACCCTTAGAGCATAGAAGAGTCAACCGAGCTCTTATCTAGAAGCTAATTTCTGGACCTGCTGTTAGCAATTCTGACTTGGTAGGTCTGGGGCAAGTCCCAGTAATCTGCATATTTAACAAGCAATGGAGAGGGCATTGGTTCTCATACAGATGGTCTATAGATGACACCATGAGAAACACTGTTCTAGTAAAACAAATGTTAATCCTCTAACCAGGCATTCAAGGCCTCTACCACCAGTTCATTCTCTTCAATCTTGTTTTTCACTTCTTCCCAACTTGCTGTGCTCATTTCCACTTCTACCTCTTTCCTTTACTCATGTTATTCCCTCCTCCTGGAATTCTCCACTTCTTTACCACCCCCAACACATTCCTTCCTATATAAATACTGTGCATCTTTCAAGGCCCAGTTCACTCTGCTGCCATGAAAATGGCCCAACTCCTCTTTCCCATACTGATTTCTCTTTCTTCACATGTCTATAGTGGTGAGTACATAATTTATCATTTATATATTGTCTAATGAGACTTCTGAGTAAGGCCCATCTTAATTGTGTAAGCTCTTAAGTAACAAGTACATATCATACTTTTTTTAATCACTAGAGCATCTAGCATCATAGGAACAAAATAGCTGCTTAGTAAAATATTTTTAATTGGTTTGGAGAACTCAATGATTAAATCTAAGTTGTATTTATTTGTATTTTCATTTTACAGTCAAAAAAAGTGAAGTAGAGTGTCTCATAAGACTTTTTCACAAGTTGGTGGGAAGAGCTGATGTCAGACTTGATAACGTTGGACTAGATCGTAATGCGTTTCGAGGGATCCTGTACAGCATATTTGGAATGACTGATGATGTACTAATGAATAGGGGTAAGAAGTCATAAGAAGCTGAAATGGGCCAAGCTGAGATGGGAAATATGTTAATATATGACAAATACGTACATCTATGTTCAATTTTCATCAAAGACTTTGAATTTTTTAATACCAAACTAGAAAGACATAATTCTGGTAGTGCTATCAATATAAAATAGTAGTTGATTTGATTGTGAGGATGGTTTTTCATATAAACTCACTCAGAATTTCCTGTCTCATAGTTGTACCACTTTGAGAGAGAACTAGTAATGAACTAAATAAGTTAGCAGTATTGTTTTTGTAAAGGATAAGCATATGGCTTTTAATCATGGTGTCTTTGGATTCATATGCTGTAGACATGTAAATTATTAAATTATTAGATCTTTTTCCTCATAAAAAATGAAGAATGTATCAGTACAAAAAATGATAATTACTCATTGTACTGAAAAAATCAAAGATCATATATTTAAAAATAGGAAATTATTTAATGTGATCCATTGAATTTCACTAACAGATTTTTTAGTGTTCAATTTGATAAGTTTTGACATATGTATACACCCTTGAAACCTTAGCCATAATCAAAATAATTAACATATCCATCACCCCTGAGTCAATAATATCTTATTTTCTATAGGATAGTACTAAGATTTCATTGGTAAGTTTTAAAACAATGTGTTACTTTAGTAATTTCTCTTTACATATTGTACAAACTTTTTTTTTTTTTTGAGGAAGATTAGCCCTGAGCTAACATCTGCCGCCAATCCTCCTCTTTTTGCTGAGGAAGATTAGCCCTGAGCTAACATCCATGCCCATCTTCCTCTATTTTATATGTGGGATGCCTGCCACAGCATGGCTTGATAAGTGGTGTGTAGGTCCACACCTGGGATCTGAAACAATGAACCTCAGGCCGCCAAAGCAGAACGTGCGGATTTAACCACTGCGGCAAACCAGGCTGGCCCCTACAAACTCATTAGAACAAAATTTTGCCACTCTTTTTAGAATAAAAATTGTCACATTGATTAGCTCCACTGTTGGTCTTCTTGGCTCATAGCAACTGTACAAGCATCACAAGTGAAGCTCATCATTGATCATAGAGGAGAATGACTCTTTTCTGTCTA
Organism: Equus przewalskii; assembly: GCF_037783145.1. Taxonomy (NCBI): domain Eukaryota; kingdom Metazoa; phylum Chordata; class Mammalia; order Perissodactyla; family Equidae; genus Equus; species Equus przewalskii. The sequence goes on along the minus strand of NC_091834.1, from coordinate 36,322,536 downwards.
TGAAAATCTGGGGGAAATGTATTTCTAGTAATTTTGACTCTTTCAAGGAAGATCGTGCCAAAACCTTATTTTCCTCTCAATTTGGGAGGAAAGGTTTTTAAAAAATCTATTCCTACATACATACTTTTGAATTATAAAATAGCTGTAAAATACACTTACACCTTCTCTTTTTTTCAGTATTTTTTGCATTTGACAAAGACAATGATAACTGCATAAATGTAAAAGAATGGGTTAAAGGATTATCGGTTTTTCTTCGAGGGACTTTTGAAGAAAGGCTGAAGTGTAAGATTTCTATATGTGATTACTGACTTAGTAATATATATTGTCAATTTTGTATTTAGTGAATGCTTAAATATTTTTTAAAAATATAAAATCAGTGTTCTCTACAGCAACCTTGCAAAAATAGTTCGTGACAGCTTAAAAAAGAAAAGAAATGGGTGGCCTATTTCATAGGCGAGTCCCCAGCCCCAGGGTCCCCAAATACCTCCTTCACTGCTTCTGTAATGTCCAAATATCACCAGGGTGGGTCTTCGGCTTAAGGCCCAGACTAAGAACAGCAGCCAAGCATCAGGGCTGGTGCCAACTCTATTCAGCTGGCAAGGCTGAGGTTTCTGAGGCTGCCTCTGGGCTCAGCAGGAAATGGGCCTTGATATGGGGGAGCGTTTAGGTCACACTGGGGCCATTCCTTGTCTTTTCATCAAAGAAAATGTGAGGAATTGACACAAAATAAGGTAAAACACACATTAACCACCAGACATCAATACTGTAGTGTTAGAGTTAGTGTAGAGGAGGGAAGAAGGTTGAGGACACTGAAGGCCCAAAGGGAGGAGGATTGAAGAGGGAGCTTTCTATAGAAAAGGAACGTTAGGAATTCCAAAGACAAAAATCTTCCAAGTCACAATTTTGCCTAGAAATAGCTCTGGCCTCTCACTCCACCTGTACCATTGGTGTGATATATATTTTCTATGTTTTGCACCTCTGGTGCCAGGATTTGGGGTGAGGAACCCTAGAAAGAGAATAGGAACAATTTTAAATAGCAGTTTTCAAGGGATCAAATTGCTTAAAGTGTCAAATTGCTTAAGAAAAGACTGCAGAGTTCTGAGTAAGTAAGCATATTTTAATTCCTTTTTGTCCTTCCACTTGAATTCGGATTTGGGATATTCAAAAGAATATCCCTAAGTTAAATACATGTTTTTAAAACCATAGCAACATTTTAAAAAATCACCAACTTTCTCTGACATTTGTGACTTTGTTTCTTTGTGTTTTTTTCTCTTTGATTTTTTTAAATTAAGGTATCATTGACATACACTATGTGGTTTTTCCCTTAACTTTTCTCCGGTCTAATTTTTCACAGGATAACATTTAAATACATTGCCCTCTAAGTTTGTTGCAGCTTTCTTATACAGAAGTCTCACTGAGAAGTTAAAAAGCTCAGTTTTATGGATGTAAATTCTTATGGTAATCCTAATACTTGGTGAAAATGGTCATGACACTGAACGCAGCTGCATGTTACTGAACAGCATCACACTATCACACTATCAAAAGATTTTCCTCTTCTAATCCCAGTTCCTAAAAATGTTTCATAGACATATCAAGATGTGTTAATTTGGGGAAAATACTTCTTTTAGTAGGGTTGTGATGCAAACTCATATGTGTGCTATAGACTGGAGAAACTCAATAAAAATACAGCTAATCTGATACTCCGGAGGTTTATACCTGGTTCTAGTGCTTTTACTAAAACGTTTAAGTAGATTACAAAGAGCTCCACAAGAGCTCTTTCACTGCTGTATTCCCAGGACCCGAGGAAGGTCATTTGTGGGATGAATGAGTGAACTGTCGTAATGCTTACACAGTGAGATGGAAGTCCCTCTCCAGGAAGAGAGAGAGCATTTTGGATAGTGCAGATGGGCAGGCCCCAAGGAGATGACAGACTCACTACCCAAATATATTAAAAAATGCTCTTTGTCAGTGACATAGTCAAGTGTGTACTTAGTTTTTGTACTCTATGTAAGAAGAGAATCATAATACTGAGATAATCAAACACATATATATGTATGTGTATATATGAATTGTATGATGAAAGGTTTAAAAAATATGTATCCCCTTTATTGCAGCTTCATAACATTTTTAAACCCTCAGTTTCAAAATCCAGAAACTATAAGTCTATCTTTTCACATCCAAAGGGGTACTTAATCTTGTGGAAAGAAATATAATAAAGGGTGCTTTATTTTAAATTGTCTCTACCATATAGACCAATAATTGTAGCTTGTATAATTTGTTTTTATTTATTTATTCATTTATTTTTGAGGAAGATTAGCCCTGAGCTAACTACTGCCAATCCTTCTCTTTTCGCTGAGGGAGACTGGCCCTGAGCAAACATCCATGCCCATCTTCCTCTTTTTTTTATATGTGGGACGCCTACCACAGCATGGCTTTTGCCACGTCCGCACCCAGGATCCGAACCGGTGAACCCCTGGCCGCCGAGAAGCGGAACGTGTGAACTTCACCGCTGTGCCACTGGGCCAGCCCCGTGTTTTTATCTTTTTTTGTTATATATTGAAATAACTAAGGAGAAGACTGATGACATTTTAACTTAACCAAGTCTTTAAACTTCTTATGCTTTGAAAAGTCTGTTTTGAAGTCTATTATCTGAATGGTGATGGTTACATTTCTCGAGAGGAAATATTTGACATGTTGAAGAACAGTCTACACCAACCGTCATCTGAAGAAGAGACTGATGAAGGAATAAAAGAGTTGGTAGACATAACACTGAAGAAAATGGTAAGAATGAAAAACTATAATTCATTATATCCAATCAAGTGGATATGGATTAAAGCTAATGAGGAAGAAATGATTTCTTTCCCTCTGTAATGAATGTAAACTTTACGAGAGCAGGAGTTTCTCTGCTCTATCCACTGCCTAGTACTGTGCCTGGCTGATTGTGGGTGCTCAATAAATATTTATGGAATGGCTGAGTGATGAAATGATCACTATACAAAATGAATTTAATTTTATTTTAAAATATTTTACTATAAGTAAAAACTCATTAATTAGGGGAGGAGCAGATTCACGTAAAATTTGATGCTACTGTAGTTCGTCTTCATGACCTTAACCCTCCAATCCATCTAAACACTCATTATGACAAAATAACATAATAATGATAGTTGGCCCTTAAAGAGTGCTTTCATATGCCCTGCCCTTCGCAGAACTTTAATATACAAACTCATTTTATCCTCAAAACAACCTCTGAAGTAAAAGTTATTCCATTTTGCAAATCAGAAAACTGAAGTGCAGATGGGTTTACCTAAGGTCACACTAGAAAATGGGGTGCAGAATTCATCTTTCAATAAAACCAATAATGTATCTTTATTATGGACATGGTGAACTCTCCTTTTCTTACTATGACACTAAACTGGCCACCAGTGAAGCTTTGTGACTCTAAGGCAGCCTGGGGGCAGTTCACCCCTATTACTCTTTAGTTCAGGAAAGAAGCAGATGATAGGGCTGCCGAGTCTCAGACTCAGCTAACACAGACTCCAGAATATCTTCTTCCATTAGAAATACTCTCACTAGCCGCTGCTAGGGCTGAGGGTAGACTTCTTGAGAGACAGCACCAACCCCACCTCCTTCTTTTTTTGAAAGGAGATGTTATGGAGTGAACATTTTTCTGAAAATTATTCAAACCTTTCTCAAAATAGACCCTCAGCAGCCCTATTTAATTATGCTCAGCAGTGAAGACACAAGGACTCATCCAATCCAATCCAAATTCAATTAAATAGTTAAAGGCATTCATAATCTGCAGACATGCTCCCCCCATGATTTACTTAACCTTCCATGGTCCCTGTCATGAATGCTCCACCCCTGGCAGGTCTTCTTCCTGACTTGCACTCCTGCTTACTGTCAGAATTCAGGTTAGGCCATTCTTCTGCATTTCCTCCTCACACCTTTCCACCTATCTGGATCCCAACCATCCTTCAAGGCCCAGCAGTGGTCTGCAAGCTTCTCCTCGTGACCCTGGTCCATCTTGAAGTGTTACTGTCCTAACTCCCAGTACCTTGCTCCTTAACTGAACGACTTCACTTTTATCCTTTTTCCATGTTGGGCTCCCAAATACGAGATCTTTTGAGGAACAAGTTCTGTTACTGAAAATTATGCTTGAAAATCTTTGCCCTTATTTTGTCACAAATGTGGCAATGTAATAATGGGCCTCCTCTGATTTTTTGTCTTATTTCCCCAATTACAGTCCAAGTCCTTTAGGTACAGGGCTGCATTTTCTCTAGCTAAGGTAACTCAGGTGTCTTAGTCTGCTTGGGCTGCTATAACAAAATACCATAGACTGGGTGGCTTAAACCACAGAAATTTATTACTCACAATTCTGGAGACGGGAAAGTCCAAGGTCAAGGTGACAGCAGATTCACTTCCCTGAGGAGGGGCTCTTTTCCTGGCTTTCAGACAGCCGCCTCCTCAATGTGTTCTCACATGGCAGAGAGACAAAGTTCTGGTCTCTCTTTCTCTACTTAGAATGGCACTAATTGCATGATAGGGGCCTCACCTTCATGACCTCATCTAAACCTAATTACCTCCCAAAGTCCCCCACCTCCAAATACCATCACACTGCGGTTAGAGTTTAACATATGAATCGGGAGTGGGGACACAAATATTCAGTCCATAATACCAGGTATGCCTATTAGATTAATAGGAATAAAATAAGTGGCCTCCATAAATAAGTACCTTTTGATTTATGTAAGTAGTACTTACAGAAGTATGTACTCACAGTTTTACTTGGTAAAACCTTTTATTCTAGACAGTCATTTTCCATGCAAAACTAAAAACTACCCTATCGTTTACCAAGAAATCATCTTCCTCCCTAGGATTATGACAATGATGGCAAGATATCTTTTGCAGACTTTGAAAAAGCAGTGAAAGAAGAGAGACTTTTGTTGGAGGTGTTTGGACCATGTTTACCAGAAGCAAAGGTACAGTGCCAACAGCCCAAACTGGTTGAAGCAGAATCTTAAAGGATCGGAAAATACTACTTGCTAGACACTCACCTGTGTGGGGCTTCAGCCCGCTGCTGAAGTTCAGGCGACCATGAAGGCCCTGGCCCCATCCTAGCATTTTGGGACTCAAGACAGTGGTAACTATTTAAGTAATTATATTCCACAGACTTTTGTTGAGTTTATAACCTCTTTAGCTATACATAATTCCCAATTTCCTGTATGTTAACAATGTTTTCCCGAAGAAAACCAGGGTATATCGGCTTGCTTAAGGGATAGAACAGTGAATAAAGAGTGGATTCAACAAGGGCCCACCATAAACTGCTGGGAGAAAACGATCTCTTTCAATACAAATATTTTCAAACAATGAGAATAAATTTTTAACCTTTTGGACACATATATTACTTTATAGAATTTTACTTATGCTCATGAAAGTTTTTCATGTATGAATTTGACAAAAGTTTTCTGAGCTGGAAAAGCCAGCTTAATAATTGATTTGACTCATTTCCTTTCTTAATTCTTAATCAACTGTGCTTTGTGAACATGATATACGAAGAAAATTTTATTCTCTGCAGTAATTTAGACGGTGATTTTGTGAATGAACTTGCATAATGTGAAGCTACCCTTAGCCATCTCAGCTCGTCTAACTTGTCCAACTGCAGTTTATTGCCACATTGTAATTATCTACCAACGTGTGTTAAAAAGCAACGTGTGAAAGGCAAACTCCTTGTTTTAGGGGACTAGTGGGTGAAACAGTATAGAGTACCGGACTGGAGCACCAACACGCTCCCGGACAGTTCCTCTGCAGCCCAGCTATCGAGAGCCTTCCTACTCTAAGTATAGCCTGTGCACCAGCCACGATGGTATCACCTAGGAACTTGTGAGAAATGCAGAATTCCAGACCCAAACCAACTGAATCAGAATCCTTTTTTTCGGTTTCAGAAACAAAAGTTTCTTTCTTTCTCTCACTATGGTCAAATATTGTGTGTGTTGGTGGGGATGGGGCCTCGACAGTCACAGAACAGGAAGGATTCCATTCAGGAACACAGAACCCACTTAGCAGCTCCTCCCTTTAGGGCTGTCAGAGAATTTTTTTTAAATTGTGGTAAAATACACCTAACAAAATTTACCATCTTTACCAATTTTAAGTGTACAGTACAGTAGTGTTAAGTACATTCACATTACTGTGCAACCAATCTCCAAAACTCTTCATCTTGCAAAACTGAAACTCTCTGCCCATTAAACAACTCCCCTTTCCTGTCACCTGCCAGCCACTGGCTGCCACTATCAGAATTTTTTTTTTTTTGAGGAAGATTAGCCCTGAGCTAACATCTGCTACCAATTCTCCTCTTTTTGCTGAGGAAGACTGGCCCTGAGCTAACATCCGTGCCCATCTTCCTCTACTTTATATGTGGGATGCCTGCCACAGCATGGCTTACCAAGCAGTGCCATGTCCGCACCTGGGATAGAAACTGGTGAATCCTAGGCCACTGAAACGGAATGTGGGAACTTAACCACTGCACCTCTGGGCCAGCCCCCAGAATTTGCATTTTAATAAGATCCTGAGGTGAAGATTCATAGCTCTTTGAAGTCTGAGAAGCCCGATCTAGATAACTTGCTCTTTCCAATTCTATGCTCAGGTGTCTTTTACCTGAGAGTTCAGCAAAAAATGTATCGAATTCCCTTACTAGGAACAGGGCCAAACCCTCTGCCTGCAGCTTCTTTTAACACCATTCACTCCTTAGTGCCGTGCTAGCAAGCTGAATCAGTAGGTCACAACTGAAGATGAACCTTATTAACTGATACATTCCAATTCAATCCATTAGACAAGAGGGCCTCAAGCATAGGAAGAAAAGAAAAACTGACACCATTTGGTATGGGCCTTCTCAAGTTATTTTTATCAGTAAAAAAAAAAAAGGAAACAACCTAGATAAACTTGGCTTTGCAAATATATGGTCCACTGACAGAAAAAAAAAATGTGAGTGTGCTACAAGTAGTGGTATAAGTCTAGCATTTACAAATACTGATCTGCTTTTGCCACAGATCAAATAAATTCTTCTTAGAAATTAATTAAAGCATGTAAGCTTCTAATTTCAGCTTTGTTCTAATAGTTTATTAACTTTTTTACTTTACAGAATTGTCTTGATTTTGAAGCCCTGGCATTCAGACATATCCTGACTTCTAGGTTTTGAATGTGAATCACTCAATATTTGTATTAAAATCAGAAACAGATTCTGGTTGCCTATCTTTGTTTGTATTGTAAAGTTTCTATATTTGCTTCAATTAATTTACATGTAGTCTTGCAATGTGAGAGGTAAATTTATGAAAACAGTTTCCGTAATATTAAGTATGGATCAAAATAATATCTATAATAAGTAATGATAATCTAACTTTATTTTTTTTTAAGTTAGCTATCAACCTTGGATCCTGTGGAAAATACTGTGAATTAGCCATCACAACTCTCTTTTCTCTTGCTTTCTCAGCCATAGAAGTTGGAAACATAAAACATTCACCATTCCAGACTCCTCAGTTAGGAACAGCCATGAGGCCAGTTCTAGCCAATAAGATGTAACCAAAGTTTTATTTTTTTTAAGGGACATATTTGGCTGGCATGTATTTTGTGCATGAAAAGCTAATTTCAAAAGATGAAACTGTTTTAGACAAGTGGCTTGAATGAAATTACAAAGAGGAGTGCATTAAAAAAATACCAGTAAAATCTCTTCAAGAACTAAAATGACAGGTTAAAAATAAAAAATAAATAGTCCCTTAGAAAATAATCTGCGGCTGGCAATCTATATCCTTCTTCTTTGTTTCACTGAGTGACTTGTATGCATGTCTTCCAGTTTGTCCTCTGGAGGCTCTGGCACAGATGAAATTACCTAGTTTAAAAAAAGAGAACCAATCAAAACTTAATTTTTATATTTACCGAGTAAATAAACTATTAGAAGAGACAGGATATACATCTAGTAGTTCAATCCTTGCCATCACACTTGAGGCAGAGTTAGCCCAAGTTCAAGGTACAGCCTATGATCTGGGCACAGAACAAAGTTTTCTGTCCAAACATTGATGGGAGTAGAACTTTTAAAGTCATTTAACAAGAAAACAAATTTGAGGGGAGAAAAGTAAACATACGCTCTACTTTAACATTCCTTTATAAATCTGCAGTCACTTATTTTATGGATACAGACAGACATCCTGGTTATGCACAAAATTTGGAGAAATAAGCAGAAAATGACATAATCCTCAATTTTTTAGGGAAAAATGAAACCAAACACATCATCATAAAAAGAGTGGACACGGGGCCGGCCCCGTGGCTGAGTGGTTAAGTTCGCGCGCTCCGTTTCAACAGCCCAGAGTTTTGCCAGTTCGGATCCTGGGTGCGGACACAGCACTGCTCATCAAGCCACGCTGAGGTGGCGTCCCACATGCCACAACTAGAAGGACCCACAACTAAAAAAATATACAACTATGTACCAGGAGTCTTTGGGGAGAAAAAGGGAAAAAAATAAAATCTTTAAAAGAAAAAAAAAGAGTTGGACAATAAGTTAAAGCAAAGTTAAGACAGTCTTCTCTTAAAATGGAAAATTATTAGAAACTGTAGTAAATTGTATTATTTCTTCTTTGTGTTGTTCTACTATTTCTGTATCTACGATTTGGACCTAACACTTTTTCCTAAAAATACAGTCAGCTGGGGCCGGCCCCATGGCCGAGTGGTTAAGTTTGAGCGTTCCGCTTCCGCGGCCCAGGGCTTCGCAGGTTCGGATCCTGGGCGCAGACACGGCACTGCTCGTCAGGCCACGTTGAGGCAGCATCCCACATGCCACAACTAGAAGGTCCTACAACTAAAATATACAACCATGTACCGGGGGGCTTTGGGGAGAAGAAGGAAAAAAAATGCAGTCAGCTCTGGCTGAGACCGCTATGTATCCATATCTATTCCTCGGTTCAGCCGTATCTGAAGGAACACACAATGCCCGCACAAACTAAAGACTTTAAAAGGAGGCTTACGCATATTGCGTCCATGGATTTTTATTATTAGAAAACAATCCTCATTCCTTAATCAGATAATTTTCAGGTAAAAAAAAAATGTACATAAAATAAATTAAGCTACCTTAGTCCCTTAATCACACTGCAAAATATATGTATACTGTGTGAAAAGCACTTTCTGAACCTCAGAGTTGAAGTACAAGAGAATGGTTTTTTCCCTCTGTTTATGATTTCTAAAACGCTTGCCCCACAAAGAGGTATCTTTCAAAAGTTTAATCAAATGTTAACTTCCTTTTATTTGTGCTTAGACAATGGAAACTAATTATGTAAATAACTTAAAACAAATTACTACCTAAGTGGCACAATCTAGTTCTAGTCTATTTAAGAAGTTTATATTTGAATTTTTTTGATTTTTCTTTTTTTTTTTTTTTAAAGATTGGCACCTGAGCTAACATCTGTTGCCAATCTTTTTTTCCCCTTCCTCTTCTTCTCCTCAAAGCTCCCCCGTACACAGTTGTATATTCTAGTTGTGGCATGTGGGATGCCACCTCAGCACGGCTTGATGAGAGGTGCCATGTTCTCGCCCAGGATAAAAACCAGCGAAACCCTGGGCTGCAGAAGCAGAGTGTGTGAACTTGACCACTCGGCCACAGGACTGGCCCCAAGAAGTTTACATTTGTTTGTTTGTTTGTTTGTTTTTTGAGGAAGAGTAGCCCTGAGCTAACATCTGCTGCCAATCCTCTTCTTTTTGCTGAGGAAGACTGGCCGTGAACTAACATCCGTGCCCATCTTCCTCCACTTTATACGTGGGACGCCTACCACAGCATGGCTTGCCAAGCAGTGCCATGTCCGCACCGGGATCTGAACCAGCAAATGCTGGGCCGCTGAAGTGGAATGTGCGCACTTAACCACTGTGCCACCGGGCGGCCCCAGAAGTTTACATTTGAAATGCAGACCTTAAGGCCTAATCTTTAGAAATCTTACCTTTTTCTATGGCTATCTTTATCAAAGAGGCAAAATGAGCTTTTTGAATATGATGTAATTTGTAGTAACTTTGACTGAAGAGAAATAAATTGTAATAATTTTCCTTCAATGGAAAAGTTCTCTATTTTGGCTCATATTAGATCTGGGAAGTTTTAAAAAAAGGGAAGGCTTGGGCTCCAGTCTCACAGATTGATCTGACTGACTGAAACCACTGCTTTTATATCTAGAGTGATATGAACTATGTTCTGTCATCCTTTAAAGCAAGGATTAATGGTATCAAAGCAAATAAATTTGTTAGTCAAATTCAGTTAATTAAACAGAGAATTGTAGGAAAACACATCAAAAAATTAAAAATGAAAAAAAGTCAATGACAATACTATACATAGTTGCTACAAAAAATTCTCCATTTAGTTGTCAGTTATATAATCAAATAGTCTCTTAAAACAGGTTTTAAGTGATCTTACCTCTTTAAGTTTCTTCCGAATTAAATCTGCCGTTGTATTCAAGGAGTCATCGTGCATATCCACTTTAGGTATGTCTGGCAACAGAGGCCCAATCACAACCTCATTGCTGCTCGTGCTTGTTTCAAAAAAAGTTCCAAGTTTACGATCATCTTGTCTTCTTCTTTTCCGCTCCTGCAGTTGTGTTGTCCTAGGCATAAATCTGTCAACTGCCTCTGAAGGAGTAATAGCCTTCTGTGCACCCGGGCAGGCCACTGAATTTTTTAAAGTTTTGATCTGCATTTTCTGCAAAGAGTCCTTGTGGTTACAATGCTCCCCTGTTTCATCGTGGTTTCTACCATCCTGAGAGGAGTTTGATGCTCTGTCCACATGTTCTCCTGATGAACATGTACATTTTGAGGAGAAATAACATAGAGGCAATTCACAAGAATAAGGAAAACAAGGATCTGAGTTCCCAGTAGAAGTGTTCACAGCGGCTGCACAAAATCCAGATGTCTCCGAATGGAAATCCTGTCTAAAATTTTTTGTGTTTTTATGCTCTGTAACCAGTTTCTTCTGTGTCATGTAATGATCTTTATATTACAATTTAAAAGGTGAGGAAAAGGGAAACAGAAGTGGTTCATTTATTGTTTTCATCATTCAGAAATTTTAAAAACAAACATTACTTTAAAATGTTAACAAATACTACCCTGAAAAATTTACTTCCTGAGCAGGCAATACATTCATGTCTTTAAAAGCTAAAAAGGATAACAGGTATTACTGTCAAGCTTCACTCCTTGCTCCCCATATGCCTGGTTTCCACCCCCCAGAAGTAATCCACTCTCCTTACTTTCTTACTTATCTGTCCAATATGTCCTACTTTTCCTCCTCCCCCTACTCCTCTTTTTCTCTGTAATACCCGTTTCTCTGCACCTTTGCGTTTTCCACTTAACTGTAGGTCTTAGAGGGTTTTTCCCTCATTACATAGCTCCTTTTTTTAATAGTTCCAGAGTATTCTACTATATGAATGTATCATGCTGCTTAGTTTGTGTTTATTAGTTTTTAAAGGAGGCACTATGCTGGGCCGTATTTTGTAATTTCCTTTGCTATGCACACATACACGTTTTCCTGGAGCTAGCTATTTACATATCCCACAGGTTAAAGTTCAGTGTCTACAAATGACCAGGGACTCTCAACAGCTCTCTTGCCAAATTTTCAGGTAGATTTTCCAAGATTCTTCCTACTGTATTCCTCTCTTCACCTCTGCCACATGCCCCTTCCCCAGTCAGCCATAAACTCATCATATTCAACAGCTGTATGAACACCAACTTTGTCTTTCAACTAAAAGGGTGGAAATCTGGTAATTTGAGCCTCTAGTACTATTTGGATTTCAGACCACACACATTTCCTTAGTCCAATTCGGATTGTTCTAGTCCTATGATCTATGTACCAGATCCCATGACTCTATTTCAGGCAACTAGAATTTGTGTCTAGGGAAATTCAGTTGGGCATATGGGGCATTTGGCCAGCTGCTAGTCAAAAGTGGAATTTCTCCACTTTCAGCAGTTTTAGATGAGCAGTTGGTAACTGGTCTACAAATCATAATTGTCTCTCACTGCCTTGAGGTCAAAGCCTTCACTCCTCAGTATGGGACACAAGGCCCTTCATGATTCACTTCCTGTCCACCTTTCTAATCTTCTCTCTCAGTGAAGCCCCTGTGTTGTGGTTATCCTGTACCACTCACAGTTCCTTAAAATGTATGATGCTCATTTATTCCTTGGGCCTTTAAACACGCTACCTGGCCAACCTTTACATGTCCTCCTCTTCCCTTCTGGGTCATATCTTTTTATCCTTCAAAAGTCAGTCACCCTCTCATCCTGTAGAAAGTCTTTCATGAACTGCCATCTCTCCTTTCCCAGCCCAGAAGCCTGGAGTTTACGGTTATTGAATATTGTGATCATTTACTTGCCTCTCTTCCTACTGAGAGCTCCATGAGGTTATACCTTGCAGAGGGCCTGGCACATAGGAGGTGTTTAGAAACAGGCTTTTCATACCTTTATTTTTAGTAGTTCTTGCTATATAAGCCTTTCTTTCTTGTAACTTTTTTCTCGTTTCTTCAACAGTCTCAAATTCTGGAGCATAACACACATGAAGCAATCCACCAAAGAAACTCTGTTCATCCATTTTTCTCTTGGCTGTTCTAAACAGAAATACATGATAGCATGGTTTATTAATCTAGATTTACTTAGGATGAAAGCTTAACTAGTATACAATGCATTGACCTAAAGAGCAAAGTCTAGCTTTTGCTATGTGTATATACATCCTATGGTTTGGGAATTAAGATGCTCTGTTTGTGTATGGCATTGACCCTATGATCCACTGCATACTCTTAATCCTCTCCTCCCCTCTCCCAATAGTTAATAGGTTTTGAGCTAAGTCATCCACACATATCCAGACTCCCTTTAACCAACTTAAGATCCAGCAGTTAGCCTGAGGTACACAATCTGTGGTCACAAAATAGAGATTTTCTCTGTGTTAGTAGCCCTTGAGAGTTAGCTTATACCCATTTTAGCCTTTTGAGCACAATGTGTTCCTATAATGGGATTCATATGTAAAAAATTAATAAAAATATTGTAATTGTAAAACTTTTAATAATTGAGGAAATACTGAATATATAACAACTAATTAGAAAATGAGAGAATGGTATTCATTCAACAAATACTTATTAAACATCTATGACTGGCCAGGCATTACTATAATAAATATTTAAGCACTTACGTGCCCAGGAATAATGATAAGAAATACTTATTGAGATTTTACCATGCACCAGGCAGTGTCCTAAGTGCTTCAACTGAATTCATGCTTCACAACAACCCTATAATGAAACTGAAAACCTGGGGGATTTATAACTTGGCCATGCTCACATTGGTTTGTGCAGCTCAGATTCAAATTCACATGTCGAACTCCACAGCATGCTGTACTAGGTGCTGTGGGAGATACAAAAGCTCTAGAAAATATTATTCCTTAACCATGAGGAGCTGGCAAACTGGTTAGGGAAGTGAGATTACACATAAGAGTAACCTGAGAACAAGACATGATCCCATAAAATCAAGTTTTTGTGGCAGATCACAAGTGCTATTTGTAGCACAGAAAAGAAAATATTAATTGTAATAGCCAGGGAAGGATGGTCTTGGAGCAAATTAGTGACAAGAATAGGGGTCAACCTAAAAATAGATAAGGGATTTCATACTTCAGCCTTATTGGAACAGAATTTATGTTACATAGAAGGCTGGAAGAGATGGGGTCATTCACATAGGCGCATAACAATAAGAACCTCAATAGCTAATGTTTACTGCATTCTAAACCAGAGGCACTATGCTAAGCCTTTTAGAGGGATTATTTCATTTCATCCCCACACAACCTCGACAAGTAGGTCCTTTTACCATATGGATTTTACAGAATAGGAAAACGGGCTTAACAGAGTTAAATAACTTGTCCCAGGTCATGATGTTAGCAGAACTGGGAAAATTATTCCACATTCAGTTTTTAATCTACACACGACAGAAAATTGTTAAGCGTGGGAATGGCACGATGAAAACAGTGTTTTGGCAAGGCGAACCTTCAAGAAGAATCGAGGAAGATGATAAAACAGTGCCATATTAGATTATTGGGTAATTCAGGTATGAATAAGGAAAATCGGGGGCCAAAATTGGAGGAAATGAGACACTGCTTAACTTGTATATTACCTTGCACTTTGTAAATTCATAAATTTAATAAGGTAAACTTCTGTAAAGTCTTCTGCTGGGTATTCATCTAGAGCATTATACTGTTCAATCGCACCATACAGAGCAAATCGCGCAACTAATTCCTTCATTGCTCCCACTGCAGGAACTCCTTGTATTAGTAAGTATCGAGATTCCAAATTGATTGTATATACCTAAAAGAAATGCAAACACATTAAATGTATTTCATAAATAAGCCTAGGACAAATCTGGTATTTTTTTTTAAAGCTTTGAAAAGAACTGTTCTGTTCAATCGATCTGCAGAAAACAGAAAATTAAAAATGTTGCCCCTCTCTCTGCATAAAGAATAATTCACCCCACGTGTGAGAGCCTCTAACTAAAGCATACACAATCTTCAATCGACATGTTTCCCGGAAAAAACTAACATATTCACTGGGTGCTGACCATGTACCAAGCACTACTGTAAACACGGAAGATCAAACGACTAACATAAAGGCCTGTTCTCGGAAAGTTGACGTTCTAGCAGTTGACCAAAAAGCGGTCGTGAGAATCTTAGGTACCTAAGTGATGGATATGACCGCACCCTTTCAAGCTTTTATTTACATAAGCTAGACTTGTGGAGCTAGAGCTCATATAAAGCAACCGAGGACAGCGAAAGAAACCAGAGTCCTTTTACCTTGACAGCGCGAGGCCGTCGCCCCTCCCGATACTTGGCCCGCGTGTCGCATACAGCCCTCTGGACGTGGTGGTCGAATACGCCCCCAAGCTCCCTGCCATTCGACGCCATCTTGCCAGCTTTGGCCCTTGCAAACACGACAACATCCGCCTTGCTGCACTCCCGCGCATCCTATAACAGAGAGGGCTCGGGCAAGGCGTGCCGGGATTGGCTAGAAATCGACAGCGTCGGCCATCATTTCCTCCGAGCGAGGATTCGCTGCAAGAGGTGCCGCCCCCCAGCGGCGCGGCGGAGAGACCCGGAGAGCGACGGAAGGCTTGCTTGCCCCGCCCCCTACCGGCGCGCCGCGAGCGGCGCCGCGGGGAGAGGGGCGGGGCGACCGAGCTTCCCGGGCCCGACGCCCTCGGCCTGGCGGGCTGCCGGCCTTCGGCGCTCGTGGGTGATGTGGTGTAGCGATCGCCTGGCGGGTGCGGGGGGAGGTGGCGTGGCTGTGACTGTGGCCTTCACCAATGCTCGCGACTGCTTCCTCCACTTGCCGCGGCGCCTCGTGGCCCAGCTGCACCTGCTGCAGGTAACACGCCGGCCCCGGACGAGGCTCCCAGGGGCTGCTCGGGACACCTCGTCGGCACTCTGGGGTCGGACGGGGCGGAGGTCTGGTAGGACGCTCAGGCCTCTCCCGGCGGCGAGCTCGGGCTGCCTTCCCGGCGCCGCCGAGCTGTTCCGAAGCCGACTGAGGGCAGGGCCGGCCTGGGCAGTGTCTGCAACCCTCGCCACGTCTCGGGCGGCCCTGCACCTTTATGTTAACTTGCCTCATTCCAAGCCTTTTCACTCGGTGATACTGGGCTTTCAAACATCGTAATAGTCTACCTCTGCATTCAGAGATCCTCACTCCAGGTTGGAAAAGCTCTTGAGAAGTCGTTTTTGTTTTTGTTTTGAATGTTTTTCCTGCCAGCGATTTCCAGGTGCTTGTAAGGCTGTGACCCGGGCCTCCAGACAGAGGAGGGGCAGATAGGTTTGCAGAGCCCCTGTAGGTTAACTGGGACTGAGCACGGTGTCCCACGAGCGGGACAGGTTAAAAAATGAAGGTTCTTTCCCGTGTCTCCGACGCTCACATCTGCGAGGTGTGCCAGGAATGTGCAATGGGATTATGTATGTTTGGACGTATGTAATTAGGATTACCTGAACCTCCACTGTCAGTCGCCCTTGTGGACGTTGTGGTTGTGGTGGTTCACAGCTCTAACCACCGGTGGAGTAGCACCATCCGATTTTCATAATTGAAAGTAGAGGCACCTGGCCTACGAGTTTGAGTGCGCTTATGGGGACGAAAGGATAGAGTATTTGAAATCCTCGAAAATCTTGGATGCATGGTATCCACCACTGGCTAATCCATGCAGGAAATATTTAAGAGTTTGCAGTAATTTCAAGTATCTCGCTTTTCCATGTTGAGCTACTTCACCGTAACTGTTTTTCTACATGATTTCCCCCTCATCTTTCAAAGCATACCAAGTTCAGCGGATCCTTCCTTATTTCATTTACCGTAAGATAAACAGTCTTTTGGCCTTGACAAGCATTCTTCATGGCTGGAGACGAGTTAGTGTCACCAAGTCTCAGGTAGACCCTGCCCTTTTCTCTGTCAGCTTTCATGGAGGTTTTCAATTTGCCTTTAAATCCCCACCTAACGAATTTATAGGAATAGACTCCAACCTAATGAGTTTATAGGAATACTTCCTTAACAGTCACTCTAATAACTTGATCTTAAGATTTGGATGCTGTGTTACATTCATCACTATTTAACAATTTAGTGGTCTTGATCTTTCTTTTAAATTTTGAGCCTTCAATAAGTATTCATAAGAATTAATTCATGGATGTCTTTTTGAAACTTAAATCTCTTCAGCCTTGAACAAATTGTTGTTTCTGTCCAGCCTGTATCAGCAGAATAGGCCAACTTTTATCCCCAATTATAAAAGTAACATGTACATCTTATAGGAAATTTAGAAAGCATGGAAAATTATAACAAGAAAATAAAAGTTACTCATAATCCCCAAACCTAGAGATAATTAATATTAACAGTTTGGGTCAAATCTTCCAGTTTTGTTTCTAATCTTTAATTACTTTGAGCAGAAATGAAGTCCTGCACATACACATATGCAGTTAAAGGTAATCATCATTTTTAGTCATTAATTAATATTCTATCATAAATTTGCCATAATTTATTTGTTCACTGTGAGTAAACATTTATATTCAATTTTTAGACATTAAAAGTGATACTGTAATTACATTTTAATAAATTGTTAAAAATAGCACATCTTTGTTTATAAACATTGTTTTCATTTTTGGTTATTTAGGATAGTTCCCAAAATTATTGGGTTAGAGGGGATAGCTAATTATTAAAGCATAAAGTCACGAGTTGGGAGTTAATGGGTTGAGTTATTTGGGCTGAAGTATTGAGTATGTAATACACCTGTTGCCGTAATGGGAAGAGGGTGAGAACAGTGGTTTTCTGGCCTGTGTCAGATTTACCTTGAAGCTTTTAAAAATACACATGTTCTGGCCCTTCGGCAGACCTACTGAATCAGCATCTTCGGGAGTGGGCTTCAGGCATCTGTAATTTTTAAAGTATCTTAAGGCTACTTGGATGCACAGAAGAGTTGAGACTCACTGTTCTGGAATCATAGAATGTTGGTGATGAAAGGGACCTTAGGTATCTAGGTCATTTCTGTACACATAAGGAAACTGGCATTCCCAGGCCAATACTGTTTGTGTGCAGTTAATTTGCCCTCTTGTCTAGAACTCATTCAGACTAGCCTTCTTACTTCTCACCCAGCTCTCTCCCACTTGTGTACTCATACTCACACTATTCTTCTCTAAAAAATTTTCTCTCATTCCATGTCTTTTTTTTTTTTTTTTTGAGGAAGATTAGCCCTGAGCTAACTACTGCCAATCCTCCTCTTTTTGATGAGGAAAACTGGCCCTGAGCTAACATCCATGCCCACCTTCCTCTGCTTTATACATGGGATGCCTACCACAGCATGGCTTTTGCCACGCAGTGCTGTGTTCACACCTGGGGTCCAAACTGGCGACCCCCAGGCGGCCGAGAAGCTGAACGTGCGAACTTAACCGCTGCGCCACTGGGCTGGCCCCTCCATGCCTTTAAAATCTGTGTAACCGTATCCCCTCCACGTAACTTTAAAATTCTCTCTTGCCCGGGGCTGGCCCCGTGGCCTAGTGGTTAAGTTCGCGCGCTCCGCTGCAGGCGGCCCAGTGTTTCGTTAGTTCGAATCCTGGGCGCGGACATGGCACTGCTCATCAGACCACGCTGAGGCAGCGTCCCACATGCCACAACTAGAAGAACCCACAACGAAGAATACACAACTATGTACCGGGGGGCTTTGGGGAAAAAAAGGAAAAAATAAAATATTTAAAAAAAAAAAAAATTCTCTCTTGCCCACATTTGTCTCCTTTTCAAAACTTCAGTGCTCTATGTGACACATCTCACTTGTTATACTCTGTTCTGTGGTTCTGTGTTTCAAGTATTGTCTTCTTTTGTTTATCCAAGTCTTTGTTTCAGGACTGGGTGGGTACCCAGTAGATGCTTTAACTCAGGGTTTCTTCACCTTGGTGCTATTGACATTTTAGGCTGGATAATTTTTTGTTGTGGGGGCCTGTCCTGGGTATTGTAAGATGATTAGCAGCATCCTTGGCCTCTATCCACTAGATGCAGGTAGCACCCCTCCCCGCAGTAGTGACAACCCACAATATCTCCAGACATTGCTCATGTCTCCTGGGCATCAAAATCCCCCTCAGTTGAGAACCCCTGCTTTAACTCGGTTACTTTGTTTGTACTCTGGGCTCAGGGCTTGCTCTGATTGCTGAAATGGGGGAAAGGATTCGTATCTACACTGAATGCAAACAAATGAACATAAATCACCATCCGTAAATGGGCAGGTATAGATTTGTCACTTCCTTTGTGTTAGCAAGAGATAACCCAGGCCTAGGATCTGGCCAGGTACCACAGTGTCTGGCCGCACACCCAGTTGTGCAAGCAGTGCAAGATAGGTAGTGGAGCGACAAAAGACAAGACCTGGAGATGGCGTACGAGATGTACAGGTTTATTGACACTTGCATATAGGGAGTGTCCAGAGATGGCTGGCTCGTCAGAGTTGTGCACCTGCTACGTGGGCAGAGGAGGAGTTGCTTATAAAGGTAGGGGACAGAGGCTACAGGCTTGCCAACAGGGACTTTCCTTGATATAACCAGCGTTCACAGGAACAGCAGCTCACGTGGAAGGGCTTTGTGTTCCTTCAAGACATGATGTTCTTTGAGTGAGGTAAGTTAAGATCCGGATTGGCCAGTCCATCCCAGATGGTTGGTTTCCTGCCCAGAAGAGGATCAGGAGGACACATAGTTGTAATAGGGCATGTAGGTTATTGCTGAGCAAGCAAGGCCTACACACAGCTTTGGGCAAAAGCAGGTAGTCAGTCATTTGTCGGTTAGTCTCCTGGAACAGAGACTCCTTTCTCTCCAGTCTGTTGGTTTCTCCTCTCTGCCTGAGCGCCCAGGAGCTTTGTGGTTCTAGTGAGAAGTTTTTGACATAAGAATGAACTCAGAACATTAGTTTGCAAAGTTTACTAAATCCATCTGAACATATGTTATGAGTTTATGGAGCTGCTTACTACATTTTGACCACATGAATAATTGAAGTATTTTTCCTGTTTAATAAAGTTGATTTTTTATTTTTCCAGTGAGTGGGTAGAATTCTCCTTTTTGATATGTCTTAATGTATTTCGTATTTCCTTATTTAACTTCTCTGGTTTTAAAAGTTTCTTCATATGAAATGGGGGAATTGATCTGGCTTGTACATCACTGACTGATGAAACCTCTTGGAAGGCACCTGAGGGGTTGGTCACCTTCACTCTTGTAACCTCAGCTCACGCTTTACAGCTGACATGGTAACTTAGGGCTTTTGACTCCAAACCTAGGGCTCTTTCTACTGTATCACACTGTTGTCTGCAGAAAGATTTTTGTCAGCCAGACCAGTTGGACTCTCTTGTGAAGAACTGTGAGAAAAATTACACAACTAAGTGATACATGGTGACTTTCTTGTATACAAAGTTTTAATAACATTTTAATAACATGATTAAAGTACATTATATTGCCTCAGAAGTGGCTCCACCATCCTTTGAAATTTGTCCTGTTTAAAGAAACAAAATAAGCAGCCTTTACCAGTTTTGATGTAAATGAATGAATTTAATATTTAATCATTTAAATTTAATTAACTTATTTTGATATAAATAAATGAATTTAGTAATACTAAAACTTCCTGAGATGGTAAATGTTGATGGCTATTAATGAAATCCTTACATTTTGTTTAAAAAATGATATATGTATGAAAATGCTTATGATACAATGTTAAGTGGGGGAAAAGGATACTAAATCATGACTATAATACACCACTATGTAAAAAACTAACTTGCAGATAGAAAAAAGGATTAGCTGGGAATAGACAAAATTATTCACGTGGTTTTCTTTTTGTGGAGGGAATATCAGTAATTCCTTTTTTTCCCCAAAGTTTTTATATTTTCCAAGCTTTCTATAATGAGTTTGTAATTCTTTAATCAAAGAAAACATTGTTTTTTAGTCCTTAGCCACAAACTTACATATTTTGTATAATGTAAATAAACTATATTTTGCTTTTTTTAGTTATAAATATGTTTCCATACTTTTAAAATTATTTTAAAATTTTAAAATTATTTAAGAACTTTTAAAATTATTATTTAAGAAGCTGTATAATATAGACTTTCTAGAAGTGTACGTCAGAAGCTATTAGCAGTAACTGCCTCTGGGAACAGGGACCTGCCTTCACGTTTTATGGTTTTGTACTTTCTGTGCTTTTACCATGTGCATTTATTACTCTCCTAACAAAAACTGTGACATTTTTAATGATCATGATATTTGTTTCTACTTATTGGCCCAAACTAAAATAGTAAATTTCTAGCTTGTTTAATGATTTCCCTATTGATAGACATTTAAGAGAGTCCTGAGTTTTCACTGTAATAGAGAATACTGCAGAGATATGTTCTGGTGTAATTTTTTTCTTCTTTGAATCATTAATTCAGAATAAATACTCAAATATATACATATGGTTTAGGGGCTGTGTAAGTTCATTGGCTACCTCTTTGCTATTTTGAATTTTGGAGTGGTTGAATCAGTTTATAATGCCGTCATGAGAATATAAGGGTATTGGTTTTATCCATAGCATGACCAGCATTGGGTGTTGGAAATGATTTTTAAATGCTATGACAAAAGTGAATAACAGACAGCTATCAGCTATCTATAGAACTCTCTTTGTATGTGTTGATTGCAGTAAGAGTTTATCTTTTATGTGAATCCAGAAAAGCATGTAAAAACTTTTAAAACTCTTCCCTCCTCCCCTTTCTTATTTCTTGAATAAATAGAATCAAGCTATAGAAGTAGCCTGGGGTCACCAGCCTGCATTCTTGAGCTGGGTGGAAGGCAGGCATTTCAGTGATCAAGGTGAAAATGTGGCTGAAATCAACAGACAAGTTGGTCAGAAACTTGGACTCTCAAATGGAGAACAGGTAAGCACAAAATGCGATGATAACAACTGTTTTCTAATGTCACATAATATGGCAATGGAAATAAAATTAAAAGTTCAGATTTATTTTTTTTAGGGCGTGAGATGATACCTAACTTGTGTGCTACTATAATCAGTCCAGGATAGTCAAGTCGACTACATACTCCATTGTTAAGTCATTATCTTGTAGTCCGCCATGCTCCCTAGTTGATTTTGTATTCCGCTATCTATTTTACACACTTTTCAGGTTCCCTGATTTTGTTTTTGTGCAATTATTTTTGCTTTATGAATTGTTAAATTTTACTTAGTATTGTTGAACTTCATTTGTTTGCAACAGATTTTCTAACCTGCCAGGGTCATACTTGATTTAAATAAATCTATCCTACAACAGAGGGTTATTATTTTTCCATTTTTGTCTTGCCTATGAATTTAATGTACTTAGATTGCAAACTCCAAAGCTTGAGGTCTCATATCTATTTTTTCATTCTATTATACTCACCAATTTATTCCTTTTTAAATATTTTGAACTACGGAAGCAATACATATTCATTACAAATATTTTACAGTTGAAAGTAGAAAATATTTTTCCCTTTCTGTAACCTCAGCCTCAGAATGAGTGTGTACTATATGTTGGGATCTCAATAGACATTTATATTTGAAGAATGAGATGATACATATTTTTGGCAATTTTTTCCCCACAAACTGTATCAGAGATACCTTTCCACACGTTGCAAACATATCACAAACAATTGAACATGTGTGTGTGTGTGTATATATATATGTGTATATACACACATGGAATGAAAAAAATTGAATTACCAAATCTAGAGGGCTATGCATTTAAAAATTTGATAAATAGGGCTAAATTGCTTTCTATTACCAGTGCCCACAACAGTACACAAGAGTTATCACATCTTTTTAACTTGTTTTGAACACAGACTGATTTTGTTCATGCTTTTTTTTTTTCCTTGAGGAAGATTAGCCCTGAGTTAACGTCTGTGCCAGTCTTCCTCTATTTTATATGTGGTTCACTGCCACAGCATGTCTGACAAGTGGTGTAGGTCCACGCCCACGATCTGAACCCATGAACCTGGGCCACTGAAGCAGAGCATGCTGAACTTAACCCTCCGCCATGGGGCTGGCCCCCAACATGTTTTTGATAATGAGAATATGGCTCTGGTGAGAAATTCATAGGTCTAGCACTAGTCCTTTGCTTACCCTAAATTTTTGCTAGAATCTTAAAACTTTAGCCACAGAGTGACCTTAGAAATCACTAACTTTGGTGCCTTGCTCTACAAACCTAGGGAGATGGAATATTTTGCCCAGGACTGCATAGCAAGTTACAGTTCTGCTCTCTTTGAGTATGTGGCACTTACCTGTGGGAAACGTCAGCTTCCTGTTCCTGATCTTCGTGTCTTCATCAGCTCTCTGAACAGTCCTACTTGCTGTTAATTCCCATTTGCTTCAAACTGAACTTTTACCTGATTTTCTGCAGATCTTCTGTATTGTAACAATACCACTAAGGGAGTGTCTCCAAAGAATCTTCGATAGGAACGGAACAGAAAGTGGACTGAATCACCCAAGACTCTAGCTTCTTGATGGACGGGAGCTGCTTTGTGGTTCCTCAGAATCACGCCTTTCAAAATGGGTCTGTGGGAGGTATTGAAGGGAAATTCTCTGAGGAACCTGATGAGGCACTTGGTGAAATTCTGCTCCAATCCACAAAAGCAGAGAAGGACGGGCTGGTTACTTGAAGCATTTAATACTTGGTGGCTTTGGATTGTACCTCTAATCCACAGAAATGCCTGTAGAAAGGGAAAGAAAGCAAGATGGTTGATTCCAGCTTCTTGAGACACACCAGCATTTTGTATATACCTGTAGAGTGGAAGAGGAGACACTTGTTTTACTTTACTGTTAGCTGTGCATGATTATACTTCTAAATAATTGGCTCTGATCTTTATTTCACTGTGTTTTTTACTTTTTTCGAAGCAGCGTGGCTTGAAGTTAGTTATAAAATAAACAGTTGCAAAGCTTCTGGAAATAATAGAGTATGTAAATACTAGATCAAGCCATGACTTGATGACGTTGTTTCTTCTTGCATTTTTTAAATTACATTTCTTTTGTTAATGGTTATATTTATTTAATTTTTTAAAAAATGTGTTGTGAAGGTTGGCCAGTGGCATAGTGGTTGAGTTCTCACGCTCTGGTTCAGTGGTGTGGGGTTTACAGGTTTGGGTCCCAGGTGTGGACCTACACACCACTCATCAAGTCTTGCCATGGTGGCATCCCACATGCAAAACAGAAGAAGATTGGCACAGATGTTAGCTCAGCGCCAATCTTCCTCACCAAAAGAAAAAAACAACCACCAAAAAACCCCCACGTGTTGTGTTTGGATATATTTTCCTTTATTCTATGATTAGTTGTGAAACAATTTTTCCTAAAATGTTGACTATATCAAGGCCTAACAAAGAATAAGTACTTAATATTTGTTAAATGAAGAATGACACAAAACACACACACACAAACACAAACACCCACACTCACTCTTAATTACTTGCCTAAAGAGAGAACCTATTTTCTAGCGATACGAAAAAGTCTTTTGAAAGTAGTTTTACATTTAAATTTTTTCCAGGTGTTTCTCAAGCCATGTTCCCATGTGGTGTCTTGTCAGCAAGTTGAGGTGGAACCTGTCTCAGCAGATGATTGGGAGATACTGGTAAAGAAAACAAAATGAGAACTATACCATTTTAATGTCAAACTACTTCAAAATATTAGTGTCTTTAGATTTTCGAGCTTCATTATATTTTCTGAGTTGATTTGAGTTATAGGAATGAATTGAGATTTTCTTACGAGACATGGAACAGATGAAATGTGAAGGGAATTGATCTTTTTGTTTGTTGGTTCTAGGAGCTGCATGCTGCTTCCCTTGAACAGCATCTTCTAGATCAAATTCGAATAGTTTTTCCAAAAGCCGTTTTTCCTGTTTGGGTTGATCAACAAACTTACGTATTTCTCCAGATTGGTAGGTGCTGTTACAGTGTTTGCCATCATCCTCTACATCATAGCGTTGCATCCATAGCAGAAGTGAATGTGCACTAATGAGCTTTATTTCTCACACAGTTGCGCTAATACCAACTGCTACTTATGGAAGGCTGGAAACTGACACCCAACTCCTTGTTCAGCCAAAGACTCGCCAAGCCAAAGAGAACACATTTTCAAAAGCAGATGACGCACGTGGAAAATTTCATAATTATGGAAGAGACCAAAAGGGATTGACAAAAGAACTTCAAACCAGGCAACTTCCATCAAATACTATAGGAGTCACTGAATCTAATGAAACACATTCAGAGGTTACAATTGACCCGTCATCAACACCAAGCTTGTGGACTATGATAGGAAGCATTTTTTCTTTTGGGTCTGAGAAGAAACAAGAGACATCCTGGGGTTTAACTGAAATCAATGCATTCAAAAATATGCAGTCCAAAGTTGTTCCTCTAGACAATGTTTTCAGAGTATGCAAATCACAGCCTCCTAGTATATGTCACGCATCGGCAACTTCTATGTTTCACAAACACTATGCCATTCATGTGTTTCCGTGGGACCAGGAATATTTTGATCTGGAGCCCAACTTTACTGTGACCTATGGAAAGCTGGTTAAGCTACTTTCTCCAAAACAACAGCAAAGTAAAACAAGGCAGAATGTCCTGTCACCTGAGAAAGAGAAGCAGGTGTCAGAACCACTAGATCAAAAACAAATTAGCTCAGACCATAGTCAAGAAGCTGGTAAGGCCTGTGTGCTACAGGTAGTCTGGAATGGACTTGAGGAATTGAAGAATACCATAAAATACACCAAAAATGTAGAAGCTCTCCATCTGGGGAAAGTCTGGGTTAGTATAAATTTCATTATTAGGGAGGTAATAATTTCATGTTGTTTGGACTTCCTCAAATTATGAATTAGAATAGTATTTTATATATAATTTAAAAACCAGTATAATAAGAAATAATGTCTTAAGTTCCTGTGGGGACACATTTCTGATTGCAGGGTAAAGTGCTTGTTTGGGTAAAGATTGTGTATTTTCTGGCTAGGTAAACTTGGACAGGTGTAAGCCTAGATAGGTACTGGCCCAGAGAGGTCAAAATTACTTGACTGAGGTTACATAGCTAGTGAGTAGAACTAGGATTCAAAACCAGGGAGGCTGGCTCGAGTTCATGCTTAGCATGGAGTGCCCTATAGAGCCGCAAGTCTTTAGGATCTGAGAATTTGTTCAAGTCCTTGAAAGCAAAGGAAGGACTTTTATATACTAGGGGAAAGGCCTGGTGTAGTGAGAGACCCACGGCGTGAGATGACCTTCCTGCTGCCTGTGGTGGCGCCTGGGTTGGCGAGTGCGCAGAAGCTGCTTAACCTGCTGGTATCAGCTCTTTAACTTGTGTGTGGAAATGGAAGAGGAGATGGAGCAACTAGTGTTCCACCTTCTCATCCTGACCTCAAATATTAATGCTAAATTTTATGTGAAATGAGTCACCAGCTGCTTTTATTTGAACTTAGTTTTGAACCATTGTGAAATGAGACTTTGTGGTGATAAAGGGAAAAAATTGTTAGGCAAGAAGAATAGGAGGGGAAGGGGCCTGCTTTGTAGATTTCTTTTACTTCCACAGTTTTACTTATGACCTATATGCAGGCAACTTATAAAGTTTTAATCTCACTGGCTTACATCATTTTCTAAAATTCTGACGATTGGCTCATTTTCTGTTACCTCCAAACTCTTAGTTTAGGAGTTCCCACTACTTCTTCAAAATTGAAATGTCTAATGCTGAACTTGTTAGGATTTATCTGTTTCTATTAATGGTTCTCCCGTTAGACAAGAATACCCTTTTATGTCCTTGAAATTGTATGGTGAGGATGGGGTGAGGAAGTGCTGATGGTGGAGGCTGGGGGACCACGGAAGAGAGCAGTGAGGAGTCTGCACTTCCTGCTCTGCCTTAAAGGCTGGGCACCACGGGCAGTGGAGAGTGGCAGTACTGGCAGTTGTTGCCACAAGATACTCAAGCTGGACTGGAGAGATCAAAATTGATTGATCACATTATGAAGAGGATGTAAAAAGAAAGAAATGTAGGGGAAAAATTGAAATGCTTGTGATAACAATGCCTGCACCTATGAATCGTGATAGTTTCTGTAATTTCACTTGAATTCATAGAAGTTTATAGTATGGAATATTTTTAATGAAGCTTGGAACATACTTATATTTTTGTTTATTTTTAAATTTCAGATTCCATATGACCTGAGAAAGAGACTAAATATAGAAATGCATGCGGTAGTCAGAATAACTCCAGTGGAAATTACTCCTAAAATTCCAAGATCTCTAAATTTACGACCTAGAGAAAATTTAGTGAGTTCAAATTTATGTTATGTCACAGTTGTTTTTCATGTGTTGTGAAATTTCTACTTGCTTTAGCTAAGTAATAAGAATATTTGTATTCCTTTTTGCTAGAAGGGGAAAAAAGTATTTTTTTTCTATTTTATTGTGGTAAAATATATATAACATAAAATCCTTTTTAAACTTTTTTTTTTTTAAGATTTTATTTTTCCTTTTTCTCCCCAAAGTCCCCCGGTACATATTTGTGTATTTTTAGTTCTGGGTCCTTCTAGTTGTGGCATGTGGGATGCCACCTCAGCATGGCTTGATGAGTGGTGCCACGTCTACACCCAGGATCCAAACTGGTGAAACTCTGGGCTGCTGAACCGGAGCACGCGATGTTAACCACTCGGCCATGGGGCCGGTCCCTAAACCATTTTTAAGTGTACAATTCAGTGGCATTATTTACATTCGTAATGGTATGCAACTATCATCACTGTTTCCAAAACTTTTCCATCACTCCAAACAGAAACTCTGTGCCCATTAGCAATAATTTACCGTTCTCTCCTCCCCCAGTTCCTGGTAACCTCTAAACTGTATTGTCTCTGTGAACTTGCTTATTTTAGGTATTTCATATAAGTGGAATCAAACAATATTTGTCCTTTGTATCTGGCTTATTTCATTTAACATGTTTTTAAGGTTGATTTATGTGGTAGCATATTTCAGAGCTTCGTTCCTATTTATGGCTAAAGAATATTCCATTGTATGTATATTACCACATTTTGTTTATCCATTCATCTGTTCATGGACACTTGGGTTATTTCCATCTTTTTGGCTCTTGTGAATAATGCTACGATTGATGTAGGTGTACAAGTATCTGTTTTCAGTCCCTGCTTCCAGTTCTTTTGGGTATATACTTAGGAGTTGAATTGCTGGATCATACAGTAATTCTGTGTTTAACTTTTTGAGAAACCAAGAAGTCTTTAATAGTGATAGACATATTATGTATATTATACCAAGAAAATATGGATAATTTGGCTTTTAAAAGATTGATATTTTTGCTACATCTATGTAATTTTAAAAAATTTCTCCTATGTTGTTTCAGTGTTAATATTACAGCCTAAAAGAGTGCTAGACTGTTTTACTTTTCTACTCTTAATTCTTTAGAAACTAGTATGGTCAGGAAATGAGGTATTGAACTCAATTTTAAAATCTTTTTAATGGAGGATTATCATCTGTACCAGTTTAGGTTACCACTTCTCAGAGAATTATAACACAGGAAATTATTGTATTATGTGTTTAAAAACTTCCAAACATGACTTAATCCTTCTGTGATAATTCAGATGATACTTTTGGATCCTCAGGATCATGATGGTCATTATGTCATGGAAGAACCATTTTAACAACTTTCCAGTTGATGAAAACCCAGACAAGATAGATTATATTATCTGACTGGAGAAGAGGAAAACAAACAGAATAATTGTCATTTCTGTAACAGTATGTAACTGAGCAGTTAACACATTGGCTGAATAGTACACAGTGATTTGTAGTTCTGTTTTAACTTTTTGGTTATTGATCTTGGTATTTTTTCAAAAGTTAAGTCTCATGTACAAAAATAATTAGCCACTGGTCATTAGATTTTGTTTTGGTCTCAGTAATGGGATATTACTGCAGAATTCCTTTCTGTCCTGAGTTGCATATTTTAGTGGAAGCTTTATGACCTTGGCAGTTCTCTCTGGGCCGATTATATCACTTAGGACAGAAGGATGTTTTGTTCTAAAGGAACTGTGAGTTGCTTTCTGATTCTGAAAGTCTTGATTTTAAATAGTTTTCATTTTCATTTTATGACTTCCTTTAGGTTTTTAATCCCATTACCTAATAATATCCAAAGAAGTAACTGACTATTTCTTTGATTTTTAAGAATGGAAAAGTGAGGCCTTTTCTTAATTTAGCCTGCTTTTGGTAGTGATCAAGTTCTGAACAGAGCTAATCAGCAGATCTAAACTTGACTTCGGGATGAAGAGAGAGAACAGAAATGGACCACCCATAAATGGTGGAATAGAGATTTGTTTTCCTAGGCAGATAGTAGTCATCTTTCTATATGATTTTTGTTATTCCCGTTTATAATTTCAAATAGGCTTAAAAAGATTAATTTTAACTTAAAAAATTTAAAAATTAGAGATGTTTTTCTCAGAATTCCTTCATACTTTTTGAACAATTTATTAACCCTCTATGTATTGACTAAATCAGCACTTTGGCCAGCTTGGCAGAACAAAAAGAAAATAAAGTGATTGGAACGTGGAAAGAGTTTATTTTTCTCATGTAGAGAGAAGTTTGGTGAAGCTCATAGGTGGTTAAATCGTGTCATCAAGGCTCTTGTCTCCTCTGGTCATTCTCTTCTGCCATCCTTAGCCTATGACTTTCCTCCTTTTAGCTGCGAGATATCCGCTGTACTAATAGCCATCACATCTACATTCCTGGCAGCAGAAGGAAAGGCACGTAACAGAAACCTTCTCCTTGCGAGATTTCTTTACCTTTTAATTAGGAAGAGAGGTCCTTCCCACGGATTGCTGATTATACTCCATTGGCCAGAGTTCACACGTGCAGGCACGTGCATGCATACACGCACGCACGCACACACACACAGCTCCAAGCTGGGAAGCAGGCAGTTTCCTTTTCCACTTCTCTAGTAGAGAGAGGCAGGAGAATGGGGTTGAAATGATTATCGAATGAGCAGAATTATGGTATGTGTATCACTGGGCATGGAGAAAAGGAAAAACCATTTAAAACTTTGCCACTTGTGTAAATGTTTCTTCCGGCTACATAGTACTCATTGTACTGTAATGTCAAATCCCAAATCTGTGCCTATAGAATATGAACATCCTTCCTGGTTTTGTAATAAGATTTACATTTTATTAGCAGGATAAAGCGTTAAAATAAGGATGTTAAGGTTAAGTTCAGGTATGAGGATAACTCACCACTGTTCTTTCCTTTTCTCTGGCAGCCTGAAGATGTAAGTGAAGAAGACATAAGAACTGCATTCTGTTCGTGGCTCCAGCAATCTACTACTACCGCGCTTCCTTTGGTAATATCAGGAGAAGAGTATGTTAAGCTGAGAATTAAAGATGGTGGGTAAATTTGGCTATTTTGATATTTTTTCCTACTGAAGAAGTCATAAAATGTTTAATTTTTTTCCAACTTGTGACACATGTGAACAGGAAACATCATAATGATAAACAGTAGATTTTGCATATCAAAGAATGTCTTTATTTAAATTTAAATAAATTTGAAATTTAAAATCATAAATTATCTCATCTCAGTTTTAGTACTAACTCTACATTTATTACTTTCTTTTCAATAGGGTTGAAGGAGTTTTCTCTGAATATAGTTCATTCCTGGGAAAAAGAAAAAGAAAACAATATTTTTCTGTTGAGTGCTAATCTGCTGCAGAAGACCACGATACAAGTAATTACATAGTATTGAATATTTAATGAAATAGTATTTTCATTGATAACAAAGTGTGAATTTACCTGTAAGACCTTACATCTTAAAGTGTACTAGAAACTCAAATGATAAGAGTAAGGAATAACTTGATTTAAAATATTTTATTCTATAGTCTCTTTAACTTATCCAAACAAATTATTGATTTATCCTAAATTTAAAATGAATACCTCAGCAGAATGAAGTTTCAAGAATAGAATTGATTGTGTTAACTGGCAAATGGGTCATCATTTAAAATTCCTCTAGTATTGAAACAAAGAAAAACAGCTCTAGGGCTTTGATTTTTTAAATTCATATTTTTACTTGCAGTTTTGCTGCACAACCCGTATTATTTTGGCAATTCTTAAATTTTCAACTCTTCACAAAATTACTTTTCAAATCACTTTTCTTCCGGAAGTATTTTAAAATGGTCTTTTAGAATATTATGTTTTAATTATGATATGCACTCTTGTCCTTAAAGAATTGAAGATGCTCTAGTCATTTAAAATTTCAGTGGTTTGGAACTAGACATTGTTTCTCTACTTTTGAAATATACTTGAAGGAATACCATTCAGAGAAGATACAAATATAAGAATTGTGAGAAGAATAAATGTGACACAAATTAAAATTGCAAATAAAGATATATCTGTAAAATGTCTTAAGGAGACGATGTTCTTTACAGCTTGTTAACCATAAATGTTTATGTTCCTTGGATAAGTAAATTATTATTATCAAGGCTATTTTAAGTAATGATCTTGTATGCATAATGTATCTTTTCTTTCTGGTATGACAGAATCAGCAATTCAGTTTCCTGCGACCCAAGAAAAACAGGCAAAAGATGTAACTTTGAAATGTAAAACTGATTTTTCCTTGCTACTATAGGTCCTTCTGGATCCTATGGTAAAAGAAGAAAACAGTGAGGAAATTGACTTTATTCTTCCTTTTTTAAAGCTGAACTGCTTGGGGTAAGAAGTTATGGCCAAACTAGCATGTTTAGAGCCATGTTTGACGTTATCTCTGGCAGGGTTTTTTTGTGTAAATATTAAAGTAGATATTCATGTCATTGAATAATCTTACTAATGCATTAGTAGATATTTTTTCAAGGATTGCTTCTGTTTTCACACCTAGCTTAGTAATTTGTCTTGTCTTCTTAGATAAGAAAGTCTGAAGCTTATTAGAAATTTTACTTTGAGATTTGATTTGTGAGAAGAAAGTAACTAGATATGACCTGGATCATCTGAGCTTGAATAAAACAATAATTCCTAGAGTTAATAAACTTATTTTAAAAATTACGGGGCCGGCCCAGTGGCACAGTGGTTAAGTGCGCATGTTCCACTCTTCAGCCCGGGGCTCGCTGGTTCGGATCCCAGGTGCGGACATGGCACCGCTTGGCAAGCCATGCTGTGGTAGGCGTCCCACATATAAAGTAGAGGAAGATGGGCACGGATGTTAGCTCAGGGCCAGGCTTCCTCAGCAAAAAGAGGAGGATCGGCAGCAGATGTTAGCTCAGGGCTAATCTTCCTCAAAAAAAAAAAAAAATTAAATCGGAAAACATTAGATGAATGTTTAAAAATATTTCAAATTAAGTTATTCCTTCACTATCTTATTAATGTAATAATTGGGATTATTTGTGTTTACCTCAACTTTTAAGACAAATCTGAAAAGAAACTCCTCTTAATTTCTTTATCTCT
This sequence comes from Equus przewalskii, assembly GCF_037783145.1. NCBI lineage: Eukaryota > Metazoa > Chordata > Mammalia > Perissodactyla > Equidae > Equus > Equus przewalskii. The sequence continues at coordinate 36,290,589 of NC_091834.1, read as the reverse complement.
TCTACAATATGAGAATCTTATATAAACATTACCTCTTAGAATTCTTCACAGATGCTTTTAATAGATGTAGTGATTTGATTGCCTATAATAGTATAATCTGTAAATATTTTAGTAAAAGGATTAAACCATAAAGTAACAATGTTTTAATATAGCATAATATTCATGTATGAAGTAAAATCTCTTTAGTTCCGACTCTGATTTTAGGAATTAACGATACTTATCAGAGATGAAGTGGTAGTCAGAGTCAGGAAGTAGGTTGAAGTTCACGTTTGCATAATCTACAGTTTGAAATGTGGGTTTCAGAGGTGATGTTTAAGACGAAAGAAGTCTTCAATTATTCTAAGACTTCAAAAGCACCCAGTAATGATCATGTTGATTACCAAACTAAAATCATTTTAAGGGAGGTGTTTGTGTATGTTAAGACAAACTCCTTAAGGAATCCTATTAGGACACAAGTTTCAGTTACTGCATATGTTTGAAAGTAATAAAACTAGTTTTAAAAGCTGTGACTCAGATTTGGCATTAATTCAATAATTTAAAGTTAGGGAGAATTTCTAAGATTTTACTCTTTTAAAAATCATTAACTAGCCTGGGAAGGAAAGTTTCAGAATTTTTTGTAGCTAGATTTTATCCTGCTTCAGTGTTTTATCGTGCAACAATTTGTGTATTTTGCAGAGGGGTGAATTCCTTAGGCGTGTCCTCCTTGGAGCACATCACACATAGCCTCCTGGGACGCCCTTTGTCTCGGCAGTTGATGTCCCTTGTAGCAGGACTTCGAAATGGAGCCCTTTTACTCACAGGAGGAAAGGTATATGGTTAAAATGTGCTCATTTTCACTAACTAATAACTTTTAATCCCTCTTTCTCTGGGTTCTGATCATCTGTTATAGAGGGTTGTTAATACCTGATGTGGAAAGCCTTCATTCATCCATTCACTAACATTTGGAAGTGCCTGCTATTACATATTGAGAAAGTGGTGATGAATAAGATGCATAAGGTGATGCTTTCCCTGCCCTTTTTCTCTAACAATTGATATGATTCTGTGATTTTTGTTTTTTACAGTATTGATAGGGTTGATTGATTTTCAAATGTTGAACCAGCCTTTGCATATCTGTAATAGATCCCACATGGTTGTGTTCTGTTCTTTTTTTAAAAAATTTTATTGAGGTCATAATAGTTTATAACATTGTGACATTTCACTTGTACGTTATTATTTGTTAGTCACCATATATATGTGCCCCTTTACCCCTATGCCCACCCCCCAACATGATTCCCCTCTGGTAACCACTAATCTGTCTTCATTGTCCAGGTATTTGCTTATCTTCCACATGAGTGAAATCATATAGTGTTTATCTTTCTCTGTCTGGCTTATTTTCCTTAACGTGACACCCTCAAGATCCATCCATGTCGTTGCGAATGGGATGATTTTGTCTTTTATGGCTGAGTAGTATTCCGTTGTATATATATACCACGTCTTCTTTATCCAAGCATCAGTCAATGGGCACTTGCATTGCTTCCACTTCTTGGCTATTGTGAAAAATGCTGCAGTGAACATAAGTCTCTTTGAGTTGTTGATTTCAAGTTCTTTGGGTAAATACCCAGTAGTGGGATGGCTGGGTCATATGGTATTTCTATTTTTAGTTTTTTGAGGAATTTCCATACTGTTTTCCATGTGGCTGCACCAGTTTGCATTCCCACCAGCACTGTATGAGGGTTCCCTTTCCTCTGCATCCTTTCCAACGTTTGTTGTTTTTTGTCTTGGTGATTATAACCATTGTAACAGGTATAAGGTGATATCTCAGTGTAGTTTTGATTTGCATCTCCCTGATGATTAGTGATGTTGAACATCTTTTCATGTGCTTGTTGACCATCTGTATATCTTCTTTGGAAAAATGTCTGCTCATATCCTCTGCCCATTTTTTGATTGGGTTGTTTGTGTTTTTGTTGTTGAGTTATATTAGTTCTTTATGTATTTTGGAGATTAACCCCTTGTCAGATATATGATTTGCAAACATTTTCTCCCAGTTGGTGGGTTGTCTTTTCATTTTGATCCCGTTTCCTTTGCCTTGCAGAAGCTCTTTAGTCTGATGAAGTCCCATTTGTTAACTTTTTCTTTTGTTTCCCTTGCCCGAGTAGACATGGTATTCAAAAAGATCCTTCTAAGACTGATGTCAAAAGTGTACTACCTCTGTTTTCTTCCAGGAGTTCTGTGGTTTCAGGAATTACCTTTAAGTCTTTGATCCACTTGAGTTAATTGTTGTGCATGGCAAAAGGTTTTTTTTTTTCTTCTTTGCATGTGGCTGTCCAGTTTTCCCAGCACCATTTGTTGAAGAGACTTTCTTTTCTCCATTGTATGTTCTTAGCTCCTTTGTCAAAGATTAGCTGTTTGTAGATGTGTGGTTTAATTTTGGGGCTTTCAGTTCTGTTCTGTTGATCTCTGTGTCTGTTTTTGTACCAGTATCATGCTGTTTTGGTTATTTTTAGTATATTTTGAAGTCAGGGATTATGGTGCCTCCAGCTTTGTTCTTTTTTCTCAGGATTGCTTTAGTTGTTCGGGGTCTTTTGTTGTCCCTGGTGAATTTTAGGATTCTTTGTTCTATTTCTGTGAAGAATGTCATTGGGATTCTGATTGGGATTGCATTGAATCTATAGATTACTGTAGGTGGTATGGACATTTTAACTATATTTAGTTTTCTAATCCATGTGCATGGAATATCTTGCCATTTCTTCATGTTGTCATCAATTTCTTTCAATAATGTATTATAGTTTTCATTGTATAGATCTTTCACCTCCTTAGTTAAATTTGTTCCTTGATATTTTATTCTTTTTGTTGCGATTGTAAATTGATTGTCTTCTTGAGTTCTCTTTCTTTAGTTTGTTATTAGAGTATAGAAACGCAACTGATTTTTGTAAGTTGATTTTGTACTCTGCAATTTTGCTGTGGTTCTTGATTATTTCTCATGGTGTTCTGATGAATTCTTTAATTTTCTATATATAAAATCAAGTAGTCTGCAAACAGTAAGAGTTTCACTTCTTCACTGCATATTTGGATTCCTTTTATTTCTTTTTCTTGCCTAATTTCTCTGGCCATAACCTCTAGTATGATGTTGATTAAGAGTGGCAAGAGTGAGCACTCTTGTCTTGTTCCTGTTCTCAGAAGAATGACTCAGTTTTTCCCTGTTGAGTATGATGTTGGCTGTGGGTTTGTCATATATGGCCTTTATTATGTTGAGGTACTTTCATTCTATTCCCATTTTATTGAGAGTTTTTTTTTTTATCATAAATGGATGTTGGATCTTGTCAAATGCTTTCTCTGCATCTATTGAGATGGTCATGTGGTTTTTATTCCTCATTTTGTTAATGTGCTGTATCACATTCATTGATTTACAGATGTTGAACCATCCCTGCATTGCTGGTATAAATCCCGCTAGATCATGGTGTATCTTTTTAATGTATTGCTGTATTTGGGTTGCCAATATTTTCTTGAGGATTTTTCATCTATGTTCATCAGCAGTATTGGCCTGTGATTTTTCCTTTTTTGTGTTGTCCTTGTCTGGCTTTGGGATAAGGGCAATGTTGGTCACGTAAAATGTGTGAGGAAGTATTCCATCTTCTTCAACTTTTTGGAATAGTTTGAGAAGGATAGGCATTAAATCTTTGAATGTTTGGTAGAATTCTCTAGAGAAGCCATCTGTTCCTTGACTTTTATTTTTTGGGAGGTTTTTGATTACTGTTTCAATCTCTTTACTTGTGATTGGTCTGTTCAGATTCTCTCTTTCTGTTTGATTCAGTTTTGGGAGGTTGTATGAGTCTAAGAATCTATCCATTTCTTTAGATTGTCCAATTTGTTGGCATATAGTTTTTCTTAGTCATTTGTATTGGCATATAGTTTTACATAATCCTTTGTATTTCTGTGGTGTCCATTGAATTTCTCCTCTTCGTTTCTAATTCTATTTATTTGCACCTTCTCTCTTTTTTCTTAGTGAGTCTGGCTAAGGTTTTGTCAATATTCTTTCTCTTCTCAAAGAACCGTCTTTTTGTTTCATTGATCCTTTCTGCTGTATTTTTTGTTTCCATTCCATTTATTTCTCTCTAATTTTTATGATTTCCCTCCTTCTGCTGACTTTGGGCTTTGTTCTTTTTCTAATTCTGCTAGGTGTAGTTTAAGATTGCTTATTTGAGATTTTTCTTGTTTGTTAAGGTGGGCCTGTATTGCCATGAATTTCCCTCTTAGGATCGCTTTTGCTGCAGTCCATATGAGTTGGTATGGTGTATTTTCATTCATTTGTCTCCAGATATTTTCTGATTTCTCCTTTAATTTCTTCAAGGATCCATTGGTTGTTCAGTAGCATCTTGTTTAGTCTCCACATATTTGTCACTTTCCCAGCTTTTTTTCTTGTAATTGATTTCTAGTTTCATAACATTATTGTCAGAAAAGAGCTTGATATGATTTCAGTCTTCTTAAATTTATAGAGGCTTGCCTTGTTTCCCAACACATGGTCTATCCTTGAGAATGTTCCACGTGCACTTGAGAAGAATGTGTGTTCTGCTATTTTGGATGGAGTGTTCCATATACATCTATTAAATCCATCTGGTCTACTTTTTTGTTTAAATCCACTATTTCCTTACTGACTTTCTGTCTGGATGATCTATCCATTGACATAAGCGGGGTGTTATGGTCCCCTACTATTATTGTGTTGTTGTTAATATCTCCTTTTAGGTTTGTTAATAGTTCCTTTATGTACTTTGGTGCTCCTGTGTTGGGTGCATATATATTTATAAGTGTTATGTTTTCTTGGTGTCCCTTTTATCATTGTATACTGCCCCTCTTTGTCTCTCATTGCCCGTTTCATCTTGAAGTCTACTTTGTCTGATACAAGTATGGCAATGCCAGGTTTCTTTTGTTTGCTATTAGCTTGAAGTGTCATCTTCCATCCCTTCACTCTGAGCCTGTTTTTGTGTTTGGGGCTGAGGTGTGTTTTCTGGAGGCAGCATATTGTTGGGTCTTGTTTTTTAATCCATCCAGCTACTCTGTGTCCTTTGATTGGAGAATTCAATCCATTTACATTTAGGGTGATTATTGCTATATGAGGGCTTAATGCTGCCATTTTATCACTCATTTTCCAGTTGTTCTGTACTTCCCTTGTTTCTCGTCCTATGTATTTCAGACTACCAATTCAGTTTGTTAGTTCTCTATGATGGTTTTCACCATTTTCTCTTTATTTATCATTTGTCTCTGTGTTCTAATTATTTGTTTAGTGTTTACCAAAGGTTTTCATAAAAGATCTTATAGACAAGATAGTCCATTTAATGATAACCTGTTTCCTTAGATTAAGCTGATTCCATGCCTTCCCTCTTCCCCTTCTAAGTTGTTGTTGTCACAACTTGTTCCATCTTGTGTTGTGAGTTTGTGGTTAAAATGATGAGATTATGTTTACTTTTGATATTTTCATTCCCTTTATCTCTAGTGTTATAATTAAGTGTTTGCTAACTGGTTCTGATAGAGAACTGCAATTTTCTGATTTTTTCTGCCTATTTATCTCCTTCCTCAATGCTTTGTAAACCCTTTCTCTTTTTTTCAGGTATGAGGGCCTTCTTGATCAATTCTTGTAGTTATGGGTCTTGTGGTGATGAACTCCCTCAGCTTTTGTTTATCTGGGAAAATTTTTATTTCTCCATCATATCTGAAGGATACTTTCGCTAGGTAGAGTAGTATTGGCTGAAAGTTTTTGTCTTTCAGAATTTTAAATATATCATTCCACTCTCCCCTAGCCTGTAAGATTTCTGCTGATAAATCCACTGAAAGCCTGATAGGGGCTCCTTTGTAAGTTATTTTCTTCTGCCTTGCTGCCCTTAGTATTTTTGCTTTGTCATTGACTTTTGCCAGTTTTACTACTCTATGCCTTGGGGAAGGTCTTTTTACATTGATATAATTAGGAGTTCTCTTCTTTGACTTGTATTTTCAGTAACTTTCCCAGGTTTGGGAAGTTCTCAGCTATTATTTCTTTGAACAAGCTTTCTGCTCTAGTCTCCCTCTCTTCTCCCTCTGGAATACCTATAATCCTTATGTTGCATTTCCTATTTGAGTTGGATATTTCTCGAAGAATTTCTTCATTTCTTTTTAGTCTTACTTCTCTCTCCATCTAAAGCATTCCTATATTTCTGTCCTGCAGTCTGCTAATTCTGTCCTCCGTAATATCAGCTCTGTTATTCAGGGACTCCAGATTTTTCTTTATCTCAAGCATTGTGTTTTCATCTCCAACATTTCTGATTGGTTTTTCTTTATAGTTTCAATCTCTTGTGAAGAATCCCCTCTGTTCATTAATTTTGTTCCTGTTTTCATTGAACTTTATCTGTATTTTCTTGTAACTCATTGAGTTTTTTTATGATAGCTATTTTGAATTCTCTGTAATTTAAATTTCTCTGCCTTCAGGATTGGTCTCTGGGTGCTTGTCATTTTCCTTCTGGTCTGGAGTGTTAATATATTTCTTCCTACTATTTGATGGCATGGTTTTTTGCCTTCATAGTGATATGAAGTGATGTTTTGCCTTTGCATAGTGATAGTATCTGGTCACAGCTTCCACCTGCCACCTTCCACCTGGGAGTGGGGTCAGCAGCTGTGTAGTCTGAGCCCGCCTTGATCCCTGTCATCTGTGCCTGTCCTTTGGATTCTGTGTTCACAGGGCCCATCAGCGATTGCCAGCTAGCTCACTCAGAGCTGCTGCTTTTCTAACCTATGTGCAGGCTCTCTGCACGCTGTGCTTGGGGAGGGGTGCTTTCTTTTATGTGTGTGATCCCAGGGGCATTCTCGCTCTGCCCTCGCTATCTGCTCTCTTGGAGTACTGGTTTGGTGAAGACACTCCTGCAATAGCTTAGCTACCTCTGTGTGGGGCTTTCCCTCAGTCTGTGAAGGAATTTGGAGAGTGAAAGTGTTCCCCTGGAGAGCTGCTCCTGCCTCCTCTTTTCTCAGAGCTGTGCCCTGGGTTGCCATCATTAGGGGAGGGAGAGGAGATCCCCCTAACTCCTTCCACTTCGTCCCAGGGGGTTCAGCGCCTCCACCTTCAGATGCGTGGGTCTCTCAGATGTCTTTTTTGTTGTGTGAATGTCCTCTGTTGGTTTATGAATGTCCTTTTTTTGTTGTATCTTACGAGGGAGAGTCTAAGAGAAGAGCTCATTCTTCCGTGATGCTTATGTCACTCCGTATTATTCTTTTTATAGAATGTGTTCAACAGAACTGCGTTTTGTTTGCTGATATTCTGTTGAGAATTTTTGCATCTAAGTTCATGAGTGATATTAGCCTATAGTGTTCCGTTTTCATACTGTCTTTGTCTGGTTTTGCTGTCAGGGTAATACTTGCCTCATGAAATGAGTTGAGAATTGTTCTCTCCTGTTCTGTTTTCTGGAAGAGATTGTATAAAATTGGTGTTCATTCTTCTTTAAATGTTTGGTAAAATCTCTAGTGAAACCATCTGTGCCTGGAGATTTCTTTATTGTTAACTTTTTAATTATAAATTCAGTTTCCTTAGTTGTCTATTTTATCTTGGCAGACATTTGGTAGTTTGTAGTTTTTGAGGAATTGGTCCATTTCTTCTAAGTTGTTGATTTTATGAGAATAAAGTTGTTTGTACTATTCTTTTATTATCTTTTAATGGCTTCAGAATCTACTGTGATGTCCTGTTTCCTGATATTGGTGATTTATGTCTTTTCTCTTTTTAATCTTTGTCAATCTTGCTAAAGATCACCTGCCCTTTTAAAGAGCTTACAGTTTTACTCTCTGCCAACGCATGTGTTGTTTCCACGGGTACAGTGTAGTCTTTGTGCTTTTTTTTCAAATAAAAATTTTAAGGCTTTTTCATTTCCCTTCACTTTTAACTTCAGTATAATAACTTGTTTCCCCATTAATAGCTCAGTTGCTTTCTTCTGGTTCTTATTTAAAGTATAGGAACTGCTCCAGTAATCTAAGTTTCCACCTTAGGAAACTAGAAAAAGCAGAGCAAATTAAATCCAGTGTAAGCAGAATAAAAGAAATAATAAGAATTTCCTGAAAACGGGAAATCAGTAGTGAAAAATCAATGAAACCAAAAGCTAGTTCTTTGAAAAGATCAATAAAATTGATAAGCCTCTAGCCAGGCTAAGAAAAAAAGAGGACACAAATTGCTAGTATCAGAGATGAAAGAGGGGACATCACTATAGCTCCCATGGACATTAACAGGATAATAAAGTAGTAATGATAATAGTAACGAACAATAGTCTGTGCCCACAAATTTGATAACCTAGATGAATGGACTAATTCTTTAAAAGACACAAGCTGCCAAAATTTACACAAGAAGTAATAGACAATGTGAAAGGCCTCTATTTATTAAAGAAATTGGATCAATAATTAATAACCTTCCAAACAGAAAGCACTAGGCCCAGAAGGGTTCAGAGGTGAATTCTGTCCAACACTTAAGGAAGAAATTATACCAATTCTGTACAGTCTCTTACAAAGGGAAATAGAAGCAGAGGCAATACTTCTGACTCCTTCTGTGAGGCCAGCATTACCCTAACACCAAAACCAGACAGACAGTATAAGAAAAGACAACTACAGACCACTATCTCCCATGAATATAGATGCAAAAGTCATCAAAAAATATTAGTAAATCAAATCAACCAATCTATAAAAATAACTATACACCTTGATTAAGTGGGATTTATCCCTGCTATACAAGGCTGGTAAAATATAGCAACTTCTCTCTGTGGTTTCTAGATTACCTGTCTGAAATTTCAAAATGCATCATCATGGTAGAATATTTATTTTGAGAAACCGCTATCCTGCTGACTCAGAAACCAGCCTTCCACAGTCTTATATAAAGGTAGTATGGTTAATAGGTAGACAAAGCAGAAGACCTGGATTTGAGTCCCACCTTGGTCATGTACTTACTGGCTGGGATCTTAGGCAGTTTAAGTTTCTGCCTTCTTAGGATTAACCTCACTTAAGGAAATAATATATGTGAAAGAGCATTGTAAATTAAAAAATGCTATACAGGGGCCAGCCCTGTGGCACAGTGGTTAAGTTTGCACGTCCCACTTCAGTGGCCTGGGGTTCGCCAGTTCGGATTCCAGGTGCGGACCCATGCACCACTTGTCAAGCCATGCTGTGGCAGGTGTCCCACATATAAAATAGAGGAAGTTGAGCATAGATGTTAGCTCAGGGCCAGTCTTCCTCAGCAAAAAGGAAGATTGGCGGCAGATGTTAGCTCAGGGCTCATCTTCCTCAAAAACAAACAAAAAAAAGTGCTATACAAATGTGAACTACTTTGAGTGAAGAGAAAAGGCCCTCTGACTAGGCAAAATGATTATGACAAGCAGGGCCTATACCCCAGCACCTCTAATTTCTGTTTCTTTCTTTTTTTTGGTGGGGGGGGGGGGAAGATTAGCCCTGAGCTAACTACTGCCAATCCTCCTCTTTTTGCTGAGGAAGACTGGCCCTGAGCTAACATCTGTACCCATCTTCCTCTGCTTTACATGTGGAACACCTACCACGGCATGGCTTGCCAAGCAGTGCCATGTCCACACCCAGGATCCAAACTGGCGAACCCCAGGCCACCAAAGCCCAACATGCACACGTAACCGCTGGGCCACCAGGCTGGCTCCCTAATTTCTTTTTCTTTGGAGCCTATTGATTTTAAATATAGATGCAATTTTGTAAACTATAATGATGGTAGTATTTGTTGAATACCTCTAAATTTCAGACATTGCACAACAAGCTTGGCTGGTTTTCCAGTCCACATTAACGAAAAACAAATATTAGAACTGGTGCAGGGCTGTTAAGCTAGACTAAACAAGAATGGTAAGAAATAACAGTAGATTGATTGTGGAAACTTATATTAAACAAACTATAAAAATATACCAATGTCCAGCCTTTCTATGGGGCACTATAGCAAAGTTTAGCAGAATTTTAAATATGCATACCTTTTCTTAATATTAAATATGCATAATTTTTGATATAGTAATTCCACTTCTAGAAATTTATCCTAGAAGTATAAGCTGACAAATGAGTAAACTTATATGTATATGTGTATTTATTTTAGCTTTACTTGTAATAATTAGAAATTGGAAGCGGCGTAAATATACACTAGGAAGGGGCCTGTTAAACATGTTATGGTTGAAGACATCCCCAATGTGGTGCACTAGGGAGCTGATACAGCTCTGTGTTGATAAAGAGGACAATGATTTATTATAAACCCGCATGAATACTGTAATCCCATCTTTATAAATTCACATAAAATGGATGCGTAGTGTCTAGAAGGATGATATGTGAAAACTATTGACAGTGGTTACTTCTCTGAGGTGGGATGATTACAGATTTTTTACCTTTCACGAGTGTCTAAGTCTTTATAATTATTTTGTTTTTTTGCATACTGTGTTATAATCGGGAAAACAATAAAGGATTTACTTGAAAAAAGAAAGTGCACGTTGGATCAAATCCCTTTGTAGTCTCAAGTCACTTAGTATAAAAGTAAACAGTTCTACCCACCTTAATAGTCTCTGAGGCCTGCACAGTACACTGGCTGGTGATCACAGTAATACTGTAAATAACCAAGAAACTGTCAACTAGAATTACAGTTAAGGTAATAGGGAAGTGGGTAAAAAATTTTTTCCATTAAAAATAGTTGAAATTAAATGAGAATAAATTTCATTTATCTAGAAAAATTATTTAATGTTCACATTATTCCCCTCCAGTAACAACTAATGAAACATTAGTTTTTAAAGGTAAAAGATTTAATTAGTAATGATTGTTTTAGCTAAAAAGTTGTAAAAAACAAATTAGATGTTCATTTTCTATCTATGCATCATAATAAACATGGGAAACAGCTAGCTCTTAGCAGCTTAAAAGAAAAACCATATTTTGGTAACACCTGCATATCTCACACAGCAACTAAACTGGTATATACTTTCTTTTTTTTTTTTTACTTTCTCAAAGCAAAGTATTATTATTTTAAGTATTATCTTATTATTGTTAATATTAGAAAAATTGAGATTGGAGCTGGAGTGGGGAAATGCCTCTTTTTATGGTGTTTATATTCCTGAGATTGTATTATCGTCTGTTAACCCTTGCCGAAGTTTATATAATTCTTGAATCCTGCCATTAAGGCTAGGAAGCTGGAGCCTTCTGGTTTCTTCATAAATATTATGTATTTTTCATTGCTAGACTTGAGTATTTAGGAAATAGTTCTTTCCCACTTATTCTGAAGTGCTCTCTTACAACTTCCTCAACCCAGGTTTTCACTCTTTCCTTTTAGTTTACTTTATGCTAAATGTCACCCACCACAATGTGATCCCAGAGTTCCAGGGATGTGGGTCTTGTTTTTTTTCCCCAGCTTTATTGAGATATAATTGATAATAACATTCTGTAGTATATCCTTGATTGATGAGCCTGAATCTTATTGGTTACTACAGTGACAAAAGCTATTTCTGTGATTGGATATATTGAGTGTTCTTATGAAGCAGTTATTTTCTAGGGGAGTGGAAAATCAACTTTAGCCAAGGCAATCTGTAAAGAAGCATTTGACATGTTGGATGCCCATGTGGAGAGAGTTGACTGTAAAGCTTTACGAGGTATGAATATGGCACACTCTACATAAATCCCTTTTTTGGTAGAAAGAGAAATAATGTTATTTAATGCTGTTAACCTAGTAAATACAAAAATTTAATCTTTATTTAACTTTTCTGTTTGTAAAGTGTATTCCTGGAAATCCCAACTTACACCACTCTGAGAAAGTTAATATTTAGAATATACTCTAATAGGTATAAATTATCTCTGAATCGCTATGGGAAATTGGTAGAGTGGTTGCCTCAGGGGAGGGAAAGTGGGTGGCTGTGGACAGCAAAGAGGAGAATTACAATTTACATATGTACTTTGTACTTTTAAAAGTCTTTAACATTTACATTATTATCTATTCAATTTAAAAAGAAAAGATTTTACTTCGGGTAATTTTCTTCTCTTTTTTTTCTTTTGCTGAAGAAGATTCACTCTGAGCTAACATCGGGGCCAGTCTCCCTCTGTTGTGTACGTGGGTCGCCACCACAGCATAGCTGCTGACGAGTGGTGTAGGTCTGTGCCTGGGAACCAAACCCGGGCTGCTGAAGCAGAGCATGCCAAACTTGGCTGGTCCCCTTAAGTAGTTAATTTTCTTTTCCCTTGGCTACCACTACCATATAGTCCCAACTAGTCATTGTTTTCATTTTTTTTATATCTAGTATACGATAAGAAACTGAGAAAGAGCTTCTGAGAGCCCATTACTTCATAGGATGTAAGGGTGGTTTTAGAGACATTGTCCATCTCCCAGCGTCCTGCTTGAAGCCACATGTGAAAATTTTGTTTTAGAGCTAAGTAACAGGAACTCTTTACATTGGCTTATGAATTGGTATGTTTTCTGGTCTTTGGAAGTTAAAACTTTGTAATTCACCAGGAAGATCGATGCCAAATTTATGATTCAAATATAACAATTCTAGGATCTCTAGGCAGCTACATTTGTGTTCAATTTTATCTGAATCTTGATCCCCTACTCTCTTTTACATTTTCACACATCCTGCTTTTGTTTTATTATTATGTTGTAGGCCATCTGAAATTATGGAATGAAGCTACGTATAAATAAATATCTAAATACAGAAATTATAGTAGCATATCATATTCCTTTTTTCAGTTTTATAAAATTGAGGGCTTTGAGGCTGTATTAATTAAACCATGTTAATGATTAACAAAATTTCATGATTGGTGTATTAACAAAATATGGATCAAATTTTCTTTGTTAAATCAATGTTGAGCTTTTCTGATGCTTTCAGAAGGGCAGCCTGAACTTTCCCGGCCCTGAAATAACATTGAAACCATTTCTTATCTTCTGTATGAAGGAAAAAGACTTGAAAACATACGAAAAACCCTAGAGACAGCTTTCTCAGAGGCGGCATGGAGGCAGCCTTCGGTGGTTCTGCTGGATGACCTCGATCTCCTTGTGGGCTTGCCTGCTCTCCCGGAACACGAGCACAGTCCTGACACCGTGCAGAGCCAGCGGCTCGCACATGGTAACGCTTCTCCTCACTGACGTCAGGCCTTTTTCTTTTGTCAGACAGCATTTTTAGTCTTAATGGTAAATCTGCTCCCTTCAGAGAATGAACATGTGCTGTGTTCTGTGGTGCTTTGGGGGCCTCTGCTGCCGTTCTACAGTTGTCCTATATTAGCAAAGTCGGGAGACTAAGAGCAGTGTGAAAATTCTGCAACGTCATGGTTAGTCTTTTGGGGCCTTTTCATTCTCCTATACTTGTGAGAAATTGTTTAATTGGACAGATTTACTCTTGCTTTTGTTCATTTGACCAATATTTGTTGAATGCTTGTTCACAGTCTGTAGTCTCAAATTCTGGAGGGAAGGAAAAGCACACAGGCAGTTTTAGTGCAGAATACTGATAGTAATAATGATAGCTGCTGTATCTTGAGTGCTCTCTCTGGGCTACGGATTGCTTTGTATTCCACATGCAAATAATCTCTTGATTTTACGGACAAGTAAATGAAAATTCAGAGATGAATTAATTTGATCATGGTGACACAACTAGAAGGTAGTAGGATATGCTCTGCTAAAAATATATATAGGGTACAATAGGAGCACATACCCTAAATTGGGGGTGGTGTTGGGGGTAAGAAGTTATCTGGGAAGGATTTTAGGAGGATTTGGTAACTGAGATGAGTTTTGATGGAGGAGTAGGAATTAGCATGAAGCAGCTTCATGCTAATGAAGAAGCAAAGGAAGTGTGGTTCACAGGCAAATGCACAGAGGTACCAGAAATCCTGGCATCTTAGGGCCTGTTCCATTGCCTGGAGCTCAGAGTTCAAGGAGAGGATGAGGTGGGCGGGCTGGAGGTTTTGGCAGCATTCAGTTACCTCAAGATTCTTTTTTATTTTTTGAGGAAGATTAGCCCTGAGCTAACTACTGCCAATCCTCCTCTCTTTGCTAAGGAAGACTGGCCCTGAGCCAACATCCATGCCCATCCTCCTGTACTCTATATATGGGACACCCACCACAGCGTGGCTTTTGCCAAGTGGTACCATGTCCGCACCTGGGATCCAAACCGGTGAACTCCGGGCCGCCGAGAAGCAGAACGTGCGAACTTAACCGCTGTGCAACTGGGCCGGCCCCTACCTCAAGATTCTTGAGAGCTGAAATAGATACAAAATGCAACCACAGTGGCTTGGGTTATTATGAACTAATGTTAATCTCACATTTTGAATCCTGTAGCATCTGCACGACTTGTTAGTCTAGTGGTTAAAAGATTGCTGCAAATTTCTAGGTCAGGACAGAGATATATTTGAGTATTGCCTGTTTCACTTCCAACCTTGAACCAACCAAACCTTGCAAGACCTGGGGTGGAAAGAGATTGTTCAGGGAGTCATTGGAATATGAGCTGTATTTTGCATAATTAATATAACACAATATGGAAATTTATCATCCTTCCATAATATTTATTTCAAAGACTCCTTTTCATTTACTTTATAAGATCCAGAAGTAAGGAACCTCGCTAGGCATTGTTCTGTTTATACAGACCGAGTTTACAGTTCCTTCGCTGCCTCCATTTGATTGATTAGAGCCTAACCAATATTAGGTCCTCAGTAGATAAACCAGTGAGTGAATGGAAGATTTAATTTTAAAAGGTATGAAGGAGCCATACCATTCATACTCCACCTTAAACCTTGACTTTAGGTTATCATTATTTTTAATGAGTGTATAATTTAAAAATTTCACGTTTATATTTACTAAGCTTTTACACTATATTGCTTAATTCTAGCTTTGAATGATATGATGAAAGAGTTTATTTCCATGGGAAGTTTGGTTGCACTGATTGCCACAAGCCAGTCTCACCATTCTCTGCATCCTTTACTTGTTTCTGCTCAAGGCATTCACATATTTCAGTGCATCCAACATATTCAACCTCCTGATCAGGTAACATACTACTTGTGATGATTGTTGAAATATGTTTCTTTTTATATAAATTATTTTTCAATTTTATTAATGATTTATGGCTTTACACTTATGCTCATGTTAGTGATCTTAAGAATATTTAAAAGTTGACATTTGGTACATGTTTTGTTTAGATGCACAATTTTCATTTATAACCAACTGAAATGTTACTATATACTTTCCAAGGAAATGGCTTTTTTAAAAAAAATTTTTTTTGTGAGGAAGATTGGCCCTGAGCTAACATGTGTTGCCAATCCTCCTCTTAATGCTTGAGGAAGATTGTCAGTGAGCTAACATCTGTGCCAGTCTTCCTCTATTTTTTGTGTGGGATGCCACCACAGTGTGATTTGACGAGCAGTGCGAGGTCTGTGTCCGGGATCCGAACCTGTGAACCCCAGGCTGCGGATGCAGAGCGTGTGAACTTAACCACTACACCACTGGGCCAGTCTTGGAAATGGCTTTTTTGAAAACAGCATTTCTTATTTTTTTTCTCCCATTAAAGTCTTCTTTTTCTATTTCATTTAAAAAGAAACAAAAACCCTAAAAATTCTGAACTTCCTCATTTCCCATAGATGAAATCTGTAAAGACGTCATGGAAATTAGAATTTTTTTCAGCTTTATTGAGCTATAATTGACAAATAAAATTGTATATATTTAAAGTGTACAACGTGATAATTTGATATATGTATACATTGTGGAATATTTACCACAATCAAGTTAATTAACACATCTGTCACCTCACACGGTTACCTTTTAAAAGCATTTCTTTTTAGTGAGAAATGTAAATAGACATCTTTTAAAAATTTGGTTAACTGAACTTTTTTTTACCTACACTAATATTCTGTGTCTACTACAATTCTGGCACCTATTTCCAAAGTGTGGGTTTTCCCCACCACCAAGCAGTTTTCAGACACCAGCTGGATGTGTTACAAGTCAGCTCAATTCTGACACACTCTACCCAGAGATAGCATCAGATCCCACAGGTTAAGAGTTCAGTCCTACAAGACTGCCCTCCACTCTAGATGCCAATCACGAGTCCAGGTTGTCACCTGTGCTTCTGACTCATTGGCTGTAAATCAGAGGTTCCTGTGACCCCCTCCTTGAGTTCAGTTAATTTGCTAGAACGGCTCACAGAACTCAGGAAAGTAGTTTACTCACTAGATTACCAGTTCGTTACAAGGGATATTAAAGGATACAAATCAGCTAGATGAAGGGAGATATATAGGGTGAGGTCCCAAACAAAGGAGCTGCTGTCCTTGCGGAGTTTGGGGACCGGCACGGTGGCACGTGGTTCATCAAGCTCTCTGAATTCCCTCCTTTTGGGTTTTAATGGAGACTTCATTACATAGGCATGATTGATTAAATCATTGGCAATTGGCAGTTGATACAACCTCTAGTCCCTCTTTCCTCCCTGGAAATCAGGGAATGGGACTAAAAGTTCCTGGTGCCCCTGGCAGCCAGCCCCCATCCTTAGGTGCTTTCCAAAAGTCACCTCATTAATATAAACTCAGATGTGGTTGAAAGGGCTTTGTTAGGACTATCAAGACACCTTTATCACTCTTATCACTTAGGAAATTCTAAGGTTTTAGGAGCTCTCTGCCAGAAATGGGGACAAAGACCAAATATATAATTCTTATTATAAGTCACAATATCACCCCTTTGGGGACTCATCTTCATGATGGTTTTAGTAGCAGTGAGCTCAAAAGAGTTTCTTGTGGGACTGGCCAGCACATTTTAACTTTTTATTTAAGATTCTTACCTAGCATCTACCCTAAATATTCAGATCCTGTGCTAATTAACTGTTATTGAAGAACAAAAGTATTACACCTGTTACTAAGCATAACAGAATAGTAGTGGTATTGGTCATTGAATATGTTTTTAGAAGTAAGTTTTATAGGAACAACAATAGAAACACTCTAAAAGGAACCAGATATTACTAAGAAGGCTTCTTACCCAAGAAAGAAATAGCAATCATTTATCAACGTGATTTTTTTTATGACTTTATTGAGATATAATTGAAGACCACAAACTTAGTATTTAAAATGTATAGTTTGATCAGTTTTAGCATATGTACACACCATGAAACCATCACCACAATTAAGGTAGCAAACATTTCCATCACTCCCAGAAGTTTCCTAGTTCCCCTTGGCAATCTGTCCCTGCCCCATTCTATCCGCAGACAACCACCAATCTGCTTTCTGTCACTGTAGATTCTGTCAACCTGATTTTTCTCAAAATATATGTACTAAAATTTACAGTTGAGTAAAATTAGAAATTTGAATTTTGTGTTTTTTCTTTAGGAGCAAAGATATGAAATTCTGTATAATGTAATAAAAAATAAACTGGACAGTGATATAAACAAATTCACTGCTCTTGACCTGCAACATATAGCTAAAGAAACTGAAGGGTTTGTGGCTAGAGATTTTACAGTGCTTGTGGACCGAGCCATTCATTCTCGTCTCTCCCATCAGAGTATATCCACCAGGGAAGGTATGTCTTACTATTAAAACCAAAATTTCGAATCTTCCTTCCATTGTGGAGGAATGTAATTGCAGTAAGGCAAGAATTAAATATACCCCATTTTAGTATTCAAATAGGTAGTTATTTGAGTAGAAAATTGGCATTTCCAGCTAAGTTGATGTTGTATTTTGAAACTTCATATATAAATATGACTACCAAAAGAACTTTTGTTTATTTTTAAACAGAATTAGTTTTAACAACATTGGACTTCCAAAAGGCTCTCCAAGGATTTGTTCCTGCATCTCTGCGAAATGTCAACCTGCATAAACCTAGGGACCTGGGCTGGGATAAGATCGGTGGATTACATGAAGTTCGACAGATACTCGTGGATACTATCCAGTTACCAGCTAAGGTACTTAAAAAAAAAAGTGCTTACTCCCAGAAGAACCACTGAATCATTGGCTTTGGCTTTATTTGTTGGCTTGCCCAATCTCACTTTGATTCAACAAGTATTTTCTGAGTTACCAAATAAATGTCCAGCACTATTTTTGGTACTGTAATAGATTTTTAAAGTATGTAATATACTCCTTGCCCATAAGAAACTTACAAAGAAAACTGGGGTGATATTTATAGTAAATACAATTTGATGTGAATTTCACAATTCTTTTGTTTTGCTTGAATCATTCAGATTTTACTATAGCAGATGAACTGTCAGCTGGAATTTGAACAGAAATAGACAGGAATAAGATGGGAGGTGGAAGTCATCTAGGTCCACAGAACTGATAGATTAAGCCAGATTTCTAGACTCTGGGTGTCAGTCCTGGAAAGGCAGAGTTAGAAGACAGCATTGATCAGGCAGATGGCAGGATAAAGGGGGCAGATGTAGATTGTTTTTCAGATCAGAAGGTAGAGTCTAGGAGGTAGCTTGTTTGAATCAGAAACCTGAGAGATAAGGATCATTGCATGATATCAGGGACCCATGCAAAGAGGTAAAGAAATGGGTAAGGACTCAGTGACAGGTAACTAGATGGCAAGTCCTGGGAACGGTGGCCAGTGGGGCCTGCGATACCCTGAGTGCAGTCCAGGACTGTGGGTTAAAGCCTGTTTGAGAGAACATGGGTAAGGAAGTATGTGGCAGCAGGATCGTGACCCTAAATGCTGGGTCTGGGCACCACGTATTAGCATCCAGATACTTGGAGGCCACCTGCATAACTGCTGACTTTGGGGCCTTTTTCAGATTAGAATGGAGGCAGGGATGGGGTTAGAATTTTGTCAACAGGTGGAACTAAATAAACATACCTAATTGAGGAGACCAGCATATTGCTGACACTAGCCTGATGTTTGGCTCACCTGTTCAGAACGTTTTCTTGCTCTCTGAGAAGCTGGTGATTTAGAAACTGAATTGCTTGTTCAGCATGGAGACACTTGGGAGATTTTACTGTCTGTTATCACTACATATGCTTCTCTATTATTTCTTTTCTTTCTTTGATTGAATATATTTGAATATGCATAGCTGTCATAACTTGCTCTGTCAACCATACAAGTAGAAGGTGGTATACTTGTTAAAAGATTGGTTTTTATTTTTTAATGTAGTACTTTTATAATGGTTAAAAAAATAAACAGGAAAAAATGGAAAGATATTCTTTTTTTAAATTTAATTTTATTTTGAGGAAGATTAGCCCTGAGCTAACATCTGGTGCCAGTCCTCCTCTTTTTGCTGAGGAAGACTGGCCCTGAGCTAACATCCGTGCCCATCTTCCTCTACTTTATATGTGGGACGCCTACTACAGCATGGCTTAACAAGCGGTGTGTAAGTCAGCGGCCCGGACCTGAACCAGCGAACCCCGGGCTGTTGAGTGGAACATGTGAACTTAACCACTGCGCCGTGGGCCAGCCCCGGAAAGATATTCTTGATGCAGTTATATGCATTTTGTGTAGAATGTGTTCCATGGTCCAATTGGGAAAAATCTGTGGTAGTTTCTTTGAATTCATTTATTGTTTTGAGTAGGAATTTTATTTTCTATTGTTGTACTGTTAATAAAGGTGGCAGTTTATTAACAGCTTTATTAACAGGAAAGTATCTGAATACTTTTTTCTATACCTTGCTCTTTGGCTCCTGCTTAGTCATTTGTTGAGCTTTTTGTCGTATTTTTATCATTTTATCATTTTTATCATTTTTATCATATTTTTGTATTTTTCAGTACCCAGAATTATTTGCAAACTTGCCCATACGACAGAGAACAGGGGTACTGTTGTATGGTCCTCCTGGAACAGGAAAGACCTTACTAGCTGGAGTAATTGCACGAGAGAGTGGAATGAATTTTATTAGTGTCAAGGTATGTTTTGCATTTATCTTTCTTTCTCTTTTTTTTAATCGAGGTAAAATTTACATAACATAATTAACTATTTTAAAGTGTATGATTCAGTGGTATTTAGTGTATTCACAATGGTTTGTAACTACCACCTCTCTCTGGTTTCAAAACTTTTTCATCCCATTTCCCATACCCCCATCCCCTGGCAACCACTGATCTGCTTTCTGTTTCTCTGGATTTGCCTGTTCTGGATATTTCATATGAAAGGAATCATGCAATAGGTCACCTTTTATTTCTGGTTTCTTTCACTTAGCATAATGTTTTCAAGGTTCATTCAAGTTGTAGCATGTGTGAGTACTTAAGTCCTTTTTATGGCTGAATGATATTTCATTGTTTGGATATGCCACAGTTTGTTTATCCATTCATAATTGGTGAGCATTTGGATGTTTTTCACCTTTTGGCTGTCATAAATAATGTTGCTATATACATTTTGTGTACTACAAGTTTCTGTATGGACATATGTTTTCATTTTTTTTAAATATATACCTAGGAGTGTAGATGCTGGGTCATGTAGTAATTCTATGTGTAACTTTTTGAGGAATTGCCAAACTCTTTTTCACAGTGATTGCACCATTTTACATCCCTACCAGCAATGTACAAGTGTACCTATTCCTCCATATCCTCGCCAACACCATTTATGTTTCTTGACTGTGGGTTAGTCTCACGTTTGGAAAACCGGTAGGAGCAGTGATCCATCTGTTAGTTAAAGCTGTGTGGGAAATTGAATAATGATCCACCTCTCTTTTGTTGGGCTTTTTATGTTCCTAAGGCAAATCTTCATGCATTGTAAATAGAATTTTGCATAAATACTCAGGTAAAAGAGCAAACTATACTTGAAGGATGAGGAAAACCTAGAAAACTAGGGGCTGGAGACCACACTGAGGCAGGAAGCTGGGGTTTTTATAGTTCTATTATTTGTTGGCTGTATTTTACCTTTGCTTGTGTCACACTAGGTCAAAGTTTTTTCTGCTATAAGGTGAGTGTGGTAATTAAAGGTCATGCTGACAGATCATTTCAGGTAATGCCTCACAGTCCACCACTGGTGTGCTGTTATGGTCTAGGGTCCGATATCTTATTTGCACAGTTTCAGCACCCCAACAATATTAGTTTACCAAAGAGTGATTAGATTTCAAGGCAAAGGAATCATATATTATAGCCTTATTCAAAGTTGATTTATAAACTGAAAGTCAGTTTAGTGATTTGCAATTGAGTTATGCCTACCTACACCTCTTTTTATACATTTTTTGTGAGCTAGTTACATGGGTACCCTGGCAATGATGGAGAAACACTGTAACTTTTAAATTTTCTTAACGTTTTTTCTGGATTCTGAGATAACTATGACCATACTCTTCTTTTTTACTTGTCACTAGAATATAGTTTCACTATTTTTTTTAAAAACATACTATTTTCCAAGTAATAGGGATGTAAGGTACAGCATAGGGAATATAGACAAAAATATTGTAATAACTTTGTATGGCAACAGATAAGGTTACTAGTCTTATAAGGGTGATGGTAATGTATATAAATGTCAAATCACTATGTTGTACACCTGATACTTTATGCAATTTTGTATGTCAACTATACTTCAATTTTAAAAAAAGGATTAAGTGACAAATGTAAAGGGTGCCTTGCACAGTGACTTGTACCTGGTACATAGGAGGTGCTCAATGAATGTAAGGGAAAACATCTCCCCCCACAACAACTTCTTTTCAAGATGAAACTTGTGAATATTACTGTATTTTAGATTGTTCTGTTAGGGAGGATGTCTTATCCCCTTTAGTAACTCTTCAAATTGTAATTTGGGATGAGTTCTCAATGGAAAGGTTTCAGCAGAGAGGTAATTCTCTCTGGATGGGTCAGGGTGGATCTTAGGAGGCATGCTTCAAAGATGGGGGCCTTTCCCTGACCCCATTATGTTGCTTTGTTCCTAACAATTTGCCTTAGTTATTTCTTGTTCCATCCTCTATAGCTCTCTGACTGTATTGAGGAAATTAAAGTCATTCATGTCTCATTACATATTTTTTGGAGTCTCCAAAGTTTTGAGATAGATGGCACATTTTCCCTTTTTAAACCACTCTTTACTAAACAGTTATTCAGTACTTATTATGTGGCAAACACTGTTTTTGGCACTGGGGATTCAGTAGTGAACAAAACTGCATTTTTGGAGCTTACATTCTACTAGTGGAGAGAGACAGTAAACAGCCACATTCAGTATATAATCTGGCATCAGGTGGTGGTAGGTACTATGTGGGAAGACAAGCGGGTTAAGGAGGTACACAGTAATTGGAGTGGTCATAGATGGGGTTGTCAGTCAAGGCCTTTCTGAGGCTGCGGCATTTTGCCTGAGATCTAAATGAAATGAAGCAAGGAGCCATGAGACTAGCTGCGGACAAATTCTAGGTAGAGGAAACACCAAGAGAAGAAATTGTGGTATGATATTTATTCAAGCCATATAATTTTTTAAATGTATTTGAGAGATATCCATTTAATCATATTAAACTTTTTCCATGACTGCATTTAGACTTAGTCATAAACAAAAATTATATTTTGTTATTAAATAATTTTATCTTAATTCTAATTTAATTTTATTTTATCTAATAGGGACCAGAGTTACTCAGCAAATATATTGGAGCAAGTGAAAAAGCTGTTCGGGATATTTTTATTAGGTTGGTTCCCTACGAATGGTTTTTTAAGTAACTAACTATTATTATGTATCAGTCAATACTTTTTGGTCTTGTTTTTTGAATAACTGATGTTTGAAACTTGTGATTTATGTGGATCATTAATAAACTAAAGAACAAAGATTCTGTTTCACCAAAACCACTTAAATGGTAAACATTTTGATATTAAATTTTGGAAATTATTTGGGTTTTTTTTTATAAAGATTTTATTTTTTTCCATTTTCTCCCCAAAGCCCCCCGGTACATAGTTGTGTATTCTTCATTGTGGGTCCTTCTAGTTGTGGCATGTGGGACGCTGCCTCAGCGTGGTTTGATGAGCAGTGCCATGTCCGCGCCCAGGATTCGAACCAACAAAACACTGGGCCGCCTGCAGTGGAGCACGTGAACTTAACCACTCAGCCACGGGGCCAGCCCCAGTATATTTTTATAATAGAAATATTCCTGAAATGCTGAAAGTGGAATCATGAGTGGTTATTCAAAGGAATCTCAAAGTAGATCCTTTTATGAAGCACATAATTACTCTAGTTTCTCTCTTTTATAAATTAAGATTCCATGTGGCCAACTTAATTAAAATAGAGTAATAGAGTGTAACTATTATGGCATTTATATAAAAATACATGAAATATATATAAGAATATAGAAGCTAATATTTAAGAATGAAAATAATTATTTAAATGTGATGGGATTATAGGGAGTTTTTAAATTAAAAAGCTACTTTTTTCTGTTCTTCTAAAATTTTATTATAAAATATGAAATTGGAAGAATATGTATATAATGTATATGTACATTTTAAAGAAGAAGAATAATAAAATGAACTCTTGTGTATCCACCACCCAATTTAACAAATAGAACATTATCAGGAAAATGTTATTACAGATAAAGACAGTCACCGTGTATTCACCAAAGGTTCAATTTACCAGGAAGATATTACAATTCTAAAATTGTATCTGATATTCTAGCTTCAAAATATTTAAGCAAAAATTGACAGAACTGCAAAGAGAAATTGACAAATCCACCTTCATAGTAGAAGGTTTTTAACACACTTCTCAGTAATTAGTTACACTAAGGTGAAGAAAATAGTAAAAATTTAGAAGATTTAAATAACATATTCAACAAGATTGATCTAAGCACCCAACAACTGGAGAATATGCATTCTTTTCAAGCACACCTGGAACGTTTTTGAAAATTGGCCAAACTTCAGGCCATACCTAGCAATTGCAGTAAGTTTCAAAAAAACAATATCATACAGACTCTATTCTCTGAAAACACACATAAGTTAAAATAAACAACAAGAGGATATTAAAAAAAACAAACTCTTCTGTATAATTCATGGGTTTAAGAAAAGATCATAATGGAAAACACTTGGCACTAAGTAATAATGAGGATGCTGTTTATTAAAACTTTTAGATGTTGCAAAACTTAAGGAAAATTTATAGCGTTAAATTTTAGAAATGAAAAAAGTTCAGTTGAAAGTTAATCACTAGGTATCCATCTCATGAATTTAGATATAGATATAATTTAGAAAATATAGATATAAACTTAATAAATAAAAAGGGAAGTAATAAAGAGCAAAAACTAGTGAAATAGAAAACAATTCAACAGAAAAGTTCACAAACCCAAATATTTCTTGAAAGCCTAGTACAATTGATAGAACTCCAGTGAGATTGATCAAGAACAAAGCAAGCATGAATAAACAATATTAAGGATAAAAAGGGGGACACGACTAAAGATATACCAGAAATGTAAAAGATAATAAGGGAATATTTTCAAATAATATAATGAACTTTATGCCGATACACTTGAAACTTGGATGACACAGAGGAAAAGTATAATTGGCCAAAATATAGCAAAGAAGAAACAAAATCTGAATAGACCTGTAACTATAGAAAAAAATTGTCACTGGTTAAAAATCTTTACACAAATCAAACATGAGACCCAGCTGGTTTTCTAGGAGAGTTTTGCCAAACATTCAAAGAGATAATTCTAGTCTGTTGTTGGCCCCAGAAGACTTATCTCACTTGCCGTGTGTTTAATGAGATGTTTGTTGGTTTTTTTCAATCAGCTTGACAGGTGTTTTGTAATAGGGGTGATTCTTCAGACATCTAGTCCACTCTCTTACCAGCGCTGGAATTTATATTCTCTTATTTTAATTAAAACAAAGTTAGTTAATAAATTAATAAAGTTAAAAATCAATTCAAATTAGAAAAAAGTGTAATATACGCAAGTAAAATATACTTTATAAAAAGCCCTGTCAAAACGATGTGAAAATAATGAGCTTGCCAGATTTTAAATGGAGAAAAGAAATGAATAGGCATTTCACAAAAGAAGTAAAAGTGGCATACAATCATATATCACTTAACGACGGGGATACGCTTTTTGAAATGTGTCATCAGGTGATTTTGTCATTGTGTGAACATCATAGAGTGCACTTACACAAACCTAGATGGTATAGCCTACTGCACACCTAAGCTATATGGTACTTATCTTATGGGACCACTGTCGTATATGCAGTCTGTTGGTGACTGAAACGTCATTACTTGGAGCATGACTGTCTAAAAAAAAATGTTTACTTGTACTGTAATAAGAATCAAAGAAACATTTCGCTTCTTGAATAAGTTTCTGGGTTTTGTTTTAGTTCTTGTCCAGAAGGCATGAGTCTTAGGCAAACACCTTGACCTAAGAGCCAGTTTGCTAAAAACAAGGATAATTATATATGCCTTGCCTTCTTTAAGGATTTGGTATGAAGATTTAAGTAAATACATATATATGTGTGTGTATACAGATATATGTATTTATATTTGTATAAATAAATATATATTATATATATTTATATTTATTTACAAGTATTCATATATAAGTTACTTTGCAAACTCTATTCAAATATGAAATATTGTGTTTTTCTCAGAGCACAGGCTGCAAAACCCTGCATTCTTTTCTTTGATGAATTTGAATCCATTGCTCCTCGACGAGGCCATGATAATACAGGAGTTACAGATCGCGTTGTTAACCAGTTGCTGACCCAGTTGGATGGAGTAGAAGGCTTACAGGGTAATAACTGTAAATACAGAGATATCATTATAACAAAATTTCGGCAGGATTTAGTGAAGAATTTTTACTTTTTTTCCCCAGGTGTTTATGTATTGGCTGCTACTAGTCGCCCTGACTTGATTGACCCTGCCCTGCTTAGGCCTGGCCGACTAGATAAATGTGTATACTGTCCTCCTCCTGATCAGGTGACAATTTCATATTTAGAGTCCAAAACCCAACAATGCTACACTCTTTGCTTGTGAACTTTACTTATGCCAGGTAATGGCAGTTATCCTTAGAAGACCAGCTTTAGGCAAAGGCCTTGGTCATTGTTTGCTCACAGCATGAAAAGATTCTGAACTAGATGCAAGTGATTTCCATGCAAGTCTGAGAACTTTATAATCTTTCAGTATTGACCAACTGGAAAAAAAAGGAAGGAAACTAAAGTATTTCATGTCAACATTCCCTGTGTTCCAAGACCACACCCCTCTTATCCTGACAAAAGACTCTGGTACAGAATCAAGCATATGGCTAGTAAGCATATAAGCAGGTTACATAGAGAGAGGATTTTTAACAGTTCCAAGTCCTGTGTCGTTTCATCTCTTGTTCCAAATTTACAAATTAATGAATAAATGAGTGAAAGGACAAGTAGAGAAATGAGTAGTCAAAGGTATAAAATAATCTAAATATATGTCATATGTAGCTATTAGTTAAATTATTCTAATTTTCCTTTTGAAACACTTTTTTGGCACATTTGCCCAAATCTAGAAAATAAGCACTGTCTGAATAAGAAATGACTTAGACTGAATAGTTAAGATTGTTGTTTTTCATTTGTTTTTCTCCCTATATTCTTTCTGTTAGGGGAAATGTTCCAAGAATACATAACAGACTAGTGGTACATTTCTCAAGTTAACTTGTAAAGCTTATTAGATTATATAAAGTTAATTTATTAAAAATCATAAGATACGTAGTTTAAAATAATACTTAATTTTATTTGTTAAATCAATTAGTTTTTCTCCCTTCAGGTGTCACGTCTTGAAATTTTAAATGTTCTCAGTGACTCTCTACCTCTGGCAGATGACGTGGACCTTCAGCATGTGGCGTCAGTAACTGACTCCTTCACGGGAGCTGATCTCAAGGCTTTACTTTATAATGCCCAGTTAGAGGCCTTACATGGAAGGCTGTTGTCCTGTGGACTCCAAGTAAGTTATAGCAGGAGATCGTTACTATGGTGTTTTACGAGCATGAGGTGATAAGAGCAGCTCAAGGTCAAAATTTCAACCTTCAAAGATCCTATTTTTTAACAACTCGGGTAAAACTGTATAGAAATTTACCTTTAGTCGAATGTTCCATAGTTGGAATATTGGCTTTGCAGAGAATTTGTAATTATGCAGAGTTGGTGTCCATTTCTTTAATATTACCTTACTGTTGGCAAAATATTTTGGTGTGTGGAAGGATATTATTTAAATTGGGATATCATGAATTAGACAGTATAAACAAAAATACTGTGGTTTTTTTGTTTGTCTTGTACTTTAATTTTTAAAAAATAATCGAAGTTTGTTATTTTGAAGCTCAAATTGTCCCAGATCAAGCCAATAGGAGCTGCTTTGGGATGGTTTCTGTGTCTTTTTGATATGTCCTCATAATTCTTTGATCCCTTACTTATTTCCTGATACAAGAAGGTCTTCCAGGTTTATCTTGTACTTTCTGTACTTAGCCCTATAAACAGCCTTTTCTCTAAGGATAGTATTTTGATTTTAACTTTTGCAGCAGATAATTTGAGTTCTACTACGTTGTGGATTTTACCACATATTTTCTAGGAAAGATTTTCCTGTATACTCTTCTCCCTTACATTTTGTTGGAGATTCTTGCAGGGCCTAAAGTTCCTAAATCAGAAACTATCAAGTTTTTGCTATCTATTTTGGCAAGTCATTATGGTTCGGTTTTTTTACTGTTTTGGGATGGAATGTTCTATATATATGTATTAAGTCCATCTGGTCTAGTTTTTCATTTAATTCTACAATTTCCTTGTTGACTTTCTGTCTGGATGGTCTGTCCATTGGTGTTAGTGGGGTGTTGAGGTCTCCTACTATTATTGTATTGTTATCTCCTTTTAGTTTTGTTAATAGTTGCTTTATGTACTTTGGTGCTCCCGTGTTGGGTGCATATATATTTATATGTGTTATGTTTTCTTGGTGGAGTGTCCCTTTTACCATAATATACTGCTTCTCTTTGTCTCTCTTTACTTGCTTTGTCTTGAAGTCTACTTTGTCTGGTATATGTATGGCGACACCTGCTTTCTTTTGTTCACTATTAGCTTGGAGTATCATCTTCCATCCCTTCACTCTGAGTCTGTTTTTGTCTTTGGGGCTGAGGTGTGTCCTGGAGGCAGCATATTGTTGGGTCTTGTTTTTTAATCCGTGCTGCCACTCTGTGTCTTTTGATTGGAGAATTCAACCTATTTACATTTAGAGTGATTATTGAAATGTGGGGGCCTGATGCTGCCATTTTATTGCTCGTTTTCTGATTGTCCTGAATTTCCTTTGTTTCTCGTCCCATGTATTTCGGACTACCAGTTCAGTTAGGTAGTTTTCTATGCTGGTTTTCTTAGTTTCCTCCTTATTTGTAATTTGTGTCTCTGTTCTAATTATTTGTTTAGTGGTTACCATATGGTTTGTATACAACATCTCATAGATGAGATAGTGCATTTCCTGATAGCCTCTTATTTCCTTGGACTGAGCTGGTTCCATCCCTTTCCTTTTCCCTTTCTAGGTTGTTATTATCACATCTTTTTCTCTTCTTGTGTTGTGAGTTTGTGGTTAAAATGAGAAGATTATATTTATTCTTGATGTTTCTCTTCCCTTTATCTTTAATATTATATTTAAGCATTTGCTAACCTGTTCTGATGGAGAGCTGAAACTTTCTGATTTTGTCTTTCTATTTATCTCCCTGCTCAGGGTTTTGTAACCCCTTTCCTTTTTTTTCCTTTTTTTTTCAGGTATGAGGGCCTTCCTGAGGATTTCTTGTATGGGGGGGGAGGGGTCTTGTGACAATGAACTCCCTTAACTTTTGTTTATCTGGGAAAGTTTTTATTTCTCCATCATATCTGAAGGATATTTTCACTGGGTAGAGTATTCTTGGCTGAAAGTTTTTGTCTTTCAGAATTTTGAATATATCATTCCACTCTCTCCTTGCCTGTAAGGTTTCTGCTGAGAAATCTGCTGACAGCCTAATAGGGGTTCCTTTGTAGGTTATTTTCTTCTGCCTTGCTGCCCCTAGTATATTTTCTTTGTCCTTGACTTTTGCCAGCTTTACTACTGTATGCCTTGGAGTTGGTCTTTTTACATTGGTGAAGTTTGGAGATCTATTGGCTTCTGTCACAGGGATTTCCAGCTTCCTCCCCAGGTTTGGGAAGTTCTCAGCTATTATTTGTTTGAACAAGCTTTCTGCTCCATTCTCCTTCTGTTCTTCCTCTGGGATACCTATAATCCTTATGTTGCATTTCCTAATTGAGTCATATATTTCTCTGAGAGCTTCTTTATTTCTTTTTAGTCTTAGTTCTCTCTTCTCCTCTCTCTGAAGCATTTCTATATTCCTGTCCTCTAATCTTCTAATTCTGTCCTCCATATTATCAGCCCTACTGTTCAGGGATTCCAGATTTTTCTTAATCTCATCCATTGTGTTTTTTAACTCCAACATCTCCAATTGCTTCTTCTTTATAGTATCAAGCTCTTTTGTAACATAGCTTCTGAACTTGTTGAGTTGTCTATCTGTATTCTCTTTTAACTCATTGAATTTTTTAATGATAATGATTTTGAATTCTTTGTCATTTAGTCTATAGATTTCTGTGTCTTCAGGATTGTTTGCTGGGTACTTGTCATTTTCCTTCTGTTCCAGAGATTTAATATATTTTTTCATACTGCTTGATGGCATGGATTTGTGCCTCTGCATAGAGATAGAGTTTGGTTACTGCTTCCACTTGCTGCCACTGGGGGGGAGGGGGTGGGAGCTGTGTAATCTGTGCCCACTAGGATCCCCATCAGCTGTTCCTGACCAAGCCTGGGCCACTCCTTGGGATGGCAGTGGCCCTGTGGGGTCTCCTGTCAACTGTGGGAACAGTCACATGGGGGCTTTGGGTTCCTGCTGCCTGCTCCCACAAACCCACCTAGAAATGCTCCCTCCTTAGGGACTGCAGCATTGTTATGGGCTTTCAAGGCAGCTGAGAGCTTGTTTGCCCAGGCTTGCAGCTTTGCTGCCATCTGGTCCCACTGGATCTCGCTTGCACCCTCAGGGCCTTAGCAGAGCTATGGGCATCTAATGCACCTGGCAGGTAGCTCACCCAGCCATTCTGTGTCTGCTCCTAGGCCACCCAGCCTTTGTGCTTGGTGGGCAGGGCCTCTCTACTGGGCTGAGCTGAGACTCTCCCTGGGGCCACTGTGGGACTGTGGATTTTCCCACTGGACCAAGGAGCCATCATGCTGGGGCTACTGATTGTCACCACCCACTTGCACAGTCCTGCTGGATGGATCTCACTTTCCCCCTTGGGGCTGCGGCAGGGCTACGTGTGTTTAATGCAGCTGGCGGTTAGCTCGTGCAGGTTACTGCCTCTGCTCCCAGGTCACCCAGCCTTTGTGCTTGGTGGGCTGGGCCTCCCTACCAAGTCTGAGCCCAAGTCATTCCCTGGGGCTGCAGTGGGACTGTGGATTTTCCCAGTGGTCCAAAGAGCAGTCATGGGGAGCTTATGGCTGTAGTCACCTGTTTCCTCAGTTGCGCCGACGCGCACACCCACCCTTGGTGCCACAGCAGTACTATGAGCACTTCAGCCGGGAGAGAGTCGCTTGCGGGTACTGCGCTGTCTGAGGGCCAGGGAGTTCTCACCTATCTCCACCTCTTCCCTGGGGGTAGTCTATCCACCTTCTGATGTATGGCAGCGTGGGTCTCTCAGGCGTCCTGCAGTGCTGTGTGAGTATCCTCCGTTGATCAATGAATGTCCATTTAGTTGTAGTTCGAAGGGGGAGAGACAAAGAAAACTGCTCACTCTGCCATGTTGCTGACATCACTTTCCTAAAGTTCTTCCTCCCCCACCTTTCACTACCAGAAAAGGTATTTATTTGTAAAGCGCTCTATAAAAATAAGGCACTCTATAACATGATTGGGTCATCATTTCAGAGTAGAAAAATATGAATTGAAAGACATAAAAATAAAATCCAGAAGGCTGAGTCCTAGTTTTGTTACAGAATTTTTGGGGAGGCGGTTGGCAAATTACACATTCCATCTTATCTTTCCTTATTTTAATAGTTAAAATTTTATTATATGCCCCAGAACCATTAGAGAATTAATAAGAGCTTTTTTGAAGAATGCCTCGAGTTTCATTCTCCTGGTCTGTTAGAATACTGTCTGTGTTGTTTTTTTCTGAGCTGTGGATTACTTAGATCTTGACAACTGGTTGTCCTTTTGTGTGTTTTAGGATGGCAATTCCAGCTCTGATAGTGACCTAAGTCTGTCTTCAATGGTTCTTCTTAACCACAGCAGTGGCTCTGATGATTCAGCTGGAGATGGAGAATGTGGCCTAGAGCAGTCCCTTGTTTCTCTCGAGACGTCTGAGATGCTTCCAGATGAATCAAAATTCAATATATACCGGCTCTACTTTGGAAGCTCTTATGAATCAGAACTTGGAAATGGAACCTCTTCTGATTTGGTACCTTGTGCAGTCGTCATTGTACACTTCTGAAATGTAAAACCGTATGTTGGTGTAAACTGGACAGTGATTTATCTCCTAACCAGCCCCACATGTTCTTTCTGGTTGGTTGGTTCTTCAGTAAAATAGTCTTGGTTTTCTTACATACACTAATTAGTGGTTTTCATTCCTTGTTAAGAACTATAAGACAGAACTGGCAGAAAGGGGAGCCAGAGTAGCCAGTGTTTGGGATTCCCTTTGGTTTCTTTCAGATTTCTCTCCCTTTGTTAGGGGTTTAAAGCATCTTTAGTAGCAGATCCATTTTATATTAAACTTAAATTCTGTTATCATAGAACAGTTGAGGATAATGAGAAATGTGGTACCATAATGTCAAAAATTCCTGACAACAAAATGTTACCTATTTGTAATACTTTTGGTGGAAAGTATAAGCACAGTGAAAAAGTTATTAGTAGCAAGAATGTTTCAACAAGGAAAATGTTTAGATTAAATGTAGGCAAATCATTGTTTTTCTAAATTAAAACAGCATTCAACACATGTCCTCCCCAAAAATAACAGTTTCACTGCTACTGTATTGGTAGATACAACATTTTTACATATATTTAGTTATATTTTTTGTTTTTTGTAAATTTGCTTTATTAATTCAGGTTTTTAAAAATATAAAAGTGACCCATTTTTATTCCTAAGAATAGTAAGCTGTTGTTTTAATTCTGGTCTTTAATTCTGTTTTCTTTTTTTAAATTAAGTTAAATTTTATTATTATTTTTTTAAAGGTATGCTTTTTGGTGAGGAAGATTGGCCCTGAGCTAACATCTGTGCCTATCTTCCTCTTTTTTCCCTCCCCAAAGCCCCAGTACCTAGTTGTATATCCCAGTTGTAAGTCCTTCTGGTTCTTCTATGTGAGCACTGCCACAGCTGGCTGACGAGCAGTGTCTAGGTCCCTGTCCAGGATCCGAACCAGCGAACCCTGGGCCACCGAAGCAGAACGTGCAAACTTAACCACTGTGCCAATGGGCGGGCCCCTAATTCTGTTTTCTGTTTCTTAACTTCTATGTAGAAATGTCCCCATGTAGAACCTTAGTAGAACTATTTGCTGAAAACTAAGAAGGTGCATTTCGAACCAATCTCTGGGGCATTCGTTTGGTGGATTTAATAACAAAGCATTAAAAAATCCTTGTGTTAGAGTAGTTTCCACTCTATGGTGGCTCAACAACATAGATATAAATGAAGCTTTGTAGAATATGGACATATTTTAAACTTGCTTAATTTCAGTTAATTACAATGTAAGCTTGTCCATGTTAAGGTTTTATTGCTTAAAATTTTTAATTTTATCTTTGGTAAATACATACTTTTTTTCTCCCTCTCTCTTTTTCCCAACCACCCCCCTTCCTCTCTTCCCTTCTTCCTTCTTTCATTATTATACTTTACCATGCAGAGCTCGCAGTGCCTGTCTGCACCAAGTTCCATGACTCAGGATTTTCCTGGAGTTCCTGGGAAAGATCAGTTGTTTTCACAACCTCCAGTCTTCAGAACAATGTCACAAGAGGGTTACCAAGAACTTACACAGGAACAGAGAGATCAACTGAGGGCAGATGTCAGTATTATCAAAGGCAGATACCGGAGCCAAAGTGGAGTATGGCTTTTGTCACCCCTATTATAATTGTGAAAACTTTTCAAAAATTATTTTTCCTTTTGTTTTCCTATGTATTTCTTTGATTTGTAAATGAGCTATGTTTATAAACAAGGGACTGAAACACATTGATAAGTCAAATGGTTCTGTGCTTCCTGCTTTCAAATAATTTTTAGTAATCTTATGAGAAAGGGCATGTATAATCTCCTGAAAAACTGACAAAAAGAAATAACACTTGGACTGCTTCTTTTTTCATCACGTCCCTAAGTTGACTTTTTGTCATTTTCTTTTTAATTTAAGGAGGATGACACCCTTAACCAACCAGGACCAGTCAAACCCGGTCTGGCTATCAGTCAGTCACATTTAATGACTGCGCTCAGTCACACGAGGCCATCCCTTAGTGAAGATGACTGGAAGAATTTTGCTGAGCTGTAAGTAACAGACTCTGATTCAGAAGTATAGATATTATCACAGGTGACAGTTATTCACTTAAACGTTGAAGTTCTTATTTAAAATCACAAATGATATTTTAAAAGCCAATTCAAAAAATTTGAGTGGCTATGCATTCAAACACTCAAATTTCAGGAGTATAGAAGTCAAAAATGAATTTTCATTAACCAGTTCATTTGATTATATTTGATTTATAATAAACTGATTTAAAAGCTTTGAAGAAATAAAAGGAAAATTAAAATAAAATCAAAATAATTCCAATATATAGTTTGCAAAAATTATGAAAAATGTACCTGTTTTGCTTTCAAGATTACATATATTTTTATTAATCTCAAGAACATTTAGATACATTTAAATTCACTTATGGACCATGTTTAGTCCACATTTGGATTTATAGGCTTCTTGTAGTTGTCTCTGTAGCAGCTTAGGAGTTTGAAACCTGTAGAGTGGGGACCATTCTAGGTCAGTGCTTCACCTTAACTCAAGAAATGTTTATTCCTGGTCTTTAGAAGTTGCAACTCTTTCATGTTTAATTTCACAGCACTTTGGATTGTGTGTGCTTGTGTGCATTGCCCTTCTTCCCTTCTAGGTTTTTCGGCTGGTCTAATAATTAAATTGACATGATATAGATTAACAGAAGAAAAATAAATTTAATTTCATACATATGGGAGCCCCATAAAAATATGCAACTCAAAGGCAGTCAGGCAGTTGAGGCTTATATACCGTCCTGAACTAAGGAAAGGGGCAGGGCCTGGAGCTTCAGAGAGGCGGCGGTGACTCCCAGGAAGAGGGGAAGAGCAGACGTCTGGTAGTCACGCGTTGGCCCTGCCATGCAGACGGTCCTTCAGAGAAAACAGTTCTCTCTGGCGACAGCTCACTTTCTGGTACAGGGCCGCTATCTCAGTTCTTTTAGGCAGTTCAGGGAGAGGTCAAGAACTTTTCCTGAGTCTTGATTCCCTTCCACTCAAAAAAATCCACCTGCCAAAGTGGTACATTTTGAGGTGGCATATTCTACACCCCTTCAACACACATAAGTAATATCTTCTTAATGCAGAAAAATCAGAAAACAAAGAGAAGGAAAAATAAGAAAACAGACATTTCCCTTAATCCCACTGCCTCCCAAAGCATATTTATTTGTATGCTTATATATTTTCCTCCTGAAATAAGACACTGCACATGTTGCTTTACAGCAGTCCCCCTTTCATCCATCCATACATCTAGAACATTCTTTCACATTTTAAATACGTTACTACTTGGTTTTTAACATCATTTTATAGTATAGCTAGGCCACAATATCCAATTTTTGGACATTTAAGTTGCTTCCAGGTTTTCACTATCATAGGCAGTGATAATGAACATTCTCAGAGCTGAATGCTTACACATATCCTTATTTCACTGGGATAGAGGTAGAATTATTGCATCACATTTTTTAAGGCTTTTGAAATCTGTTTCCAAATTGCCTTTCAGAAATACTGTACAGTGTACATCCCAACAGTAATATATTGAGAGTGCTTCTTTCACCACACCCGCACTAACATTGAGTGTCATATTTCTCTAAACTTGGCCAGTTTGACTGGAGAAAAATTATATCTTGTTTTAAAATTTAAATTTTTTTGATTAAAACTATAGAGGTTATATTTTTATGTTAATCATTGTCATTTGTATTTTATCTTTTCTAATTTGTGTCCTCATCCCCTTTGCTCCCTTTTCTACTGGAGTGTTCAACTTTAAAAATTTATTTGTGGGGCCCGCCCAGTGGTGCAGTGGTTAAGTTCGCGTGCTCTGCTTGGGCAGCCTAGGGTTTGCCAGTTTGGATCCCGGGTGTGGACCTACACACCACTTGTCAAGACATGCTGTGGCAGGTGTCCCACATATAAAGTAGAGGAAGATGGGCACAGATGTTAGGGCCAATCTTCCTCAGGAAAAAGAGGACGATTGGTGGCAGATGTTAGCTCAGGGCTAATCTTCCTCAAAAAAAAAAAAATTATTTGTAAGAACTTTAATTTCTTTTACAAATTTGTTTCCAGTTTATTATTTTATTTTTGTTTCTTAAAAGACATTCTGTTTGCAAACAATCCATTGTCTTTTGTAATTTAAGCCTTTACATGTATTAAATATTATCTCTTACTTTTTTTAAGGTATGAAAGCTTTCAGAATCCAAAGAAGAGAAAAAATCAAAGTGGAACAATGTTTCGACCTGGACAGAAAGTAACTCTAGCATAAAATATGCTTTTGATTTTCTTTTGGTGGTTTGTCCTCATGTTGTAACAGTAAAAATGATGTCTGTAAATTTATTTTTAATTTAACAAATTAAGTTAATCTATAAAATCACAGATTGGTAAACCTGTAGTTATGTAATAATCAGGATTACTTGAGATTAATACTGTAGAATAAACTGGGATATTTTTAACAGATTATCTTTTATTTCCTGTAAATCTATGTTAAATCTTAATGAAATAATATCGGCCAAATGGTGTAACTAATTTTTTTCCTCCTTTGAAGAAAAGACAATAGAGAATGTAATTAAGTCCCATTTCTTAAAACTCACTGACAGTTGCTTTTCAGCATCTTTCTTGCATTTGACATATTTTATGCTTAGCAATTTCTTCACAGTTTTGGAAATAAAATATCCTATTGTTTACTGATCCAATTAGCTGTTCTTCTTATGTCAGAAAATGTGGAATTTAAACACAATTCAAATAAGCTTAATTATTCCCTCAACCAGAAATGAGACCACATTCCCCTAATATACTGCATCCAGCTCCAAGGTCAGAATCTTGAAGGATGTCCATTCCTCCCTCAGCTCCAGCATGACTTTCTCTTCATAGTCTCTAACCTATAAGCAAAATTGTAAAGTCAGCCACCATCAACACAAACAATGTGTAGTAATGCAGTAAGAGGAAAGGAAAAAGGAAAAAGGTAAATATACAAATAAATAAAGAGAAAACAAAGAAAAACGTACAGGCAGCAGCCACTGCCCTTTCCGCAGCTAATCATGAGGGCATGGCCAGTATTTTTTATTTTTCTCTTCCATTACTTATTCCACGTTCCTCTTACCTAAGCCAGTACCTCAGCAGATTAGAGTTCTTTACTAGATGGGATGGTCTAAACCTTCATTCCTGTCTGAGCCATCAGTGACCTGCCTAACATCGCAGAAGTCTTCCGTTAAGTTTTACCATAAGTATTCAGTATTACCACAAGGTTCCGTCCACACTTCTCCCATCCCCCACTGTGTAGCAGCAACTGGGTATTCACTCAGCCAACATCATAACCCTGCCAAACCATTGCAGTCATCACTCTGTTCCCCTCATAGAAGCATTCCTCCTTTGCTAAACTAAATCAGCAAAGCCCAGAATTGCAGGGAAGCAGCAAAGATTTGGGGGTCACTAGGTATTAACCGAGGAGTGCCGTTCCTCCTTGCACCTTGTTTCCAGATCCTGGTATTAAGGCCCTGGTCACTGGTTCACAGCATATACGAAATGTACTGCATCTTGCAGAACAGCACTCCAACCTCACAAAGTTGTCTCCCCAGAAGGCCGGCTATTTCAGGGTGATGAGTGTTTACATTAAGTCCAGTGAATTGCATAGGTAGCCCACCACCTTACTCTTCACTGTAAAGTGAGGTTTGTGATCAGAAGCAAGTGTTGTCCGAGAGAGCATAACAATGTCAAAGCATGTTGTGAGTCAGTGAAAGATGGTGTTGGTGGAAGTTTGGGGGACAGACAAAGCAAATCCAATTCCAGAATGTGTCCCCTCCAGGGAAGACAAATTGCTGCCTCCTCTCTGATAGAAGAGGACAAATGTAATCATCTTTCCACGAGGCACGGGCTGGTCTCCCCGGGCATGTACCCAGGTGGTTGGTCACTTCGCTGAGAAGAAGGCTGTCCAGAAGGATGGAGAGTTGGGCCAGCGTTGGTGAGGGGAGATCCACATTGTAGAGGCCACACAGACTCCCATCCCTGCCACTGTGGCCACTTTGTACATAATCTGTTAAGCACTAGGTGGCTGGAGAAGACGGCTGACGTCCTTAGAGAGGTCATCTAGAACACCTGATTATTAAAAGCACTGAGGACGTTTAGCTGAGCATTCACACAGGACACAAACATTCTCACTCTCTGAGTCCATTCCGAGATCTCATGGCCGCTTCTCTGGTCGTGCTCTTTCCAAATCTGATCATCTGGTTATTAGTCACTGTCTATGAATCAGCATAGATTTCTATGCCAGATATCTCTGCCTCCTGGCAAAATGGAAGAGTCATGTTGCTCAGAAAATCTGCTCGCTTGGAGGATTTCCCGTCTCCGTTGGTGGTCAGGACTCTTCCCTGAGCGCAGCAGTACTGCCTGTGCCCTGCTGGGTAGGTCACAGTGGAGTTCTGGGTCTCCAAGGATTAACATTGGCAGCCCCAGTGTCTCTGATAATCCCTAGAATGTCTGGTTATTTCTCAGGACACCTGGGAAATGGCCTGCTGAATGGCTTTGGGTTTTTTAGGGAAGACTTGGAGGAAAGAAGAGCCATAGCAAGTACTCATGATGTTAATGCAGGACCCTTTTCCTGGATATCTGGCTTCTCCTTAATTCTTGGTCTGACTTAGACCTGAGAATGGGTCAGGGGCCATGACCATGTTGTGGTGACTCAAATCAGGCCTCCATTTTCTACTGACAGGGAGATTTTTAAATTGTAAGAATGAAGTAGGATCTTTCACCATCTATTTTGGTCGTGAGGACCCCACAATTAGTTAGGCAGCACTGAGCTGACATGCTAGCCCTGGGTGTCCTACTTCTAGACTTTTTATGCCCAAGACAGAAAAACGCCTTGTTTACTTCTCTGAGTAGGGTTCCTCTTACAGCCAAAACCAATCCTAACACATTCCAACGTTTTTCTTAAAGCCTATTGAAGGAGTATTTTCTGACACCCCCACTATCCTGGGGGACAGAATTGGGTGATGGTAAGTTGGTGAGTTGAATGTGATTCATTCATTCAACATGCCTGTCTCACAAAGTCTTTAGATTTCTTTCTTTGTATTATACCAAGATATTTCAGACATCTCCACTTTATTCAGTGTGAGTCACTGAGTCCACTTTCCAATTACCCAACCATGGAATTTGTTAGAACACTCCCAGATGCTGAAGCAGCGCACTGAATAAAAAACTAAGGGCATTAATTTTTAAAAAAGTGTATTAATACATCAATCTGACCAATAATTATGTTCTTCCTACTTAGCCTAGCACTCACACTTGTCTTCAGATTTTGCATGAAAAAGCAAAACATTGTAGTTCTTTTGTTGTCTAAGCCTTCTTCTGGTTTGACTTTTTATTCGCTCCCTGGGGCGTGTTGGGATCTGACAATGGACAGGAGAGTTAGAATGCAAGGATGAGCTTCCTTTTCAAGACTGAGCCCCCTGGATGTGGGCATTTCAGGGGCTTCAAGCAAGGGACAAGGAGCTGCTTCACTATCACAAAAGATTCAAAGTGGGTGGGGATTCAAGGGAATCCAGATCCTTCCGTATGTCCCCATCCCAATTATCAGGGGCTCACTCTTTTCCAACCAATGCCTTAACTTTTCCGTAAGAGATCTGATATGGTGATGAATTCAATGGATGATATAATCCAGTAAGCTCTGGGATCAAAGCACGTTTGATTTTCAGCTCTCAGCCTCATGGCTCTTTTAGCAGTCACGGGATTCTTTTCGCAGTCATACAATCCCTAATTTTCAGCCTGTGCCTTGAGCTGAAAATATAACCATCTGCGCTTGTCTTTCTCTTTAAGCTCTCTAGTGCTTTAGTCACTTCCCCACTTGAAAACCTTGTGTGTTCCATACTATTCTACAGCAGCAACCCCTTCAGTGGGCACTTCATTCCTGGGAATGGCTTGTGATATTTTAGTTAGCTATATTGCCGCTGCAAGCCGTGGGCTGCCAAATTCATATCCCTTAAAACAAATTAGATTTTCCTTGCCCTCAGCCTTTATTAGAGCAGATAATCAGTCCCATATTTCCTCTTACTTTCTTGAAAATCAGTACCACTTCTGGCAGTGATTTCTATATCCAACAAGGTTTTGTTTTGTTTTGAGGAAGATTGGCCCTGAGCTAACCTCTGCTGCCAATCCTCCTCTTTTTTTGCTGAGGAAGACTGGCCCTGAGCTAGCATCCATGCCCATCTTCCTGTACTTTATATGTGGGAGGCCTGCCACAGCATGGCTTGATGAGCACTGCGTAGGTCTGCACCCTGGATCTGAACCAGCAAACCCTGGGCCGCTGAAGCAGAATGCGCAAACTTAACCACTGCACCACTGGGCTGGCTCCTCCATCAAGGTTTTTAGTTGTAAGTAGCAGAAACCACCTCTGGCCTTTTCAAGCATAAAGAAATTTGAAAGCTTATTGGGGCTAGACAGCAAAGTGATGCTCAAAGACTAGTGGGGTCTCGTCCCCAGCCTTTGGGTGACATGGGAACTGGCTTAAAGGGGCTCCCACTCTGAGAGCCAACCAGTCAATACCAGTCTCACCTGATATTATCCCATTCATACCTCTCAAAGTCTGCCCATTTCTGAACTTTCATCTTCTGGAAAACAGTCTGCTCTGCTCTGACCGGCAGAGCTCGTAGTTACTATAGTAAACAAAAAAATTCAGCCTTAAATATTTTTTATTTCAGATATTGACTGGCAGTCTTATCACCCTTTGATATTTCCCTAATCAGTATTAATAATCCCTAACCTGAGATCTAGTCATCTATTAAGAGTCTGACTTGGAGAACACTGAGTGTGAGGGCCAATGATTAACTTGCAGGATTTTTTTGTTAAACCATATCCAGTTATCTCCACGCTGTATCGAAAATTCCACAAAGGGCCAGGTTGTGTGCACATTGTTCACTGCTGAAATCTAGAACAATACCTTGTACTAGTGATCACTCAAAAAAATAATAAGTATTTGTGAATGAATCAGTCTTCTCAATTGAAACTGGAATAATCCTCTTTTGAAAAAATAAGGAAGGGGGAAGAAAAAACAAAATCTAATATTTTAGACCTTGACTTTTTTTTAGATTGGAGCATATATAATTGATTTGGAATCAGTTTTGACTCTAAAAGCAATGGAAATTGGCCATCTACAATAGGTTTAGGAGCTATTAGAAGCATGGATTCTCAAATGGGCATTTTGCATTCCTACAGTAAATTACTCGATGCTCATAAGTATAAAGAAGGAAAAATAAAAATATAAAATGTAAAACACTGGACAATGGCATTATGCCATGGAGTTTACTCATTTCCTAGGCAACCGGACTTTTTTTTTGTAAAACTGGTATAGGACTTAACCTCCCAGGAAGTTTCCAAGAATCAAACAAATAAACAACTAAAAGAAAAGAAATATTCCAGGATAACAAATACCATCAACCATATATTGACACAGAAATTTTGCCCAGAGTTTTAGAAAATTTAAATGAGGTGTTTTGGCCTAGACATTTGTTCCAGCCTATTACTCAGGTATTTTGTAGGAATCAGTGTCAGTTAAAATGCTACAGCTTCTTCACACAAGTGAAAATGCTGGGATCTAAACCACTGATTTTCAAAATATTTTAACCACAACCCAGAGTAACGCATTTTCCATCATGACCAAGTCCACACATGCACATGGCTGAGACACAAGTTTCACAAAACCATACCTACTCTTACCACGTATGACGTTCTCTGATACAATCTGTTCTCTTTTATTCTATTCTATTTCATACAGATAATGGCAGTTTTGACCTATAAATGGGTTGAGACTTGCAAATTAAACACTGGTCTAAAGTACTAGAATATAGAATTGCTTTATATCTTATGATCACATACACATCTTGAACACACACCAAAAAAAAAAACCGACTTTAAACCTACTGCTTTCTCGGTGAAGTACAGCCCATCTAAGCAGAAGCCTGCCCGAGTGTTACAAAGGTGTTCTAAAATTCTGCAGTTGGTAGAACCTTTTTTTTTGTCTTTCCTGCAATTTTACTTATTCAGTAGCATTTGGAAAACTTTCGTATTTTCCAGTAAATACATATAAGTGGATTCATCATTAAATCAATCCCATCACAAAATTATTTGGATCAATTATCTAATTAGTTCACCTTTCTTTTTTTTTCCCTTTTTTAAAATTTTCGGGTGTACATCATATTTCGAATTCTGCGTACATTACATCATGTTCACCACCTGAAAACTAATTATATTCCATCCCCTCACATGTGAGCCTAATCACCCCTTCTGCCCTCCTCCCTCCCCCTACGGTCGGTAACCACCAATCCAATCTCCAATGCTATGTGTTTTTTTGTTGTTGTTTTTATCTTCTACTTATGAGTGAGATCATATGGTATATGACTTTCTCCCTCTGACTTATTTCACTCAGCATAATACCCTCAAGGTCCATCCATGTTGTCACAAATGGCCGGATTTTGTCATTTCTTATGGCTGAGTAGTAGTCCATCATGTATAAATACCACATCTTCTTTATCCATTCGTCCCTTGATGGGCACCTAGGTTGCTTCCAAGTCTTGGCTATTGTGTATAATGCTGCAATGAACATAGGGGTGCAAGTATCTTTATGCCTTTGTGTTTTCAAGTTCTTTGGATAAATACCCAGCAGTGGAATAGCTGGATCATATGGTAGATCTATCCTTAATTTTCTGAGGATATACCATACTGCTTTCCATAGTGACTGCACCAGTTTGCACTGCCACCAGCAGTGGACAAGGGTTCCCTTCTCTCCACACCCTCTCCAACATTTTTTGTTTCCTGTCTTGTTAATTATAGCCATTCTGACCAGAGTGAGGTGATACCTCATTGTAGTTTTGATTTGCATTTCCCTGATAGCTAATGATGTTGAGCATATTTTCATATGCCTGTTGGCCATCTGTATATCTTCTTTGGAGAAATCTCTGTTCAGATCTTTTGCCCATTTTCTAATTGGATTGTTGGTTTTTTTGTTGTTGAGCTGTATGAGTTCTTTGTATGTTTTGGATATTAACCCCTTATCTGATATGTGGTTTGCACATATCTTCTCCCAATTGTTAGGCGGTCTTTTCATTTTGTTGATGGTTTCCTTTGCTGTGCAGAAGATTTTTAGTTTGATGTAGTCCCATTTGTTCATTTTTTCTTTTGTTTCCCTTGCCTGGTCAGACATGGGACTTGAAAATATGCTGCTCAGACCTATGTCAAAGAGCGTGCTGCCTATGTTTTCTTCTAGAAGTCTCACGGTTTCGAGTCTTACATTCAAGTCTTTAATCCATTTTGAGTTGATTTTTGTGCATGGTGTAAGGGAATGGTCTACTTTCATTCTTTTGCATGTGGCTGTCCAGTTTTCCCAACACCATTTATTGAAGAGACTCTCCTTTCTCCATCATATGCTCTTGGCTCCCTTGTCGAATATTAGCTGTCCATAAACGTGTGGGTTTACTTCTGGGCTCTCAATTTTGTTCCATTGATCTGTGTGTCTGTTTTTGTGCCAGTACCATGCTGTTTTGGTTACTATGGCTTTGTAGTATAATTTGAAATCAGGGAGTGTGATACCTCCAGCTTTGTTCTTTTTTCTCAGGAATCCTTTGGCTATTAGGGGTCTTTTGTTGTTCCATATAAATGTTAGGATTCTTTGTTCTATTTCTATAAAAAATGTTGTTGGAACTTTGATAGGGATTGCGTTGAATCTATAGTTTCCTTTAGGAAGTATGGACATTTTAATGATGCTAATTCTTCCAATCCAAGAGCAGGGAATATCTTTCCATTTCTTTGTGTCTTCTTTGATTTCTTTCAACAATGTCTTATAGTTTCCGGTGTACAGATCTTTCACCTCTTTGGTTAAGTTTATTCCTGGGTATTTTATTCTTTTTGTCGCAATTGTAAATGGGTATTCTTAATTTCTCTTTCTGCTACTTTGTTGTTAGTGTATAGAAATGCAACTGATTTTTGTACATTGATTTTGTACCCCGCGACTTGACTGTATTCCTTTATTATTTCTAAAAGTCTTTGAGTGGCATCTTTAGGGTTTTCTAGATATAAAATCATGTTGTCTGCAAAGAGTGACAGTTTCACTTCTTCTTTTCCAATGTGGATCCCTTTTATTT
This sequence comes from Equus przewalskii, assembly GCF_037783145.1. NCBI lineage: Eukaryota > Metazoa > Chordata > Mammalia > Perissodactyla > Equidae > Equus > Equus przewalskii. Next base: position 36,247,207 of record NC_091834.1, on the reverse strand, counting down.
CTTTTTCTTGCCTGATTGCTCTGGCTAGGACTTCCAATACTATGTTAAATAAGAGTGGTGACAGTGGGCATCCTTGTCTGGTTCTTGTTCTTAGAAGGATAGCTTTCAGTTTTTCTCCATTGAGAATGATATTTGCTGTGGGTTAGTCATATACGGCCTTTATTATGTTGAGGTATTTTCCTTCTATACCCATTTTACTCAAAATACACATTTTTATCAAAAATGGCTGCTGTATCTTGTCAAATGCTTTCTCTGTATCTATTGAGATGATCATGTGATTTTTATTCTTCATTTTGTTGATGTGGTATACCACATTGATTGATTATCAGATGTTGAACAATCCCTACATCCGGGGAATAAATCCCACTTGATCGTGGTATATGATCTATTTAATGTATTGTATTCAATTTGCTAGTATTTTGTTGAGAATTTTTGCATTGATGTTCATCATGCCTGAGTGTTACAAAGGTGTTCTAAAATTCTGGAGTTGGTAGAACCTTTCTTTTTGTCTTTCATGCAATTTTATTTATTCAGTAGCACTTGGAAAACTTTCGGTATTTTCTAGTAAATACATATAAGTGGATTCATCATTAAATCAATCCCATCACAAAAGTATTTGAATCAATTATCTAATTAGTTCACCTTTCTTAGTTGTAAAGGGATTACAGAATTTTAATATCATCCCACATGTAAGTTCAGCAAGTAGTCCTTAACCTTTGAGTTGACATCTTATCCCTTCCAAGGAAACACTGACAAAACGTACAAGTATAGTCAGGTGACAACATCTGAAGATCAGTCAGTTCAACTGATCAGTAAAACTTTTAATAAGTTTTACTATGATTTGAGGATGGTGAAAGTCTGAAGCACATTTCTAAAGTTTTAGGGCAAGGCCTTGGTTTTTTGGATACAGATCCAGCCTGAACAATGGCCTCCCATCACTGCCTCCTTCTGGAGCTCAGAAACATTTGTAGTGGTGACTAGCAGTGGCAGAGAGCCTTGGTTTCAAAAGAGGATGAGCCCAGAGGCCACTGACCCAGCACAGCAGAGGTGGGCTTGGAATTCTTCCTCTCTGGGAGTCTCTTGGCATCTGATGGAGGGGGAGGCCAGAGGCTGTGAAGGACACACTCCTGTATCTTATGAAATGATCAGTGCACATTGATCCTGAGGGGGAGTAAAGAGAAAGTGAGATTGACATTGCAAGTCATCACCACTATCTGAAAGAAACCCTCCAAACAAACCTATGGAGAGTAGCAGAGTTTCCTATTTTATGCTTTTTTTTGACCTGTGAGTAATAAGCACAGGGCCAGCCTAACTTGAATGGTCACCAATTGTATTGAATGGCATCACCAAATATTCCATTCTCTATTTAAAATCCATTCTCTATATTACACTTAACTGGACTTTCTAAAATGCAATGACAACCAGCAACATTACTGAGCATTTGCCATATGCCAGGCCCTGCACCTAAGCACCTTACACATATCATCATGTTTAATCCCCTCAACTATCTGGGAAGGTATGTAACTTGTCCAATATTATTTCAACAACCTTGCATTTAACCCTGGTTGTCTGAGTCCAAAAGCCACGGCCCTACAGCTGTTCTACTCTGCCCACCTAGTCCTATTTCTGTGTTGGTCAAGGAGAACACTAAGACCAACTTCATGTGCAAGATGTCTGAAGCCCGTGACTGAATTGTGTTAAACTCAGTTAAGATAGTACCTTGAGAAGACACAAATAAACAAAAAGATATTCCATGCTCATGGATTGGAAGAATATTGTTAAAATGTCCAGATATCCGAAAAAATCTATAGATACAAGGCAATCCATATTAAAGGTCCAATGGCACTTTTCACATAAACAGAACAAACAATCCTAAAATTTGTATGGAACCACAAAAGACCCCAAATAGCCAAAGCAATTTTCAGAAAGAACAAAGCTAGAGGCATCATACTTCCTGATTTCAAACTATATTAAAAAGTGATAGTAATCAAAATAGTACTGGCATCAAAACAGACACATAGATCAATGGAACAAAACAGGGAACCCAGAATTAAACTCATATATATATGGCCAATTAATTTACAACAAAGGAGACAAGAATATAAAATGGGAAAAGGATAGTGTCTTCAATAAACGGTGGTGGGAAAACTGGACAGCCACATGCAAAGAATGAAACTGGACCCCTATCTTACACCATACATAAAAATCAACTGAAAATGGATTAAAGACTTGAACATAAGACCTGAAACCATAAAACTTCTAGAAGAAAACAAAGGCTGTAAGCTTCTGTACGTTGGTCTTGGTGATGATGTTTTGCATCTGACACCAAAAGGAAAAGCAACAAAAGCAGAAACAAACAAGTGGGATCACATCAAACTAAAAAGCTTCTGCATAGCAAAGAAAATAAAAAAAAATGAAAGGGCAACCTACCAAATGGGAGACAATATTCACAAATCATATATCTGATAAGGGGTTAGCATCCAAATTATATAAAGAACTCAAACAACTCAATAGCAAAACAAACAATCCAATTTAAAAAACGGCAGAGGATCTAAATAGATATTTTTCCACAGAAGACATACAGATGGCTAACAGGTACATGAAAAGATGTTCAACATCACTAATCATCAGAGAAATGCAAATCAAAATGACAATGAGACATCACACCGCACCTGTTAGAATGGCTATTATCAAAAAGACAAATAACTGTTGATGTGGATGTGGAGAAAAGGGAAGCCTTGCATACTGTTGGTGGGAGTGTAAATTGGTGCAGCCAGTATGGAAAACGGTATGGAAGTTCCTCAAAAAATTAAAAATAGAACTACCATATGATCTAGCAATTCCACTTCCGGGTATTTATCTGAAAAAAATGAAAACACTAACTTGAAAAGATATCTGCATCCCTATGTCCACTGCAGCATTATTTACAATAGCCAAGACGTGGGGACAACCTGTGTCCTTCAACGAATGAATCAATAAAGAAAGTGTGGGGTATATGTATACACAGTGGAATATTATTCACCCAGAAAAAAGGAATAAAACCTTGTCATTTTCAACAACATTAACGAACCTCAAGGGCACTATGCTAAGTGAAATAAGGCAAATAAAGACAAATACCGTCTGATCTCACTTATATGTGGAATCTAAGAAAACCAAAACAGTGCCCCTCCCCTCCCAAACTCAAGCTTATAGATACAGAGAATAGATTGGTGGTTGCCAGAGGTAGGGGTGGGATTACGGGGTAGGAGAAATGGGTGAAGGTGGTCAAAAGGTACAAACTTCCAGTTATAAAATTAATAAGTCCTGGGGAAGTAATGTCCAGCATGGGGACTATAGTTAATACTGTATTGTGTATTGGAAAGTTGCTAAGAGAGTAGATCTTAAGTTTTCACCATAAGAAAAAAAATCTTTTTTAACTATGTAAGGTGATGGATGTTCACTAGACATTGTGTTGATCACTTTACAATGTACACAAATATTAAATCATTACATTGTACATCTGAAACGAATATAGTATGTCAACTATACCTCAATAAAAAAATTAAAAAGGGAATATAGAAAATGAAAAAAGAAAAAGAAAATAGGTGTTCCATTGTTTGTTCGATTTGGAAACCCTTGCTTTCAAGGGCACTTCTTAAGAGAATGATTTTGTCTAATTGGAACATTCTCTATAGTGGCCTTTGTAATTCTAGGTTGTCTTAGTACGACGTTGTCATTTTTGTAGACATCTATCCATTCTGGGACCACAGCTCTTAGACATAAAGTAGGCAGGTGTACTGAAAGGTGGGGCGCTCAGTCTTGGAACCTTGAGGATCCCATCGCTTTAGCTAAGCCTTGGGTCTCTCAGAGGCAAATTAATACCTCAAAGGGATGTAGCACAGGGCTGGGGATTTTGTAGTGTTTTACAATGTACCTCGGTATCAGAAATTTTCTTGAGGTTGGCAGGTGACCTAGTGTCAATTTATCTCTTCGGTGGCCACCTTATCCTAGCAGGGGAATCTCAGAGTTAGATGGTGAGCCCTCTTACAGCTTTTAAGTGCTTGACCTGCGCCCAGCAATTTTGCAGCTTTGGCTTCCAAGATTCCTCTTAGCAATAGATCTATTATCTTTTCACGAGAAAATTTCTTTATAGTGGCTTTTAATAGTCCAACTTTTACCTACTTAGATTTTGGCATGCCATTGGTCAAAACAGTCCAGATTTCTCGTTTTAATCTATTTCCCCAAGTCCCCCAATGGTTTATGCTGTGGACTTACCGGGACGTTTTTGTGAGTCCCCTAACAGCTGCCATCTTGCACTCTTTAAGACTGAGGAGTTCCCGTTATTTTTCTCTTGCTGAAATAATCCTAATTCAACCAGACATGTTTCTGGCTGCCTGTGCACAGTTCCTGAGACTTGTCAGGACCACCTGAAGGCACTTACCTTGTAGATGAGGTCAGCCACAAACCCAAATGTTGTGGCCCACCAGGTCACAAGGTGAAAAATCTGGAATCTCTCATACCTCAGTTTTTGCATCTGGAAGGACTAGGACAAACAAACTTGAAGAGCTCGTAACGCAAAATAAGCGGAGCTCCAACCAAGGGAAGCTTAGAGAGCAGCTCATCCCAGATCCCTGAGAGCGGCCCAAGGGGCAGCAACCCATAGGACTCCGTGGGTACCTTCAGCAGCGTCTGGACGCCGTCCTGACACTGCGGCAGCTGACTTCGGGTCCCATCTCATTGCGAAAACTGTCAAATGACAAAACTAAAACAACGTAGTAAGGAGTTTGAGGTCTTTTGTTCAAGGGAAAACGATCCATGGAATCGGGGGAGCACTCTTCCCAGGGATGTTGGGCAGCACTGAGTTATATAGCGCCTTAGAAGAGGCAACCTGGAAACTCGTGATTGGCTAGGAGGTCGGGGGTTTCCTTATAAAGCAGAAGGTCCGGTTTTCTAGGGTCAGATAAGAGCTAAAGCTGAGCTGGAGGATTGTTATTTGTGTGTGTTAGGTTTCCTTGACACGTGTTTCCAGTAAGTGCAAGCTGACTTAGGTTTAGATTTGTGACATGGGCTGGCCTCCATTTTATGGGTCCTCATATACAATTACCTTTATCAGGGCCAGTTGGTATAAACAGGCCTTTGATTAAACTCCTCAGTTGCCCAAAAGCAAGATGCTATGAGAGCTCTTTCTCACTTTGTAGAAATTGAAGCCTTTTATCAGCTGAATTTTCTATGCTAAGAGGGAACTAGCTGAAATAGTGGTTCTCATTTCTGGCTTCACCATTAGAATCATCCCTGGAACTTTAAACATTTTTTGTATTTTTAAATTTTACTAGATTCTTTGGAATTTAGGCCCCAGCCTCACTCCCAAGATTCTGATTTAATTGGTTGCTTGTGGGACCTTCACAGCAGTTCTTTGGTGGTTTTTTTTTTTTCTTCTCTAACCCTCCAAAGGTGATTCTAATGTGTTTGTGATTCACTGGTGTAAAGGTGAGGCAGGGTAGTGAAATCTAAAAGTATGTTCAAAATCCGTATGGTTAATTATTGAAATATAAAGCAGAGATAATTAAACGAGATAATGTTTGTGAACCTGCTGGGTACAAAGCACTGGCAAGTGCTCATGGAGGATGATTAATGGAAAATGAATTTCCCTCCAGCATAGGATTACGTTTTTGGCCTTTGTCTGTAAGTCCAGAACCTCTTAGACCTGTTGAGAGAGCCACAAACATGAGGACCAAGAAGTATGGTTGTGTAGGTTAAGCCCTGCCCAGAGGTTCCTGGGTGAGTTGAGAATGGAATCCAACCCACCATCCCTCACCAAGCTGTGAAATGGCCGCCATATTAAAACTCTCACAAAGGTACCAACGTGTTCTAATAGCAGCTGTGACAAGAGGGCCTGAATCAAAAAGCTGCCCACTTCCTCTCTCTTCCAAATTTAGGGTGCCGTGAGGACAAATACGAATTTAAAATAAGAGGCTTCATTCCCCCTGTTGAAAATAAGGGAAGAGATTTCCCTCCCCACCCTTTTGGTCAGAATATTTACCTTAGAAAACTTGCAAGCGGAATTATTTTCTCTGTCTTTTTGAAAAGTATCTTTTTGGAAACTAAATAAGCCTTTGTCAGCTTTGTGAACTAGGAATGTCTTTCTCAAGGAGCTGGGAGCCATCTCTGAAATATAAACATCAGGAGATAGTGCCACTATCCCCCAGTTTCTGTGGGAGGGTAGGAGCCTGACTTCAGTGCTCCAAGTTGTAAAAGTACCTCCTGTCCTAAAGGTATAAATTTGTTTTTCACCCCCTCTGGATAAAGTCAATTGGGTAACATACATGATCACCCCACTTACCAGGTACAGTTAGGAAGGACTGCATGTGACTAATGGTGATGTCAAATTCTCTTAGCTGAGAACTAGTTACTGTTTATCTGGAGAACGTGTATGTAATGGGTTGTATCTGCTTGGCTATATAAGAGAGAGATTTCTTTCTGTCTTGGCAATCTCTTAGCCAACTGCCTGTGATGAGCGTCACTTTCTGGTTTAATGTTCAGTCAATAATAAAAAGTGTTTTCTTTCTCTCCTATCTTTATGGAGAGGATTTCTGGATTGAGAGAAGATTTTGGTTTTTTAAAATTATATTTCCCCCATAGCATCTTCACCCTTTATTCTAAAGTTACTGTCTTTTTTGCTCACAACTTCCTTATCCATGGGGAAAAGTATTTAATGTATATAGGTGTTTTTGTTACAAACTGCGTTCTACCCAGCTTCAGCTAAACAGGTGGAACACAGGAGTTAGGGTAATTCAAAATAATGACGATGTTACAAGAAGTTGAGGTTATGATTGTAACTTTTCTGCTTGTGGTTGAGTAATTACTTCATATCAGTCTGTCATGTTGAACAAAAAATACTTGTTAATGATTCCTACTTCTTTAACAGAAAAAAAGAAGAAGGGAAGAGAAGAGAGTTGTTTGGTTTTAAAATTTTGTATACTTTTTTTGACAGAAAGAAATTAAAATTTTTTATAATCTAATCTGTTCATCTTTCCCTACGTGATCTCCTTCATTGCTTTTCAGTTAAAATTTATCAAAGTAATACATATACATAGTTTTTAAAAAAAAGGTCAAATAATTCTAAATAGCTTACATGAAAAACAGTTCCTGTCTTATCCTTCAGTGTCTCAGTAACTGTATCAGTCAGGATTTGATCAGAGAAAGAGAACCACTAGGAATGATGTAGAATAAAGGATCTATGACAGAGATTGTACCTTACACAATTGGGAGAGCCTGTTGAACAGCCTGTGTAAAGCTTTTGCTTCTGTGTCTGGTGCTGGGGTCCAAAATCAGCAGGGCAGCCAGTCTGGAAGGGAAGATGGACTTTAAGTGGAGAAGAATCGGACAAACTTGAACCTGCCTCAGTCTCTCACCTTCACCAAGCCTCCAACTTGGATGATGTAGGTGCCCTGCCAGAGAAGCTGGCGCCTGTCATCACTGAGCTCAACGTGCACCTGACCCCGGAGCTGATGAAGCTGAAGGAGGTCACTCCTGGGTTCTGTCACAGAATCACTTTGTGAACGTAGGAAATTAACTAAATCACTGAATTTATTTCCTCGGCACGTAACATCCATCTACCTTGCAAAGGTTTAAGAATTACTATTTATTAAATGTTTTGTATATGCATGGGCTAAAAAACGGTGGTCCCTCATCACCAGTTGGGCAGTATGCAAACAAATACGTGTGTCTGTGTTATGTATGCTCATTGTAGAAAAGTTGGAAAGTACTGAAAAGTTTATAAAGAAGAAAAATGCACACAAATGCACTACAACTTATTTAAGCGTTCCTCTCGTTTGTCATGCAGGTTTCTCCCTGGAGTTGACCTCTTGGCTTTTACTTTTTGTGTGTAGGAGGTACAGCCTCCTACTAAATGTATGATTCACACATCTGGTGTGAAGTAAAAAGCAGTTCCCAAAGCAAGCCCAGGGCACAAAACAAAATCCACAAAGTGCCCCTCCCTTTTCTGGACCATGGCAGAACTTCTGAGTATGTGTAATGTATCTATGTCTATGTGTATATACACATGCACACATACATAAAATAATTATATATATATATATCTCACTCCATTGTTCTTATGATTTCACCTACTTATGGCTGAAACGGAATTGTGATTCAGACTTCTTGATGGAAAACTTATTAGTCCTGGAAAAGCCTTTCACAGCCAAGAAACTAAATGGCTTGGGACAATTTTTTCAGGTACTCATGTTAAGATTTATTTGTGTAAGAGAACTATTTAAAGCTCATCTTAAAAAAATCCTGTTAAAATAATCTTAAAAACAATCTAATACGAATCGAGAATAGAACAATTTGAAATTCTACTTGAGTTGACTGTTCACAAGAGAATTTGAAGTTTAAGTCAAAGTTAGTATGAACTAGTACTAAGTAAAATATCAACAGGCATCTTAGTTAACAGCATCTCCCATAAACAAGGACCAGGTTAGGTGCTGTGGGAACTACACAGATGAGTAAATAAAACACACCATCTCTGCCCTCCAGAGAACACAGCAGTAGGGGTGGGGCAAGAGAAGTAGAAGCTTAAATGCAACAACAGAGGAGGACAGAGATGGACTTCAAGGAGCTGCGGGAATCTGGAAAGGTCTCACAGGGAGACAGACTTTGAGGACCTGAAGAAAGGCCTTTGTTGGAGCTGCAGGAAACAGTATGAACAAGGACTCCGAGCCAGGAGAACGAGGAGGGTATGGGGGAAAACATGTTAGCGGTGGTGAGAAGGGGGAGACAAGGCTTGGAATACAGACTGGGGCCATACCAGGGCAGACCTTCCACAACAGGAGAAAAGGTATGACTCTACCCTATAAGCAATAGGAGCCATTGGTATTTGCTGAGGAGGAAAGTGAAAATTCCTTCTTTATTTTAAAGGATACTACACAGGTACCTACCAATTTATAAACAATGGTCGATATATACACTGGTTTTTAAATATTTCCTCATTTTAGGAAGTATCTTACATTAAGTGTTCATTTATCAATCAGCCATTCTTTGATTTTCCTAAAATCTATTACATATTGAAGATGAATCTGTCACTCCAAATTATGAGTACTACAACACTGGTGTTTTCTATTTGTACCATTTTTGGGTAGAAAGCCCTATTTATTGTTTAAATGAAATAAATAAATCCAAAGTAAATACATTGCGGAAAATACATTTTAATACAAAATTTTGAATATTAAATTAGCATTTAGTTATTTACAATGGTATTTACAATCCATTTTACTATAACTTTTGTGAAAAGAGAGATAACTATGTACATAGATCTATCTATAGTTGCTTCTTTCCAACATACAACCTGCAACTGGTAGAAAAATGGTAACAGTTAAATTTGCTACAGCTCAAAATCAGTATAATTAAATTAGATTCTGACAAATTTTCCCGGGTTTGAAGAATGCTGATTGAGTCAGGACAAAAGAGGCAAGTGTGTACATCCCCACTTCTTCCCACCTTTACATTGTTGCTCCCTGACTTAGCTGACCTGCACTTGAAGTAAAACCTGTACCTGAATTCTGGACAATTTAGCAAAGAAATGGCCTTTAAAGTCCAAGACATGGTTTTAGGCCTATTGTTAAGCATCTATAGCAGATCTTTGACTTTGGGCTAGACGTCTTCTTAGATATCAATGCTAATGACCTATTAATCATTTTTATGACTGCCCAATGGTTATTCAAACGGTAGTCAAGAAGTTGTCAAGTGGGATGTCTGAACAGCACAGGTTTCCTGTGTGTTTTCAGTGAAGTTGACTGTCAGCACTATAAATTCTCACGGTTTGACTGGAAGCCTCATTTTGATTGACAAGGTAGTGAGAACAGTGGAGAGTGGCTCTATTAAGATCAACTGACTAAGTCTGAATCCCTGTTTGCTACAGAGGAATTAGACCAAAGTTTTAAAAAGCCTGGGCACTTTTCTTAAGGTTAAAACAGCCAACAGCCTCTCACAGCATCTTCCTGGTGAGAAAACAGCTTGTGTAGCTTTGTGATAGATACTGTTGGTCATAGCTACATTTTATTTGATTCAGCCCTTGGTCAGAAATCCAAACCTTAATTAACATTTTGTTCTTGTAGAAAAATACAATCCACTTTATGATTTTCTAGAAATGAGATATGGAGAAGAATAGAAACTCCCTGTTCCTAGTGGTCTCTCTGAAAATTACAGCCTTTACCTGGGAAGATACACATATAGAATGTAATATTGAACTTTAAAATATATTTAATTCTTTTCTATCTCTTTTAATTTTCTAAATGACTAGTAACAAACAAGCTAATGGTTACTGGGTAGTAGGGGAAAACCTTTTTAGTCATTTTTCCAAGAATTTCATTAAAGAAATATGGCATATCTTGTATTAGTATGAATACAAGATAACTGGAAATCGAGTTTTACTTTTTAAACTACAAATGGTTGGAAACTGTTTCCTTAATAGTTATTGCAGGAGTAGGTCCAACGTGAGTCCATATGTAGCCCTTCTCTGGTCTGGTGGGAACTGTGGGAAATGGAGATGAACGTGACTTGAAATATTCAGAAGGGGCATGACAAACAAATTCCAAGTATTCCATCTTCCTTGGAAGGTCCTCCTCTGGTCCTAAAAGGCAGCCAATGGAAAGATTAAACACATTTTTGAACATATCAATGGAAAAGTTAAACACATTTTTGAACATCATGTCATTTTCATAAAATGTTAAAATTCCTAGACACTAGGAGAAACTACTCTAGTGGTGACTTGACATTTGCCCTTGAAATGCATTATTCTGAAGGTACTCTCCATCATTTTTGTCTACTTTAACTGCTTAAGGAATACAGCATTCTCCCCAAAACAGTGATTCAACATAGAAAGGATTCTAAAACTAATATTTAGCCTTATATAGCGTATATTATATGCCCGCACTGTTTTAAGTACTTTACATATACCAATACTCTGAATCCTCACAACGACCCTCTGATTATTATACGATTATTATTCCCATTTTACATTTGAGGAAATGAGGCAAGAGAGATTAAGGAACTTGCCCAAGATCACAGAGCTGGTAAGTGGCTGTGCTGTGAACCCAGATAGTCTGGCTCGAGTTTGTCCTCTGAAGCTCCATCCTATGCTGCCTCCTCTAGATTCTGAGGATCAGCAGGAGGAGGTGGGAGAGGAGCCCCGGAGATGACTCTGTCACATCACTGCCTCTGCTGAGAATCCTGTCCGACAGATCATGGAAATGAAAGTCCACTCTTCTAAATACAAGTAGAAGACTAAAACTGTTTGGTCATGTATCAAACTTGACATGTAAGTGAGAAGAAGAGTGCTACTTTATTTGTCCCTGAGTTCTCTCTGAAAAAAACCTTTTATATGTTTTTTTCCTCAGAATGCAAAAGTAACTCATGCCTACTGCGGAAGGGTTGAAAAGTTCAGGGTAATTCAAAAACTGTGAACTCTTTCAAAATTGTATTTATCAGTAACTTCTTGTGCGTCTACGTCAAGAACCATTAGTACCACTTCTTTTGTCAGCCTTGAAATCAATGAGTATCGTGGCTGCCATTTCAACTGTCAACGATGATGTGTTAGAAATGGTCTAGGATGATGTATGTGACACACAGAGGGACACATATTGAGAATTTTTAAGATTTTAGAAATAACCGTGATATTCCTATAGAAATTATTTTTGAGTAGATTGTTATGTGTTACCTAAATAACCTAGTTCCTGAGCAATAAATTCTTTTAATAGAGTTAGCCTTGGGTCACTCAGAAAAATCTTATCCACAAAGCTTTGTAGTGGGTGCATATTGCCCTAATTCAAAATAACTGATAGCACTCAAACTCCAGCTATATAAAATATCTTTCATATTTTATATTTCATATTTTATTTCATATTTTATAGAAAGCTCTCTACTTTTTTGTACTTAAGGATACTTAAGCTTCTTTGTTATGGACTGAATTGTATTCCCCCAAATTCATATGTTGAAGCTCTAACCCGCAATGTGATAGTATTCGGAGATAGGGCCTTTAAAGAGGTAATTAGGGTTAAATGAGATCATAAGAGTGGGGCCCTAATCCAATAGGATTGGTGCCCTTATAAGAAGAGGAAGAGACGCCAGGAGTGTGCACCACAGGGGGAAGGCCACGAGAGGACCCAACCAGAAGGCGGCTGTCTACGAGCCAGGAAGAGCTCTCACCAGAGAGTGACCCTGACAGCATGCTGATCTTGGACTTCCAGCCTTCAGAACTGTGAGAAAAGAAACTTCTGTTGTTTAAGCCGCTCAGCCTATGGTATTTTGTTATGGCAGCCCAGGCAGACTAATACATTCCTTTACATAATAAAGGAGAATTAACTGGGTTCAAGGACGGGGATCATTTTCAAACTCACCTATGATGTAGGATGCAGGATCAAACTGGTCCCTGGGGCTTGAGAGAGTGGGAATGAGCCACGTCAGTGCTGCGCTCTTCTCACAATACTGGTCCTGGATAAAACCCCTGATCTGAGCATAGTAGGGTTTTCCATCTTGTTCATCAATCACAGAAACAACATCTCCAATTTGGTAATATACTCCCTGGGGGAAACAGAAGATAATCTCATATTTAAAATAAAAATAGAACAGCATCTCAGCCATGAACTGAAACTCCCTTAACACGAAAGCAATTATATGGTCAATAAAAGGTCTGCAAGATGGTCTAATGTATCAATGTTTATATGGCTGATGCCAATTCTAAAGCTTTCACTTCTGAACCCACTCACACACATGCACATGACAACTTGCATCCAGAGAAAACATTTGTTTATCAAAATACTTTGATTTATATCACAACGGTACTATCCCTACATTTTTGGCAGAGCCATTGAGCTGTAGAAAGGTGAAGTGACTTGCCGAAAGCTGCGCAAGGCAGAGCTGCAGCCGAGGCTCCTACAGCTCAGTGGTCTGTCTCTGTACTGTCTTGAAAAGCAGGGCTTACATGGTGAGAATGTACACCACACGCCTACCCCCTCAACCATCCATTCAAGGAAACAGATACCATAAATTCAAACCAAACGAAATGACAGAAACTCTTTTGATTATAACAGTCTTCAGGAGAGGTTTACCCTCAGTTTACTGAAACTTTCCCCACTCTCACGGGTGCCTGTCTTTTCCCTCCCGTTCACTTTTATATCCTCCCACAAGACAATTTCTGATATTTCCAGCATTCAAGGCTTCTGGTCCTATCCCTGTTCTACTTCATACCCAACTACTTAATCTGTCCATGTCCTGTGTTTATGTCCCGTGTCCAAATCTTTATGACACTCAGCACTTCCTTAGGTGGGTGCAGTTCTCAGTAGGCCATACTGTCCTTCACTGTAGGAACCAGGTGTGATTCATTGCTGCTTCCCTCAAAACAGGGCCTCGCCAGCAGGTAAAGCTGCTGGGGTGTGCACCTCAACGATAAGAATGATTCTGAAGAAATATTTCCAGTAATTGAGCTGTGACATGAATGCCTAATAGACCAGGAGTTTCTCCTGGTGGACCTTTTACCCACATGTCTAAGGGTGACTGTTGCATCTGGATCAGGTGTAGTCAGGTGTAGTCACTGTGGGCCAAAATCCACTACTTACTTGCTAGTTCATATCCATCATCAGCTGGTCCTTCGAGCCACTACTCCAAAGTTCTAAGTTATTTATCATATAAATAGTTTGCATTTATGGCTTGCTTTGTCTACATGTATAATCATTATTCCCAAATTGCAAATGATCATACTTATTTTCTGACACACAAAAAACAGGGCCTTGCTTGTCATAAGCACGTGAATATATGCTGAATGAACATTAATCCAAAAGACGTAATAGTGTGAAAGCAGAACTACGAGGCAAGCACAATGTCTTAGTGAAAGATTCCAAGGGCAATCAAAGGCTGGCACATAGCAGGTGATTATTAATAAGTGTTGTGCTGTATATATATATATATATATGTAACACCAAACAGAACTAGGCACTTGATCTAAGGAGTCCCCTCAACGCAGGGAGGTTTCAGGGTTTCTGGCAGAGAGGAAGGGGCTCCACTCTGAATAGTGAAGAACATGGATTAGGGGTAACCAGACCTGAGTTCGTGAAGCTGTTTTGCCACAGAAGTGCTGCAGGGAGATCACTTAACCATTCTGCGTCTTGAGTGCCCATACTCTTGGCCACCATACCCAGTAGCTTCCACTCAGCTCCCTCGTGCTTGCCTGATCTGGGCTCTAGTTCAGCAGCTGGCAAGGACCTCTTAAACTTGCCCACCACGGTGCTGCCTGCAGTGGCACCGCTGTGACAGGCTCTACAATACTGGGTATCTGCAGCATTACTTGAAATATTTTATTGCATTTTGTCCTTATTGTTTAATAAACATGGGTGGTACACAGCAATGAGAAAGTACTGATACTTGCAATAACAGGTCCCACACGCCTTTCTATTGAGACATGGCTGGAAATCATGAGTACACTAAATCCTGAGCTTAAGTCTAGTTGCTCCTGGACTTAATCTGTAAACTGTATGTTCACCTGTGAAGGTAATGCACAAATTTAAAAATGTGATTATGATCATTTCTACTATTCATTGAGTGCTTACTTGGCTAGGTGCTTACCATACATGATCTCACTTGACCTAATGAGGTAGTTTCTGTTTACAATCCCTATTTTATAGATGAAGAAACATTGGAGAAGTTGGTCCTAGCCCAGTCACACAGCCACTTGCCCAGGCAGAGGAGCCAGGAGCTAGGCTCTGGGTTTGGGCTCTGGCATCTGACTGCCTCGCTCTATCACTTGTCAGCTATGTGATCTTGGAGAAGTCAATTAACCTCTCTGTGCCTCAATTCTTCATCCATAAAACGGGGACAACAGTGCCCACTTCAAGGAGTGGAATGAATCAAATAAAGCACGTGAAATGCTCAATTCAGTGCCTGATGCACTGCAAGTACCTACTAAATTTTAGCTATTTTATTTATTATTAACAATGTATGAAATGCTGGAAAAACGCCTGTGTATAGACTGTTTTAGACTATACAGATTCTGGGCTGACACAAAAAAGGTACACTTAGGGAGTGTAGTCACCTGTGTTTCCCAGTGTTTGGTCCACTTAGGTCAGGTATAAGGCCCTAACTCACACAACTGCCCCTTAAGCGACAGTTCAGACCCCAAAACACCAGTGTTTAACAGTTGATACCTATGCCTGGCCTGCCAGGACCTGGAGGTCTTCTATGTTCCAACTGCTTTCCTAAGGCTTCTGGTTCAAAAACCACAATTTGTCACCTCTCTCACTGAGGGATCAGATGCCCTTATTCCTCTCACTTCTACTGAAAGGCATTTTAGAATCTCTGTCCAAACTCTACCCACTAGACGCCACAAGCTACATCCTCTACTAGTTCAAATCCCACCTCTGTCCTCCTCACCCTTCAGTGCGTCACAGTGACTAGGATGGCTCGCTCTTTCATGGCTCCATACCACAGATTAGCATTTTAAAAACACTTCCCATAACCTACATTAAAAAATACTTAAGATCCTCATATCATATTTCAGTAGGCAACTTCCCCTCCCACCTTAGCTCTGGATGAGATATTTTATAATAGCCACGTATGGGGGAAAATACCTTAGAAGGGAACGGAAAACACAATCACACCTTACGTGGAGTAGCAGAGACCTTTAGACTAACCCAACATTTTAGTAGCACATTATACAATAGGCCCAAGTCTTCCTTCAGTAACTCTATAGATGCTTACCTTGTAGAAGATTGATTCTGCAGTGATTATGGTGGAAACTGACTCAGGAGCTTTGATGGGCTATAAAAAAAAAAGTAAAAATATTAGCACCTTTGGAGCGCATATGTCTGTACAGGCCTTTTTCCAGCCATATATGAGAGTTCTATAGTTTGAGAAGTACTAAATTTGACAAGAACTGCAATAAAAACATAAACGATTTTCTCAATGTTGTGGCAAAACACAGTCTGAATATTTCCACTGCTATTTCTGCTACCATTAGCTTAGAAATTGCTGAGAACCAAAGGATAAGCTTCTGATCATGCTGCTGAGATCTAACTGAAGCCCTCTCAGAGCTGTATTACACATGAACATTCTAGTTATAAAAACATACTCTCTCTAATAGCCTGAGCATGACAGAAGTGGAAGGAATAAAGAATGTGCAGGTGGACACAAAGTGAAAAAATGCCTCCTTGCAGACATTTTCCATCTTACCTTAACTATGAAACTAGCCCTGATACTCAATATCATCAGAACTAATTTTCTAGCAAGCCTGAACTAAGGCTAAAAGAAACTTCCTTGGAAGTGCTAAGTAATTTGCCACCATCCAACCATCATTGAAATCCCTTCTGAAGTTGCAAAACGCACTTTCATGCCACAACACAGAAACTAGGCCTCTCCAAGGTGTTCTGGTATCATGCTTGAAGAAAGGGGTTGCTAGAGAAATTGATATTGAAATAATTGCAGAGAACATATTCCACCAAATTTAAGAGGAAAACATGTGTTTAACTAATACACCTATAATCAAATGAATATTTACTTAACATGTTTTGTCTAGGCGATAAATGCCTCATTTTAAGAAAACTAAATTATAAAACTTTTAAATAAGTTAGGGGCAACTATTCTCAATAAGAATCCAGAATCTGCAAGAGAATATACTGCAGGGCCCCTTGGTGTTTTATAAATGGATACGCCCAACTTCAAAAAGGCCTTTACTGATAAGTAAAGCATTTCTGTTCTGAAAGGAAAGAATACCATACTGAGGTTTCAAAAAATAGTCCATAATCCATTGTCCATTGCGTTTGACCACTGTCGCCTTGTATTTACAAAAGTAATGAGAATTTACTGCAACAAAAAAGTGCTTTCAACTACCTCCAGCACAAGTCTTCCAAAAATCTATTCTTCTTTTCCCCAACAATCTATTTTTCTTACAGCAGAAGAAGAGATAAAGGTTTAGCAAAATTTTTGATTCATATTCATCAAATATATCATCGTAAGTCAGTACATTTGTCTTGGGGCTATAATTACAAACAAACATGGAAATGAATGAGATCCAGTATTATTATTTACTTAGATCTTTAAAGAACGAAAAAAAAGTTTGCCTAGTGTACCTGGCCATGCCAAGAACCATAATCCCACCTCATCCTTTGCATAGAGAACGCAATAAAATGTGCTCAAGGTTTATGTTTCTTTTAGGCTCATATTTTATATTTTCCAGAGGAAAAAATAAAAGCTAAAAAACGAGAAAGAACAATAACCATCCGGCAACAGAGCTCAGTCCCTTTTGGAAAGTCTGGCCCGCTCCCCAGAGCAGTCAGACTGCAAACGTGAGAGACGAAGGCGGCGGCAGGACACACTACACACACAACGCCATTACAGTAAAAGACACTGTCCACAATCATCTTACATTTTTTAATTTAAAAATATGTCTTCTCCCTTTTCCTTTAGTGGAAACTTTCTTTTCAGCAGCTGGAGCAGATTTGTATTTAGTGTTTCTGAGCCGAGCAGACCTCCTGTGAATTTCCTGCTTACTCTGTTATATAAACAATTAAAGAAAAAGAGAAAGAAATAAAAAGTATAGAACCGTTGCTGTCCCGATATAACCATCTTACAAGGATCCCGGAGTATGCACTTTACACGGACATTTAAAAAACTAAGTTTAAGAGTGCGTATTTTCTTTTTATGCCTGGTAATCACATGAACTGAGCTAATTAAAACAGGGACGGCTCTTGCGAGCACCTCTGAAGCCTCCAAAAAGGTGTGAGCTACCTACAACAGGGCAAGGGGCAGGAGTAGGAATAAGGCTAGGCCAAGGCAAGGACTGGTCATGTTCTGTTTCTAACAGAAAACTTAGGTCAACTCTTCAACGCGGGAGAAAGGGGTAGGTATGCCGCCCCCTACACCGGAATACTTATGCTGCCACTGAAAATAATGACATGATAATCTTACTTAATAACATGACATAATGACCAAACAAACTTTATTAACAGGGAAAGAGGTCCAGTAGCGAGACCCTGTTTACGCCTCTGCGTATACGTGTCTATACTAAGATGTCTGGGTGCCATCCAAACTATTATTACAAGGGGGGATTTCGGAAGGGTTTTTTTTTTTTGCTTCTCTAGACGTTCAATTTCTCACTAGAAGAGGTGCTTAGAATGGGACAAACCAACGACCATCTTCTCAGGGGGTGGCAGGCGGCGGCCTGGCCCAGCAAAGGCACCGCGATGCTGGGAGGGCCGCGCCGGAGCCCCCTGCCCGCCCGGCCTCCGCCCGCCGCGCGCCCGGTCGGCCTCCGCCGGCGGGAGGGGCCGGAGGAGCTCACCTGCTTGCCGCCCCCGCCCCCGTTGCTCTGCGGAGGGGCGGCCGAGGTGCTGGCGAAGGTCGCCGCGCCGAAGCCGCCGCCGCCGCCGCTGCCCCCCGTCCCGCCGGCCGCCCCCGAGCCGGCGCCCCCGCCGCCCGCGCCGCCCCGGCCCGTGCAGTGGTGGCAGAGGATCTCCCCCTGCGGGCCCTTCTTCCACATGGAGGACGACGTGGTCTTGCAGACGCTGCAGGTGGGCTTCAGGCCCAGTGGCATCGTGGCCGGCTCGGGCGGCCCCCGCGGGCGCAGCGACACGGGAATGGCGACTGCCGGCCCTGGCCGCCCACTGGCCGGCCCGCCACCCCCAGCGACAGGAAGAGCGGCGAGGGCGCTGGCGCCGAGCTGCCCACGCAGGGACCCGGCTGCGGCCGCTGCCCCCTGGAGGCAGGATGCCTTTCCCGCTCCGCACAAGCCCGGGGCGGCCCGAAGCGCCGTGTGGCGGGGCTGGGGCGGGGCCTGGCCTGGGAGGGAAGCAGAGCCGCGGCCCTGAGGAGGCTTCCGGCGATGGGCGGGGCCAGCCCGCCTGACCGGAAGTGCCCCACCCGGAATTTCTAGGAGCTCGCTGCGTTTCAGCTGCTGGCGAGTAGGGGCTTGCTTCGCAAGCTTTTTGGCCGTAGTCTCGGGGTTGGCGGGTGAAATGCAGGACGCCCAGTTAAATTTGGATTTCACATAAGCAACGAATAATTTTTTAGTATGAGTGTATCCTATACAACATTCATTGTTTGTCTGAAATTCAAATTTAGCTAGGCGTCCAGTATTTTTACTTACTAAATCTGGCACTGCTACCCGAGATGCCTTTACACTCTTAAAAATTATAATTTATACCCCTAAATACGTGTGTTTGTATCCGTGCTCATTTATGTGTTAGGAGTTGAAACAGACTTTTTAAAGCCTAAGATGTCAAGCACACATTCATTAGCCATTGGGTGATGTCGTCATATGTGTTGTGGCCTCTGAACAGAATGCCAGTGAGAGAGTGAGGGTGGAAAAGGCAAATAACTGATTTGGCATTGTTGGAAAACAGTTTTGACTCCAAGGACCCCCAGAAAGGGTCGTTTGACCTCCCTGGACCACATTCGAGAACAGCTGGCCTAGGACAAGGGCATTATGAGCAGCCAGCTTCGCTATATTATGGCTGCTAGTCAGTACAGGCCTACCAGGGAAATGAGTCTCCTCCTCAGCCTCACTTGGTAGAGCGCTGGTTGCATACCTGTCTTCATGAACCTGGGTTTTCTGGACTTGATACGCTTGGAGAGATCTCAATGAATATGTTGGTGGCGTGCCAGGGGAGAGGAAGAAGAAAAATGTATTGAATGACTGTCGTGTCACAAAATCTCATTTGGTGCTCTAATAGCCCTGGAACAGGGTAGTATCCCTATCTTACTGTTAACTGGTGATCAACGGAGGGACTGTGATTTGGCCTGGCTGCTGACATGGCTGCTGCTCTCGGCGGCACATCTGACAGGGCTTTGGAGCAGCTGTCTGGCGTGTGCTGTGGCTCAGTCGTCCTCACTCTGAGTCTAGGTTTTCCCAATAGTAAAACAAAATAATATTAACTACTTTCCAGGACGGTTATGGGGATTAAGGCCAACCGTTAAAATGGTTGAGGAGAACAGATAAAGAGAATTGTCTCCTCATTTTGGAACAATGCACTCTGAGGGGAATTTAGGTACTAAATTCCATGCTCCATAATGTATCTCTCCAGTTTAGTAATGTCTACTTCTTTCTCTACCTCATCTCCAAATTACTCCCTCTCATTCACTAAAAACTTTGGCCCCAGGCTTATCAGCTTCCTCTCCACCACAGGACACCATCCTGGGTCCTGTCAATATCCACATGTATAACCACCCAACATCCTGTTTTCTCCATTCCGCCTCATCCCACCGCTGTCTTTTGTCCTGGACAGCTCCCACAACCCCTGGTCACACCCTCTACCATTTTCAGATAATGAGGAAGAACTACATTTTTTTCCCTGTAAATTTTTTTTCACAACCTTTAAAAATGAAGTATGATACACATATTGTAAAGTATCCAACTCATTCATGTATAGCCACACTCAGGCAACCAAATCAAGAGATAAAACCTTACTACCACAAAAGGCCCCCTCTTGCCCTTTCTCCAGAGATAACCCCTATACTGACTTCTAACACCATAAATTTTGTAGATTCCCTTTGTCAGGTTAAGGAACTTCCCTTATATTCCTATTTTCATCATGAATGTGTAGAATTTTATCAAACGATTTTCTGTACAAGATGATTATAATGCTGCTGCTGCTTTATCTATTCATGTGTGGATTACACAGATAGATTTCTGAATTTTAAAGTTAACATGGCAACTCCTGGAATGAATCCAGTTTGGTCATGATGTATTGTCCTTTTCACATATTACTGGATTTAGTTTACTACTATTTTGCTTAAGATTTTTGCATCTGGGGGCCGGCTCCGTGGCCGAGTGGTTAAGTTCGCACGCTCCACTGCGGCGGCCCAGGGTTCGCATCCTGGGCACGGACATGGCACCACTCGTCAGACCATGCTGAGGTGGAGTCCCACATCCCACAACTAGAAGGGCCTGCAACTAACACATACAACTATGTACTGGGGGGGTTGAGGAGTTAAAGCAGAAAAAAAAAAAAAAGATTGGCAACAGTTGTTAGCTCAGGTGCCAATCTTTAAAAAAAAAAAGATTTTTGCATCTATATTCATGAGTGAGATAGGCTTATAATTTTCCTTTGTCAGGCTAATATCTTTGTCAGCCAAAGTAAGGACTTTGGATTTTATTCTGAGTGAGACAGGAAACTATTTGAGTCTCTTCTATGTGCTGATGTGAAAAGATCTTAGATATAATTAAGAGAGAAAAAGCAATTTATAGAACAGAGTATAGAATATGATCACTTTGTGTAAATTTGAAAGCTATGTGTGTGTGATGCATACTTTTTTTAGTTGTTTAGACAGAAATCTGTTGACGATTGATGCTAACAGAGGTGGTGGGGGGACTTGCGTTTTTCATTTTGCACCCTTTTTTATTGTTTGAAAAATTTTCACCACATCATGTGTTACTTTCATTTAAAAAAAAAAAAGAAGAAGAGGAAGTAATCAAATGGAAAAGAAGGAAATACAGGCAGTATTTTTGGCCCTAAAAATCCTCTCCCAACTGGAGGTCGTGGTGCACAATGGACAGAACCAAGTTCAAGGACTGGCAACCAGACCTCCTCTCTGCAGCTCAGTTCCTTGTCTGTAAAGCGCGGACGGTATTGCCCGCCTCAGGGCTGTGTGAAAATGGGATCAGTTACTGTGCTTAGCACGCAGTTCTCAGTCAATAAGTGTGGCTTCTACTCCAAGCAGCAAAGCTATCGTATCACAAAACTCCTGTGCAGATGTACTACAGTGTTAAGAGAGCAGGATGCTGTGAGGACAAACAGGACTGCTATGCAGGGAAGGTGATTGAGGGGTCAAATCAAGAGGTGAGAGAAACCAGACAACAATGCAGGAAGGCTCTGTCAATGAAGGCTGCCACCCAAATGGTGCCTCAGGAAGAGCATGAGCCACAGTTGGCCAGGCCAGGGCTCCCTGAGGTGCCAGGGGAGAGCTCAGATTGAAACAAAGAGAGAGATACACAACCTGGACCCAAGGGAAGGGTTCAACTGGAGCATGTAGTGACAATTTGGTACCTATGTGGACATCTGAGAAAATTCTGCCGGTGGTGTATGTCTCTGTGTGTGTGTGTGTGTGTGTGAGAGAGAGAGAGAGAGAGAGAGAGAGAGAGAGAGAGAGACAAGGGAGAGCTGTGAAGACAGAAATAAATACCTCCTGAGGTCTTAAAATTAACGCTAAGGGAAAGGAATAAAGCTGAGTTCCCAGGGGATTATCAGTGTCCGCATGCAGTCTAATTTGCATGATATAGGTGTTGCATGTTCATTAATTAAAACTCTTAAAATTAAAAAAAAAGCAGATGCATAAAATACATCTCAGGATGGTTTCAAAGAGATACTACAGCCCACATTTTGTGTCTTGGTGAGTATGACCAGTGGAGGATTCCTTGACCACTCGTACCCTTGTCCGGTGTGTCTCAGGGGCATACTTTCCTGTCAAATGAGGGTAACGAGAGACCACACCTCATAGGATTGATGTGAGGATTCGGTGAGTTAGTGTACGTGAGGTTGTAAACAACTTACATCTGGTAAGTGCCTGATTAATGTCCACTCTGAGGCTGGTAAGAAAGGAGGAGGAGGAAGAAGCATTTCTTTTGACCAGATTGGTTAAGTCGTTAGTTATAACCCCCTGACACATAATCTTGGAAAAAATGTAATTAATTCATGTTGCCTATTAACATTAATGAACTAGAGAGAGAGAGAGAGTGTGTGGAGTGGACATAGAACGAGCGACACCTATGAAAGAGGGGAGAGAGACAAGCCAGACATTTCTTGCTGACCTTTTCCTTTTTTATTTTAAAAAAATTTTTTAGTGTGGTCTAAATAGTTTATAACATTGTGACATTTCAGTTGTACATTAATATTTGTCAAACACCATATAAATGTGCCCCTGCACCCCTTGTGCCCACCCTCCCCCCCTTCCCCCTGGTAACCACTAAATTGTTCTCTTTGTGTGTAAATTTGTTTATATTCTACATATGAGTGAAATCATACGGTGTTTGTCTTTCGCTGTCTGGCTTATTTCAGTTAACATGCTGCCCTCAAGGTCCATCCATGTGTCTGTGAATGGGATGATTATGTCTTTTTGTATGGCTGAGTAATGTTGTTTTGTATATATATACCATATCTTCTTTATCCAATCATCATTTGATGGGCACTTAGGTTGCTTCCTTGTCTTGGCTATTGTAAATAATGCTGCAATGAACATAGGGGTGCATGGGACTTTTGGAATTGCTGACTTCAAGTTCTTTGGATAGATACCCAGTAGTGGCATGGCTGGGTCATATGGTATTTCTATTTTTAGTTTTTTGAGACATCTCCATACTGTTTTCCATAGTGGCTGCACCAGTTTGCATTCCCACCAGCAGTGTATGAGGGTTCCTTTTTCTCCACAACCTCTCCAACATTTGTTACTTTTTGTTTTAGTTATTTTTGTCATTCTAATGGGTGTAAGGTGATATCTTAGTGTAGTTTTGATTTTCATTTCCCTGATGATGAGTGATGGTGAACATCGTTTCATGTGCCTGTTCGCCATCTGTATATCTTCTTTGGAGAAATGTCTGTTCATATCTCCTGCCCATTTTTTGATCAGGTTGTTTGATTTATTGTTGTTGAGTTGTGTGAGTTCTTTATATATTATGGAGATTAACCCTTTGTTGGATATATGACTTGCAAATATTTTTTCCCAATTAGTGGGTTGTTCCCTTGCCTTGAAGAAGCTCTTTAGTCTGATGAAGTCCCATTTGTTTATTCGTTCTATGTTTCCCTTGTCTGAGAAGACATGGTGTCTGGACAGATCCTTTTAATACTGATGTCAAAGAGTGTACTGCCTATATTTTCTTCTAGAAGCCTTATGGTTTCAGGTCTTACCTTTAGGTCTTTGATCCATTTTGAGTTTATTTTTGTGAATGGTGAAAAAGAATGGTCAATTTTCATTCTTTTACATGTGGCTTTCCAGTTTTCCCAGCACTATTTGTTGAAAAGAATTTCTTTTTTCCATTATATGCCCTCAGCTCCTGTGTCGAAGATTAGCTGTCTATAGATGTGTGGTTTTGTTTCTGGGCTTTCAATTCTGTTCCATTGATCTGTGCACCTGTTTTTGTACCAGTACCATGCTGTTTTGATTACTGTTGCTTTGTAGTATGTTTTGAAGTCAGGGATTGTGATGCCTCCGGGTTTGTTCTTCTTTCTCAGGATTGCTTTAGCAATTCAGAGTGTTTGGTTGCCCCATATGAATTTTAGGATTCTTTGTTCAATTTCTGTAAAGAATGTCATTGGGATTCTGATTGGGATTGCATTGAATCTGTAGATTGCTTTAGGTAGTATGGACATTTTAACTATGTTTATTCTTCCAATCCAAGTTCATGGAATGCCTTTCCATCTCTGTATGTCATCATCAATTTCTTTCAGGAAAGTCTTGTAGTTTATGTTGAATGGGTCTTTCACTTCCTTAGTTAAATTCACCCCAAGGTATTTTATTATTTTTGTTGCGATTGTGAATGGTATTGTGTTCTTGAGTTCTTTTTCTGTTAGTTCGTTATTAGAGTACAGAAATGTTACTGATTTATGTAAGTTGATTTTGTACCCTGCAACTTTGCTGTAGTTGTTGATTATTTCTAAAAGTTTTCCAATGGCTTCTTTGGGATTTTCTATATATAAGATCATGTCATCTGCAAACAGCAAGAGTTTCACTTCTTCCCTCCCTATTTGGATTCCTTTTATTCCTTTCTCTTGCCTAATTGCTCTGGCCAAAACCTCCAGTACTATGTTAAATAAGAGTGATGATAGAGGGCATCCTTGTCTCATTCCTGTTTTCAGGGGGCTGGTGCTCAGTTTTTGCCCATTGAGTATGATGTTGGCTGTGGGTTTGTCATATATGGCCTTTATTATGTTGAGGTAATTTCCTTCTATCCCCATTTTGTTCAGAGTTTTTTTTTTTTTTATCATAAATGTGTGTTGGATCTTGTCAAATGCTTTCTCTGCATCTATTGAGATGATCATGTGGTTTTTATTCCTCAATTTGTTGATGTGGTGTATCACGTTGATTGATTTGCGGATGTTGAACCATCCCTGTGTCTCTGGTATGAAGCCCACTTGATCATGATGTATGATCCTTTTGATGTATTGCTGAATTTGAGTTACCAAAATTTTGTTGAGAATTTTTGCATCTATGTTCATCAGTGATATTGGCCTGTAGTTCTCCTTTTTCGTGCTGTCCTTGTCAGGCTTTGGTATCAGCGTGATATTGGCCTCGTAAAATGTGTTAGGAAGTGTTCCATCCTCCCTAATTATTTGGAATAGCTTGAAAAGGATAGGTATTAAATCCTCTCTGAATGCTTGGTAGAATTCCCCAGGAAAGCTGTCTGCTCCTGGGGTTTTATTCTTTTGGATGCTTTTGATTGCCGTTTCAATCTCTTTCCTTGTGATTGGTCTGTTCAGATTGTCTGCTTCTTCTTGAGTGAGCTTTGGGAGGTTGTAAGAGTCTAGGAATTTATCCATTTCCTCTAGGTTATCCATTTTGTTAGCATGTAGTTTTTCATAGTATTCTCTTATAATCTGTTGTATTTCTGTGGAGTCTGTTGTTATTTCTCCTCTTTCATTTCTGATTATGTTTATTTGAGCTTTCTCTCTTTTTTCCTTTGTAAGTCTGGCTAGGGGTTTGTTAATTTTATTTATCTTCTCAAAGAACCAGCTCTTTGTTTCATTGATCCTTTCTACTGACTTTTTTGTTTCGATAGAATTTATTTCTGATCTGATTTTTGTTATTTCTCTCCTTCTGTTGACTTTGGGCTTTGTTTGCTCTTCTTTCTCTAATTCAGTTAGGTGTAATTTGAGATTGCTTATTTGGGATTTTTCTTGTTTGTTAAGGTGTGCCTGTATTGTGATGAATTTCCCTCTTAATACAGATTTTGCTGTATCCCATATGAGTTGGCATGGCATGTTATCATTTTCATTTTTCTCCAGATATTTTTTGATTTCTTCTTTAATTTCTTCAGTGATCCATTGCATGTTCAATAGCATATTGTTTACTCTCTACATCTTTGCCCCTTTCTCAGCTTTTTTTCTTGTAATTAATTTCTAGCTTTATAGCATTATGATCAGAGAAGATGCTTGTTATTATTTCAATCTTTTTAAATTTATAGAGGCTTGCCTTGTTTCCCAACATATGGTCTATCCTTGAGAATGTTCTGTGTGCACTTGAGAAGAATATGTATTCTGCTGTTTTTGGATGGAGTGTTCTATACATGTATATTAAGTCCAACTGTTTTAGCTTTTCGTTTAATTCCACTATTTCCTTGTTGATTTTCTGTCTGGATGATCTACCCAATGATGTGAGTGGGGTGTTGAGGTCCCCTACTATTATTGTGTTATTTTTGATATCTTCTTTTAGGTTTGTTAATAGTTGCTTTATGAACTTTGGTGCTCCTGTGTTGGGAGCATAGATATTTATAAGCATTATTTCGTCTTGATGGAGTGTCCCTTTGATCATTATCTACTACCCCTCATTATCTCTCTTTACCTGCCTTATCATGAAATCTGCTTTGTCTGATATAAGTATGGCAACACCTGCTTTCTTTTGTTTGCGGTTAGCTTGGAGTATTGTCTTCCACCCCTTCACTCTGAGCCTGTATTTATCATTGGAGCTGAGATGTGTTTCCTGAAGGCAACAAATTTTTGGATTTTATTCTTTAATCCATCTTGCCACTCTGTGTCTTTTTATTGGCGAGTTCAGTCCGTTTACATTGAGGGTGATTATTGATGCATGAAGGCTTAGTGCTGTCGTTCTGTCACTCATTTTCCAGTTTTCCTGCATTTCCTTTGTTTCTCGTCCTGTGTGTTTTGGTCTACCCATTCACTTCTGCAGGTCTTATGCTGTGTTTCTTAGTTTTTCCTTATTTGTTTATTTATTTATTTAAAATTTTTTTTTTTAAAGATTTTATTTTTTCCTTTTTCTCCCCAAAGCCCCCCGGTACATAGTTGTGTATTCTTCGTTGTGGGTTCTACTAGTTGTGGCATGTGGGACGCTGCCTCAGCATGGTTTGATGAGCAGTGCCATGTCTGCGCCCAGGATTCGAACCAACGAAACACTGGGCCGCCTGCAGCGGAGCGCACGAACTTAACCACTTGGCCACGGGGCCAGCCCCTCCTTATTTATTTTTTGTGTCTCTGTTCTATTTTTTAGTTTAGTGGCTACCCTGAAGTTTGTATTCAGAGTCTCATGCATAACATAGTCCATTTTCTGATGGCCTCTTATTTCCTTAGTCTAAACTGATTCAGTCCCTTTGCTCCTCCCCTCCTAAGTTATTATTTCCATATCTTATTCCAACTTATCCTGTGAGTTTGTGGTTAAAGTGACAAGACTGTCTTTGTTTTTGGTGTTTTCCTTCCCTTTTTCCTAATGCTATATTTGAATATTTGCTATCCTATTCTGATTCTATTTGTCTCCTTACTCTGTGTTTTGTGACCCCTTTCTCCATTTTTTTTCTTTTTTCGGGTATGAGGACCTTCTTGAGGATTTCTTGTAGGGGGGTGTCTTATGGCTACAAAGTCCCTTCGCTTTTGTTTGTCTGGGAAAGATTTAATTTCTCTCTCATATCTGAAGGATATTTTTGCTGGATAGAGTATTCTTGGCTGAAGATTTTTATCTTTTAATGTTTTGAATATGTCATTCTATTCTCTCCTAGCTTGTATGGTTTCTGCAGAGAAACCTGCTGAAAGACTGATAGGGGTTCCTTTCTAGGTTATTTTCTTCTGCCTTGCTGCCCTGAGTATTCTTGCTTTGTCATTCATTTTTGCCAGTTTTACTACTATGTGCCTTGCAGTAGGTCTTTTTACATTGAAAAATCTAGGAGATCTGAAAACTTCCTCCACATGCGTTTCTCTCTCATTCCCTAGATTTGGGAAGTTCTCTGCTATTATTTCTTTGAGCACACTTTCTGCTCCATTCTCCTTCTCTTCACCTTCTTGGATACCTATAATTCTTATGTTGCATATCCTCATTGAGTCGGCTATTTCTCAGAGATTTTCTTCGTTTCTTTTTAGTCTTAATTCTCTCTCCTCCTCTGTCTGGAGCCATTCAACATGTCTATCTTTGATTATACTGACTCGCTCCTCTATGGTGTCCACACGAGCATTCAGGGAATCCATATTTTGTTTTATCTCTTCCATTGTGTCTTTCATCTCTAATATTTCTGATTGATTCTTCTTTATAGTTTCAATCTCTTTTGTGAAGTAGCTCCTGAACTCGTTGAATTTTTCTCTATATTTTCTTTTACCTCATTGAGTTTCTTGATGATAGACATTCTAATTTCATTGTCATTTAGTTTACTTATTTCAGAGTCCTCAGGACATAATTCTGGGTATTTTTTGTTTTCTCTCTGGTCTGGAGATTTGATGAATTGCCTGATGCTGGAAATAAGATTTTTCCACATTGTGATATTATTTGGTTGCAGTTACAGCCAATTGCCACTAAATGGGGGTTGAGGGCCGTGTATTCTGAGCCCTTCACCTTCAGCTGAGATGGCGCAGCACAGGGCGGGTCGAGGGAGACGCTTTCTCTTGCACTGGGACCCAGGTTTCCTGATCAGCTCTTGCTATCTGGTCTCCTGGAGTCTTGGCTTGATGAAAGCTTGAAAGCTTTCGCCCCGTTAGAGGGCTTCCTTCTAGGCTGCAAGGGCGCTAGGGAGTCCTGGGTGATCCTGTGGACACGCGACCCCTCCCCTACTCCTTCCCTCATGGAGCCTCCTGCGGCAGCAATCACAGTCTTTAGGGGAGGGAGTGCAGTTCTCTCTTACCCAGTTCCACCTCCTCTGAGGGGGGCTCCAGCCTCTCTGCCCTCCATCATTTGGCTGCTGTGACTCTCTGAGGATTACTGTGCTATTAGGATATTTTCTGTTGGAATATGGTTGCTCCTTTTTGTTGTATGTTGGAGGGGAGACAGTCCCAGGAAAGCTCACTCTGCCATGACGCTGACGTCACTTGGGCTTATGGAGATCTTAACAGAGCATTTCAGTGGCAGCCCTGCCCTGAGCAGGTGGTGTAGGGCACAGGCTCTGGAATCCCTTTGCCCCACTTTTGCCCATGCACCTGGGGTGGCAGGAGGTGGGGTGGGAACTTAGCCTATTCCTGCTCTAATTTTTATTATTTCCCTCTTTTTGCTGAGTTTGGGCTTTGTTTGTTCTTCTTTTTCTAATTCTGTTGGTATAGTTTAAGATTGTTGATTTGAAATTTTTATTGTTTGTTAATGTGGGCCTGTATTGCTTTATATTTCCCTGTTAGGACCCCTTTGGCTGCATCCCATAAGTGTTGGTATGGTGTGTTTTTTTGTTTTTTTTTTTTAATTAAGATTATGATAGTTTACAACCTTGTGAAATTTCAGTTGTACATTATTATTGTTAGTCATGTTGTGGGTACACCACTTCACCCTTTGTGCCCTCCCCCCACCCCCCCCCTTTCCCCTGGTAACCACTGATCAGTTCTTCTTGTCTATATGTTAACTTCCACCTATGAGTGGAGTCATACAGAGTTCCTCTTTCTCTGTCTGGCTTATTTTGCTTAACACAATACCCTCAAGGTCCATCCATGTTGTTGTGAATAGGATGATTTTGTTATTTTTTATGGCTGGGTAGTATTCCATTGTGTATATATACCATATCTTCTTTATCCAATCATCAGTTGCTGGGCACTTAGGTTGGTTCCATGTCTTGGCTATTGTAAATAATGCTGCGATGAACATAGGAGTGCATGGGACTCTTGGAATTGCTGATTTCAGGTTCTTAGGATAGATACCCAGTAGTGGGATGGCTGGGTCATAAGGTATGGTGTGGTGTGTTTTTATTCTCGTTTGTCTCCCAATAATTTTTGATCTATCCCTTTATTTCTTCAATGACCCATTGGTTGTTCAGTAGCATGTTGTTTAGTCTCCACATTTTTGTTCCTTTTCCAAGTTTTTTCTTGTAGTTGATTTCTAGTTTCATGGCATTATGGTCGGAAAAGATAGTAGATATGATTTCAATCTTCTTAAATTTATTGAGGTTTGCCTTCTTTCCCAATATATGGTCTATCCTTGAGAATGTTCTATGTGCCCTTGAAAAGAATGTATATTCTGCTGGTTTTGGATGGAGTGCTCTCTATATATCTATTAAGTTTATCTGGTCCAGTTTTTCATTTAAGTCCACTATCTCCTTGTTGAATTTTTGTCTGGATGATCTATCCATTGATGTAAGTGGGAAGTTGAGGTCCCCTACTGTTACTGTGTTGTCACTGATATCTCCTTTTAGGTTTGTTAATAGTTCCTTTATTTACTTTGGTGCTCCTGTGTTGAGTACATACACGTTTATAAGTGTTATGTCTTCTTGGTGGAGACTCCCTTTTATCATTATATACTGCCCCTGTGTGTCTCTCTTTACCAGTTTTATCTTAAAGTCTGCTTTGTCTGATATAAATATGGCAAGACCTGCTTTCTTTTGTTTGCCATTAGCTTGGAGTATTGTCTTCCATCCCTTCACTCTGAGCGTATGTTTGTCTCTAGAGCTGTGATGTGTTTCCTGGAGGCCTCATATTGTTAGGTCTTGTTCTTTAATCCATCCTGCCACTCTGTGTCTTTTGACTGGAGAATTCAATACATTTACATTTAGAGTAATTATTGTTATATAAGGGCTTAATACTGCCATCTTATTGCATGTTTCCCAGTTCTTCTGCATTTCCTTTTTTTCTCGTCCTGTGTATTTCAGACTACCAATTTCATTAGGTAGTTCTCTGTTGGTTTTCTTCATTTTCTCCTTGTTTATTGTTAAATGTCTCTATTCTAATTATTTGTTTAGTGGTTACCCTTAGGTTCGTATAAAGAAATCTTGTAGTTGAGATAGTCTTTTTTTCTGATAGCCTCTTATTTCCTTAGATTATACTGATTCCGTCCCTTTCCTCTTCCCCTTTTAAGTTATTTTTGTCCTATCATTTTCCATCTTGTGTTGTGAATTTGTGGTTAAAATGATGAGATCATTTTAGTTTTAGTGTTCTCCTTTTCTTTATTCCTGATTTTAAAGTTAAGTATATACTAACCTGATCTGATAGAGAGCTGCTGTTTTCTGATTATTCCCTACCTATTCATCTTCTTGCTCAGGGCTTTGTAGCCCCTTTCCTATTTTTTTTTTTTTTTTCAGGTATGAGGGCCTTCTTGAGGATTTCTTGTAGGGGGTTGGTCTTGTGGCAATGAACTCCCTTACCTTTTGTTTATCTGGGAAAGTTTCTATTTCTCCATCATATCTGGAGGAGATTTTCACTGGATAGAGTATTCTTGGCTGAAAGTTTTTGTCTTTCAGGATTTTGAATATATCATTCCACTCTCTCCTAGCCTGTAAGGTTCCTGCTGAGAAATCCACTGAAAGCCTAACAGGGATTCCTTTGTAAGTTATTTTCTTCTGCCTAACTGCCCCTAGTATATTTTCTTGTACTTTACTTTTTCATTTCACTACTATATGCCTTGGAGTGGGTCTTTTTACATTGACAAGGTTAGGCGATCTGGAGGCCTCTTTCACATGGATTTCCAGCTTCCTCTCCAAATTTGGGAAGTTCTCAGCTATTATTTCTTTGAACAAGCTTTCTGCTCCATTCTTCTTCTCTTACCCCTCTTGAATACCTATAATTGTTATGTTGCATTTCCTGATTGAGTCAGATACTTCTCTAAGAGCCTCATCACTTCTTTTTAGTCTTAGTTCTCTCTTCTCCTCCCTCTGAAACATTTCTATAGTACTTACTGTCCTCTTACTGGATGATTCTCTCCTCCATATTGTCAGCTCTGTTGTTTAGGGAATCCAGATTTTTCTTATTTCATCCATTGTGGTTTTCATCTCCAACAATTCTGATCGGTTCTTCTTTATAGTTTCAATCTCCTTTGTGAAGAAGCTCCTGAATTCGTTAATTTATCTTTCTGTGTTTTCTTCTAACTCATTGAGTTTTTTAATGATAGCTGTTTTGGATTCTTTGTTGTTTAGGTTATGGATTTCTGTGTCTTCAGGGTTGGTTTCTGGGTACTTGTCAGTTTCCTTCTGGTCTGGAGATTTAATATACCTACTCATACTGCTTGATGGAGTGGATTTTTGCTTGCTCATGGTGCTCTTATCTGGTTGCAGCTGCCACGTACCACCACTGAGTGGGGATCAGGCACTGTGTATTCTGGGCCTGGCATGAGCAGGGTCTCCCCAGCTCCGGCCACTGACTGCTTTTCTCTCTGAGTGACTGATCTATGGCAGATCTGGAGCACCGGGCAGGGGGAGGGGTACTCTCCTTCACTAGTACATCCCCTAGCCCCTGCTTGTCTCTCTGTATGGAGCTCTGGGTGATTGAAGGACTGTGCACTTTCCCTTTCCCCAGCTGCCACTGCCTTGCTCACTGCATTGTGCTCCAGATGATTCTGGGGCTGGAGTACTAGGCAGGGATGGGATGCCCTTTTCACCTGCGCACTTTCTGCTGCTATGGCCCATCTCTTTCCATGGAGCTCCTGCTGGTCAGCTTCCATTTCCTCCAGAGGATCCAGCCCCACCACCACCTTTAGGCGTATTGCTGCCTGGGTCTCTCAGACATCTTTTGTGATGTGTATATGTCCTCTGTTGGTGTATGAATGTCCTTTGGGTTGTATCTTAGAGAGGAGAGTCCAAGGGAAGAGCTCATTCTGCCATGATGCTGACGTCACTCTATGACCTTTTCCTTTTTTATCCTTAGGAGGGGCATCTTGAGTTCTCTATGTCCCACTGTACTGGGATCTTCTATGTTATAAACTCATGGAACTACTTTCCATTTTGTGTGTGCCACATGGGTCCCACCTGCTTGGCTCCGGGTGTTCTCTTTGCCTGGAATATGCTTCCTCCAAACACTTCACACTGGACCGTTCCCATCTTTCCAGAATCAGCTCAGGTATCACTTCCTCCAGGAAGCCTCTGTGCCAGAAGTCACATCTCCTTTATCCAACCCCCTAACTCTAGATAGCTGTTCCCTGCTATGGCTCCTCCCTCCTACCTCAGGGTACACCTTTGTACCCGTGTCTCCTCCACTGGACTAGGAGCATGTTGAGGAAAAGAAGTTTGCCTTTTTCCTGTGTTTCTTCTACTTCTCTATGCCTTGCACACAGTAGACATGCACTAATGAGAAGTTTAATGAATGTGTTTATTTATCAATCAGCCTTTTCTCAGCAACAGTCTCCATTCAGGACAAGTGTCTGCTCCCATTCCCCTCTCACTGTCCCCCCACTTTGTCATCTGAATTCTCTCACCAAGCAGCCTGAGCTAGGCCTCCTTGGCTTCTGATTGGCCTACAGCCTGGGGTAGGCATCTCCCTGTACCAAGCAGGCACCAACATCATCATCCACCAGAAAAACCAATGCTTGCTTTATCATAAACAAGTCTTACTTATTTGAAACAATTGTGCAAAGTCCCTGGTGGAGTTTAGTAAGCGTCTTCCTCCTGCTTGGGAGGAGGGGATGACATGGTGGGAAGGACACCATGTCCTCCAGAAGCCTTTATTAAGGCTTCAGGACACTCCCTGACATGGAATCAGTTTTGGAGGTTCAGGGGATTCAGTCTCAGGCCTCCCTGAGGCTCAGCACAGAGCACATTGGCCATGCCTATTTGGCCATTATGAGGCTCGGCAGATTGACTTGACTCAGAGCCCCTCTCCTAGGCAGTGGGGTCCTCAGCCCACTCCATGCTCCAACTGCCACTCCTTTAACTGTCACTCAGAACTTTGCTTCTCAGTTCCAGCACCTGCCTGCCTCTCAGATGGCTGCTGGCTTAGGAGCCAGGGAAGCTTTTTGAGGACCAGGTGAAAGCCTCATTTTGTGATCCAGGCACCAGCCAACTATAGTTTCATGAGGAAAACTCAGCTGCCTTTGATTTTTGCTGGTTGGTTTTTGGTTTTGAGTGCTTTGAAAATTTTGTTGCCTCTCTCTCTTTTGATTTGCAGGACAGCTGTGGAAGAAACCAACTTGGTTATTTGAGCATCTTTTAGTGCTTTTCAGCTGTGCATGAAGACTGCTTTCTTCAGAGGAGCTCCAGACTTTACCAAAAAGGGAAATACTTCTTTTTCTCTTCAAAATGTAAATATCTTACTTTATATAAATAATAAATGCTCATTATAAAAATTAATACAATTCAGAGTGTATTCCCCAACTCTGCTGTGTTAGAGATAACCATATCAACAGTTTGTGATATATCTCTTCAGTCTCTGGAAATGTGTGTGTGTATAAAATATGAGTGTGATCTTACTAAATATTACACTCTAATCTGATTTTTTTTGTTCAGAAGCATACTGGAGTGGACTTATCACATCCATCCATATATATATCTGCTTTTCTTTGCCAAAACTAATTTAACCATTCCCCTGATGTTGGATATTTAGCCTTTTAAAATTTTTTTACAGCTACAAACAATGAATGATGTAATGAATTTCCTTATACGTGTGTCATTGCCTATTTGTATGGGTATTTTTATGACATGAATTCCTACAAATGTAACTGTTGGGTCTAAAGTTATGCATGTTTTGAATTTGACAGATGCTTCCAATTACTCACCAAAAAAAGTTTACACACTTGCCAGCTCTTGTGAGGTTGTCTCAGGTCTGACTTAGCCACTGGGTACATTGCCTCTGGCCCACAATAGTTTTAGGAGTCATGAAAATACTTTAATTTCTTATAAAATCAGGAGAAAAAATGAATATAATAATAATGAATATATAATATACAATGAATTCAGTCTGGGTTATATTTTTTTATACCTACGAAGCCATAAAATATACTTTTTCACATTTTCTTATGGAGAAGCAACCCAAGAAGGCAACTTATCTAGGGCCCCCACAAGTCCATGTGGCCCAAGTTACCCATTTCTCTACACCCTTGCAACTTTGAGAATTTTCTTTTCAGTTTTTATCAGTCTTTTATGCAAAAAAGAAAAGAATGACATTTCATGATTATTTTTACTTGCATTTCCTTGGTTATTTGTGAGGTATCATCTCCTAAGTTTATTGACCATTTAAATTTCCTTTGTGAATTGCCTATTTATGTTCTTTTCTCATCTTTCTATTGAGTTATTCATCTTTTCCTTGTTAAAAGTTCTTTGTACAGTATAGTAAATATTGTAAATTTTATTTTTATGCTTTTGCATTTCAGATTTATTGATATCTTCTTGTAATGATATTTAAAGTGTTCCCCTACCCCAAATCTGTCCAGCATTTCTTTTATGGTAGCATTCTCACAAAGGCTCTACACAAATATTCATTGATATTTTATTGTGGAATATCTATTGTATTATTATTTATGGTAATATCTTTAATTCATCTGGAATGTATTTTTGTAAAAGATGTGAAAAAGCAATTAAACTTTGTTTTCCAAGCATAGCTAATTGTTCCAACACCATGGGACAATAATTTGAAATGCCACCTTTATCAAGTATTAAATTCTCATATATACATGAGTCTATTTCTTTTCTTTTCTTTTTAAGATTGGCACCTGAGCTAACATCTGTTGCCAATCTTCTTCTTTTTTTTTTCTTCTCCCTAAAGCCCCCCAGTACATAGTTGTATATTCTACTTGTAGGTCCTTCTGGTTGTGCTATGTGGGATGCCACCTCAGCATGGTCTACTGAGCAGTGCCAGGTCCACGCCAGCAAAATCTGGGCCACCGAAGCAGAGTGTGTGAACTTAACCATTTGGCCATGGGGCCGGCCACTATACATGAGTCTATGTCTTGAATCTCTTCCATCCCATTAATCTGTTTATCTATTGCCATGCTAGCACTGCACTTTTAATTATACAGCTTTATGATATTTGATTTCTGATAAGGTAAATCACTCTCCTCCGACCATAATCCTCTTTCAGTTTTTTTCTTGATTATCCTCACACATTCACTCATTCTGATGAACTTTAGAGTTATATTTTTAAATACTGAAAAAAATCTCAATGAGTTTTGTAAAATTTAGATTTAATTTGAGGAGAAACAATATCTTTATAAGATGGTGTCTGCCTCTCCAAGAGCCTGGTATTTTGTTCAGACCTCCTATTTACCATTCCTGTTGGTCTTCAGTTTGTCTAGGCCCTTGCCATCTTAGCAATCTCCTTCTCAGACTCCCACATGGCTCTCTCTGTGGGACAGGAAGACAGCAGCAGCGGTCTGCCTTAGTCTTCAACTCCCTTGTGGTTAATAGTGGCCTTTTCTTTTGCCATTTTTGGTCCATTTAGTACTGGTTTTCTAAGAACTGTATTCGCTGCAAAGCACTGTGGCAAAGCCCACCATCATCTCGTATCTGGATTTCTCGTCTCTGCTTCCACTTTTGCTTACTCGGCCTATTCTCCACACTGTGCCTTACACACTGTGTGTGTAATCTTTCTAGTCCGATCCCCAAGGTCCCCTGCTGGAAAACCTTCAGTGATTTCCCATTGTATTAGTTATTTATTGCTGCTGTAACAAATTACTCAAACACAATGACTTAAAACAACACAAATTTATCATTTTACAGTTCTGTAAGTCAGAAGTCCAAAATCGCATTTACTGTGCCAAAATCAAGGTGTCAGGGGTCTGCGTGCCTTTCTGGAGGCTCTGAGGGAGGATGCGTTTCCTTGCCTCTTCCAGTTTCTAGCAGCCACCTGTGTTCCTCCTCTCAGGCTCTTTCCTCTATCTTCAAAGGCAGCAGCTGTATCACTCTGACCTCTGCTTCTGCTGTCACATCTCTTTCTCTGACTCTGATCCTCCTGTCTCTCTCTTAAGTATGATCATAAGGATGCCTGTGATTTGATTGGGCCCACCCAGATAAGCCAGGATCATCTCCCCACCTCAGAGTCCTTAACTTAATCACACCTGCAATGTTCCTTTTGCCAAGTAAGGTAACATATCCATGGGTTCCAGGGATTGGAATGCAGATATCTTTGGGGGACCATTATTCTTCCTATCACAGCCATGGGCTTCAGGATGAACTTGGCTTTCCAGCCCCTCAGGGACCTGCCCCTACTTTCCCTCTGTCTAACCTCATTCTACTCTCCCTTTAGAACTCCCTGCTCCAGCCACATGAATTTCCTTCTGTTTCTGGGACCTACCTTCTCTGCTTCCTTTCTCCAGTGCTGGTCCAGGCTGATTCCTTTGCCTGGAAAAACCTTTCCCCACCTCTTTACTTGACCAGCTCCAACTCATCTTCCAGTCTGGCCTTAAACCTCACTTTCTCTTGTTGCTTTTGACAGCCTCTTCTACTCCCTGCGTCTTCTTCCAGACTTCAATAGGAGCTCTTGTATCATCCTCCATTACTCCTGGTCCTGCTTATATTGTCTTTCATATTATTGCTAGTTTGATTATCTTCTCTTCCAAAATGTAAGCTCTTTGAGGACAGAGGAGATGAGAACAGCTCCACACCTGGCACGTAAGAGGGAATGTAACTCCTTGCTGAATGTATTTATAAACATATTAATTTTATAATGGAATGCAAGTTATTTTTCTCTATAGGCCTCATCTTAAAAGTATTTGTTCACCATTGATTCAACAAATATTTATTAAGCACTGACTTGATAAGTACTGAGCCAAGGGAGTTAAAACTAAGAAAAAATCATCTGAATGTTATGAGGATGCTAAGGTGGTAGTTGCATGATCATAAGGACCTGAATAACAGCTTTCCCTCTCCAGGAAAATGGACTTGGGGATCAGTGAGCCAATAGACTTCAGTTCTGGAGATCATCAACAGCTGGTCCGGAAAACAGCAGATCATAAAACCAAGAGCAAATCTGGTCACAGAACTTCACCTTCATCTGAGCCAAAAATATCTCGTGGGCATCCACACTCAAAGACTAGTAGCCAAGGGAATTCATATGTGGTAGAAATTTCAGAGGAGACCACCCAAGATGACAACAATGCTGCAGCCGGCCCATTCTCAGACTCATCAGTCCGCAGAGGTGAGAATAAAGAAATACCTTTTCGGAAGAGAAAAGCAAATGTTCTCTTAAAATGTTTCCACAGAATGGATTGTCAGAAAGATTTAATTTACTTTTAGTTTTTCCCAGTCATACTTTACCATGAAACATGATGTAGGTTCTATAATAGATGGCCCCTAAGTTGTCCAGGGCATTCAAAAATTCATACTAAATATATTGTGGTGAATGACTTGTGGTTTTCTTAGGAAATACAAATTAGTCATTGATTGTAGAATGTTCTTACCTACATACAAGGTGATACCATAATATTGGCTTAAGTTTTAAAGAATATTAATTCAATGCCCTACATATTCATTCTGTATAGAAAATATATTCAGCTGTGAGTAACAGAAACCTAGAGAACTGTGGCTTACATAAATGAGAAGTTTTTTATTCTTTCATGAAATATGAAGTTTGAAGGTAGGCAGTTCAAGGCAAATGTCACAGGTACCCAGTGACTGCTCCGCCCCGCTTAGACCTTCTTAGGGCTTGGACAACTTGAAGGTGGACTATGAGCTTTAAATCCCATTACAGTTTCCCTGTGACCCTCACCCTCCAGCTTGTGGCTGGAAAGATGCCTTTTGAAGTTCTAACCTTCCAGGCAGGAAAAGGCAAAGGCAAAGGCAAAGGAAGGCCAAGGCTGGTCTGCTGCCCTGACAACTCCAGGGGGCGCCACTCATGGATAGATGTCCTAAGAATCAGCCAAACCTGACCTCTTTTCAGAGGCTTTTCCAGAAACTACACCCAGGGGTTTCCAATTACATGTCATTTACCCTACCTGGGGCATGTGGCCACCTCTATCTGTAGTTTTTCACTTGGATCCATTGCCACCTTTAACAAGATCTAGTTTAGATGGTGAGGAAGGTGAGGAAAACAGATGTCACCAAGCAACTAGCCACCTCCACCACAGGTGCCAAGCCCTCATCGCTGCGTTTAGTCCTTACAATAACCCTCTCAATGAAGTAGTGGTAGTGTCATTTTACAGATGAGGAAATGAAGCATAAAGGGTTATACTTGAAAACATATGTAAAGCTTCCTCACTACCATTAGAGTTAGTTATTTTATCTGCCTCTCCTGGATGGCAGAGGCTAGGCCCTCCCCTTTAAAAAATTATATACTTAAAAACAATTATATACTTAAAAAATTATATAGTACATAGAAAGATAAAAGTGCTATGGAAAAAAAGGAAAAGTATAGCAGGATAATGGATCAAGAGTTACAGGGCTGGGGAGGGGCTACAATTTTTTAAAGCAGCTTTATAGAGATAAAATTTACATATCATAAAATTCACTCCTTTTAAAGTGTACAATTCAATGGTTTTTAGTATATTTACAGAGTTGTGCAAGCATTACTACTAAAAGAAACTCATACCCTTTATCTGTCACTCTCCATCCTCTCGTCCCCACAGCCTCTGGGAACCACTAATCTACTTTCTGTCTCTATCGATTTGCCTATTCTGAATATCCCATATAAATGGAATCATACAATATGTGGTCTTTTGTGATTGCCTTCTTTTACTTAGCATAACATTTTCAAGGTTAACCCATATTGTAGCACGTTGGTACTTCATTCCTTCTTATGGCCTTATCCATTGCCTGGATAGAACACATTTTGTTTATCCAATCATCAGTTGACAGACATTTGGGTTGTTTTTACTTTTGGGTTCTTATGAATAATGCTGTGATCAACATTCATATATGAGCTTTTGTGTAGACAGATATCTTCTTTTCTTTTGGGTGAATACCTAGGAATTGCTGAGCCAAATGGTAAACCCTGTTTAACATTTTCAGGAACTGCCAAACTTGGAAAGTGCCTGTACCATTTTGCATTCCAGTCAACAGAGTATGAGGGTTCCTGTTTCTCCACATCCTAATCAACACTTGTTTTTGTCTGTTTTATTATAGCCATTGTAGTGTCTGTGAATTGACATATCATTGTAGTTTTGATTTACATTTCCCTAATGACTAATGATGTTGAGCATCTTTTCACATGCTTATTGGCCATTTAAATACCTTCTTTGGAGAAGTGTCTATTCAAATCCTTTGCTCACTTTTTAGAAAATAACAACCATTTTATTATCTCTCATGATTCTGTGGGTTGACTGGGCTCAGCTGGGCAGTTCTTATACTGTCTTGATTGAGGGCTCTCATGTAGTTGTAATCAGACGGTGGCTGAGGCTGCAGTGGACATTATGACTGCCTGACACAGCTGGCGGTTGGTGTTGGTTGTTGGTTCTCTCCTTGTGGCTTGAGCTTCTCATCACATGGCAGCTGGGTCCCAAGAAGAAATATACCATGTGGGCAAGCCCCAATGTGCAAGTGGTTTATCAAGCCTCTGCTTGCAGCACACATAGTAATGTCTCACTAACCAACAGAAGTCATGTGGCCAAACCCAGTGTCAATGTGGGAGGGCACTACCCAAGCTTTGCCCATTTTTAATTGTTAATTGTCTTCGTGTTATTGAATTGTAAGTGTTCTTTATGTATTCTAGATACAAGTCCCTTATCAGATACATGATTTGCAAATATTTTCTCCCAGTTTGTGGGATTTCTTTCACTTTCTTGATGATGTCATTTGAAGCACAAAGCTTTTACTTTTGATAAAATCCAATTTATCTGTTTTTTTTTTTCATTTTTGCTATGTTTTAGATGTCATATCTAAAAAAATCATTGCCTAATCTGTGTCACAAAGATTTACACCTATGCTTTCTTCCAAGAGTTTTATTTCTTATGTTTATGTCTATAGTCCATTTTAAACTAATTAATTAATTTTTGTGTATGTATGACATGAAGAAGGGGTCCAAATTCATCCTTTTGTATGTGTATGTCCAGTTGTCCAGCACCATTTGTTGAAAAGACTATTCTTTCTCCATTGAATTGTTCTAGCACATTTGTTAAAAATCAGTTGACCATAAATATAAGCGATTATTTCTGGGCTCTCAATTCTACTCCTTTGATCTACTATATGTCTAGTCTTATGACGTTGAGCCACATTTAATTTATTCCCTCACAGTCCCCAACACATAGTAGATGTGAAAGGAATGTTAGCTAAATGAATATTGTAATGTAGGCAGCATACATTTGGGTACATATGTTCTGGTATTTTGATTAAGATAGCTCAGTCCCCTTTCTTTGTTGTCACCCTTCCTATGCACAGAAACAGACCAGCAAAAGGACATAGCTGATGATCCTGTAAGTCCACTTTAAACAGCATTCTTTATTTTTTTTTTCCTTTCAAATTTGGGATAAAGCCACAAAAAAATAAATTGTCATTACCAGCACCATATTCAGAGGGCCTCAGGAAAACCTGTGAAGTAGGAAGTAAGCGAAAAGAGATGTGAACATACTCTGCACTCTGCTTCGGCACGCCATTCACTTGGAACTCCTTAGTCTTACTTACAATTCATGAGGTGATCTAGTTTCTGCACAAGTAGAAGGGAAAGGAGCTGCTACAGGCAGGTAAGGCTGAAGAGAAAAGTGGTGGGAAAGCTCTGTAAACCCCCCGCAGCCCAAGTCCATTCCCAGAGGGGTAAACGCCCTGGCCACGAGCAGTCCCTGAGGCGTCGCTGTTCTCCCTTCTGTGCAGGGGTGTAACTGGGTCCCTGATGGTGGGCCTGTGATATCCCAAGACTTTCAGATCACTGTTGGTCCTAAGGAGGATGGGGTGTGCATAATAAAGAATTCAATCTCTGAGTTTGTCTTTAAAATTTTGGGGCTTCCGTGGATAAACCCTCAGATCTCCGGTAAAACACGTCTGGCAATACGGACTGAGTATTTTCCAGAAGTTCTGCAGAGCTGTATTTTTGCTGTCATCCTATTTGCTGACTTTAAACTAACACTCTTTTTCCCATCCTCAAAAAATCAGAGGAAAAATTTATTTCGTCAAGTATCAACAATAGGTAATTACATTTATATTTTTACTTTTGACTATTGTGTTATAAAAATGTTTTTTGTCTCCTCAGCTTTCATTGTAAAAGTGTTCCTCATCCTGTCAGCTCAGTTGGTGGTCACTGTGGCAATTACCAGCGTGTTTGTTTTCTGGTAAGTCTTTATTACTGATGTAAATTAAATATTAAGTTGTTCACATTAATTCTTATTGAATCAGCTCTATTTAATATTGATCATTAAAAAAGCATTTATTTTTTTCTGAACCACTCATAGGACACGATATTTCTATAGCTTTGTTTTTCTGAGGCAACTCCTAGACTAAAGTGTTGGTGGATTTCGAGAATTTTACTTCAACTTCCTAAACCAAGAACTTATTTTCTTACTCTTATTTTGGGCACTATTTTTTTTTTTTAAATTTCCCTGAGCTATTCCACAGATAAAACTGGATAGAGAAAAAAAGGTGAGATTATGGAGCCCTTGGAGGCTGGAACACTGTTAAATGCAGAAATTATCTCAGGGATTATGAGCCATCACTGCTTAAACCCCTCATATGAAAATCTATATTTACAAAACAAATATATGAGAAGTTGATTTCTTTTGCTTTGTACACATACCCAATCTCAGTATTTTTTTAATTAAAAAAATTTCACTAGGACATTTGCATTATCCAAATATGACTCACCACTTATTATGACTGTATCTTTTTATGAATCTATTTTAAGGAGCAAGAGATGGTTATATGTTTAACTGTTTCACTCCTCATCTGTCATCATCAATCATTAGGATTTCTCCCTTTCTTCTCATGACATTGTTTTACTTCTCCTTAAATATTACATTCGTTAGCAAAATAAACTACTTATTGTGTAAAACTATATTCATTTTTTTTAATCAGGAAGGCTTTAAGAGTTTGGGTGCGCAACCATGCCTGGTTCACCTATGCAATCTTGTAAGTATTATTGGATTTAATAAAAAGTGGTTTTTCTACTAGCTATTGATTTTAACTAGGTAAAATTAGGCAAAACTATAATATTCTTGAAATGACAAAATTATAGAGACAGAAAACAAGCAAATTAGTGGTTGCGTGTGTGTGTGTGCGTGTGTGTGACCGTAAAGGGACGGCACGAGGTGGCTCTTTGCTGATGCTTTAATGATGGGATAGTTCCGAATCTTGATTGTGGCGCTGGTTACACATATCTGCACATAGATTTGTGTCACAGTTCTATGACACAGCATTATATATACACGCTGTACATGTCAAATTACTGGTTTGGTATTATGCTATAAATATGTAAGATGGAACCATTGGGGGAAACTGAGTAAAGGGTATTAGAGACCTCTCTGTCTCTTTGCAACTTTCTGTGAATCTACAATTACGTCCAAATAAAAATTTAAAAAAAGAACCTACAAGCTGTCTGTGGATGGCAATGAAAAAAGTTAGTTTTAAAAGGTGAAAAAGAAATAAGGTAAAGGTAATAATCTACATTTTTGTTTACTTTATAATACTTATTACCAGATAATATCATATAATGATATATATCACTATCTACCTACCTGTATCTTATGCTATAAGCACTGGAAACAAATAACACGTGGTTTTAAATTATCCTCAGGCCAGCATTTTTTGTTGTACTTATTATACTTGCTTGCTGTGGGAAAATCCGCCGTCAGGTGCCTGGAAATTACATTCTCCTGGGAGTATTTGTAAGTAAACCCCGTCAGCACTCATTGTAGCTCACCTCTGAAATATATTTTTGTCACATTATTAAATCCATTCCTTTTATTGTGGAGAATCTTCCCGAGGGATAATACAGTTAGAAATTATTTGTGAGATGTTCTCTTGGCTGAATTCTGGTTGTAATGAAGTCGTAAACTTACTTATGAGATAGTATCCACACCCTTTTAATAAGCTAGAGAATTTGGGGACCCTGGGCTACTCCTTCGTGCTGGCACCCGTGCCTCTCAGAGGCCACAGGGGAGAACCCACTCCTGAGTCTGGGCTCCATTTCAGAAACAGTTAGCCTAACTGTAACTGGGCCTCTGCCAGAAACAACAAACACATTTTTGTTGTGTGGGTCCACATTTAGCTCACAAACTCTTGTGCAAGAAATGCAGTTTTCTTTATTTTTATAAAATGTATTTTATTTCTATTTCAACTCTCACTGGGAGCAGAAGCCATCTCAGTTCAGGTTCTCCTCATTTCCCTGCCTTGCTATCTTTCTTCAATCGGGCTTTTTCAGCGCCAGAGTGTTGGGGGCTGGAGGGCTTCTATTCCTTGGCCATGGCCTTTTATGCAAGATCCGGCTCCTAGTTGCCAACCTCCTTGTGGGCTTCCACTCACAAGGCCTCACCACATGGGCCCTTCCTCT
Source organism: Equus przewalskii (assembly GCF_037783145.1). Taxonomy (NCBI): domain Eukaryota; kingdom Metazoa; phylum Chordata; class Mammalia; order Perissodactyla; family Equidae; genus Equus; species Equus przewalskii. The sequence continues at coordinate 36,203,030 of NC_091834.1, read as the reverse complement.
GTGGATCAGAGCTGCTCTGGGCCACAGAAAACTGTGCGGCTCACATTCTTGCAGCGGCTTCGTTTCTGTGCCGCCCACAAGGACTCCAAGATCTCGCCAGCTTTCAGGAGTACCTGGAGCTCCTAGATTTTTAAAACCTGAATAAAGCCTAAATTTCTATCATTTTACTCCTTTCCCGACTCAGGACTCTGCTTCCTGGAAGGTCACAGGGCTCCTCCTCAGAGACCCAATAACAGAATAATCATTCCCCATTTTTCTGACTCTTCTTTCCGCTTCCCAGTCAGGCCAAACCTCTTGCCTCCTGGAGCCAGCAGTCTCTCTGAAACTCACTGATAGTAAGCATTTGTTCCTCTTGGGAAAATCCAGAACAGTCTCAGTGTGATTCAGTGAGTCGGCAAATGATTCTCTCTGGGAGAGTTCGCGTTTCCTCCCAAGCGCTTTTGACCACCCTTTCATGTGAAGATTTACTTACCGATTAATTTATTCCTCTTCTGGTTCCATATCACATTCGAGGTAGCTTATAAAAATGCCCACAATATAAAAGTATAAGATCAATTTGTGGAGGAATCTGATGGAATAAAAAATAAGGGTAGGAAAATAAAGCCAGCGATTGATGAGCGTACAAAATGCATGGTCCTATGCACTTGAGTGTGATGAGCCTAGATTTGGATCTGCGCCTCCTGGTGGTCAAACCGAGCAAGAACACATGGCCAGTGAGGAGATTCTCAGCATCCACGCAGTGCAGCGTCCAGGGTAATTTACGTGTTGGGAAGAATAGTTTCCTCCTGAGGCTGGAGAAGACTGTCTCTCTCATGCCCACAGTTAGGCATTTCCTCAGCTTCCAGAGCATTGAGGGGCCTTGCTTAGTTGGCATGGATATCCTGCTCGTTGCCCAGGTGAGTAAGTGGGGTCTCGCAGTTGCTGTACTGACAGCATAGAGCACACTCAGGAGGAGTGGGGGCTAAGAGCCAGACATAGGAAGATACTAGGAATCCTGGAGCAGTGGCCATGGGGCAGGGGTGTGTGGGGGGGTGTTTTTCCAGAAAATTTTGAATTTTTAAACTTTTCAATGGTTTTAAAGTTTATTACAAGAGGAGATCAAATTTATTGGTCTCAAAGGAAGCTTTCAGCTCTGACGTTTTTCTCTTTATCCCAAAGTAGGTAACAGGTTAAGAGAAGAAATATTATAGAGGAGCAAAGAATTAGCTATATTTTCTAGATTTTATGTCTTGCCCAAGTGTCAAGAAACATATGGAGAAAACCATTTCAGAAAAGGAGTTGAGGGAAAAAAGGAAAACACTCACATACTGAAGACAGCTTTTGCCCTGTAGAATTTTGGCCTCTTGAGCCTGTGTTCTGAGCTCTTGACGCCATCAGGCAGGTTTGACTTTTGAGGCCTCTGGTTACGCCTCTCCTACCCTTCAGCAAACGGAAGGGTGGTTTCCAGCTTGAAATCATCCCCTCTCCCTCTCATTCCCCCTCTCCATTGTCTCTCTCTCTTTCACACACACACACACACACATACACTTCTTTCATGTGCTGCTGAAGATGGAGAAATATGACACAATTGAGCAAGTAGAAGAAGAAGAAAATTAATCTTGAGAGGAAGGTCGGAAGCAAGCACATTATTAAAATGTCATGTGTACATAGAAATCTATTCCGTTTTTTTTTTTAAACCTATAATGGAAATCAAACCAGCTTACTCTGGTAAGTTTAACGAACGAGAGAATCAGGCAATTACCCACTGGGTTTGGGAAATCCAGAGAGGCAATCTAGCACTCTCGGTACTCCAGTTCTTTTCTGGTCTGTGATCTGATTGCACCTCATCGGCCGACTGGAGAAGCTCAAAGCCCCTCTAGCAGTCCTAGCACTGCAGTTAGGATGTGTCCTCATTGTTACTCCCTGAGACTGGAGGATTCTTTCCTGGCTCTTGCTGTGAACCAGCGGATCAGCTGAGTCTCTGGATTTGCCTCTGATGGAGCATCCTACCAGCAGGGGAATGTCCTCAGGCCCTGTGGCCACAGCTAACTGTAGTTCTCACACAGCCTGCCGGCTGTCCTGGAGCCTGTGGGCCTGGGCACATCCTCGTTGCCTTTTTTGATCTCATCCTCTGGCTTGACTGCCCACTGGCTCTCAGCCCCTGCCTCTCTCTCACACTGCCCCATCCCTGGCTCCATGGGAAACCTCCAGCCCCAACACAGCCCCAGCAGAGCCCTCTTCTGAGCCCTGGATTGGCCCCTACAGGTGCAGCTCCATGCTCTGTAGGTAGATGCCCTCCAGCCCCATCCCCTGGTCCTGAGAAGGTCGCAATCCTCATCCCACCTCTGAGGTCTGAAGTATTTGATTCTCACCCAAGCACTATGGGAGAGGACGGGACTGAAACTGCTGGTGAGGCATTAGTAGAAATAGCGTATCCTGCTCTGATAAAATCTGTGTGGATGGCCCCATTTGATTAATGGCAATGCGGTCTACAGATAAATATTTACCTTGGTTTCCATGTTCCTAATTAATATATATTTAACTCACTAAATATGTTGAAAGTTACCGTTGTGTTCTGAGAAATTTTTACTAATAAAAGAATTTTCTCCTGTCAGTCTCAGGGGGAAGGTTAAGGAAATGTTTAGTCCTCCTATTTATTTCCCATAATCAATTGCCCTGTCACTTTGTGCACTGGGGTTTTGCATACTCCCCCTTGCTCCCTAGACCCTGCAAAAACACACACCCATCAAATCATCTCCTCCAGATTCTGGGCCTTGGGAATCAGGCTTCTGATTTCTTGTGAATTTTGTTTTTAGACAGTTCTTCAAGGTCTGCTGCTAGGAGCCGTGACAGTGTAAGTCTTTGATACACGTTTCCTTTTTTGCGTGTGCTTTGCTTTGAATGTATGTGAATGCTAATTGCAGTCTCTGGTTTTAGTTTCTATAATGCCGAGGAAGTGTTATGGGCAACGGCAGCAACTGCTCTGTTGACGTTATCGCTCACTTTATTTGCTCTTCAAACAAAAGTACGTATTATCGAAACAGATTTCTGTTTCCTGTACAGGAGTGTGTGGATATGTTCCTTTGCCCCTGCTGACCCATTCTCCTCCCTCCTGCCTCTGCTCTCTTCTGGCCTGTGGGCCTCACCTCCATGGCCTCCTCGCCTTCTGGCTTCTGACTTTCCTAGTAACCATGTTAAAAAAGTGAAAAGAAACAGGTGAAATTAATTTTAATAATATATTTTATTTAAACCAATATATGTGAAGTATTATCATTTCAACATGTAATCAATATAACAAAAATATTGAGATATTTTATATTTTTTTCTAACTAAAATTCAAATCCAGTGTGTATTTTATACTTAGAGCACATCTCGATTCCAACTAGCCACATTTCAAGAGCTCAGTAACCTCATGTATTGAAAGCATAGCTCTAGACAGACTTTTTTAGCAGGCGTCAGAATCACCTGGAGGGCTTGTGGAAACAGATTGCTGGCTCCATCCCGGAGTTGTTGCTTCAGAAGGTCTGGGGCGGGGCCCAGTACTCTGCATTTCCCAGGTGATGCTGATGCTGCTGGTCTGAGAAGCAGACCTGGCTGCTTAGTACTTTAGATGATTCTCTGGGTGTGTTAAGGGTAAGGAGTGAGGGGGGAAATAGAGGAATTAGGAAAATTCCCTTGCAAGAAAATATCTTAAATTCAAAGCTCTTCTTTTGCTGCATAATCCAAATTTTCTCAGGTCAGAAGATGAATACTCCCCTTTCTTTAAAAAATCCCAATGTCCCCCACACTGATTTGGTCACTGATATATAAAGGCAAAACCCAAAAGCATATTAATAAATTTAAAAATTACAAAAGAATCATTAACAGTAATTTTGGAAAGCTTAGTATATATATTTTTATTAAAATATATGCATATAAACATGAAAATGGTACCCAGTTAACATCTTGGTCTATTTCACTCCACTAATGTATTCCATGCACATGCGTTTAAAAATATGAATAATTATGATAATACTATACATACAAATTTGCATCCTGTTTATTTAAGGTACCTTTAGTATTAGAGGAAATTTCATATAAATATAAAAATACAATAATATAATGAACCCCCATTTACCCGTTACCCACTTTCAAAAATTATCAATTCGTGACTCTTATTTCATCCATACTCCCAACATCTTCTCTCTCCTGAAGCAAGTCCAGTCAGTACAACACTTTTTATGTAGCATTTTTCAGTGGTTGGGGCCAATGGATTTCTATGGGTCTCAGAATTGGCCAGGGTAAATTATTAGCAAATGGTTCGGTTTCTGTCTGTGGGGTATAAGATGCATCTCTAAACATCCTGAAATTCCTTAAAGATGATAATTGAGTTGTTGTGTGTTGTTTATATTTCCTCAGTGGGATTTCACCTTGCTAAATGGAGTGCTGTTCGTTTTACTCTTCGTGCTTTTAATCTTTGGAATTTTCTTAATCTTCATACGATCATATGTAAGTGGGATCTCATTTGGAAACCTCAGAGAATTGTTGGAAATACAGAGTGACGTGCTGGTTGTCTTAGTCTGGATTCTCTGAGAAGCAGACATTGAGATGGGTAAAATGTGCAAGGACTTTAGGAGACATGTCTATGAGAAAAGCAGGAGTGATGAAGGCTAGCAGAGCTGTCACACCAGATAGCATACCTGACCCCAAGTGAAGGAGAGGGAAGAAAGGTCAGGTGGGAATATTCTAGACATGGTGCTGTGTAAGGAAAGTTCAGCAAGGCCTCCAGGGTGTCCTTGAGCTAAAGTCAAACATTCACAGAAGTCCCGTGTTTCCTAGGAAGGGCCCTGCTGCTCCCACCAATCCTGAGGAGGGGAAGTGTGGCCCAGGATTAAACTGCAGTGGGTTGCACCGCACAGCTGCCGGGGCTCTTGGTCAGTTCCACTCTCTTCCTGGTAGCTGGAAGTCTGTGAGCTCCGCCCTTGTGGCTGCCCAGGGTGTTGTGGTTGGGGGTGCCATGGAGAGGAGGTCTGGGGCAGGAAGATTGAGCTCCTACCCTAGACTACAGCTGTCCTTCTGTAAGAGGCTTTTGGGGGAACCTACGCACAGGGCAGGTCAAATTCCTTCTCCACATGGGAGCTGCTTGTTCGCAGTAACGGGAGTGGAAAGATAGGCTTGTTCAGACTTTTCTGACAGCAGCCTAGAGGAGGTTCCTTCCAGCTTTTTTTCTTTTTCTTTTTTTGTATTGCTTTAATATATTCATTGACTCTTTACTAGATATCAGACATAGGCTTATGTGTTTTTCACATAAGCATAAAATTTAATTCTCACAACATTCCTGACAAGTACATATCTCATCTATTTTATAGATAAGAAAACAGGTTCAGAGAAATTAAATAATTCATCTGAGTTCACACAGGGAATAACTGGTAGGGGTGGGATCCAAGCCAGATCTGGGTGACTCCGGTGCCCATGCTCTTTTCACCACATGGCACCATATCTGAATTGAGGCTGCAAGGGTGTGGAGAGGTAGAGGCAGAGGATCTGGCCCTGTTTTTGAGCTGTGAATGGCTCCTGTCTGGAGACCCTACTGGAGGCCAGGTCCACTGACCACTCCCAGGGCCTGTGACCATTTGACTAAAGCCCGAAGGCCAACTTGGTCCAATCGCTGAATCAAAGAGTTTCTCTAGCAATAAGTGGACTTGTTAAATGATCTCCAGACATATAACCATCAGTTCTACCTGAATTGCTAAGGAGGTAGCATCTATATTTTAGAGATAAACTCAAAAACATCACAAAGATATGCCTTAAAAGGCCACATCTCTCCATTTATTGTTATTGAAGGTAGCACAGATATTGGTAGTAATAATACAAGTATTTATTAAGTGGGTTCCATAGATCTTTACAATACCACTTAAACGACAGTTAAGAAACTGTGTTTCCTACTAGACGACAAACTCCATTCTAAATTTTCTTTCACAAATATCTGCAATTTATAATCTTACACATATGTTTAAACGGAAGACTTCGGCAGACTGTTGTCCTAAGTATACATGCTTGTTTGACTTTGGCAAGTTTTAGATTCTTCAGACTCCAGGAATCAGATGTTTTCTTTCTATTAGCTTAGTCTGGAAACACTGTGCCTTCCTCACTGTGTCACTGACTCCCAATTTCCTGCCTTCACCAACAGCCTTTGCTGGTTAGAGCGTTCTGCCCATCCTTCTAGAACCAGCTTTCTTATCCTGAAGAGTGAATACCATTATTTTTCTGAGATGTTATACACACTTCCTTATGCTCTCTCCATGTAGAGCCAAACCCTTTGACACTTAGACCAGTCCCATAGTCTGATCAGGGCTGTTTTGGTTGCAAGGAACAGAGACTGCTCAGATGAGGTTGAGGCAAAGACCCAGAGACTCTCATGGAACTCCTAGATGGGAAGAAGAGCCAGGATTCACAGAAATGGAAATGTGCCTTCCTCTCTTGGGCGGAGTTGATTGGCCACCTCTGCTTGTACAGTAATAGCTCCAGCATTAGCTAATGGTTCAACAGCCTCTGCTGCTTGGATCCCTCTATCCTGAGAATTGATTTCTGACTGGCCTGGCACATCTGTTTGATCCTGGTCACATATAAGAGGTTCCTGTTCAGTCAAGAGATTCGCTGCTGTTGAAATGGATGTTTTCTACCTCTTGTCAATCAGCTCTAGCAAGGGAGCGTGAGCGTCACTGTGTTCCCAGAGCTACCTGTTCCAAGGGCTGAGGGTAGGACAGATTCTCTAGAAGGGCTATGTGGATGGGGCAAAAAGTGGAGCATATCTAGTACATTCTACTTGCCCTACTGTTCATGAGATGTTTAGCACTTACTTGATGAACCTTATTTGGCATATGCAGGGCTAGTTTTCATTTGCTTGCCGAATGGAATTGAGTGGATGCTGTTGATGACTGTGTTCAAAAAGGATGAATTCCTCCACAGATTTGACTTGCTTAATATTGTGTCCTTATCTAACAGCAGCAAACTAAGTGAGCCCTTTCATTATTTCAAATTTTGTCCTTAATATACGTTGTTCCCTTTCTTTGCAGTGGGCACAGCTGTTGTATGCCGGACTGGGAACCGTGGTCTTCTCACTCGTAAGTCCATGTCTCCCTCCCTTTGACAAAGAGTATGGTATACGCATTGACAGCGCCCCTAGGCCCTTGTGCTAGGTCTGGAGTTAGGTAAAGTCAGTAATTCACTGGAAAGCCCCAGGTGACTTGCTTCTCCTCCTCCTTCTTCTTTTTTTTGTAAAGACAATTTTTTAGAGCACTTTTAAGTTCACAGTAAAATCAAGAGGAAGGTACAGAGATTTCCCATATACCCCCTGCCCCTACACATGTATGGCCTCTCCCATTGTCAACATCACTCACCAGAGTGGTACCTTTGTTACCAAGGAGGAACCTACATTGACATGTCATAATCACCTAAAGTCCATAGTTGACATTAGGGTTCACTCTTGTTGTTGTACATTCTTTGTGTTTGGACAAATGTATAATGATATGTAACCATCATTATACTATCACACGGAATATTTTCACTGCTCTAAAAATCCTCTGTGCTCTGCCTGTTCATCCCTCCTGTACTCTCCAATCCTGGCCTGCTGATCTTTTTTTAATTTTTAATTTTTTTATTGAGTTCATAATAGTTTACATCAATGTGAGATTTCAGTTGTACATTATTTCTTGACTGTCACCACCTAAGTGCTCCCCTTCACCTCCTGTGCCTGCCCCCCACCCCCCTTCCCCTGGTAACCACTGAACTGTTTTCTTTGTCCATGTGTTTGTTCATATTCCACATGTGAGTGAAATCATCTGGTGTTTGTCTTTCTCAGACTGGCTTATTTCGCTTAGCATAATTCCCTCTAGGTCCCTCCATGTTATTGCAAATGGGATGAATTTGTCTGTTTTTATGGCTGAGTAGTATTCCATTGTATATATACCACATCTTCTTTATCTATCCATCAGTCGATGGGCGCTTGGATTGCTTCCATGTCCTGGCTATTGTGAATAGTGCTGCAGTGAACATAGGGGTGCATGTGTTACTTTGGATTGTTGATTTCAAGTTGTTTGGGTAGATACTCAGTAGTGGGATAGCTGGGTCGTATGGTAGTTCTAGTTTTAGTTTTCTGAGGAATGTCCATATTGTTTTCCGTAGTGGCTGCACCAGTTTGCATTCCCACCAGCAGTGTATGAGGGTACCATTTTCAAAACACCCTCTCCAACATTTGTTATTTTTAGTCTTAGTGATTATAGCCATTTTAACAGGGGTAAGGTGGTATCTTAGTGTAGTTTTGAATTGTATTTCCCTGATGATTAGTGATGTTGAACATCTTTTCATGTGCTCATTGGCCATCTGTCTATCTTCTTTGGAAAAATGTCTGTTCACCTCCTCTGCCCATTTTTTGATTAGGTTGTTTGTATTTTTATTGTTCAGTTGTGTGTGTTCCTTATATATTATTGGAGATTAACCCCTTGTTGGATATATGATTTGCGAATATTTTCTCCCAATTGGTGGGTTGTCTCGTTGTTTTGATTCTGGTTTCTTTTGTCTTGCAGAAGGTCTTTAGTCTGATGAATTCCCACTTGTTTATTTTTTCTTTTGTTTCCCTTGTCTGAGAAGACATGGTATCTGAAAAGGTCCTTTTTAGTTCGATGGCAAAGAGTGTGCTACCGATATTATCTTCCAGGAGTTTTATAGTTTCAGGACATATCTTTGATCCATTGTGAGTTTATTTTTGTGTATGGCATGAGATAGTGGTCTACCTTCATTCTTTTGCATGTGGCTGTCCAGTTTTCCCAACACCATTTATTGAAGAGACTGTCTTTTCTCCAGTGTGTGTTCTTGGCACTGTTGTCAAAGATTAGCTGTCCGTAGTTTGTGGTTTTCTTTGTGGGCTTTCAGTTCTGTTCCATTGATCTGTGTGCCTGTTTTTGTACCAGTACCATGCCGTTTTGATCACTATGGCTTTGTAGTACTTTTTTTTTTTTTTTAAGATTGGCATCTGAGCTAAAATTGTTGCCAATCTTCTTTTTTTCCCTGCTTTTTCTCCCCAAATCCCCCCAGTACATAGTTGTGTATTTTAGTTGTGGGTCTTTCTAGTTGTGGCATGTGGGACACCGCCTCAGCATGGCCTTATGAGCAGTGCCATGTTCACACCCAGGATCCGAACCAGTGAAACCCTGGGCAACCCAAGCGGAGCGCGTGAACTTAACCACTCAGCCACCTGGCTGGCCCCTGTAGTACATTTTGAAGTCAGGGATTGTGATACCTCGAGCTTTGTTCTTTTTTTATCAGGATTGCCTTCAATTCGGGGTCTTTGGTTGCCCTATATGAATTTTAGGATTCTTTGCTCTATTTCTGTGAAGAATGTCATTGAGATTCTGATTGGGATTGCATTGAATCTGTAGATTGCCTTGGGTAGTATGGGCATTTTAACCATGTTTATTCTTCCAATCCATGAGTGAGGAATCTCTTTCCATCACTTTATGTCATTATCAATTTCTTTCAGTAATGTCTTATTGTTTTCGTTGTATAAGTCTTTTACCTCCTTGGTTAAATTTATTCCTAGGTACTTTATTCTTTTAGTTGTGATTGCAAATAGAATTGTATTCTTGAGTTCTCTTTCTGTAAGTTCGTTATTGGAGTATAGAAAGGCAACTGATTTTTGTAAGTTGATTCTGTACCCTACAACTTTACTGTAGTTGTTAATTATTTCTATTAGTTTTCCGATTGCTGATCTTTTTACTGTTTCCAAGCTTTGCCTTTTCCAGAATGTCATAGAGTTGGAATCACACAGTATGTAGTCTTTTCAGATTGGCGCTTAATGTGCACTTAAGCTTCCTTCATGTCTTTTCATGGCTTTATAGCTCATTTCTTTTTAGTCCCTTGTCTGGATGTACCACAATTTATGGATCCATTCACCTACTGAAGGGCATCTTGTTTGCTCCCAAGTTTTAGCAATTAAAATAAAGCTGCTATAAACACCCATGTGCAGGTTTTTGTGTGGACAAAAGTTTTCACTCCTTTGGGTAAATTCCAAAGAGCGTGACTGCTGGATCATATGGTAAAAGTATATTTATTTTTTGTAAGAAACTGCCCCACCATCTTCCAAAGTGTCTATATCATTTTGCATTCCTACCAGCAGTGAATGAAAGTTCCTGTTCCTCCACATCCCTGCCAGCATTTGGTGTTGTCAGTGTTCCAGATTTTGGCCAATCTAATAGGTGGGTAGTGGTATCTTATTGTTATTTTAATTTCCATTTCCCTCATGACATATGATGTGGAGTATCTATTAATGTGCTTATTCGCCATCTATATATCTTTGCTGAGATGTATGTTAAGTTCTTTTGACCATTTTTTAATTCAGTTGTTTGTTTTCTTATTGTCGAGTTTGAAGAGTTCACTGTATATTTTGGATAACAGTCCTTTATCAGATGTGTCTTTTACTAATATTTTCTCCCAGTCTGTGGCTTGTCTTCTCATTCTCTTGACATTAAGAAGTTTTTAATTTTCATGAAGTCCAGCTTATCCATTATTTCTTTCATGGATCATGCCTTTGTTATTGTATCTAAAAGTCATTGCCATACCCAAGGTCATCTAGGTTTTCTCCTATGTTATCTTCCAGGATTTTTTTTTTTTTTAAAGATTTTATTTTTTCCTTTTTCTCCCCAAAGCCCCCCGGTACATAGTTGTATATTCTTCGATGTGGGTCCTTCTAGTTGTGGCATGTGGGACGCCGCCTCAGCGTGGTTTGATGAGCAGTGTCATGTCCGCGCCCAGGATTCGAACCAACGAAACACGGCCGCCTGCAGCGGAGCGTGCGAACTTAACCGCTCGGCCACGGGGCCAGCCCCTTCCAGGATTTTTTATAGTTCTGTGTTTCACATTTGAGTCCATGATCCACTTTGAGTTAATTTTTGTGATGGGTGTAAGATTGTCACTTTTTTGCATGTGGACGTCCAGTTTTTCCAGCACTGTTTGTTGAAGAGATTGTCCTTGCTGCGTTGTATTGCCTTTGATCCTTTGTCAAAGATCAATTGACTATATTTATGTGAGTCAATTTCGGGCTCTCTGTTCTGTTCCATTGATCTGTTTGTCTATTCTTTCACCAATACCACACTTTCTTGATACTAACACTGTATAGTAAGTCTTGAAGTCGGGTAGCAACAGTCCTCCAACTTTATTCTTCTCCTTTGATATTGTGTTCGAAGCTATTCACACACATATATATCTTTTTTTATATAAATATAGTTATATTATATACAGTGTTCTGATTTTGCTTTTTCACTTAAAAATAGTGGTCTCCACATATTAGCAGCAGGGAACTGATTAATTCTATTTGAAAGCTGCATGGTATTCCATTATATACTTTTATCATGTCACATCTCCACATTTTACTTCATCATGTTCCTTTTTGTTGTTAAAATTATGTCATATTTTTCAAATGTTAGAAAAATTTAGACCAGGAGGTTAACTATGTATATTTCAGTTTTCTTATTTCTTCTCCTGTTATGAAAGGAACTGATTCACACTCATTTTCCTTTACTCTTATGATCTCAGCCTTTGTGTGTTGATGCTGGCTGTTGTAGCTCTTATATCCTGCTTTAGGCATAGTTTGTTTCCATGCAAAAGTATGTTGGTGTTTCTGTTGCCAGTTTGGAGGCAGAGGAACATTATTCTAGACTCAGGCAGGTCTACCCAACACAAAACAAACAGCAGGAGAGGGAAAGTGAAAATTTTTCAGGGGGTGGTGAGAGAGAGGAGGCTTAACTACCAGAGTTGTGGGGGTGAGGTGAGGTGCCACACTCCCAAATGCTTCCAGGGGTCAGAATCCCAACTGGGGTTCCCTGTGGGCTGGTTGTATCTTGGGTGGTGTCCTGAGCCCTCTTACCCTGAGGTTGGGGGGAGACAACTGGATCCCAGCTCATCTTACTCCCCCACTTTCCCATCTGCCTTCAAATACATCACCTTACCTGTGAGAGGAAGGCTTATAGACTTGTCATCCACGTCCCCTGCCCCCCTCTCCCCGCCAGCTTCGGGAGGATGAAGTACTTGCTTTAATAGATAAAGTACAAACTTGGGGACATCGTGAATGACTGAGGCTGTAAGAATAACAGATATAGCCACAAGCTGATTTTCTGCAATATATTTATTGATGCTAAAATAATTTTTCCAGTAATTTAGGACACTTATTTGCTAGGAATATACAATTTAAGTAGGTAATTCTTCTTTCTTTTCTCTAAGTACATGGTGATGGATGTGCAGCTCATGGTGGGAGGGCAACATCATCATTCTGACCTGGACCCTGAAGAGTATGTTTTTGCTGCCCTGAACATCTACTTGGACATAATCAACCTTTTGCTTTTTATTTTGGAACTGATTGGACTGCTACGGTAGTCATGCGGCCAAGGCTGGCTTGTGTTGGGGGGGAGAGAGGGACACTGTGAAGTGTCACCAGGCTTGGACATGCAGAGGTTACCACTTTGTAAGCCCTCTTATTTTAAAAAATGTTTGAAAATACTTATTTGTTTTCTCAAGTGGAACCAAGCATTCAGTAGATGGTAGCTGTAGCTGTTATGTTTTTAGTTCCATTGTCACACCTCAAAACTTTCTGGGGGACATTTCTGATTTTTATAAATTCAAAAGATGAGTACCATAATTACATACTTAAAAACATTTGTAAGATTCCCATTACTTTGTTGAAGTTTTCCAGGGGCTCTTTAAAGCTGTAAACTACATCACTCTACATAAATAAAATTGATTACAGAAACCTGTGTTTACTCCTTTCTCTTCTCTTGATTTCGACATTCTGTGGGAATATTTTGGCATCTGACTATTTTTTAAGAGTAAGATAAACCAAAGAATTCTGCCTTTCTCCTGGCTTTCAGAGGTCAGAGCGGAGGAGGGGTCAGAGAGTATTAGCAGAGTCACTATACAGGAAGGGCTTCGCACAGAGCATTAGCTGCTGTTGTTACTGCCCCACCTATACATCTGAGCTTAACTCAGAGACTACTTCTTCTGATTGTCTGGGATAACTGACCTCCTTTGAAGTCTCATAATATTTAAAAAAATCATTTTGTCTTCAATTGTGATAAAATATACATAACATAAAATTTACCATCTTAACCATTTTTAAGTATACATTTCATTAAAGTACATTCGCATTATTGTGCAATCTCCAGAATTTTTCATCTTACAGAACTGAAACTCCATACCCATTAATCAACAAGAAGTCCTATAACATTTTTCAGTGACTTATTTCATATCTTATGTCTTCTATAACTGGCTTGATTACATTCCTGAAGGTCACAGACTGGATGGATCTCTATATCCCTCTTGGAGGTTCACAACATGTTGGTGTGAAATGCTTGATGAGAAAAATTTTCAAGAGATGTAAAAGCTCAAGCTTTTAAATCCATATGCCCAAACGAACCTATGGCTACAACCCTGCCTCACCTGTTTCTAATTCCAAGTGTTGGCCCAGCCACTCTCTGCTGCTTGCTTCTGTAGGAAGAATATAAGTCACGTCTGCAGGATGAACAAAGGCATGAAGTGACCCCACTCCTGGTGTGCTTCAGGTGGTCTAGGAAGGGAACTAGAGAAGGATTTATGTGGAGAAATGGTTGTGTCATGTGATAAAGAACCTCAACTTTGGGGCCAGCCCGATGGTACAGCCGTTAAGTTCTCACGTTCTGCTTCAGCGGCCTGGGGTTCCCCGGTTCGGACCCCGGGTGTGGACATAGCACCTCTTGGCAAGCCATGCTGTGGTAGGTGTCCCACATATAAAGTAGAGGAAGATGGGCACGGATGTTAGCTCAGGGCCAGTCTTCCTCAGCAAAAAGAGGACGATTGGCAGCAGATGTTAGCTCAGGGCTAATCTTTCTCAAGGAAAAAAAAAAAAGAACCTCAACTTTCAGGCTCAGGAATTCAGGCTTTATCTTATGGGGGAAAATCTAGGAAGCATGCTTTGGAGGAAATGCTTACAGGGAGAATATTATCAAGATAGTAACTGCCCTGGTACCAATTCTAATACAAACACTATACATATGAATAGTTCATTTATACCAGGGGTCAGCAAACTAAGGCCCCTGGGTCAAATCCAGTCTGTTTTTATAAATAAAGTTTTATTAAAACACAGCCAAAGCTATTCATTTACTTATTGTCTATGGATGCTTTTGTGCTGCAACAGCAGAATGGAAGAGTAGCAACAGAGGCTGTATGGCCTGCAAACTCTAAACTATTCACTATCTGGTCTTTTACAGAAAAAGTTTGCCAATCCCTGATTTACATGATTAAAATGGTAAGGTCCTAATAGATGAGTTGACAAGCACAGTGTATTTGAATTAATTTTTATCAAAGTATAAAAGCTATCAAATTGTTTCAGGAAGTCTGTTTTTGGTAGCTGCCGGATAAGCATAGTTGAATTTATGAGAATTCTGCTATGTATAATGGATAGATGTAGGGAGCACATCTGTCTATTTATCTTCTTTCACAAATACAACACTTGGCAACTCTAGCAAATTTTACTCTCAAGTTCTACAGAATTTACTGTACATAATTATTTATGGAAATTCTATCTCAAGCAATCTATTTGCTCCCAGGGAAGCCTTTTGAGTTCGAACCACTTCAGTGTCTGGCATGAAGATAAGAAAGGGCCATTTCCAGCATGGATGAATGTGCAGCGGGGAGGATGGGGAAATTAGATGGACTCTTCTGGTCTCTCTAGAATCGTTTATCATAGAGCTTCATTTCTAGATTTTACTGAATTTACAGGTCTCAACTAAGACATTTGAATTTAACTACAAGCACTATAGTCACATACACCATTTGGATTACCCATTGTTTCAGATTATCCTATCTCCACTACTTAAGTAGAGTTTTTTTTATTGTGTTTATAATCTCCTATTACTATCAGTAATGTCCCAATGATGGGCATAACCTCTGATGATGGTTATCTCCTACACAATGCACAATATCAAAATCAGGAAACTGACATTGGTACAATATGTATGTATAGTTCTGTCATTTTATCACATGTGTAGATTCATGTAGCCACCATTTTAACCAAGATATAGATTATTCCATCACCACCAAGATGTCCCTTGTGCGACCCCTTTATAGTCACACACATATCTCTCTGCCTCCTAGCATCCCTAACCCCTGGTACCCACTAATATGTTTCCATCTTTATTACTTTGTCGTTTCAAAAATGTTATATAAATGGAATCATACAGCATGTGACATTTTGAGGTTGGCTTTTTTCACTCAGCATAATGCCCTTGAGATCCATCCAAGTTGTTGCAAGTTGTGTCAATAGTTTGTTGCCTTGTATTGCTGAGTAGTATTCCATTGCATGGATACACCACAGTTAACCATTCACCTACTATAGGGCACTTTGGTGGAATCCAGTTTTTGGCCATTAAAAATACAGCTGCTATGAACAATTGTGCACAGGTTTTTAACGTGGACCTGAGTTTTCACTTCTCTGTGATAAATGTCCAGGAGTGCAAGTGCTGGGTCACATGGTAAGTATATGCTTAGTTTTTAAAGAACTATCCAACTATTTTCCAGGGTGGCTGTACCATTTTACATTCCCACCAGCAATGTATGAGTGATCGTTTCTCTGCATCCTCATCAGCATTTGGTGTTGATACTATTTATTTTAGCCATTCTGATAGATGTGTGGTGTGTCTTATTGTAATCTTAATTTGCATTTCCTGATGCATAGTGATGTTGAACATCTTTTCATGTGTTTGTTAGTCATATATCTTCTTCAGTGAAATGTTTCTTTTTTTTTTTTTTTAAAGATTTTATTTTTTCCTTTTTCTCCCCAAAGCCCCCTGGTACATAGTTGTGTATTCTTCGTTGTGGGTTCCTCTAGCTGTGGCATGTGGGACGCCGCCTCAGCATGGTCTGACGAGCAGTGCCATGTCCGCGCCCAGGATTCGAACCGACGAAACACTGGGCCGCCTGCAGCGGAGCGCGCGAACTTAACCACTCGGCCACGGGGCCAGCCCCCAGTGAAATGTTTCTTCATGTCTTTTATCCTTTGTACATTGGATTGTCTTTTTACTGTTGAGTTTTGAGAGTTCTTTATACATTCTATATATGTGGTTTGCAAACATTCTCTCCCAGTCTGTAGCTTATCTTTTCATTTTCTTCATAAGGTCTTTTGCAGAGCAAAGTTGTAAATTTTGATGAAGTCCAATTTATCAATTTTTTCTTCTATGGATCATGCTTTTGGTATCAAGTGTAAGAATTCTTTGCCTAACCTAGATCTTGAAAATTATCTATTATGTTTTTTTCTAGAAGTTTTATATTTTATGTTTAATCTATGATCCATTTTAAGTTTTATATAGCATGAGGTTTAGGCGGAGGCTCATATTTTTGCCAGTCTTATAAACCCACTGTCCCAGCACCGTTTCTTGAAGACTATTCTTCCTCCATTCTATTGCTTTTGCACCTTTTCACAATCAGTGGATGGTATTTGTGTGGGGCTACATTTAATTCTCTGTTCTCTTCTATCGGTCTGTGTGTCTATCCCTCCCCTCATATCAAACAGTCTTGATTACTCTAGTTTTGCAACTGAATGGAATGATTCTTCTTGCTTTTTCTTTTTCAAAATAGTTTTAGCTATTTTAGTTCCTTTGCCTTGCATTATAAATTTTAGCATTATCTTATCTACAGCTACAAGATGGTTTTTCTGAGACTTGGTAGAAATTGCTGCCAAGCAGTTGAACCAAGCCCAGGCATTCTGTGAACTGAGACCCCCACTAAGCCAGTGGCTTTGGCTCAGGCAGTGAAGTTGGGCACAAAATATCCCCCAAAGGGGTAGCCACTAATTTCTCATGTAAAGTTAAGATACTTACAGCTATGGTCAGGCCAGCTGCAGTCTCAAATATAACATTTCTGCTTGACTTGCAAAGTCTGTTGGGCCTGTAATAATTCCCCAATTCCAGTTGACCTACCCCAAAGTGAAGATGTCACACCAGCGAGTCACAAGGCCTTCGTGGGTCAGGCATTCAGCTTCAAGAGGTCTAGGAGCAGGTTAATAGTTCTTTCTCCAAAAAGGGTGTACTGGCAGCTGTGTCAGGCAGATGGCGATGTTGTGCTGGGAAAAGGCGAGTATTCTGGCTGCCGTTAAATCTTTAACAAAAGGAGTGATTTCACTTTCTCCTCCTGGGATTCTCTATTGTTTCTGCTGGACTACCACAGATGGGACAAGGAGGCAGGTTAGAGAGCAATTTATGCCCCACTCTCACTTCTCTCTATATGGCAGTCCCTGAGCGGGAGAACCCCCACTGATAGTTGTGAGACAGGTACTTGTAGCACATAACACATCAATTCCATTGACATTTGGATTTGGACGCCACACGTTACACTGAATCACTGGAAGGGACCCACCCACAAGGGAAGCCTCCCTTCCTCATTACAGAGTGTCCAAATGCTTTTCCTAACGGAGGAGTCCACAACGTGTGTGAGGAGCTACAGCAGGTGGCAAATCACCCTAACCCCCAACCAAGAGGGTGAGGAGCCAGGAGGTGGTGGAGGCTAGCCTGCTGGGAGGAAACTTAATTGTTGGCCTTTTTTCTCCTTTAGCCCCTTGCTTCACTGGCACAACTACCTCTCCCATGGCAGTGGTGATGCCTGTCAGGGTCGAGAGAGACCCAAGGCCCAGGGCCTTCTTTCTTCTTCATGCACACCGCCACGTTTTACCCCGCAGTCTTTGGCACCTTCTGACACTCCTACACGCAGCACCTCGTCCTCACTGCTGGCTAAGGCAGGGCCCAGGGCGGTGAGGGCAGGCTGCTCTGCCCTCTTAAGCAAGGCTTTGCATTCACTTTTGTGTTTGAACAGTGCTGTGATTGCTTGCAGCCCAACCCAATGTTTTCAGTCTACTCAAAGCTGTCAATCAAACAGCAAGATTCTTATTGCTGATACCATTTATTTTACATTTGGAGACTCTTTGATTCAGCAGCTGCAGCCATACTGCCTTTCAGGTAGGGCCCTAGGAATTGCTGACTCCTTGTCCTGAAAACATTCCTTCCTCTGCGTGCCTGCGGCAGTTACCAACAATCAAGGCACCATTTGGACAAGTGGTTTCAATCCTACCTCTTACTGCCAAACCTCTAAACATGAGCTCAACTCCAGTTCAGTAATAGGTAGGACAGTGGGAACCCTGACTTTCCCCCATCCCTTACCTATCACTTGGGTGAGAGCATTCACTTCCAGGTAGATTCCAGGGGGTCTTATATTCCTGGCCCACAGTTCCTCTTGCAGAAAATCATGTCTCTGTCAGCATTCCATCCTTGCTGCCAAAGATGTTGGGATTTGATTTTACCCTACTTACAAACCAGTAAGTTAGCCTGTCATAGTTTCATGGATGCTGATGAAGACATGAGACTCCTGGGTCAGAGGTAAAGGACTTTACTACTCGTAGCACAACAGGCAGAATGAACATCAGCATATTTGTGCCAGTTGCCCTTGTCCCACTTCCACAGGGCCAACACAATGGGCCCAGATGAATGCCACGTATGCAGTGAGTTGGTGTTGCAGTGAGGAATCTAATGCTATTATAGCAAGGCTGCTACTTGTCCTCAAGGTTACTAGCTACATAAATCCTGAGAAATGGCCCAGGCAAAACTGTTGTCAGGCCTTGCAGTCATGGCACACACTGCAAGATGGGTAGGTGCAGAAGAGGCCCAAGAGAACAGGACTGCCTCATCCAACAATTACCCTTTTCTATATTGTGTTTTGTTCGCTGTTTGATGAATATATCTCTCAGCCTGCCTGTAAAACTGACACCTCGTCAGCTGGCTACAGCTGTCTACGAGACGATGTATAGCCTGATCAAGAACATTTTCAAATTGCAGTTTTTTTTTTTTTAAACTTTAGAATCATTGCCTTTATTTTTTTTTTTAAGATTTTATTTTTCCTTTTTCTCCTCACAGCTCCCTGGTCCATAGTTGTGTATTTTTAGTTGTGGGTCCTTCTAGTTGTGGCATTCGGGACGCTGCCTCAGCGTGGTTGGATGAGTAGTGCCATGTCCGCGCCCAGGATCTGAACCGGCAAAACCCTGGGCCGCTGAAACAGAGCACACGAACTTAACCACTTGGCCACGGGACCGGCCCTATCAAATTATAGTTTTAAAGACTGAAGAAGAATAATTCCTTCAAAAGTTTGGCCACCACTGAGGTTGTTGGCCACCTGTTAGTCCTAAGTGGAACAGAGAGTTAAAGGAAACTTTTCTGGCCCATCTTTCGTTAAGAAGTATATCTACTGCCAGTTCCTGAAATAAGGATAGTCAGGTAATAATCTAGAAAGAGCCGCTTACTTCTTTCTAGAAAGAAATCTACTATTCTGGGGAGAAAGTCATAACAACTGACAAGGCAGTAACACACTGTTGCTAAGGAGAGACCTGTAATTAGGCCCACAGCCCAGGGCTGAGACGAAAGTACTACTCAGCCCAAGAGCTGAGCACACAAACATTTTTTTCCTATGGAGTTTTTATTTCAGACTTAAAAAAAACCCGTCAAATTTGTATTACCATGTAATATTTCGATGCCAAGATTTTACTCTTGAAAGATACACTATAACTATTTTTTAAAATTATGACCAAACTTCAGTCAGTCTCAGATTTTAATTTATGACAGGTAAGCAACAATATTTGAGGACTAAAAAGAGAACAAAATGAGATCAGTGGCTGCAATAAACAATAACATTTAAAGAATAATTCACATATGGATATTGGTGGTTCAGCTTCAGATCCATATAATGAAAGGCACAAATAAAACGACATGACTTTAAGTGGTTATCACCGGCAAACCCCACGAAGCCCCAGCTGGTGGCCTGGACCTTGTGTGTGCACTGAATTTCAGATGCCAAGGGCTGTTTTGGTAACTCAGAAGGGGCAGAATAATAAAATGGTGGAGAGGCAGGCATTTCTATTCATATAGCATAAAAAATTTTCCAGTCCTAAGGAATTTCACAAAATATCTTAAAATTCTATCTTGTTCTGTATGTTTTTATTAGAGATTTCAAGGAAAAATCTTAACACTTTTCTCCTGAAAGCTACAGTGATGAAAATAAAATGAGCATTGAAGTCACAATGTTTTAACACATTGTCATGCAGTGTTTTGGGTTCATCTTTGAAGTATAAAATGCTCAGTAAGTGGGCTACTGTAAAAAATAAGTACTAGTCAATTACGTGTAAGAACCAAATTAATCCCATCAGATTGGAGGGAATTTAAATTGAAGAAAATCACCTTCCTGACTTGGTTAAAGTCTATAATGTAATGAGACAAAAGTGAAGTAGTTTAAGTAATAAATGTTTAATCAAAGAATTTTACATATTATTAACAGCATTCATTTGGCCAAACATCTACACGTTTGTAGAATCCTACTGTATATAAAGTGGGAATGTATCAAGTATAGACTATGAAAGTGCAAATAACAAGTCAAGGTTAGAGGAATTTTTTCTTTAACATTATAAAATTAACTTGTTTACAAAATAGGCTTTGCCAAACTTTATTTCTGAATTGTAAAGTCAATGACTGTGTTGTTTTTAAAATATGTACCAAGGAAATACAAATTGGATAATGATCACTTTTCATGCTCAGGAGAGAACACCACAGAAACAAGGGTACTGCACACGGTGCGAGGAACCAGACCCACCCCGGACACTATCTCCACACAGAGCACGCTTTCTCACCTTATTGCAGCTTTGCAAGATGCCTCAATGTGATACAAAGACTCTTTCTATTGAAAAATTACAACTTGGTCTAAAAACTAATTGGTGTTGATATTTTTAATCCAAAATAAATTTGTAAAAAAATCCTTTAATGGACTATTTCAGCTTAATATACAGTAATACACTGTAGATAAAGTTAGTATTTTCCCCAACTAATTTTAATAGGGGTTGATATCAATATTTCTGATAATTGGGGAAATAAAAACTAATGTGGACCTTTGATATCCATGGCATAGGAACAATTCCCACATAGTTTATCCTAGGGGAACCAGGGAAATATTAAATGCTCTAATATAATGTCCTAGCCATATGAATTTGAAGTACAAGAATATTTCAAAAGCAGGATTTGGAAAAAAAAAGTAATTGAAAACTGTAATTACAACTTAAGGATATCAATACTAATATAACCTTTTACCCAGCCCAGGACTTGCCTGTACAAACTCGGTACTGAAATTTTGGTATCTGTAGATTTCTGGTAAGAATCTGGCAAAACATTAAGTGGAGTGTTGCATATCTATTTTGCTTTATATTATGCTAGTTTTGATAATATGTAAGTAAAACAGCCATTCCAACAGTTTACTCTAGTTTTAATTACACACTGTACCATTGTATCTTAATTACAACTAAGACCAGTATTTTCTTCACAGTAAGACACTGATAACTAGAAAGTTGATTTTTTTCAACACTAAACAGTAATCACACAGCAAATGAATATTGTGCAATAGAACAAACACATGTCAGCATGTGCTATTTAGGCAAACAAACCGATTGAACATTTAGTTGTTATATTTACTGTAAAGGCAAGGCCATGGGTGGTTTTATGGAGGTCTTTGCAATTTATAGCATAGTTACTTCAGAAGAAACACTGAAATTTGAATTACTCACTTATTTAACTGGCAACTATCCATGTAGGTTAGGCAAAGGCACGGTAACATGTTGCGCAGGATGTTTTATTGACTTTTTCAATAATTGTGGGATTTACTATAACTCATGAAACTCCAATTTTTTTCTATTTTATAAAACACTTACCATTAAAAGTAATTGCACCCATTAGTAATTAGAATGCACTGTAAAATTGTGAAAACAAAGAACTATGATTGCACTTCCAATAAAGTGTCTCTTAAAATACAGCACCGCTGTTGCTAATCAACTGTATTTTAATATTAAAATAAACTGTTTTTAACAGCAGCATTAGGTTTAGTTAACTTAAGCTACAGGCTACATTTATTTAAATGCAGTCTCCATGGCAACAAAAGCCCATTAAATTCTGGAATATCACTGCTACCAAGTGGCACGTTTTCCTCCAGAGAAGGCTGGAACTGCTCTGGGGCCCTCTAGGACACCGCACACCTAAATGCCTCATTAGCCAGCGCACGAGTCAGAGTTTGGCACAAGTGGACTGTAAATAGACATAAAAAGAAATTTTTGATTCATGTGAAAATTAAAACTAATTACATTGTAGTAGATGCAGCACTAAAGAGAAGCCTTGAATACCTCAATCCACACTGCTCAGACAGAAGGGAGGGCAGTTATGGAAGAACACAAAGACTGAGGACTAAATGTTATTACATCTGTCCAAAATAACTTCCAAAATGAAGAAACTTTTTTTTAAAAAAGGAAATACCACCCAAGGATTAGGGAGTAAGCCTTTAATTTAAATGTTCAATTTAAGTATTGCTGACCTTAGGCTAAACAGAAGATTGCATTTCTAAAGAATGTAGAATCTAACCTATTTATTTCATTTGTGTTTCTCTCTCTCGCTCTTCTTTTTGTCAGCAAAAAGGGGAAAAGTTATCCAATTAAATACAAAAGAAATTCCCTGTAAGGTTAAACTTAGAAATGAAGCTACTATTCAAGGGAACTCACTCCTTCATATTCGAGCCTAATGTCAGTGGTTTCTGAGTTGGAATTAAGTGGATCAAGTTTCTGTAAAGCATACTCCACTAGCATACCACCTGTACCTGTGATTCATTTAGAGCCCAGAGGTGTGCAGTTCACACTAAATGTACTTGTTCAAGCCACTCACTTGAGGTTTGAGGTGTTTGACTTGAAACATCTGAACCATCCCCTTTATCAGCTGCCTCATTACCACTTTCGCCAGCTTGTGATGCTGCTTCCCCAGCCAGAATATTCTCTTCCAAAGGATTTTCCTCTTCTATTTGGGATCCTCTACCTTTACTGATCACAGCATCTTCAAACATTGCATCTTCCTCTGGTGGCACCAGTTCCATTCCTCTCACCCCTTCTGACCCATCTTTGACATAGGGGTGCTGGGAATCTGCACTGATTTCTGTACTTGCTGGAGGAATCAGGGCAATACTCTGAGGATTCATGTCGTGAAACCAAGCCATGATATTGCCAAGGAGATTGTCATTGATGTTGGCATCCTGGCCGGCTGAGTCAAGGTCACTGGACGAGGGATAGAATTCACTTCTTGCCTCACTGAGAGGGTGTGAACTCGGGGTGTCAGTTGAAAATGGGTCACTTTCTGCTCCTAGTCTCATGAGGCTGTCACCAAGTTCCAACAGTTCAGAGCTGCTCAACGCAGCCCGAGGGCTATCTGTGTTCCTGGGGACAGAGTCCAGCCTGGAAGGTAAAGAAGTGCCTATTGCTCCTAAGGATGCTTCATTACTGAGGAAGTCTCTACTTTCTTCATCGATGGCCAGCCCAGATTCTTGCAGTGATAATTGTATTGCGAGAAGTATATTGGGATCATCTTCATCCAAGGAACTCAGGGCCTGGGAGCAACAGAAAGGAAAACTACTTTAAAATGTAAAAGGAAAAGTGATCTAACCCAATGAGGTTTACCACTGTTCCTTTACCAAATAGATAATTAACGTTATCTCTGTTTATACAGAAAAATTATTTTACCTACTCAAATCTTATTTTAATTTTCTCTTTGCCCATGCTAAAGGGGAAAAGAAATTCCTTAAGATAAATCTGAAATATAGGAATCTTTTCTTGTAGTATATCTCTAAAGCAAAGATTTTAGAATGGAAGGAAGAAAAAGGAAAGTAATAAGAGTGAAAACAGGAAACCGGGCTAAACAGAAAGAGCAAAAGCAAGGGCAATGAGGCTGCCCAGGAAGGCTACCTGAAGAGAGTCTTGGTTCTCAGAGCGACTGGCAGGGGTGTAGTCGCGCAGGGACGAGCTGTGCAGCACACTCATAGACGCAGAACTTACCACGGCGGGGCCAGGCCTGCGGCCACTGTGGCCTTCTGGGATATCTGTTTCAAAGCAAGTGGTACCAGAGACAATTTAGTCACACAAGATTTCATACATCTTTTTATTGGACTTGGCAACTTCTCTTTTAGTGCTGGTGAAAAGCCATGTTCACACGTTCACTTAATCTTTCAGAGATTTCTCATCCATATTTGTCTCACCATAAGCAATGATATATATCTAATACTATTACTTCAAATCCATGATTGTTCTTTGTATTTTTGCTTGAATTATATATGGTTCTATTCATAAATGCAAGTGCTACCATCCACTCCTCTTTTTTTCCCAAAGTAATAACAAATAAAGGTGTTTTACTTTTCAGAGTTCTTAAAACTAAAGAATTTAGAAGTTAGAATAGCCTGAAGAGCAAATGTTTAGGCCTGTTGATTCTGATTTATTAAAGATCATCTGCTGACATTATAGTCTGAAGATTTTCAATTAACAGTTTAACATTTAAAGGTTCATAATAATTTTCCTCTAATACCAGCAATTTTCTCTCTTTTAGAGAATGTTTATAGGAGAACCGAGCCTAGGATAAAAATATTCCAGGAACACAATAACAGCAATCAACAGTTACAGTTAATTGAATGCTTACTACGTGCTACTAGTACTTAAGTGTTTTACATGCATTATCTCATTTATGCCTACAACGAACTCACAAAGTGGCACTATCATTATTGCATCTTTAGAATTAGGAGACAGAAACTTGAAGAGGTCAAGTGACTTGACTAAAGTGTCACCCTGATATGCGGAAAAGATGGGGTCATGAACCCAGGTCTGTCTGACTCCACAGCCTATGTCCTTAACCCCCCTGGTTTTCTGTAGTCTGTGACATTAGAAGCATCTGCATATTGATTGTATATCTAAATTACAAGCTCTTTCACAAACATTTGGATTAGCGAGTTTCAAGATTAAATTCAAGAGAACTAAGAGAGT
The DNA here is from genome assembly GCF_037783145.1 of Equus przewalskii. Lineage (NCBI taxonomy): Eukaryota > Metazoa > Chordata > Mammalia > Perissodactyla > Equidae > Equus > Equus przewalskii. Next base: position 36,178,135 of record NC_091834.1, on the reverse strand, counting down.
AAAACATACGCAACTCAAGAGCTTACCTAAAGTGCTTTCACTTGGCTCATCAGGGTCTGGAGGATTACTGAGCAGACTGTGCACGTCTCCTCGACGGCGCTGCTGTCTGTGCCTCCTCCGATACTGAAATTCAGCATATTCCTGCATAAACCAAAGGTTATAAAATACAGGAGAGCATGCAATTTTTTTTAATGCAAATAAAACAACACACTTTTTTTCCAGGAAAAAAAATGTATGATTTTATATACATATTATAAAATCACTTGGCTTTAGAAAAAGAAACTTCAGGTTTTGCCATGCCAAGGAAACAGAAAAAGTAAAATGGAAAAAGAACAATTTAAAGTAATCATTACCATTGCCCGGGTAAACTGGGAATACTTGCAAGCTCTAATGCTAGATCATGACCGAGCCTTATTTCCTATGCCTGGGTCTTGTTATCTAATATTATAACTAACACCATAGTGATTTTATTAATATACATTAGGCTTTCCCTGGAGTTCTGGTTAAAAAAGTGACTGTGATATATGTAACAGAAAGAAAAAAGAAAAAAGAAAAGCACACACTGTTAAGTACTTCCTAGGTTGTTAGATTTTATACTTTTCCCCACATACCATACTCACAAGTCAAATGACTAGATTAAAAGAAGTATGTGAGGTTAGCTTTAAAATAAGATGATACTTGGCTTCTTTTCTATATTAGCTAATATGTGGGGATATCTACAACACAGCCAGGAGAGGTGTTTTCTACTTAGCATATGGGAGAAACATAGATTTGGGCAGATGTCCTGAGTCTATTTTACGTTTGTGATAACAGTTTAAAGTGGGTGTGCTATTACCAGAGGCAGAACCTGGGACTACCTGCTATTACCTGGATACAAATGTACTTTTCCAGATTTTAGTGATAGAACAGAGGCCAGTGTGCATGACACTAGCACAAAAACGTTAATTTTGAGAATCATTATAGAATCTTTCAGTGATAAAATACTAAGATACTCAGGTTTATGATTATCCCAGTTACCCCAGAATACTCAATATGCTTATATTGTGAAAGAAGTGGAATAAATGAAGCCAAGTTTTATATCACAAATAAAACTTTCACATGATACCACTCTGGTTAAATTTATTTAAACTCCATCTGTAAGCAGTTGGACTCTAATAAGAGTGGAGGCATTCCATTCCTGATTAGAACCCAGTAAATGAAAGATACTACAAGCGCTTGGAGGAATTATTTAGGCTCTTTAAAATTTCTGGCTGAGCTCGGGTATCATTTCCTCTTTTCCTGGAGGCCCATGTTCCAAAACTGGATGACTGTTATACGTCATCACGGCTCACTGGACCACTGGGGACCACCACATTTCTCAGACAAAGATGTCGCAAAATTTTTATTTCAGTTCAAGACTTATACTTAGGGAGAATTTGATTACTTTGTATACTTGATGAGGGTAGAAAGTTATTCTGAATTAAATAAACTATTACTGATCATAAAACATACATATTTCCAATTTAAGAAAAGTAAATGGCTTAAAAACAACTGTAAAAGAAACTTGTTATATTTATAATTATTCTGATAGAAAGCTCAAATGGCCTTCTCTCAGGATGCAAGAGGCTTTAAAAAATTGTTCTCATAAAACTAAACTTATCTGAAACTTTCCAAGGATTCCTAACATCTTCAAGTAAGCATACGAACAGGCTTTAGTAGGGATACTCCTAATGATTTGAGAGCACGAAGGCTACGGAGAACATCGAGCAGTTCTATGATTCATAGGGAAAAAGGCTGCGAGGAGTTTTTCTGTTTTAAATAATAACTGAGCATTTTGTCTGTGCAGTTTTGTCAGTGACTTAAAGAGATGTTTTAATCCTTCCAGAACTTCCATGGGGTAGATAGCACCACCCACATTTTAAAGATGAGAAATTAAGGAAGAACACAGCCGAAGGTCTAATAAGTTACAGAGCTCGACTTTGAACTCAGGGGTCCCTTAGACTTTTACACCATGCTCTTTCCTCTGGGCTCCACTGCCTCTAAAGTGCTACAAAACAAATACTACTGCTTGTAACTGACTCGTTCAATTTAACTAAAACAGCGTAACATAGAATTAACTCTACTGAAAAAATATAAATTCAACCTAAAAGTCTGTTGGAGTTTAGCAACATTATTTTATACAGAGTCTATATGAAGGCCAAGAGCTAAGTTTTAAAGATATAACTTTGGCAGTTACTTGATAGTCACATACATGCAGAATTTTAAAGTTTCACACTGTGTGGTAATTCTTTAGACTTGCAAAAACATTTACATAAAAGCTTAGTGTTTCAACATGCTAGGACTTTAAAGAAGACAAAAGTAAAAGTGAGTTAAATGATTCTTGTAAGCCTTATTAACTCATAAAAAATAAATTTAAGAAGGAAATGTTATTTATACTTTCACGATTCTCAATCTCTGGAGAACAAGAGCTCAATAATGTTTTATATAGATATATATATATATATTTACATGTGAGGTGCCAAGTCTTCCTTTTTTACAAAATAAATCTGTGTCAGTCATATTAGCAGGCCCTCGATATTCAAGGACAAATATTTCAGGATTCCTAAAGTTACTGTCAGAGCCAGAAAGTCACAAAATGATGCATACATGATAGTGAATACTCTGGTAAAGGTTTTATTTTTGCTAAATTGTGTTTCTATCTTGAAATACTGAAACCTTTAGTACTTTTTTTGATAACTGAAGCTTGTTTATTTTCTCCTTTTAGGTGGAAAATTTCCACAATCTCCCCAAAGCCGTAATTATATAACATAGAAATAATAAGCACAGGATTAGGTAAAGAAAAGGTTCATAATTTGTTTTACAATAGAAATTTCATTAGTATATTAAAATTTTTTGTAGTTTAAGTGAACCTAAAATTTCCATATCAGAGCTCGAGCTCTAAGCACAAATTGCTTTCTCAAGTCAGTATTTTCTCGGATATATCTACCAATACAAAAGGACACAAGGTGATTGCAAGTATCCTCAGCAGCTGAAAAGAGAAAGTTGTACGATTTAAATAAGCCACAGTCATTTCTAGATAAAAATCAATCTCACTGTCTTTTAGTGGCAGGTAAACAAATGGGTTATCAATGATAAACAAAGGTTTGTTTGTTCTACCCCCCTCCAAGAATTAAGTTAAATGGTTATCATAATATAAGCATCAGATGGTATACTGTTTTACAAAGAGCAAGGAAGGAGAGACGGAAGTAGAGAGAACTGCTAAAACCATTTAGACTCAACAGTGACGGTGGCAATTTAAATCTCAGAAAATAGCAATGTGATTAAGATTTTCACTCTCTCTCATTTTTATTTGTGACAACTCTTATTTGCAGTGTTAGTATTTTAGACGTTCTGAATTTTAAAATGGTCTATCAGTAACAACCACCACAACAAAAAGCCAGGAAGAGTGTGAAAATCTTGAAGAGATGCAGAAAGCAACTAAGCAAAGCACTTCTTTCTGCATTAATATTATTAATGTCAAATTTCCACTTTAGCAATTGATTATGAATCAATTCTCTCAGTTTATGCAATGACTTTAAAAAAACATCTATGTAGGTTTTTAACAGATTAAGACTGGATCAATATTACAACTAGAAATGCATTTCTAATAAATAAAAAAATGATAAAATGGCAGGATGCATTTAATAATGTGAAGTAACTCAACACCATAAATAGCTTACTGGAGGCTCACTGTGGCATTTTTATTATAAAAGAAAGAGAAAACATTGCTGACAATCTCAGGAGGATTTAGAATAGGTAAAGGTGCAAATGCAAGCAGGATTGCACTAAGGAAAAATATAATTAAAACAAAACAAAAAACCTCACAAAACAATTACCTCAGGTGATGCAAATCCTAAATATTCCCAATCCCATGTTCCACCAGCAAAGCTACAAAGAAATGAGACATACCGTTTGATTTATCATCAGTCCTACAGAGTACATACAAGCAGACCCTTCCCTTTGCACAGTACTCAATTCCTCTCCTTGGAGCTTGCTCAACCAAAGTGGATCAACTACTGAACATAATTAAAATGATACTTCTGTTATTTCTTTCAAATTCTAAGTTGCTTTATGTTTGTGTAAAATGGTGGAAAAATAAAAATCAAAATGCTATATCAGAGTATTTTATGATTGTTTCTATTTTTATGTTATGTGTTTATGCAAAAATAGTGTCAAAGGAATTTCTAATGCCTACAATTATTATGAATAAGAAAAAAATGCTTCAATTTATAATGGCAGAAGTAGCATAGGTATCTGAAATAAAACAACTAAAACTTAACTGTTCTTTAATGGATGAATATGGATCACACATAACTTTACTAATAATCATATTTCTAATTTCTTCACAACCTCTTTCCACAAAAATACAAATATGACCATAACAAGTTGGCAAGGCTCCCAAAGTCTACATCATAAGCTGTTTATGACTATCATATCACTACACATTACATATTTGAAATGATACATTAAAATACTCTTTGAATTTGAGTTCATTGAAGTATGAAATTAATCTAGCCTAATTTAGTCTGAGAAACTATACAATGACAAACAAAAAACAACAAGAAAAATAGAAATAGTACAGGGTGAAAAAGAATCACCAAAAACAAGTTAACACACTTTTATTAGCTATCCGTATTTTAAGTATAAGTAACTTCCAGGATTATCAACCCCAGTTGAATACAAAATAAACCTGCTGGCATCTGTGGCTGGAGCTAGAATGATTTCCATAACATGCATCCTTTTTACCTGCGCCTTGGAGCTTCTGGTGAGTCTGCAGGAGCAACTCCCCGAGCCACAGATGCCAGAAATTCTTGCCTCTTCTGCTGTACAAGGCATGCCGCCTTGATGATCTTGTGGCGAGGTGTGCGAAGGTAAGGCCTATTGACTTTTTGGGCAAGGTCTTCAGTGACCATTTCTAGGTCTGTCTATGTTAAGAAGATGGGAGGGGGAAGAAAGATTATAGGCTAAGTGGGTTAGTTAATAGCAAATCTAGTGTCTACCTGGTTTCTCAGTTAAATCTAACTCATTTGAAGTCAGAAATTAATCCAAATTTTGAAATAACTTCCTATTTAACATATGTTTCTATTTTGGACATTTTAGGGAAATAGCACTCATTCAAAAGTCATTTATAGCAATGTAGTTGTTATGGATTATAAAGTAGTGTGTATACCAGCTGCCTATAAGGAATTTATAATTTGTCTACATGAAAAAAAAACTAATGAATTTCAAGGCACTGTCCATGCCAATGCATGGCCCCGTGGTGCAGACTATATGTAAGTGCTGAAGGAATCTGAGGCAAAGCAAGAGCCCTGTGATTTGGGGTTAGGTCTGGAAGGCTTCATGGAGAAAATGAACATTCAGCATTGAAAGAAATGTAGGATATAAAATTAGTAGAGGGCAGTTCAACAGGATAACATGAAAATTGTAGCAAGAGAAGAAAGTTTGTTGGCTTTAAAAAAAGAGAAATGTCCAATGAACTTGGTCAGCTACAGTGATGTCAGTTGGCTTAGGTGTGTTTGTTTTTTAAATACTGTAACTTTTTCCATTGTACTTTTAAAATAAACTGGTAAATAGCATCTTTTCCATCTAGTATGTAACGTGGTTTGTTTCATCTTTGAATTCCTAATTACATGATCAGAACTAGGCCAGATTTCAAGCTCAACCAGTTTGAAGAAATGTGGTAAGAAACGTGTGCATAGCTCAGAACTCATTCAGATAAGCAGAGTGACAAATTTAAACATAAAAAAAATTTGTTTATTATTGGCAACTTTTCCTTTATTTAAAAACCATGCTAGAAATGAAAACAAAATTGTTTACTAATCACACTCAACTAAGATAAAACTTAAAGTGGTTGAAAAAGGAGGAAATCTGTTTTTCATAATAACTGTATTTAAATATACTTTAAAAAGATATCTTACTTGCATGAGTTCAAAAATTTCTTTCTTTGTGCTTTTAGGTTCTAAGAAAAATCCATATGGATAAGAACACTTGAGAATGCGTCGAGTTTTTAAGAGCACGTGAACTGCATCTTCAATGAAAGTGGTATCTGGACAGCCTCCTTCAGCTATAAAGTTAAAGTAAATCAGGCACAATGAAAAAAATTTTTTGGCAAAAATGCTATTATAAAATTACTTAAACAACTAAATTTTCTTCTTTTTTTTGCTGAGGAAGATTCGCCCTGAGCTAACATCCATGCCAATCTTCCTCTGTGTTTTAGTATGTGGGCCACCAACAACTTAACAGAACTTAAACACTAGGCCACCAGGGCAGGCCCAGTAAACAACTAAGTTTTCTTAAAAACACACACACACACACAAAACAAGAAGGAACTGTTTGAAGTAGCTATATGATAGTATTTACTTGTACTAGACTAAAAACCTACATAAAACACCATGTGTGACTTGTATGCATTTATAAACGAAGCACACGCTGCAGTAGCCCAGGAGCACTGATGGCAGTCATGAAGGAACGCATACACTAATCCTTGGTTCTGTTCTCACGCTGGTGGCAAACAAATCTAGCTGTAGGTTAACTCAAAGTTTCCATGGTTTACTAAGTTTTTCAGCTTATCCTTACCAGAATTTTGTTGAAAAAGAATCAGAACAAATGCCTTGCTAAAAAAAAAAAAAAGGCTAATTATAATTATGCCTCTGCAAAAACAACATTGTAAGGAAAAAGATACAACATTCTGGGGAATTACTGGACAACTAATGTTAGTAAATAAAAAACTTCAGGGAGAGAAAGAGAGGAAGAGTGAGGAGGAGGGAAGAAGAAATTGCCTTAACATCTGAGGCTGTGCTTTCCCAAAATATCATTCTAACATTCTAGCCTTTTCCTTGACTGCAGATAAACAGAAATTGAGCAGTAGAATCTAAATTCGTAAGTACTTTTGAAAATAAGATTATTCTGCATGCCTGTAGAAAGAAATTACATGTGTATTGTACACACACACATACAGACCATCTCCAAATACCTACCCTAGTGTAGGTATTTGAACTAAGAAGATATAAAAAAAGAAAAACAAAACAAAACAAACACTGCCTCCCTCATTATGATACGTGTGAGAAGTGTGTGAAGTTTCATTTCTTGCTTTTCAATTATACCTTTTCATTTTTTTTCATATCTTACTATGCTGTCTAGAACCTCCAGAAGGTTGAACAGAAACAGCAATTCACATCTACACAAATCTACTGCAGGTTTACTATGTGTCGGGTGCTGTTCTAAGCACTAGGGACACATCAGTGAGGAGAGAGACAAAAACCCGCTGAAGAAGCGCAGAACACGTGAGGGGTTTTTCCTTTCAGTTTGTACTGTGGACAATACTTCAAGAGTGTGATATTGGTGTGATATAGTTATGTCATTACTAAAGTCTAAGAACTAACAATTAACAAGGAGACTAAGCTGCTGTTGACACTTGTTCTCCCACTCTGATTTAACTTAGAGTTACTGTCTTAATTAGGGAATTATCCTCATGAAAAGGGTGTTACTACTCATTACTTTTATAAACTAGAGCAAACACAGGTATAATTGATTGCACTTTTAGGCTTAAAACCTTATCTATGATTATTTTTAAAATGTGACTTTTTGAAATGAACATACAGAACCTGTACTCTGTGTGGTCACTATGAGATAGTATATGCTAATGGTGCAGCCAATACTCAATCCATTTTTACGAACGTTCTTTTCAAAGTTTCATTTAGGATCCATAAGTCAGCCCTATCTCATTTCTTTGTTTTTTGACTCCTACGTCCATTATTTACCAGTGAGATGACATCTCCCCAAACCATACTTGCCTTCCACTCAATTAGGCTCTCTGCTAAATTTTCTCAAGAATCTTTGGGGATTCAGTCACATGACAATTGGGTGGCATGTGACTCTTGCTCCTTTGACTAGTCAGGGATGCCTTTTAGGTCCCACTCACTTTCTCCAACATTGTAGAACATCAGCAGTGGCACAGAGTAAGCAAACCATAATGTGTGTTTATCTGCTATCAGTGTAGGATGTACTCAGCGGAGCAGACGAGGTAAGCTGGGTAGAAAATCTAATCACAGAGGCCTCAAATGCTAAGCTGCACTCTGGGCTTCAGAGAACTCCACACAGTACCAGGATGAGCTAATGGAGATAATGTATTCCATTAAGGGTCTTAACCTTCTCCCAATAAAGTGACTTAAGCATGGAAGGCTATTTTATATTAATTATCACACATACCACTTACAACTTACTTTCTTTGAGAGCTCTACTCAGTTGCTCCATCTTTTCTTTGGCTGTTTTAAGAAGGCGTTGTTCTAACTAAAGGAACAGAAATAAGTAATTTATATCATACTCTTTATTTATTCACAATGGTATAATTTAGAGCATTTGAAATGATTTGGGACATACCTGATAGCTATGCTCATGGTTTTTAAATCTTGTATAATAGTGCATAAATCTGTCAAGTTCCTGAAATCGTTTGTGTTTTTTCTCAGCCTAGGAAACAAAAGTCCACAAATGACTTCTACAAATAAAAGTATTAGCTATTAAAATTAGGTTTTTTTACTCACTTAAAAATTTTATTAGTACTAGGTAATAATGCATACAGACTTGCTATTATTTTATTGAGAGAAAATAATAACCAATATATTTTAAAACCTCCCAGAACAAAGTCTTGTATTTGTATTCTCTGTGACAAACCATTGAATCCACAATCACAGAGTGTATGGCAAAGATGCCTCTCAAGCTCTATGTTTATCAGATATTCAATGTTTTATTATATTGCTTATTGCTATGGACTGAATTGTCTCCCCCCAAATTAATATGTCGAAGCCCTAAGCACCAATGTGACTATATTTGGAGACAGGGCCTATGAGGTGACAAAGGTGAAACAAGTTTATTAGGGAGGGGCCCTAATCCAATAGAGCTCACCAGTGCCCTTATAAGAAGAGACACTAGAGCTCTCTCTCTCTCCCGCCGCCATGTGAGGACATAGCAAAAAGACAGCTGTCTGAAAGCCAGGATGAGTGTTATCACCTGAAAATGAATTGGCAGGAATCTTAATCTTGGACTTCCAGCCTCCAGAACAGTGAGAAACAAATCTCTGTTGTTTAAGCTGCCCAGTCTATGGGATTTTGTTATGGCAGCCCAGCACACTAAGACACTTATTATATGTTATAATATTGTATTGTTGACATTATGTTAAAATTGTTTTTAAGTCATTACAGAGGCAGGTTGGATATAGACTTTTCTTATCTTCAGTAATATAGAAAAAGGAAAATTAAAAAGAAAAAAGCTCTCAAGTTTATAGAGCTATTTTGTTTAAATTAAAGCCTACTCGAAAGTGTATTCAATTTAATGCCTCATCACGATAAAGATGGGAAAAGGAAAAATGCAAAATACTTCCAACGGTATTAGGTAGCTCAGCCCCAGGTCTTGGCTGAAATAGTTCTCTTTACCTCCACAGTCATTTCCTTGGATTGCTCCTCCACATGCTGAATGACTTCGTAGCGAGTACATCGGTAATAACCTCCCGTGGAAGAACTATGTTTTTTCCATTCTTCTAGGCAAATCCAGCAAAAGTCATACTTGCACTTCAAAAGAAAACACCCATGCAAACATCTCCCTGTGTTAATATGCAAATTATTTTCTAATTTCTAGTCAACCAATCTGCAGAGATTAAACAATCCTGCCTGTGTGACCAGGAACAAATCTTAAAGGCAAGCCCCTTTTCATGTTTCCTCCGGAGACTTTAACTGCACTATGGAAAAGATGTGGGGTAGTTTAAAATTATTGTTTATCAGGATAAATTAAAATGTAAATCACAATATTATGAAGTAATCTCAAGGAATCTTTAAAAATATCAATACGATATTCTTTCCAAATCATAATAACAGATACTGACAAATGTTTCATTTTTCAAGTGCATGGTAAATTTACTTTGGTCAATAAAGCTCCACCAGACTATTTGAAGACTTCTGGTGACTTTGAGAAATTGGTTTTGAAACTGGGAACAAGTTTAAAAGGTCTCTAAGTAGAACAGCTGACATAAAACCTGTTTCTCATATTTTAGAAATTTTCACTTTCTTTATTACCATAATTAGCAGACAATGCCAAAAATAAGAGCATTCCAGTATGAAAATACATCCTTGTTTTTATGCTTATGGATTTTGAGTCAGAAAGATCTTCCCAGTCCAAGTCTATGTTTTCTTCTGGTACATTTATGGTTTGTTTTATTTTTAAAACATTTAAATCTTTGAACTGTTCGGAATTTACCTGGGTATAGAGTATGCAGTATGATTTCAACTTTATTTTTTTCCACGCAGCTGGTCAGTTGCCTCAATATCATTTATTGAACAGTCCGTGTTTCTCAACATAGAGCTGGAGGTGCCTCCTTTACCATCTACTAAATTCCCACGTATGTGTGTCTATTTTCTGGGCTTTCTTTCTATTCTGCTTCCTTGATCTGTAGATTCATGTGCCAGTACCGTGCTGTTTTAATCACTGAGGCTTTACAATATGGCTTACTATCTGACAAGTCTAGTTCCTCCCCACTGTTCTTTTCCAGATATTTTCTAGCTATTCTTGTTTTATTTTGCCATGTGTATTTGAATTAGCTTATCTAGATACAAAAATAAAACCTGCTGGTATTTTTGATGGACTCTTTCTATCCAAGAACTTCATTTGTCATCTTTTGTGTCCTACAGATAGGGGTCTTAAAATTTTCTTCATATAAGTCTTGTACATTTCTTAAGTTTCTTTCTAGATAAATGGGGTCTTCTTTTTCAGTATATACTCTATCTGGATGTTGTTGGTATGCATGAAGGCTATTACTTTCTGCATATTAATTTTGTACTTTACTAGTTAATTGAACTCTTGTTGTTTGTAGTAGTTTTTCAATTGATTCTTGTGGGTTTTATAGGTATACAATCATGCTATCTGCAAAAAATGATAATTTTATCACTTCATTTCTAATTTTTACATCTTCAATTTTTTTCTAGTGTCTAATTATGTTGACTGGTCTATCTACTCCAATGTTAATAATATTTGTGATGGACAGCATACTTGTTCTTGATTTTAGTGAGAGTACCTCGAGTTTCCCCACTAAATATCATGCTAACTTTTGGACTGAAGCAGATTGCTTTTTATCATACTAGGAAGATTTCATTTATTCCTATTTCTTTGAGTGTCTTATAAACAATGGTTGTTGATTTTTTGCCAAATGCCTTTTTAGCATTTACAGAAAACAGATATGATTTATCTTCCTGGATCTACTAACAAGATGAGGTACAGCAATAGCTTTTTAAATAGCAAACCATTCTTGTATTCCTGCAATATGTTGGACATGATCAATTACTCTTTTTTCATTAAAAAGATTTTTTTAATTGAAGCATAATAGACAGTCAATTCTCTTTTAATGTACTCTGTTGTATTACATTTGTTAACATTTGTGGGTTTCCTCCCCTAATATCTTATTTAGGACTTATGCATTGTTATTCATAAGTAAGACTGATCAACAGTTTTCTTTTAATTTTTAAAATCTTGTCAAGTGCTGGTATCAGGATTGTATTCATTTTATAATGATACTGTACTTTGAAAGTTTCTCTTTTTTCTTTCACTCCCAGAAAGTTTAAAATCACACTGGAATTACCTATTCTTTAAAGGCTTGATAAAATTCTATTGTGAAACTGTCAGGGTCTAATGCTTTAAATAGGGGAGATCATTGAAATACTGTCTTTCTTTTGTGAAAATAGATTTGTCTGGATATCTCTTCTAGGGTCAGCTTTAATGTATTATATTTTCTTAGAAAATCAATCCATTTCAAATACAAGCTCAAATTTATCTGCAAGAATTGAGCAAAGTTATCTGCTATTATTAGTTTAGTTTGCTTTGTTTATTCCCTTTATTTCTTTGTGCATTTGAACTCTCTTACCCCCATTTGTTTTTTATATAGGCTTAGTGATTTATCTTACTTTTCCTTCAGAAAACCACTTTTTGGATTTGTTTATTAGTTGGACTGTTTTTCAGTTTTTACTCACTGATTTTTATTTTTAAATCCTTCCTCTGGCTCTCTTCAAATTTATTTTGTTTTTCTAATTTTTTGAGTCATATCCTTAATTCATTCCTTATTTTGTAATGTTTTAAGTGAATAAAGCTATGCATGTTTCTGAGCACTGTGTTAGCTATAACCCTCAGGTTCTGATAAAATAGTATTTTTATTATCCTAGTTTTCTAGAAATTCTTTAATTTCCATTTTTACTTTTTTTTAAGAGTTGTTTGAAAGATTTAAAATTTCCAAATAAAAAGGCCTTTTGTAACTTTATCAATAGTTTTATTTTATTCCATTATGACCAGAGAATGTTGCATATACTATTTTCTATTTTCTGGAGTATTACTGAGATTTTCTTTGATGATCAATGGTCACTTTTTTGTGAATGCTCCATGGGTACCTGAAAAGATGGTATAATCCATATTTTCAGGATACAGAGTATGAAGATACAGCAATCAGACACACTTTAGTAATTATGTTGTCTTCTATATCTTTACTGATTTTTTTTCTACCTGATATGTCATGGACAGAGAGCTGAATTAAAGTCTCTGTGCTCATCTATCCTTTCACAAACATGTACTTCCACGATAAATTGTGGGCTTGTTTCAAGGCTCTGACAGTATGCAAGTTCTTTTGTTGCCTGGTATAAGCAAACTTTGTGCCTGATTTGATACAAGCACCCTTCAGTACAGCTCTATTTATTTCTCAGAATTAGTAGCAAAAATTTCTACAAAACAGTCAGATTTTACATTCTATGATAAGAAAAAGAATATAGAACTTTAATTATTTTTATTTTTTAGCTGGAGCATACAGTTTTATACAGAGTCAGATGAAGAAAATTACTAAGTGATTTAAAATGCATAAGAATACACAATTTAAATAGTCTCCTGAAAATTATCTAAAGGAAAATGAATAGAATAAACAGTGTTTTGAAATAAATGAACTTATTTTTATAGGGCCAAATTTGTCATTCTTTAAAAATGTTTAACAATTTGATTCCAGAAAGTAAAAAATGTGTACTGAATCATAATCAACACTGAGGCATTATAAAAGTATATTAAGATTTAGTCATTATGATACAATATGGATTCAGTTACACATGACCTGTTGTTCCACCTTCACATTTAAAAAAAACCTCTAAAAGTATAACATTTTTCTGTAGCAAGGTCATTACTTTCTAGGTGTCTTCTATGTTATAAGAATTACTTTACTTCAAATGGTATATTACACAAGACTACTACATTTACATGGTACATACGTAAATGTTTCTTTTAAATGCAACCGAAGCTTAACCAAAATCTGTTTAATATAAATTACCTCATATCATGAGCCTGAGTAATTCATGAAAATATTCATTCACTAAATACATATTTATCAAGTACTTACTACTGGTAGGTGCTATGAAGGAAATACCTAAAGGTAATGTTGGATCCTGCTTTTGCTAGTAGCCGAACTGCTGATTTTTATGGTCAACTTGTATTTCTTTACAAATCAAACTAATATAGATATTGAAGATAAGACCACAAATAAATCAAATAATTTTGGCCTGATCAGCTAATAAGCATTTTTGAGCATTTTGCTTAGAACACTGTAGTAGGGTTTTCCTCTTGTCTCATAGGAAATCATTATTACTGTCTCGCTAAACCAATTCACTTATGTTAATTTATAGTAACATAAACTTATAAAAATCATCTGGTAACTGCCATTATTTTTTAAGTCATAACAATAATGATCATTAGTTTCAAGGTTAAAACTCAAATAATACTTATTGGAATCTTCCTAACTATGTGATCTCCTTCACATCCTAAATTGGAAAAATTACATTGTTCTTCTCTCAATAATTTTCAATAATAATAGTAATTATTATCATTTTAGGTATAAGGGCCTTCTTGATCATCTCTTGTAGGGGGGCTCTTGTGGCAATGAACTCTCTCAGCTTTCATCTGGGAAACTTTTTATTTCTCCATCATATCTGAAGGACAGTTTCACTGGATGGACTATTCTTGGCTAAAAGTTTTTGTCTTGAAGAATTTTGAATATATCATTCCACTCTCTCCTAGCCTGTAAGGTTTCTGCTGAGAAATCCGCTGAAAGCCTGATAGGAGTTCTTTTGTAGGTTATTTTCTTCTGTCTTGCTGTCCTTAATATTTTTTGTTATTCACTTTTGCCAGTTTTACTACTATATGCCTTAGAGAAGGTCTTTTACATTGATGTAATGAGGAGTTCTATTAGCTTCATTTACATGTAATTCCAGCTCCTTCTGCAGGTTTGGGAACTTCTCAGCTATTATTTCCTTGAAGAAGCTCTCTGCTCCTTTCTCCTTCTGTAATACCTATAATCCTTATGTTGCATTTCCTAATTGAGTTGGATATTTCTCAGAGAATTTCATTTCGTTTTAGTCTTAGTTCTCTCTCCTCCTCCATCTGCAGCATTTCTATGTTTCTGTCCTCTAAATTACTGATTCTATCCTCCATATTTCAGCTCTGTTGTTTAAGGATTTTTCTTTATCTCAGCTATTGCGTTTTTCATCTCCAACATTTCTGGGGTTTTTAAAATAGTTTCAATCTCTTTTGTGAAGAACTCCCTCTGTTCATTAGTTTTATTCCTGAGATCATTAAACTGTCTTTCTGAGTTTTCTTGTAACTCACTGAGTTTCTTTATGGTAACTATTTTGAATTCTCTGTCATTTAGATTGTAAATTTCTGTGACTTCAGGATTGATTTCTGGGTACTTTTTCCTTCTGGTTTGGGGTCTTAATATACCTCTTTAGCTATTTGATAGGGTGGACTTGTGCCATCGCATAGTGGTAGCATCTGGTCGCAGATTCCACCTGTCACCACTCAGGGGGGCAGGAGCTGTATTTTCTGAGCCCTCTGTGACCCTTGGCAGATGTGCCTATCCATTAGAAGCTGGGCTGACAAGGCCTGTCTGTGTTTTCCCACTGGCTGCTACTGCTTTACACATGTAGGCACAGATGCTCTGGTGGGGATGCTCTGCTCTGGCCAATCTGCTGAGCTGGTGCACCAGGAAGGATGGGGGCAGGGGCTCTTTCACATGTGCGATCCCGCGCCCCTGCTCCGCACGCATGATCTGTCCACCTGGGCTGCTCAGCTTGGTGTGGATACCCTTGCAATTGCTTAACTGCCTTGGTGTGGAGCATTCCCACAGGTTGAGAGGCAACTCTGACAGCAAGTGTTCCAGTAGAGGGCTGCCTTTTTCCCCCTTCTCATCTCAGGATTGCGGGCTGGCTGCCACACAAAGTCCTGCACCCTATATTGCTGCCGCTCAAGAGAGAGAGATCCACTTACCTCTTTTCACTGCCTCCTGGTAGGGTCCAGCACTCTCACCTTCAGATGTATGGTTGTGGGAATCTCTTAGACATCTATTGTGTTGTGTGAATGTCCTCCATCGGTTTATGAATGTTCTTTTTGTTGTTCTTAGTGGGGAGAGACTAAGGGACGAGCTCATGCCGCCATGATACTGATGTCACTCTTTTGTATTATTACTTTTTAAATTATCCTTATTTTTTTGCTAGGAAAGATTCACCCAGAGCTAACATCTGTTGCCAATCTTCCTCTCTTTTGTTTTCCCCTCCCCAAACCTCCAGTACATAGTTTTATACTCTAATTGTAAGTCCTTCTAGTTCTTCTATGTGAGCTGCCACCACAGCATGGCTACTGACAGACAAGTGGTGTGGTTCTGCGCCTGAGAATTGAACCTGGACCGCTGAAACAGAGTGTGCCAAACTTTAATCACTAGGCCATCAGGGCTGGTTCAAATAATTATTTTTTATATATAGATGGCACTTCCAATGAAAAGGGAAAAAATTGGAATATCATTACAATTTTAAAACAAAAATGTTTATAAATGTAGGTGTGGATTAATAAAATACTATTAACCTAATTCCAGAATATTGGTGTTAAATATGGTAGTTTATTTCTATGCAACTAAGTCAAGAGGGTAGTCTTCTAACAGTAGTTATTTATATTAGTTATTTTTCAGCCACATAGATCTTCGTTGGTATTTTCATTTTCAATATAGTAATGTATTACTTATTGAATTGATGGTTTCATTAGCTGACCTAAAGTTTGCCCAGTGCTTTGGGTACCTTTATTATAGACACCTACAAGTAGACTCTAAGATTTAGATTTGGACTTAGGGAGATTGCCTGGGGCCTGGCTTGGGCCTTGAGTCTGTGCTGTGTGCTCCAAAACCAGCTTTGCAAGAGATCTATATAGAGTAGTGCTTAATCGTTTAATATTATTATTTATATATACACAAAACTCTCTCAGCATCCTCAATGGAGGAGGTGACTGGCAATGAAGGACTCAGGCATTTCTGATCTTCTGGCCAAATACCACTGAACTCTTACCCTTATTTTTAACATTCACTATGAGTGTCAAATTTAGTAATATAAATCAACATTTATGTTATTCAACAAAGAATGCAGAATGCA
This sequence comes from Equus przewalskii, assembly GCF_037783145.1. NCBI lineage: Eukaryota > Metazoa > Chordata > Mammalia > Perissodactyla > Equidae > Equus > Equus przewalskii. The sequence goes on along the minus strand of NC_091834.1, from coordinate 36,161,642 downwards.
ATCTTCTAGAATTCACCTGAAACTCAACAAGACTTTATGCCTTTAACATTTCTTCTTTGGATTAACAATCAAATTAAGATTCCATCTGCAAAGCATGCACATTCCTCTTAAACTTCTTACCTTAGCACACTGCATGTGATTGCACCCCTCATTCTTCTGAATTGGAGACTTACAGTTAGCACAAGGCTTGGAGTTAGTTAACAACCAGAGACAATTGGCAGCATCCTCATAAGCTTCACTAACTCCTACAACTTTGGGATATTAAGAACAAACACAAAAATAAATGATTTAGTGTACAATTGCAGGTGGAAAAAACCCGAAAGTTTTCTTTGCAGGTTGTCTCTCAATTTTAATCATTTATTTATTTGCCTACTAGGATCTATGGCAAAGTTTTTAAACTGCTTCATTCTGAATAGCATAATTATAGGATAAGGAACTATATTCCAAAATGCTATTTAAGAAATATGATTTAAAAATTTCTCCCTGAAGTTGTGTCCAAATAAACTGGGGAAGAAAAAAAGCACAGTAAAGAAAAAAAGCATGTATTATTCTCTGTTTAAAATAACTATTGCATCAAAGAAAATTATAGAAAGAATGGTTACTTTAGACAATAATTTCTTGTATGATTTTTTGTTGAGGAAGATTGCCCTAAGCTAATATCTGTTGCCAATCTTCCTCTTTTTTTCTTTTTTCTCCCCAAAACCCCAGTACATAGTTGTGTATCTTAGCTGTAAGTGCTTCTAGTTGCTCTATGTGGGATGCTGCCACAGCATGGCTTGATGAGCGGTGTGTAGGTCCATGCCCAGGATCTGAACTGGCAAACCTAGGGCCGCTGAAGAGGAGGGCATGAACTTAGCCACTACACCACTGAGTTGGCCCCTAGACAATAATTTCTTAAATAGGCCGGCTGCAAACATAATTACCAGAAACTCTTCATCACAGTAAAAAAACAGGAAGATCATATTGAAATATCAACTTCTTACCCAAGATTATTTCAGATAAACTAAAAATGAATCCAATGTGACATGTCTAAAACTAATCACTTTTAAACCTGCTCCTTACTCTATCTCACCCTGGTAAATGATATGATCATCTACCCAGAGTCAATGCAGGAACAGGATAATCTTGGACACTCTCCTCTTTCCTTCACCCACTGCATTCCATTGATCTAACTCTTTCTCTTTCATATCTATCTCCTCTCCATTCCCACTTCTTATTGATTTAGCTAGGGGTTCTCCAAACCTCTTGCCTAGACGATTACAACATAGGAAACCAACCTATCTCCCCAGCTGCTTCTCCCTGCCCCAACCACCACTCTACAGCCCATAGTGATCTTTTTAAAGATTTTATTCTTTTCCTTTTTCTCCCCAAAGCCCCCCGGTACATAGTTGTATATTCTTTGTTGTGGGTCCTTCTAGTTGTGGCATGTGGGACTCTGCCTCAGCGTGGTTTGATGAGCAGTGCCATGTCTGCGCCCAGGATTCGAACCAACGAAACACTGGGCCGCCTGCAGCAGAGCTCACGAACTTAACCACTCGACCACGGGGCCAGCCCCATAGTGATCTTTTTAAAATACAAACGTCCTTTAAATCCTTTAGCTGCTCCCCAATGACTACAATGGACTACAAGATAAAATCAAATTGCTTTAGCAAAAATTACAAAGCCCTTCATGATTTGACTACTTTCTACTTGGTAAGCTTTTCCCACCCTCTATCCCCACACTACCCTCATACTCTTCATCATTTTAAACTCAATTTATGCTACTACAATTTGAGATCTGTAATCTTAAGGAATGCCATGGTTTTTAAAGATTCTAAATTTTACATTCTATAAACTTCCCCCTGGCCCCCAGTGGAGAGAGTTAGGGGCTGGAGAGAGTTCTAGACGCACAATTAAAAAATTATTGAGCCAGTCCTAATGGCCTAGTTGTTAAAGTTTGGCGCGCTCCACTTCAGTGGCCTGGATTCGGTTCCCAGGCACAAAACCACACCACTCGTCAATGAGTAGCCATGTTGTGGTGGCGACTCACATAGAAGAACTAGAAGGACTTACAACTAGAATATACAACTACGTATTGGGGCTTTGGGGGGGTAAAAAAAAGAGGAAGATTGGTAACAGATGTTAGCTCAGGGTGAATCTTTCGCAGAAAAAGAAAAAGTTATTTTTTCCTGCAAGAATGTCAGTAACCAACTTTGGTTTGTTTGGTTTTCTTTCTTCTTTTTTTGTGAGGAAGATTGGCTCTGAGCTAACATCCATTGCCAATCTTCCTCTTTTTGCTTGAGGAACATTGTGTCACTGAGCTAACATCTGTGGCAATCTTCCTCTGTTTTATGTGGGATGCCTCCAGAGTGAGGCTTGATGAGCAGTGCTAGGTCCACATCTGGGATCCGAACCTGTGAACCTTGGGCCACCGAAGCAGAGTGCACGAACTTAACCACTACACCCTCGAGCTGGCCCATTTTCTTTTCTTTTTTATCTCTAAGTGCACAGGGAAGCCCTATGTTTTCTTTACTGAAAGACATGTCCGAAAATCACTTTGGAATCATTGAAAGTGGCCCATTCAATCAAGGGCTTGATTATGTGCCAGTCCTCTCAGAAGGGTGGGAAAGGGGTTAGCCCTCAGTAGAAAGAAGCTGAGAAATCAGACTCTTTGAGTTTTAAAGTTTAAAAGGAAAAGTTACCCAACTCCCAGATATAAATCCCTGGAGAGGGAAGGGGGTCAAAGGTTTGGGCTGACTGACCCCTGGGAAGTGGCTCTGTATATGAACTGGAAGAGCTGAGCACCAGGAGTGGCCCTTTAATGGAGTCTAGCAGTGGAGGAATGGGGCCATCTTGCTGCGAGGAACCCCAAGTGCCTACCTACTTAAGTCTGTGTCAACAACAGAACAGCAGCTACTGCTGGACTGTAAAGTACTGGTCTTCAATTCTACTAGCAGAGAGAAACAATAGCAGTAATGAACTGAGCAGATTCCACTACAGTTCTAAACCCATTTGGTAGAAGATTGTTTGTTTAGTGTGTCAGTAGAGAGAATTTTGAGATAATTTGGTGGAGAACAAGAATTTCAGAAGGAATTTACTATATATATGGCTAATAAGATCAAGCTGTGGCAATAATGCTGTTTACAAACAGTATTTATTGCTATAAAACCTAATCACTAAATACAATTTAGTCTAATTTTTATTTGAAAGTAGTGGCCTTTCTCCTCCCTTCAGCATCAACATTATTTTTAGCTCAGAGGCTCTCACATATTCTTATGACCTTTATTGTCCATTGTTATAATAAATAAAGCACAAAGCAACTAAAACAAAGCAGCTGTGTGGCCTGCAACATCACAGTTTTTTTCCCTCCCACCCTTTAAGAGAAAGCTAGTTTCTAACTGCATGATAGTGGATTGCATGAAGTAAATCATGCTCAGAAAATAACTATTACTACAACAAAAACTTGTGCTGGAAAAAATGTCTTCACTTCCAGTGTTCTGAACATGAACATTTCATACATCTGTTCTTAATACCTGCAATACCTTATCTGCCTTCAATTTACCTGATGAATCTTTTTCACCCCTACTGAGTTCCAGATTCTTCCCTTCACTTCAGTTATATGTCTATTGTATCTTGATCTTCTTTCCTTAATAATCTAATTTGTTTAGGTCTCTTTGTAAGAAATGTTAACTTCACTTAGTCAGGTATTAGAGTATAACAGAATCTAAGCTCTATTAGTAGAGTCAACATGTATGCAAGTGAAAACAAAGTTGCTTTTAAAGACTGAATTCTTAAAAAGACTATTTGAATTCTATTCAACAACCATTTACTGAGTATGTACCATGAAAAACCGGTCTGAAAATTTCATAAATTAACCACCATTTCACAGAAAATACAATCATTCCTTCCTCTTGCTCTGATTAGACACAAGAGAGGCAGTTTTAGTGCTTAAAAACAGTATTGAACCTTTATATGGAAATAATTCTTTGAACTGACCTCATTATATTTTCTAATACTTTTTCTCATTAACCAGATTTTGTCACTCCTTTTGAGTCTCATAATTCAAAGACTGAAAACTGGGCATAAGGGAGAAACTATCTTATGAATCTAGAAGATTGGTTGAAAATGCTTATGCCAAAGATACGTGACTATGAGCCAAAGTAATACGCAAACTCAACAAAGCATTTAATCATACTTTTCTTCTTTGAAATATCACTTTTGTAGGTTTAATGATTATGTTCTACTTAAGTATGACAGTTGGCCTATTCTTGTTTGCTTTAAGCCTCACTCTAAATTTCACAAACTTAAGTGGCCATTAATAGTAGTCGACAGGTCACCACCTTTCAGTATGGAAGACAGTGAGAACACTCCTAGGTTTTCCACAGCAACTGGGAATTTTCCCTGCAGTCTTGCCTTTGGCTCCTTCTCTGGCAGACCTCTTCTCAGGTGTCCTCACTCACTGCCTCCTGTCCAGTTTTCTAAAGTTCTTCCATCTTTCTGAATTAAAATCCTATTTGGGACTCTGAGAGTGCTCTGCTCTTCAGTTTTTAACTGATGTCTCCCTATCTCTGGCCACTAGAAGTAACCATGTATACACCATATATACCATTTTCTAGTTCTTCTATTTCTTTTCTGTCCTCATTATCAGGATCATTACCATATGCAAGGATATTCTGTCACAGTCCCACCAATAATTTGTGCTTACTAGCCAGGTCGTTTTCCCTCTCCTTCCCTGGTAAAAACTTACTAGTGGGTACAGAATGATTGATCCAATTGTATAACGATAAGGAATAACTAAAAATAATCATCCATTTCAAAATACTTGCTTTATATCTCAAAATCAGACACTCTGGCCATTTTCTACTCAAGAATTAAATCATATACTGTACTAATTACTTCTTGTGGTGCATTATCTAGGCAACCGGTAAGTATACTCGATATACAACTTAATAAAATTACATCTTAACTCTCCTGTATCATCTCTCCTCTCCCATCTGCACTGCCTCTGTCTTGTTCAAGTCCTCATGTCCTCTCATCTGGACATTCTGAAGTTGTCTCAGAAACGGTGTTCTTACATATTATCTGAATAGACCTTAATTCATCATCCATACTTCCGCCTGAGTGACCTTTTAAGTAAGCATCTTCAGTCATCACTCTCCTACTAAAAATTCCTTTTCAGTTTTTCAAGATAAAGTCAGATCTCCCAGCACTGAATAGAACCCCCACCCTTGACACACGATTTGGACTTCTGCCTGTGAAGTCTCATCTCTTTCTGCACCTTCCTTTACCCTGGTTGTACTGACTTATTTACAGTCCTTGAATATGCCATGCTGCTTCACAGCCCTGCTTCACCCTAGGCCTGGAATGTCCTTCCTATTCTGGTCTCTGTGAAGAAGATCAGCTTTCAAAATGCAGCTTATGCATCAATTCTTTGAAGAAGCTTTTCCTAACCCTCTCTTGGAGAGAACTGATCTCTTCCTCCTTTGTCCCTCCCATCCCTTACAATGTGAAACAGGCACATTGTTCTCTCATAGCATTTATAATCCTCTTGTTTCCTAGTTTTCTATATAGCTGTGTCCATCTCTAAAACGTACATTTCAAGAGCATACAGGGCCTCTTATTTCTGTATTCTAACATAAAATAGCACTCAATAAATGTTAAATACATAATGAAGATATCGTTTAAAAGCAACAAGTTACTCCTAAACTTTCTCAGTATCTCCTCTGAGTTGCAGACAAATACTTCTAAATTCCCACTAGACATCTCCACACACATCCTGCAACTACCTCAAGTTCAAATGTCCACAACAAAATTCATTATTTTCCCCTGAAAGTTACTTCTACTTTTGAATTTCCCAAGTTGACCAATGACATCATGATCTACTCTCCCATCCAAACTAAAAATTCCTCTTCCTACTTCTGGTCTGTTTCTCCTTCAGTCTACCCTGCCTAATCATCAGTTATCTGCATAAAAACATCTCTGTTCATGCCACTTCCCTACTTAAAAAATGCATTCTATAGCTTATTCTGTTAATAGGATAAACTCAGATAATTTGGCAAGAACTCTCACAATCTGGCAACACCCACCTTTCCAGCCTATTCTCTTGCAAATTTTTCCCATGGACCTTGACTTTAAGCTCCATAGAAATGTATAAAGCAATGTAGGTAGGTGGGCAATAGCAAGCTTCTCTAACAGAAATATAGATATTTCTAGGTGCGAGAAGCAGGGGAAAAGAAGCAAAATCTAATTGTCTTATTATGTTCAAAGGAGTTACAGGATAATGAGATTAATCTATTTATGAAACTCACACACATATACAGACCCATACATATCAGGGAAATAGGGAAAATGTGTGGGTGTCAAGAGAGCAATGGCAAGCTATGCCGGGCATTCAAGAGAGACACAATGAACCTGGGGAACAAGAACAATCTATACAGGTGTTTTTGATTTGGGAAGTACCTAGCACTTAGCAGATACTCTGAAAAAAATATTATTGGTTAAATGATGAATTTATAAGTGAGAAGTATTTAATCAGACCTTGTCATAAAATATCCTAAGATTATCTATTCCCTTTGCTCCTGGATAAGGAACGTGAAGTTTCTGATCACGTGAAAGGTACCTCCCTCATTATCAATTAATAAACTGGTATTCTGATTTACACAGCAGTCTCTTCCTCATGGATCTAAACTACCCTGAGTCAGTGCACAAAATGAATCTCGTGAATCTAAAATGCTGAGGATCAGCTCCCAGATAACAGTATATTGCCCGATATAACGCAAGTCTTTAAGGTCTCACACCTGCCAGCCAGTCACTCCCAGTGTCACTTCAGCTGCTGACAGGAATACCTGCTACATCTTTGCCTCTGCAGATATGCTAAAACCCAATTCAGAGCTTACTGCTTTCAGGAGGATTCTCTGACACACTCTCCCGACCTGATTTAGTTTTTGTTTTTGTACTCTCATCTTTACCCAACTATATTAGTTATCATAAGACAGTGTAAAGATCTGACTGCTTCCCTTCTAGCCTCTGCACTCTTTGAAGGCCGGCATCATCTTTCTTACTTGCTTTGCTCATAATAAGTGTAGATTCACTGAGTGAATTCTCAATCCTGATTTGCAATATCTCAAGCTAACTCCATTATCTAAAAGTTAAAAAAACTAAACTAATTTTGATTTATATTAACTTGAAAGAAAACAGCAGTCATAAAACACTTCAGGGGATGAGAAATTATTGCAAAGCAGATATGGTTACTTGATAAATGCAGGAATTGCTATTAGGAAGGTTAATTCAAACCCATTCTGTTTACCAGGCACATGCCCTGTTATCACTCAATCCAACCTAACTGTTAGCTTCCTCATCTGTAAAAGGGATTATTAACATCAATCTCATAGCATTTCTGTGAGGATTAACAGAGATAATGTACTTACAGAAGTCTCAGTAAAAATAGTTACAGACATGGCATTCAATATAAGTAAATCTACGGAACCACATAATAGCAAGAAATTAACTTGTCTCATCCTCCTCTGGAAGCTTCCAGGGAAATAAGAAGCTTCCTCCCACTACAGATCATACATTTCTTCCCATAAAGTACAGAAAAGCTAGGTGGGCCAGCCAAGGATAAAAGGGAAGAGCTGTAGGAGTGGGGCTTAAATGTGACCCCTGTTTACTGGGTTTATCTAAGGCTAGAAAACAAGTCAGTCAGAAACATGGAACCTGTCTATGATTCCCCCTTGCAAAACCCCCGTGATCTCCAAAAGGATGTTGCTTAGAGGGGTGATTTTAAACAGAGGAGCCTAGCATTAACAAACCCGAGAACTTCTTAAGTAAAGACTCTAAGAAATATGACCACATTATCTTTTGCATGCTATTAGAAAATACGTAGCATAGCTATCTAAAATTCTTCTTACGTTCTTCTGGTTTCATTTCAGTTATTTTTTGCAGCCAGTTTTTCCACGTTTGGCAGTCACAAGGCTCATGTGCTTCACCAAGGCACTCCCTAAAGAAGAAAACATAGAAAAGGCAATTTTAAAATATTCTTCATCAACATCAAGGTAAAAGAATAGATGGGAAGTACTCTGCCAGTTTCAAAGTTGAGAAAACTGAGGCACAGTGACTACTGAAAGATGAAGCATTTCAATAGAGGAACTGAAAACATGATTCCAAAGCTTGATACTACCAAATCAGGTTTTTTTTAAATCAGTACATTCATTTATACATTTTTAAAAGTTCCAAATAGATTATTTAATATTGATAATTTAGTTTTGCATGCCTTAAGAGCTGTAAAATATTTTTACCAATTAGCTTCTGTCCTCATTAATACTTTAAATTCTTGCAACTCAAAGTGTGGCTAGCAGCATTGCCATTACTCTGGAGCTTGTTTAAACATGCAGAAGAGCAGGCCCCATGAGACCTTTGACTAGAACCTGCATTTTATCAAAATTACCACATGACTCTTCTGCATTTTAAAGTTTGAGAGAGGCTGGCCCCATGGCCAAGTGGTTAAGTTCACGTGCTCCACTTCGGCGGCCCAGGGTTTTGCCGGTTTGGATCCTGGGTGCGGACATGGCACCACTCGTCAGGCCATGCTGAGGCAGTGTCCCACATGACACAACTAGAAGGACCCATAACTAAAAAGAAAAAATACAACTATGTACCGGGGGGCTTTGGGGAGAAAAAGGAAAAATAAAATCTTAAAAAAAAAAAAGAAAGATAAAGTTTGAGAAATATTGTTTTACAACCCCTTCTTGTCATTACTTTTACCTCTGAATCCCCAAGTAATAGCCAGGGCAATCTAATTTACTTTTGAGTTTCACAAATTCCAATTTTCTGTTTCATTGGAATTGGGCAAATTTTGATTTAAATAAATAAAAACATGTCAATTTATCATTTGTAACCTAATTTTATGTTCTTTCTATAGCTATATAAAAATGAAACATTAAAAAGGGCCTAAAGACTTTACAAATTATTTTAATTCAGTATGATGCTATATTCTGTAGTACAAAGCTAATTATTACAGTTAATAGAATATCATTATGGGGGAGAAAAACCTAATCTTTGGGTGCCATCACCATCATCATTATCCATTATCATGTGTTATTTTAAACAAAGATCATATTTGCAAAGTTTAAGTTGTCAAGAAGACACACCTACAGACTCAGTAGTCTTATAAACTAAGAAGTAACATCTGACTACGTTAAGAATGCATCAATTCTACTTCATACCCATTAGGATGGCTACTATTAAAAAAATGGAAAATAAGTGTTGGGGAGGATGTGGAAAAATTGGAACACTTGTGCACTTCTGGCAGGAATGTAAAACAACGCAGCTGCTATGGAAAACAGTTTGGTGGTTCCTCAAAATGTTAAACACAGAATTATCACACAAGCTAGCAATTCTACACCTACATATATATCTAAAAGAATTGAAAGAAAGGACTCAAACTTTTACACTAATGTTCATAACAGCATTATTCACAATAGTCAAAAGATGGGAATAACCCAAGTGTCCAGTGACAGATGAATAGATAAACAAAACATGGTATATGCACACACAATGGAATTAGCCATAAAAAAATGAAATTCTGATACACGCTACAACATGGATGAATCTTGAGAGATTATGCTAAGTGAAATAAGCCAGACACAAAAGGACAAATATTAGATGATTCCACTTATATTAAATATCTAGAATAGGGGAACTCAGAGAGACGGAAAGTAGAATGGTGACTACCAGTGGCTGAGGGGAGGAAAGATGGGGAATTATTCCTCAATGGTCACAGAGTTTGTTTGGGATGATGAAAAAGTTCTGAAAATGGATAGGGGTGATAGCTGTATAACATTATGAATGTACTTAATACCACTGAACTGTATACTTACAAATGGTTTAAAGGAAAAAAAAAAGTACCAGTTATCTTGAAAGAGTAAATTAATTTCCTTAAATTCCTGACGTGACCAAATCTGGCATTTGGGAAATTTTTTCCATAACTGCAGTTTTATAGAGTTCCTTAGCAACTCAGTGGTAACTTAACAGTCATTAAAAAAATATTGGGTTGATTAAAAATGTAAGTAGATATATCACATTCACTTTAGCACACATTAAAATCAACTCTGCTTTCCAGAAAAGTAAGGGATATCTGTGATAACTGTTAATTTTAATTTGGCACATATACTAGCAGACACCAGAGTAAGAAATATGCTACAGATCTAGGAACAGTGTTTCCATATGGTGCTTGAGAATACATGTAAGAATACAGAATCTATATTTCTCATGGCTCTCAAAAAAAATTAAGGTATAAAATAGCCTTATATATCGGCAGTACCTAAAACAAAAAAAATGAAGTCAATAAAATAAATTATTTCCATTAAGTTTAAGATTGTTCCCCCTTGGAGATTAAATGGTGTATTCAGTATTTTTTTCCCTAGTAGAACCAATCCCAGTATGACCGGCTGTGCTGTCAACATTTTCTGACAGAAGCAAGAAAATAATCATGGAGGAAAAAAACCCCAATGTTTTCAAATAGAGTCTGAAAAAATAAATGCCATTCAAAAGGCCATAATTGCTTATCAGTGTGCTTGGTTCACTGAGGTTGTTGCATTAGACAGCAACAGAAGGTTTTCTTTTCCAGAACCTCACAGGAGGCCGTAGACCTGCTGCCTCCTCAGGTGCTAGCCCCATCAGTAGGATCACTTCCGGGTGTTATAACTGGTTGGCACAGTTTCCACTAGTTTCCAATGCAATGCTAAGAGTGAGTATAAAAAGGAGAAGCTTATAAATAAAGGAGAAGCCAGAGAAAGAACTATAAATTAGAAAGAGAGGTAGAGGTTGCCATTTAATACTAGTAAGTATCCTCGAAAACTAAGGCATCTGAGAAAATAAGTCCAAACTTCTTCAAAGTATGGTAATAACTATGATATGAGACATAAGAGGTGATTGATAATCTGGATTATAGAATGTGTAGGGAGAGAGGTTATTCCAAGTGAAGTAATGAAGATACTGGAATGTTCTATAAATACTGTAAAGCTCAATTCCTGAATAAAGTTTTAACCAAGACACCAATGACTGATGACAAGTATTCTGACAGACCTGGTATCTGTTGTAGAGACTGCATCTCAAAATGTCACTAAAAACAAGTAAATGGGGAGAGTAATTTTGGCACATAGTCAACTGAAATTTATCGACACCAATAGAGGGGGTTCATTCAGGGAAAAAAAGTGCCTGGTAAGAAATTACAAAGAAAAAAAAAAACGGTTGTCTAACCTAAAATCAACCCTGTCCAAATATGATAGTTAATTAATATCAAGAGATCAAGGGATGGCTCTTTTCTTGAAAATGTGTCAATACGCACAACTGTTGGCAGGAATATACAGTGGCTCCAAAGCATTCTGGAAAAGGAAAAATCTACTAATGTTTCATTACTTGACAGAAGAAATTCCTATTAAGAAGTCAGCAATTTCAGTTCACTGCCATTTTAGAACTTTGTTAATGAGCACTCCTGAGTGAATAAGTAGAAATGCTCATTTTGATTCTCCTCTTTAGCTTTCTCCCCTAATTAACAAATCAACCAAAAAAAATTTTTTTTAAAGTTAACATTTTTGAGTATACCAGGCAATGATCTAAATACCTTACCTTACACGTACTGATTCATTTAATCTACATGACAACTCTTTGAAATTGGTACTATTTATCCCCATTTTACATGCACAGAGAGGTTAAGTAATCTGCAAAGTAGCAAGTGGATGAGCTAAGATTTGAAGCCAAAAAGTATGTCTTTGGAACTAGCACATTTTATGTTGACTGTATCAGATACGATGGCTTCTACTGGGTTACCGTTATTGTAAGAGAGGATGCTTATCACCAAGTCACACAGGTAGTTAGTTAGTGCAGAGCTAAGTCTCAAAAGCAGGTCCTGTGGGTCTCCAGATTAACGTCAATCTTGTGCTCTATTGAAACTTGATAAACTGAACTCTCAAGCAGTATTTATTTAGATGGATATGCTACGTTGTATAGAGTAGACATGATATTTAAACAGGGCCTTAGGATTGATATTTATCAAATAAATAGCAACATGTTTTCATTTCTGGGCCGAGGAAGAGCTGGGGAATGTTCTGCTAGTTGGGAGAACTCTTTTTTTCTGGAAAAAACCACTTTTTTTCCAGAACCAGGGCTATTTAGCTAAGGGTCTGAGACTCTGATTTTGCAAGAGATGATGAGACTCAACTATTAAATCCAAAAAGAAGGACAACTTCATTTATTTTGCCCAGAGGACTCTTAGAGAGTCACTTTGCCTGTGAAGTCTGTGGAGGAGATGAAGCATGAAACTACTGCTTTAACTCAATCAAGATTCATGATCCTAACAAGGGAGTAGGTGTTATCAAAATCCTTATTGTGGGTATTGGAGGAAAACAGAATGAATTGATGACAATTTTAATGCAAAGACATTGACTTTCAAAGTTTCCTCAAATATTTGACAAGTCTGCACACGGTGCTCTGATTCACTGGAAACTTAAGTGGACTAGAAACCTGATAACTGTGATTTCTCACCAGGTGCATCACTGTAATGCAAACCATCCTATCAAGGGTTCAAACTTGTTTCGTGGTGGTGTTGACACTATTTTAAAGGCTTCTTTGTGTAGTTTCAGTAAATAAATGCTCCACAGCTGGGTGATATATTAAAAACCCCACCATATTATTATTTAGAATATTCTTGCCAGTCAATTTCAGTAAATAACTCTAAAATATGTTTGACTATGTATGGATTTAGAAAAGATCAATTTCAAGTAAGTTTCTCAGTTTCCAATGGAGATATTGGTGATTAAAGGGACCAAGGGGGCACAGTGAGGTGATACAGGAGAGAAATGACCACTATACCAGGTTAAATTTGAGTTCTTCTTCTCATAAATTAGGATTTTAGTGGCCAAGAAATATTTCTGACAACAAATCTCTAAAAAGTTTCTTCAGAGAAGAAAGACTTTGTGTCAGCTCTGAGGGCAGTGAAGTTACACAGTGGCATGTTCTACTTAATAAAAAGAAAAACAGAAGGGAAAGATCATTGGCTCAAGTGAGAGTCCAGGTTTTGAACACTGTCTAGGGATAATACTATCAAGATCAGACAAATTGTAATTATACAGGCTAGGGGGAGAAAGCATCCTAGGTTCAGTTACTAAAGGCACAGAACTGGTTGATAAACAACTTAGAACAGAAAGGTCTATCCTGTGGTGGGAAGAGAGATGCCTACTCCTGCCTTCACTACTAACAAGGAATATGTTCAGTTATATTCAGACAGACAAACCTTGGGGGTGGCTCTCAACTGATTCTGTCACATGCAGTTCTTAAAAAGAAGAAATTATCATTGCTATCTCCTGTGGCTTTTGTAATCATTTTTAGAGAATATTTCTGAGTTTTTTGGGGAGAGAGAGAAGCAAACCCAGAATCACATGCCTTTATCTTATTAAGATCTCTCTTGCAAAGCTTCCTTTTGCATGAAGCAGATTTTGTTTCTCTTTTAAACACTAGATAAGGGCAGCAGAATTCTACTTAAAATTTCTTTTTAGAAAATTTTTAGAATTTCTGATAATAGGCAAAGCTCTTATACTATAAGAATAAGAGTAGTAAGCTAAGAATGTAAAAACAGAGATTGTAAATTAATGCCTAGAGAGGTGAAGCAGATGATGTAAAAATCCTAGAATCTACATATATCATATACATACATATACCAATCCTATAGCTTAATGAATATCAAAACTGAAAGGTAACAAGGTTAAGCTGAAGTACTTAAATCTGAGACTGCCTGTCACTGAAATCCATTCCTATTTCATTTAAGTCAAATTCTCTTTCCCTGAATTACTATGCCCAGAACATGATGATTCTATTTGCCAAGTTCTCTATTACCCTCATGAGTAGGAGAAAGACTAAACAATTACCAAATGTGACCTTGAATCCATGTGGCCATTCACAGATCCCTTGAACTAGGATAAAATTTAAAGTACAGCATGTGATCTTGGCATATAGTCTCCAATGGATCTCGAGTATAACCAGCCTAATATTTTGGAGGTGTGAGAAAGAGTAAGCTGACATATTTCTCCAAACATTGGTCTAGAAATGTACAGTTAATAGCATCATACATATGTATAGACATATATAGCTTTTAGAGTCTACCCTATATTATTAGGTTTTTCCATTAGTTTCCTTATCTTCAGTCAAATCAAACTTAACTACTTGCAGTATACAAAGATAGGTGAGGAAAAATACAAGAAAGTCAAAGCTAATCTATAGTAAAAACTAGTAAAAGCTAGACCACAGAAACCATAGAGCTTAAGGAGATAATACCAATCACAGGTTTTTATTTTCCCTTCAAAACTTTATTATTCTCTGATCCCAGCAAATTCTATCTTACCTTATAAACATTTTACTAATTTATATTTTCCATTTTTGTAGCCTCTCCACCAATCCTCTAAATCAGCCTTTTTGGCCTCTTACATAAAGCAGACAACTCAGAAAATGGTTTATGTGATAACTTTTCTCAGTTTCCCCAAGGATAGTACATAGTTAGTACCATTCTAGATGTACTGGATGCATGCAATGGGGTGGTTAGGGCACTACAGCTTAACTTTCTCAAGAAACAGCACACTAACTCAGAAGAAGAAGAGCCTTTATTTTCTTACTTTAAGATTCTTACTCTATGGTAAAGTAGGTTCATATTCATCTAAGTGCCATTTATTTAGTGACAATTAAGCTCACGTGTATTCATTAACTCACTTTTCAATTCTGTAGCTGGATCCTTATCTCTTCTGGTGGGGTAGTGAGGTGGAGTCAGGAACCAACCAGCAAATAGTAAAACATGTAAAACTAAAAACTAGGAATTTGCCTTTTAAATGTTTTGAAAAATTAAGGTATGTGGATATAATCTATTATTCAGTATTTTCTTGCTGAGTGTGATTTAGCCATGAAAGTAGTAAACACAGTTTTCTGTTCATTAATCACTAAATTCAAACACCTAGCACAGAAGCCTAGCAAATTTTTTCTGTAAAGGGCCAGGATAGTAAGTATTTTGGGTTTTGAGGGCCATACAGTCTCTTTCGTAACTAATCAATGTTGTGGTATCCTGAAAGTAGCCATAGACAATAGGTAAACAAACTGGCATGAATGGGTGTGGCTGTGTTCCAATAAAACTTTATTTTCAAAAACTGGTTTGGACGGTTGTTTGCTGACATCTGACCTTAGAGCTCAGTGCTACATATAGGTTGGCAGTTGAAGAAATATCTTTACCTAATAATGATAATCATGATGAGCGTAAGAAATAGGTCTTGCAAGGTAGGGATAGTTCCATGACTATGCCTTTTTACTATCTGGCAGTACTACAATTTGATTTAGTTTCTGATAAGTAGGTAAGTAAAGAGTATAGATTTTTATTCATTTAAAGTATATCCTTGCATATGCGATTAATCTGGAAATGAGCAAGAAGCAGAAGAAATATTATTTCTTTTTCTGATCATTTAATCAACTAAAACAAAACAGTTAATTATCATTGAATCTACTCTGAGTAAAGCAGAATGCTGACGGCAGACAAACATACAGTCAAACGATTATACACAGTTACAAAGCCTATCCATTACCGATTGATCATCAGTTCATACCTAGTGAGTACTTATCAGACGCCAGAAATTAAACAAAACGCAAGACACACAATTGGTTACTATCTAGGACTGTGCATTAGAATCACCTAAGAGCTTTTTTGGGGGGAGCTCCAATCCAAAACCTACTCAATCAAAATCTCACTTGTTGGGGCCTATGATGAAAATCTAGAAAAGCTGTCTTAGTAGTTTTGGGTATCCCTGGTTAAGAATCACTGCTAGAATCTTCTATTTAAAAAAAAAAGAGTAAACTCTAAACATTTTCTAATCTATAGTAAGCAATTTGGTATTAAAGTTTAAGTGCGTGGGCACTGGAATCAAAAAGAGCTAGGTTCTAATCCCATTTCCACCATTCCCTAGCTGCATAACCCTGGGCAACTTCTCCGTGCCTGAGTTTCCTTATCTGTAAAAATGGGATAATAGTACTCAACTCATAACCTTGTTGGGAAAATTCAATATATGAAAATATTTGGCATAGTACCTGGCACACATCAAGCACACAATAAATATAAACCATTACTACTTATACATTTTTTTAATTAATAAGAATGACATCAAACATACTACAATTTAAAGGTCTGATTCAAAGTACAAAGTCGCTTTAAAAACTGTTAGAAAGGTGATTAGGCTGATTCCAACTTGTCTTGTACTGACCAGCAGAAGAGGTGTCCTTTTCCACAGTCCACAGCCGGAGCTCTGAGCAAGGGGAAGCTCAGTGTATCAGACCCAGATGTATTTGACCCTTGTTTTGTTAGTCTGACTGCTCTTTCACAGCCTGGAGTGGGACACCATTTAATGGCAGGATTATTTTCAACAAAGGCCTGTTTAAACATCAATAACAAAACACAACAGAAAATACTTTAATTCCAAATTCGCATATAGAGTATACCCCTATGTCAATTTACTTTAAAGCAAAAGAAGAGCAAAATAAAAAATAAGTAGTAGTCAGTCTCAAGAAATACTTAAAATAGCACCAGAAAGTACAAAACAACTTAAAAAGAAGGAAAAAACTGGTAATTACCTTAGTAAGGATGTGATCTTCTATATTTATGTTTACATTTATATTTCACAAGGAGGTAAAAGACCTATACAATGAAAACTATAAGACATCACTAAAAGAAATTGATGATGACATAAAGAAATGGAAAGAGGGGCCAGCCCTGTGGTCAAGTGGTTAAGTTTGCTCATTCTGCTCTGGTGGTCTGAAGTTCGCCAGTTTGGATCCTGGGTGTGGATCTATGCACCACATATCAGGCCATGCTCTGGTGGCATCCCACATAGAGGAACTAGAATGACCTACAACTATATAGTAGGGCTTTGGGGAGAAAAAAAAAAAAAAGGAAGATTGGCAACAGATGTTAGTTTAGGGTCAATCTTCCTCACTAAAAAGAAAAAAAAGGAAGAGAAAGAAATGGAAAGATATTCCATGCACATGGACTGGAAGAACAAACATAGTTAAAATGTCCATACTACCTAAAGCAGTCTACAGATTCAATGCAATCTCAATCAGAATCACAGTGACATTCTTCATGGAAACAGAACAAAGAATCCTAAAATTCATATGGGACAACAAAAGACTCCAAACAGCTAAAGCAATCCTGAGAAAAAAGAATAAAGCTGGAAGCATCACAACCCCTGACTTCAAAATATACTACAAAGCTATAGTAATCCAAACAGCATGGTACTGGCACAAAAAACAGGCACACCAATGAATGGAATAGAACCGAAAGCCCAGAAATAAAACTACACATCTACGGACAGCTAATCTTTGACAAAGGAACTAAGAACATACAATGGAGAAAGGAGAGTCTCTTCAACAAATGGCATTGGGAAAACTGGACAGCCACATGCAAAAGAATGAAAGTAGACAATTATCTTTCACCATACACAAAAATAAACTCAAAATGGCTTAAAGACTTGAAGGTAAGACCAGAAACTAAAACTGCTAGATGAAAATATAGGCAGTATACTCTTGGACATCAGTCTTAAAAGCATCTTTTTGAATATGTTGTCTACTCGGACAAGGGAAACAAAAGAAAAAATAAGCAAGTGGGACTTCATCAAGCTAAAGACCTTCTGCAAGGCAAAGTAATCCAGGAACAAAATGAAAAGATAACCCACCAACTGGGAGAAAATACTGGCAAATCATATATCCAACAAAGGGTTAATCTCCATAATACATAAAGAGCTCACACAACTCAACAAAAAAAAACAAACAACTTGATAAAAAAATGGGCAGAGGATATGAACAGACATTTTTCCAAAGAAGATATACAGATGGCCCATAGACACATGAAAAGATGTTCAACATCACTAATCATCAGGGATATGCAAATCAAAACTAGACTTGGATATCACCTTACACCCGTTTGAATGGCTATAATCACCAAGACAAAAAATAACAAGTGTCAGAGAGGTTGTGGAGAAAAGGGAACCCTCACACGCTACCGGTGGGAATACAAACTGGTGCAGCCACTATGGAAAACAGTATGGAGATTTCTCAAAAAATTAAAAATAGAAATATCATATGACCCAGCTATCCCACTACTGGGTATTTATCCAAAGAACTTGAAATCAATGATTCAAAGAGACTTATGCACCCTTGTGTTCATTGCTGCATTATTCACAATAGCCAAGACATGGAAGCAACCCAATTATCAACTGATAATTGGCTAAAGAAGATGTGGTGTACATAGACAATGGAATACTACTCAGTCATAAAAAAAAGATAAAATCATCCTTTTTGCAACAACATGGATGGATTGAGGGTAAGATGTTAAGTGAAATAAGCCAGACAGAGAAAGACAAACACTATATGATTTCACTCATATGTGGAAGATAAACAAATACATAAACAATGAGAACAGATTATTGGTTACCAGGGGGAAGGGGGTTAAGGGGTGGGCACAAGGAGTTAAGGAGCACATTTATATGGTGACTGACAAATAATAATGTACAACTGAAATTTTGCAATGTTATAAACTATTATGACCTCAAAAAAAAAAAAGTCCATATATTAAGGTTTAAACTACAAAAAGCTGTAGAAGGCAGTTAAAATGCAACTGTTAAGTCACACAAAAAAGTAACTTGCATATGCTTCTGAATAACTTCTGAATGAAAATGAAGATAGGAAAAAAGATGAAATAAACATTGTAATCATTATATGAAACTATTATTTGAAATTAAAAAAATACATAAATTTTCAAATTGATAATCTTTACAGCTAAATATTTAATTTAGGAGAGTAAAATATAATCTCTTGGAAAACTTAAAACACCTACTATGTACTTTGAACATTATCCTATCAATCAGTTATAAAAGTGCAATAGGCGATCAGTAAATAGTTCTGAGCAATAGTTTAATTTTTTTGGTAAACTACTACTTTAGCTTTTCACTTTCACTTCTATCATGATTATAAAATAACACTTTAGCTTAAAACTTTAATTAATGCCACATTCCTTTATGCAGTTTTCCTGAGACACAAAAGTCAGAGTCTATTATTTTAGTGTTTTCAAAAATAAAACAAAAAAATTAAAATCTGTTATATAGGTTTAATTAAATCAAAATTATGGAAATCAGACAGGTAATTGGCAGCATACCTTAATATCAAACTGTAGGTATCGTTTGTCCATCTCCTTAGAAACTACACTTTCTATGATATCCACAGGCACAAGTTGGAAGCAATCATATGCAGGGCAGAAAATGTTGTGAGCTTCACCTTCTTGAATTTTCAGATTCAAAAACCTATTAAAATGATCAATAGACAGAAAAAACATAAAGATATAATTTATTTGCATATTCTAAGAATTTTTTCTTTATGCTGAATTTTGTTAGAGTATAGTTAAAATAACATCACTGAACAGAGTGTGGAATATCACTGTAATACACTGATTTATATAATTCACAAACTATTCAACAATTACTACCTGTCCAACATTAATTTTATATATATACAAACATATATACATATATTTATATGTTTTATATGTTCATGGTTTGCTTTATCCTCTCTAAAAAGTTGAAACAATAGATTTATTTAATATTAAAAATTCAGAAATGAGTGGTTTAGAAATGTCATATTCAATTCTCAATATTCTCCACCTTCAAATAAAAGGGAGCAATTGAACAGAATTAAACCACAGATAATTTAACAGATTTTGGGGTTGCAGTGGAATATAGCATGCTTTTGTGAAGAAAAGGTTTTATGCTTATATTTCATTTAGATGAATATTAAAATGAGTTTCATGTACTACTCTAGGTACCCTAGTCGAGGTAGTAGGAGAAAGGTATCCTAGAAGGTGGCAGGAATCTTGACCAAGGTGAATTAAGAGGTTAAGAGCAGAATTTGAGTTAGAGAATACCAGATCTGCCCTAACAAGTTATATAATACTAATCAATTTATTTAACTGCTCTGTGCCTCAGTTTGACTATCTGTAAAATGGAGATAATAATACGCACTTCTCAGGGTTGTTATACAGATTAAATGGTATCATGTTTGTGAAATATCTGCAAGGTGCCTGGCACAGAATAAGAATTCGTAAATTTCAGCATGGGTTTTATTGTTATTATTATTAATATTGCCTATGGAAAAACAAGAAACAAACTTTTGAAGTGTAGATTTAACACTTAAACCTAGAGAAGATAAACGGAAAACCAGGCAATTAAATCACCATTCTTGAGTCATCACCATAAACAGTTTGATTATTCTACTGCCTACAATATCTTTTTCCTTTAGTTCTCCAGTCTCTTAATTTAATTGCACTTAAAAATATCAAGCTTATAGGGGCTGGCCCCGTGGCCGAGCGGTTGGGTTCGCGCGCTCCGCTGCAGGCGGCCCAGTGTTTCGTCGGTTTGAATCCTGGGCGCGGACATGGCACTGCTCGTCAAACCACGCTGGGGCGGCGTTCCACATGCCACAACTGGAGGGACCCACAGCTAAGAATATGCAACTATGTACCGGGGGGCTTTGGGGAGAAAAAGGAAAAAAATAAAATCTTTAAAAAAAAAAAAAAAAGAATGGGTTTCTACATTTAAAAAAATAAAATAAAATAAAAAAATATCAAGCTTATTGAGATCTCATCAGATCTGCTCCCTTTACTCCATCTTTTTCCTCCACAATCTCATCTGGGCACTTGAGAGAAAACAGAGCCTCTCTTAACATCCTCCTTACCACACCTCAAATCTAGCCATATTAGCTATTTTTGCCTTCCCTGTCACTTCAGTCAGAGGGCTTCCTCCTTTAGCCCCAGGCTATTCCTCAAATCCTCAGGCCAGCTCTGGGGCTCGCACTATCCATTAACCTACTCTCTCTCTCTAATGGCTCTCATCCTTGGCACAATAAACACGCTCAAGTTTTTCCCATCCTGAAAACCTTTCTCAATCACATAACACGTTTTAGTTCCACTTTCCTTTTCTTTCACATCAAAGTTTCCTGACAAAACAATGATTTGTCATTCCTTCCCCAAGTCCATCCCATTCACTTCTCAACCTGTAACACTCTGGCTTCTATCAACTCTTCATTGAATGGCTGGCTTTCTACAAAGCCATTAAGATTACTCATTAGCCCAAATTATTCAAGGTTTCTCAGTTTTTACTTTCCTTTCACTTCTCTAGAGTATCCTACACTGATGAACAGTTCCTTCTTTCAGATTCTCTCTTCCCTCTGGCTTCTAGGACTTATTTTTTCCCCGGCATCCTTCTTCCCTCTGGTTGTTCCTTGTTCATCTTTTTCGCTATGCCTTTTACTCTTCTGATCACTTATATTTTACTGTTCCCTAGAGTATTCATGCCCAAACTCTTCCCTTCCCATTCCATACAATTCCCCTGGGTGACCTAAATATGCCTAACTTAAACTACCACCTGTATGTCAATGACTCTGAAATTTAAAACCCAGATCTCCCTCCTTAGCTATAGATTTTGATTACACACACAATATTTTCATTTAAATATCCCATAGGCATTTTAAATTCAACATGTTTAAAATGTTCCCCTCTATTTTCAATATGATTTAAAAACCACACACTATTCACAAAACTCTGATTTATCCCAATAGAAGGGCATTCTGTACCTTAGTCACCAGTTAAAAAAATTACTTGTATTACTCTGTGTCAGGAGAAACAATTTGGCAGAAGTAAACATGGATGAAGCATTCAGGGGAAATGCTATAGAGTAGCAGTTCTCAAAGTGTGATCTGCAGAGCTGTGAGGGTTCCTGAGACTTTCCAGGGGGTTTATGAGGACAAAACTATTTTCATAATGGTTGAGTATTAAGACTGGTTGTTTTTTGGTTAAAACTGCAGCTGCCTTAGCATGAATCATGGCAGTGGCATTTTGTAGCCAAGTAGATTTTATATTCTTCACAGCTCCACACTTGTGGTTAAAAAAAAAAAAGCCAGGAGCCAGCCCAGTGGCACAGGGGTTAAGCTCACAGATCCGCTTAGGTGGCCCGGTGTTGGCTGGTTCGGATCTCAGGTGCAGACCTACCCACTGCTTGTCAAGCCATGCTGTGGCAAGCATCCCACATATAAAATAAAGGAAGGTGGGCATGGATGTTAGCTCAGGGCCAATCATCCTCAAAAAACACACACACACACAAACAACAAACAAAAAGCCAGTTGCATTTAAGAAGGTCCTTGAGGGAGTAATAAACATTATTAATTATGGATTATTAATAAATTTTACTGATTATTTATTTTATTAAATCTTAACCCATGGGTACCCATTTTTTGGGTATTCTGTGCAAAGAAATGAGAAGCAAGCATAACGACCTTCTGCCGCATACCAAGGCATGATAGTTGTCTCAGGAAATTAATTGTTCAAGCTACAAGTAGACTTGCCTGCTTTTATCATGGGACATTATTTTTATTTGAAAGAACAACTATAAACAATGATTATTCAGACTTGGGTATATGGTAAACTTTTTAAACAAATGCATTAAGTGAGCCTGCCACATCAAGGAAAAAAGTTGATGGTATTTGTTGCCAATGATAAAATTCAAGCCTTCAAGTAGAAAGTAGAATTTTGAAAAACTCTTATCTGCTATTGTGACCTTCACAGCTTCCCAATATTTAGAGACTTTTCTGATGACACTGGTGGTGATATTAACTAATGTGATTTTTTTTTTACTACAATATGTATGTGAAATACATTAACATTGGAAGATCTATGTAACCCATTGAGCCAATATTTTCAAAATGATGTTACAAGACCATGCATGGGTAAAAGATCCAGTAAAAGTGCAGGATAGACCAATGGATTTTAATGTAAAGAGTACAAAAAGTCTATTGATATGGTTTCAGATTTTACACTGCAACTAACGATTAAGAAAACTATCACTTGTTGAGTTTTGATGTATATCAAAGAGTATCCACACTTATCTGAATAGGCTGTTAATATACTTTTCTCTTTTCCATATACACATCTGTGTGAGGTCAGATTTTCTTTATAGATGTCAACCAGAACAATATATCATAATGGACCGAATGCAGAAGGAGACATAAGAATATGGCTTCTATTAAGCCATATACTAAGGAGATTTGCAAAAATGTAAAACAATACCACTATTAACTTTTTTACTGGAAATAGTTATTGTTCACAGTAAATGTTATGTTAACATATAATGAGTTTCTTACTGTTATTTAAAAATGAATAAACAAATATTAAATTTTTAGTGTTAATTTCTAATATAGTATATATGGATAGATACCACCCATATAAAACGAAGTGCTTTGACGTCCTCAACAATTCTTTTCTTGTAATTAATTTCTAGCCTTATAGCATTATGATCAGAGAAGATGCTTGTTATTACTTCAATTTTTTTAAATTTGTAGAGGCTTGCTTTGTTTCCCAACATATGGTCTATCCTTGAGAATGTTCCATGTGCACTTGAGAAGAATGTGTATTCTGTTGTTTCAGGGTGAAGTGATCTATATATATCTATTAAGTCCAATTGTTGTAGTTTTCCGTTTAGCTCCCCTATTTCCTTGTTGATTTTCTGTCTGGATGATCTGTCCATTAATGTGAGTGGGGTATTGAGGTCCCCTACTATTATTGTGTTGTTTTTAACAGTCTTCCTTTAGGTCTGTTAATAGTTGCTTTGTGAACCTTGGTGCTCCTATGTTGGGTGCATAGATATTTATAAGCGTTATTTCTTCTTGATGAAGTGTCCCTTTGATCATTATACATTGTCCCTCTGTGTCTCTCTTTACCTGCCTTATTTTGAAATCCGTCTTGTCTGATTTAAGAATTGCAACATGTGCTTTCTTTTGCTTGCTATTAGCTTGAAGTATTCTCCTCCACCCCTTCACTCTGAGCCTGTGTTTGTCCTTGGGGTTGAGGTGTGTTTCCTGGAGGCAACAAATTGTTGGCTCTTGTTCTTTAATTCATTTTGCCACTCTGTGTCTTTTTATTGGAGAGTTCAATCCGTTTACATTGAGAGCGATTATTGATACATGTGGACTTAATGCTGTCAATCTGTTGCTCATTATCCTGTTTTCCTGCGTTTCTTTTCCTGTGTGCCTTAGCCTACTCATTTAATATTGCAATTTCTTATGCTGGGTTTCTTAGATTTTTTCCTTATTTATGTCTTGTGGCTCTGTTCTGTTTTTAGTTTAGCGGCTACCCTTAAATTTGTATTTAGAATCTCGTGTATAATATAATCTATTCTCTGGTGGTCTCTTACTTACTTGGCCTAGACTGATTTAGTCCCTTTGCTCTTCCCCTCCTAAATTATTATTTTCATTTCTTATTCCAACTCACGTTATGAGTTTGTAGTTAGAGTGATAAGATCGTCTTTGCTTTGGTAGTTTCCTTACCTTTGTCCTAATGCTGTAGTTGAATATTTGCTATCCTATTCTGGTTCTATCTGTCTCCCTACTCTCTGGTTTGTGACCCTTTTCTCCCTTTTTTCTTTTTTCATGTATGAGAGCCTTCTTGAGGATTTCTTGTAGTGGAGGACTTTTGGTTACAAATTCCCTTAACTTTTGCTTGTCTGGAAAAGATTTAATTTCTCCCTCATATCTGAAGGATATTCTTGCTGGATAGAGTATTCTTGGCTGAAGATTTTTATCTTTTAAAGTTTTGAATATGTTACTCCATTCTCTCCTAGCTTGTAAGGTTTCTGTAGAGAAATCTGCTGAAAGTCTGAAAGGAGTTCCTTTGTAGGTTATTTTCTTCTGCCTTGCTGCCCTGAGTATTCTTTCTTTGTCTTTCCTTTTTGCCATTTTTACTACTACATGCCTTGCAGTAGGTCTTTTTGCATTGACAAATCTAGGAGATCTGAAAGCTTCCTCTACACACATTTCTTCCTCAATCCCCAGATTTGGGAAGTGTCTCTTCTATAATTTCATTAAGCACACTTTCTACTCCATTTTCCTTTTCCACGTTCTCGGGAATTCCTATGATCCTTAAATTCTTTCTCCTCATTGAATCCGCTGTCTCTCGGAGATTTTCCTCATTCTTTTTAATTCTTAGTTCTCTTTCTTCCTCTGTCTGGAGCCATTCAGCCTATCTTCGATTATGCTAATTTGCTCCTCTATGGTGTCTACACAGGCATTCAGGGAATCTGTATTCTGTTTTATCTGGTCCATTGTGTTTTTCATCTCTAGTAATTCTGTTTGATTCTTCTTTATAGTTTCAATCTCTTTTGTGAAGTAACTCCAGAACTCATTGGCTTATTTCTCTATCTTTCTCTCTAGCTCACTGAGTTTTCTGATTATAGCTACTCTGAACTCCTTATCACTTAGTTTACCTATTTCCAAGTCCTCAGGACTTAATTCCATGTTTTTATTGTTTTCCTTTTGGTCTGGAGCTTTTATAAACTGCTGGATGGTAGAGGAGCGGTTTTTTCACATGATGGTAGAATTTGGTTGCAGTTACAGCCTGTTGCCACTAGATGGGGGTCGAGAACGGCATGTTCTGAGCTCTCTGCCTTCGGGCAAGATGGCGGCACTCAGCATGGTTTGCTGGGGGTGAGGGGCTGTTTTTCTCACACGCCAATCTGGATTCAGATCAGTTCTGTTATCTGGTCTCCCGGGGTCCTGGCTTTATGGGGTCCCCGCGCACGGAAGCTCTCCCCTGTCAGCGGGTTTCCACTGTACCGGCGGCGGGAGTCACGGATGATCCCCCGGTCATGCAGCCCCTCCCCCGCTCCTTCCCGCACCCGCGGCAGCGATCCCAGTCCCTAGGAGAGGGAGAGAAGTTCTCTCTTACCCCGTTCCAGCTCTTCCGAGGCCGGCTGCAGCCTCTCCATCCTCCGTCTTTTTGGTGCTGTAGGTCTCTGACGGTCTGGCATTAGGTTTATTAGCTGAAATTCAGTTTTTTCCAATCCTTTGTTGTAGTTTGGAGGGGAGAGAGTCCCGGGTCAGCTCACCCCGCCATTTTGCCAAAGCCTTACTCCCCAACTCTCATTTCTTGAGAGAGAAATGGGCTTCTAACTTACTGAAGCCATTTTTGTTGTTCCTCAACAATTTTTAAGACAGTAAAGTGGTCTTGAGACTAAAAGTTAGAGAACTGCTAACTGTAGAGTTCCCTTTTTCACATAACAGGATCCTCTTTCTTTTAGCTATGAAGAGGTTCCCTGGGAAGTTGGATATAATTTATCTTAATACTTATACTCCCCTGTCAAAGTGCACAGTTTGCTTAGACATAGTTACAATATGATTTATTTACTATATGTTTTATGTATTCTAAATACATCACAGCAGATGTAATTATCTCTGTCAATTAAATGACAGAACTGAGATCTCATTGAAGATAGGATCATTTCTCTATATAATAGCCATGCTATTAATCCTCATCAAGATATAATTTCCCACTAAATTTATAAGCAGAACATGAAGTTGATGACTGTTAGTAAAAGAGAGAAGTATGGGGCAAACTTCACCTATATCTTTATCTTGTAGGTCAGCTTTACAGGTTATATCGTAGATCGGTTCTCTTGCTTATTACCATGCTTAGGGAGATGATAATAACTAACATTTATTGAGTGGTTACTATGTGCCAGGCCCTGTTCTAAGCATTTGATATATATTAAGTCATTTAATAATAAACTAATAATAATCCTATGAAGTACTTATTATTATCACCATTTTATAGATTAAGAAATTGAGGCACAGTGAGGTACCACTTACCTAAATCAACAAGTAATAAGCAGCAGGAAGGATATTCTATGTGAGGTAGAAAATAGTAATTTCTCTTTCATTTAAGCCCTGGGCATAGATGCTTCAAAGCATCTGGCTGGACTGAGGGATAAGGGGGTAGGGAAGAGTAAGATAAACTGATTTTTGAACTATCTAAGGACCCTTAAAAATTCTTCCTTGCTCCTTAAGACAGAGGAGTTTCTTTTCTATATGCCTCAGAGAGGACTGCAATTAATTTAAAAATAGTTTTATCAACAAATGAATCACCCAACCTGGAAGCTGTTTTACTGGTGCTTGATTTGACAAGAACTACCTGGCAGGAGTAGGGAGGAGAATCCTAGGTAGGCTGATAAGGTACCATGGGAAACAATTATTAGATCTTTCAAATTTAAATCTTACCATAAACTTCTTAAGGCTAGTCCTGTGACAGGAGTTTGGTGAGGTAGGTAAAGAAGTTCAAAAAAATTCAAGTAAATCTCTGGGGTGCTCGGTTTTCACACAGAAACCAAGGTCAACAGTAGCAAATTTGACAGCACCCAAATAATACAATACAGTTCACAAAAATATACAATTAACAATTTTAAGCTAAACAAAGTACTGTACCTGTGGAAGATTTTCTGCATCCAGAACTAGGTCAAAGTTTGCTTTGGATTGTGAGCTCTGCCCCTTGCTTCTTTCAGCTGTAGTTTACCTCTATCAGCTGTACTGATTTGATCCTATCTAATTAGACAGAGTCGTCTCTAGTCTATGTCTTAAAAAGAATGACCAGATATTCTTATTTGTCCTGATTTTTTAAAGCAGTAATTTTTTGCTCCTCGAAATGAAATCTTGTCTCATACCCCGATTTGTAAAACAGAGAAAGAAAATGTACTCAAAATAAAACCTGGGTGACAGAAAGATCAGTGGTTGCCTACTGATTGGAGGGAGGGGATGGTGGTGGGAAGATAAGAGAGATGCAGAAAGACAAGGGTGGGAGGAATTTCAAGGAGAAATGAGGAAACTTTTGGGGGTGATGGATATATTCATCATCTTGATTGTGGTAATAGTTTCATGGGTGTATATATGTCAAAGCTTATCAAATTATTTATCTTAAATATGTGGTTTATTGCATGTCAATTATACTCCAACAAAGTTGTTTACAAACACAAGAGAAAATCTGCTCCAGTTCTTGCTCTCTCACCCAACACTGTGCTCCCCAGCTTCCTACACTTGGATCCAGTACTCCATGAAAAAGAACAGTTTGAAAACTTCTGATTTTTAAGATTTCCTTAAATAATAATGACATGCTTTGCTTAGGTCATCAATCAGTACATTTATGTGTCTCTAGAGATAACGTGATATTGTATTGCTCAGTCTTCATTTTGTTTATAAAGCTCTCTCGAAAAGTGTAACATTAGAGCAAAGTTAATGGATAATAAGAAAGTATAAATCTTGGCAAGGTAATGGGAAGGAGACTGGAGATAAACATGAGAAGCAAAATAAATTTTCCATTTGTAATATATACTCAATGATGCCTGGGAGAGACATCTAACTGAACTGATTAAAAAGAAATATTAAATGTCCATATTTTACAGATTTTCAAGGCTATTTGCTTGTCACAAAAAGTTCAGAGACAGCATAAAAACAAATGCTTAAAAATTCTTTGGCTGTAAGAAACTGATTCTTGATATTTAGGTATAGGCTTAAAATTTACATTAGATGTAATATAAATTAAGATACTAGGAGAACTTATTTACGTATACCTGCTTTGTTCCCAAAAGTATCTTATATTAAGCCAAATAACATTAATTACTAAATTAAATAATTTAACTAAGTTAATAGATTAGAGGATGTCAAAATAAAAAAAGCAAAATTCTTCCTTAGTAGTAAAGTATAGTATATTTCAGTCTAACTCTGAAACCAATATACATAATCCATATCATTAAATATTGAAAGCAAGCAATTTTATTACCAAATTAGGGTGCTGTGATGCAGTAAGAAATACTAAGGTGCACATATACTCACGACTCCCAACATCCTCTACAAAAGTCATGTCCACAGGGCATATCCACTGGGTCTTCAAATACGGAAATGCTGCACATACAAATGTCACACTGGAGATGAAGAAGAACAATGATTTAAACAAAGCCACACTTTGGAGAGAAAACAATATATTCATTTGTTCATTAGTTTAAGGCAAAAAACTAGTGTAGTAATTATAAAAAGTGTTTCATACTTATAAAGGAAGTTAAAGTTAGTGTGCCTACCTTTGAATAATAAATATCATGCCTACCTCATTATAAACTGCTGTGGGATTTAAATGTTTTAATGTAAAAGTCAAACACTTAAATTCCAAATTTATGCATTAAATTAATAAGCAACTACACATTTGGAAAAGGAAGTACAAGAAACAAATCATTACAATCTATTCAGGTCAAGATCAAATTGCCTGTTGCAAAATAACCACTTCCAATATCAGTCCTTCACTCTCTACTCCCCTCAGAAGATCTACAGAAACAGGGTAACTTTGTTTTTTCAATACAGCAACTCAGGATATTCAGAGCAGCAATTTAAGGATTTCTACCCAGGGAACTCTGCTACAAAACGCTGTATTTTCTAAACAATGACTTACTAGAAGCAAACATTATAATGGTACAGACACGAACTACAGAAGTAGAATTGTTTTCCAAGAAGGCCTAGACAAAACCTGGAGTGCTTTCATATGAGTGGCTGAATCATTCAAGAAACGCCAAGATTTCCCATAACAGTACACCAATGGTATGCCAATTAAAAATGCAGAAGACAGTAGTATTGTTTCTCAGGAAAAAACAAACATTTATTCTAGAAATGTATCTAGATGACAAACTCCAGAAGGTTTACTGAACCAAATCCATAACTATCAATATATTATAAATGCCTACAAGAAAACAAAAAACACAGTTTCGTATGTTTGGTTTAAAGTGCCTATTACAAACTTAACTTTTAACATTTCAGTGTGGTGTGTTTAAAACTTTAAGCAACTGGAGCTTTTTTTTTTTTTTTTTGGTGAGGAAGATTGTCCCTGAGCTAACATCTGTGCCCATCTTCCTCTATCTTGTATGTGGGATGCCACCACAGCACGGCTTGATGAGTGGTGTGTAGGTCCACACCCAGGATCCTAACCCATGAACCCTGGGCTGCCAAAGCAGAGCATGCAAACTTAACCACTACACCACTGGGCCAGCTCCTAAGCAAATGGAGCTTTTTTTCTTTCTCTCTTTTTTTTTTTGTTGAGGAAGATTAGCCCTGAGCTAACAGCCACCACCCTCCTCTTTTTGCTGAGGAAGACTGGCCGTGAGCTAAAATCTGTGCCCACCTTCCTCTACTTTATATGTGGGACACCGGCCACAGGCATGGCTTGACAACTGGTGCACAGGTCTGCACCTGGGATCTGAACCAGTGAACCCCAGGCTGCCGAAGCAGAATGTGTGACCTTAATCGCTGCGCCACCAGGCCGGCCCCAGCAAGTGGAGCTTTTAAGTGAAAATATAGTAGATGGTTTTCTCAAAGTCTTTTATGTTTTCTGTTTTGAAATGAGAAAAGAAAACCTTTTGTTTTTCGATCTGTAATTCAGAGATCACAAAAATATTCTGTGATAATGAATATTTACCAAAGCATGAAATAATTGAACCCATTAAGAAGGGTATAGGATTCAATTACAAGAACACGACTAGAGATTCCATGAAACAATATTAAATAATTCAAAAGCTAAAAGACTAAACACAAAACCATGAGCAGTACATTGAATACCAAACCATACCAAACTGGTGTCCAAATCCCCAGGAGATAAACTGATTTCATCTGGAGAGGTGACAGAAGACCGTGTAGTCCTTGGAGTTCTTGGAGAAGGGAGTGTGTCCCAGGCATTATACCCACTTGGTGGTGGAGTTGGCATTTGAACACCTGATCGTTGGCAGCAGTTCTCTGGGTTGGACATCCAAGCTTCAAGTAATTTCTCCCTGTCCCAGTCTTTAAGAAAAATGGAATAGATATCTCTCAAAAAAGAGAAAATATGGTGATTTTTTTTAAAGATTTTTTATTTTTCCTTCTTCTCCCCAAAGCCCCCCGCTATATAGTTGTATATATTTTTAGTTGTGAGTCCTTCTAGTTGTGGCATGTGGGACGCTGCCTCAGCGTGGCCTGATGAGTGGTGCCATGTCCGTGCCCAGGATCCGAACTGGCGAAACCCTGGGCCACCAAATCGGAGAGCATGAACTTAACCACTCGGCCATGGGGCAAGCCTCTATGGTGACGTTTTAAGAGCTTGTTAGTAACAAAAGAAAGTGAGGATGAATTAAAGAAATATAGGTCATCTAAGGAAGAAAAGTTATTTAAATATCAAGGTAGTCATTGCAAATGATATTCAGGTATGTCATATATT
Source organism: Equus przewalskii (assembly GCF_037783145.1). NCBI lineage: Eukaryota > Metazoa > Chordata > Mammalia > Perissodactyla > Equidae > Equus > Equus przewalskii. The sequence goes on along the minus strand of NC_091834.1, from coordinate 36,130,498 downwards.
AATATTTTTAAAGGAAATTTAAACTTTTATAATCTACTGAGGCTTATAACCCTGTCAATATCTAACAATACCATCAAAACTTCCAGTCATTTCTACTAATCATCAAAAGATGTGGCTCACACATCACTTTTAGAATTTGCTAAATTTTTGTTGGCATAAGTTTGATTTAGCCATTTTACTCTTTCAAAAAATATGTAATTTTGCAATTGGCCTCACTGGTTTCAAGTTGTAAAATGATTACACAGCTCACTATAAACATGTCAAAATGCCAACAAGAAGTCCTAAAAATCATTTGGTAAGCAGCTTGAAAACAGAAGGAACTTCTGAAGGGATTATAGTTATAAATAAAGTTTTGGTGAATTAGTATAAATTCTGTATTAAGTAAGCTCGAATCTGGTATAACTAAAAAAGAGGGCCGGCCCCATGGCCGAGTGGTTAAGTTCACAAGCTCCGCTGTGGTGGCCCAGGTTTTCGCAAGTTCATATCCTGGGCACAGACATGGCACTGCTCGTCAGGCCACGTTGAGGCAGTGTCCCACAAGCCACAACCAGAAGGACCTGCAACTAAGATATACAACTATGTACCAGGGAGATCTGGGGAGATGAAGTAGAAAAAAAAAGATTGACAACAGTTGTTAGTTCAGGTGTCAATCTTAAAAAAAAAAAAAAAAGATTATCTCCTATGAACACTTTTAAAATAGCCAAGTGAAGCATGTTATTATAAAGTCCAGAGCCATAAAAACCTAACTCTTTAAAAACAATAAACTAAAATATCCAATTATTTTGCTAGGTGTGATAGTTCTGTAAAGTTACAGAATATCATGCTGTGGTTTGGGGGGATAAAAAATAAGATTGGGAGGCTGGCCCCGTGGCTGAGTAGTTAAGTTCGCACGCTCCACTGCAGGCGGCCCAGTGTTTCGTTGGTTCGAATCCTGGGTGCGGACGTGGCACTGCTCATCCAACCACGCTGAGGCAGCATCCCACATACCACAACTAGAAGGACCCACAACGAAGAATATACAACTATGTACCAGGGGCCTTTGGGGAGAAAAAGGAAAAAATAAAATCTTAAAAAAAAAAAAATAAGATTGGAAATAGGGGTCAGATTACAAAGAGGAAGAAAAATTCAACAACTGAAAAAAACTGCATTTGAGTACACTCCAGGAAATGTTGCTAAATGGACCTCAGTGTTTTAATAGGTCATTATTACTCACTTAGAAAGTTAAAATACTTTTCTTAGAACAGTATGATTATTTTTTAAAAGACTCCATTATGTCACTTTTCAATAAAGGAAAAAGAGAACTATTATAATTTGCATACACAGATATTAAATATGCTAAATTTTAGTCTTATCTACTACAAATATTTTTCAGCACAATTTCTGTTTGGATTCTATCACATCATTCATTTAGCAAATATTTACTGAATGCCTTTTATGTGGCATGTACTATGTCAGGCAGTAGTGATACAATGGGAGGAAAAACTAGGCACGGTTCCTGCCTTCATGGAACTTACGCTCTAGAAAGGAGAAAGACATTAAGTAAAATCAACACAGAAAAAACAAGTCATCTGGGGGCTGGTCCTGCAGCCAAGTGGTTAAGTTCACGAACTCCACTTTGGCGGCCCAGGGTTTCACCGGTTCAGATCCTGGGCGCGGACATGGCACCACTCATCAGGCCATGTTGAGGCAGTGTCCCATATGCCACAACTAGGAAGGACCCACAACTGAAAAAATATGCAACTATATACTGGGGGGATTTAGGGAGAAAAAGCAGAAAAAAAAAAAAAGAAGATTGGCAACAGTTATTAACTCAGGTGCCAATCTTTCAAAAAAAAAAAAATTCATCACTGTCAGAAGCACCATGAAGAGAATCCCAGTCAGGGAGGTCAGAGAGGGTGACTGAGGATACGGCCAGGAACAGACCTCTGAAGGATGAGTGGGCATTAACTTGGTAAAAGAGAGAGGAAAAGACATTCTAAACAGATGGTACATGGTATGTCCAAAGGCCTTGTGGCAGCAGGGAAGGTGGCATCCTTGTAAAATTAAAATGATCAATGCAGCTGGAGCACGGAGACCAAAAGGGAAGCACTGTGTGAGATGAGGCTGAAGAAACAGGCAGGGGCTAGACCACGCAGAACTTTTTAATAACACTTCTATCATCAGCTTAGGAGTGATAGGAAATCAGTGAAAAGCTGGACTTGGGGTTAGGAAGGACAGGTTGTCATGATTAGATTTGAAAAGATCATTCTGAGTACAGTATGGAAAAACAAATACACAAAAAAACTGGATACGGCAAGAGTGGAGGGAAGGTAGACCACATAGCAAGCTATTGGGTAATATACATGAGAGATGATGGCAGCTAGGGCCAGATGGTTGGTTGCAGCAGAGATGAAGAGAAAGGGAGAAGTTTAAGATTTGGGAGGTGAAATAGACAATTTGGTGACAACAGGATATAGGGTCTGAAGGAGAGGAAATGTCAAAGTTAGTATCTCAGGTTTACCCAGTTGGTTAGTTGGTTCTGCCATCTATGCAAATAGGGAATACTAGAGAATCAGGTACAGGGAAGAGCATGATTTCAGTCTTATACATGATGTTTAAGGTGCTTGTGAGATATCTTAGAGGTGCTTTCAAATAGGCAGTTATACATAAGAGTTCAGAAAGAGGTCTAGTTCAGAGGGAGAAATCTATACCTAGAAAAGCCTTGAAAGAAGATATCATTTTCTAGAAAGAGAGCAGAGTGAGAAGATGTGGATCACTGATGTTTGATTGCCCAAAGAAGACAATTAGTCTCCAAAGGAGCTTAAAAAATACTTCAATATAAATTTATTCTAAGCATAAGCCAATTAGCTTTGGTCTTATATTTTGTAAATTTTACTTATTTTCTCATTAGGTAGCATTCAATTATATAAATTACTTTTGTTACTGAGGAAATACTCAGAGAATGACCTTTGTATTCCTAACAGAGCCTTCCTCAAAATTCAATTACTACTTAGTAAATACTGCCAAACATTTCTGTCTTCTGCTTAATCCAGATCAACTTCATTACTTTGGGACTAAATTTGACAACAGATAATATAATACTCAAATTTATTTTCCTGTGTAAAGCTGAATACATGTTACCAAGGATACAATCTATAAATCTTCCAAATAGTTCAGTTTAATAGCTCTGAAACAGAGCCTATCCTAGTTTGAGAGCAATTCGTGTAAACCGTAGCTCTGTGCACTATTTTATTTACTAACATCATTTATCTCTGCAAATCTTATTTGATTATCAAATGTCACTGATATTACCTAAACAATATACAAGAGATGTCCATTTGAAAACCTGCATTAGCCTCTATTTATTTCTTAATAGGGAAATGAAATATAGAACTCTTCAGTTATCAAAAAAGCTATCACACTGGGGCTGGCCCAGTGGTGAGGTAGTTAAGTTCGTGCTCTCTGCTTCGGCAGCCTGGGGTTTGCAAGTTCAGATCCCGGGCATGGACCTACACACTGCTCATCAAGCCATGCTGTAGTGGCATCCCACATACAAAATAGAGGAAGACTGGCACAGACGTTAGCTCAGGGACAACCTTCCTCAAGCAAAAACAGGAAGACTGGCAATGGATGTTAGCTCGGAGATAATCTTCCTCACCAAAAAAAAAAAAATTTATCACATAATAGACAAATGCCAAGTAGGAAAATTCAATCAGATATGACCTTATTAGAACTGATCCCTATTATGTGAAAGAAGTAACTTAGGGAAGTATCAATGGAGTAAAAATAGAGTTGACCATTTAATAATTCTTGATTAAACATATACAAACAAGTAGAGATAAAAATGTTCCCTTTATTTCCTTAAAGATTGGCACCTCAGCTAACAACTGTTGTCAATCTTCTTTTTTTTTTTCCTTTTTCTTCTTCTCCCCAAATCCCTCAAGTACCTAGTTGTGTATTTTAGTTGTAGGTCCTTCTAGTTGAGCTATGTGGGACGCCATCTCAGCATGGCCTGATGAGTGGTGCCATGTCTGCACCCAGGATCCGAACCAGCAAAACCCCAGGCTGCCGAAGTAGACCACGTGAACTTAACCACTTGGCCACAGGGCCAGCCTAAACATGTTCCTTTCAATTACAATAAAATTACTGGTAAAGTTAGCCTTAGATTCTATATAATATTCTAACTGAGAGTCATTATACATTATATCATCTAGCTGAATGTAGATACCTGTAGCAGAAATGGCTTTAATTACACAAAAATGCTGCAGTGTAGAACTGTTGCTTACAGTTAAAGGTGGGCATGTTGCTGAATTCTGGCCAATGGAATATGTGTAGGAGTGATGCATATGCCATTTCCAGGACTGGCTCAAAAAACTTCCCACACTTATTTCTCCATGCTCTTTTCCCTTTCTGACTGGTTGGCTGGAATGGAGATAATCCCTAGGGCAACCTCAGAAGCCATTTTAAGATGGCAGAGTCTCAGGGCCCTTTTTTTTTTTTCCCGAGGAAGATTAGCCCTGAGCCAACTACCCCCAGTCCTCCTCTTTTTTTGCTGAGGAAGCCTGGCCCTGAGCTAACATCTGTGCCCATCTTCCTCTATTTATATGTGGGACGCCTACCACAGCATGGCGTGCCAAGTGGTGCCATGTATGCACCCGGGATCCGAACCGGCGAACCCCAGGCCGCCAAGAAGGGGAACGTGCGCACTTAACCACTGCGCCACCAGGCCGGCCCCACCTTGAATAACTGTGTGGAGCAGAGTGCCTGTCCTACTCCTAACTTTAATGGAAAAGCTTTGGACTATTAAATGACTAATAAATGTTTACTGTGTTTGAGCCTACACTTTCGTTTCAGCAGTTAGCCTACCCTGACTAATGCACTGTCATGGTTCCCAATGATGAACAGCTTCCACTTTTCTGCCAGTTCTATGTTATATTTAAATGTACTCTCTGTATGTAAAATCTCAAGCAAAGAGTAGGGTATACTTTCTTGTGCTGTGAACCTTACCCTAAAGAAACACAATTTAAGGTATTTTGTGTTTCTTTACAGTTTTTATATTATGATTGTTAAGCATTATTACTGGCTAAAAAGAAAATATTTTATCTTTAAATTCTATAAAGCTGTTCTGAATTCCTTAGTTTCATTTTTGACCCAGGTCTAAATTTTTTTCGAAAGGATTTACTTCAAAGTTTATAAAGATGACAATGGAGAGATACAGTTTTATAATAAAAAGGTGAGTTTTCAAAAAATATATAAAGATTTCAGGTATATTATCTATTCTTTCTGTAACTATTTTCTGAGGGCTTAATGTATGTCAGATATTGTAGAAACAAACAAAAAACACCCCAAAAAAGCTGTCCTCTAAGAGCTTCTAGGTTAATGAAGAGGAAAAGCAAATAAACAGATTATTACAATATTGTATTTTAAGTGTATGACACATATATGTATGGGATATAACAGGAATAGACAGGAAGGGTCTCACTGTAGACTTGGGAACACATACCGAGAAGAGGTTTCCTGGAACAGGTGATTTCTAAGGCCAAGTAAGAGTGGCTAAGAAATGGGGAGATTGACGGCTCAGGTGAAGAAGCCTGGATCATGAAGGTGTACTGAAGAGTTGGATGGTTTTAAGTCTGTGGAGAGCCAGTGAACAGTTTTCAGCAGGGAGTGGCATGCTCAAATACGCATTTAAAAAAAATGGCCTAATGGCAATATGAAAAATTAATAGAGCGCAAGAGGAATGGCAACACTGGAGACTAGACTCAGGAGACTACAATTTAGATGAAAAATAACAACAGCCTGAATTTAAGTCAGTGGCAGAGGGGATGGAAAGAGCTAGAGAGGGTGGGGGAGGATAAGAGATATTTAGGAAGAGAAATGATGAGAGTGTGGTCAAATGTAGTAGAGATGGAGGAGTAAAATACAGCTTTCCAGTTTTTGGCTAGGCTAATTAGATAAATATTGATGCCCAAGTATCAAAACAGTGGGAGAAATGATGAGTTTGGGTGTGGACACCTAGACTGAGGAGAAAATGTTAAATAGACATTTAGAACAATAACCTCAAATGCTTTATTAAAGTCAGTGTATCTACAGATACACTACTATTTAGGTGGTTTTTGAAACCACTGGTTTCTTAGATAAATGTGCACAGCAATGTTTCTCAGAGAGTGGTCCACTTGGTAGACTTGTTTACAATATCTCTTTCTATGCCTCATCCCTCACCTAATGACTTAGAATCTCTGGAAGCAGCCATAGGAATCTCTCGTTAGTTTTCCAGGCAATTCTCATTTATACTAAAATTTAAGAGCCACCGGTGTATAAAGTGGAAAAGAGTGTCAAGTATAGAACCCGGGAAAATATCAATATTAAAGGCAGTGATTCTAGAGGGTTATATACCAAATTATACACAGTGCTGATCAAGGGATGATGAAATATGGAGTTATAGATTTATAGTGAAAATAGACAGGTAACCTCAATGACCGGACTAGAATAGCCACTTACCTTCCTCTTTTTAAAAATAATTTTTAAATCAGAAAAAACTTGTCTTTGAAACCAGCCAAACTGTCAAATACCAAGTGTGCAATGAGAGGGTTCAGCTCAGCATGTGACAACTCTCAGAACAGCTGCCTTAAGTACCACAGAGAACTTACAACAAGCTGAGTACTTTTCCTAAGCAGAGTTGGTAATGTCCTCAAAAAAGAAACCTTAAGTGGGATAGAACATTCCTGTGTTGACTCTATAATTTCACTGTGTGCATTTCATGGTGAGAAACAGCTTTTACATAAAGTAAATACATGTGACAATACTGATAACATAATTGCTAGGTAGTTAATTGACTTTAGTAAAAATTATTGTCAAAACCAGGACTCGAATCACACACATTGCTAAAATTAGACAATGTATAAGCTGATTTACAACCTTGATTTTTAAAAGAAATTTCCTATTTCTCTTCTATGATTTATAGCCAGTTTATTCCTCAAAATACAAAATGTTATGAGGATGCTGAGTATGCAGCAGCCTCTGCACAAAAAAACCCCTTTGCCTTGTTCACCAAACTATTTTATTTTATATTGAAATAATAAAATAGCCATCTTTTAACTCCGAAAAGTTTCAAAAGGCACTCATGTTATCAGAAGCATAAGACATTTCTTTCATTACCATGAGCTCGAAGTAAAGCTTCAGCAGTGAATAATGGAGCCTGAAGCATGTCTGCGGTTTCCACAATAAGCATATCTTTCAATTTACGTAGATCCTGAGGTCTTAATCCTTCATATGGCTTTGAAAAGAAGAAAAATAAAGTTAACTTAGCTATTATACTCTTAGGAAGTTCTAAATGACCATAAATAAATATGTCTGATTATCATTTATTTAATCTTCCAGTTTCAGTGTGGTTATTAAACTTTGAAAGGCTTTGTATGCGCCACTACCATAGACTGCAAACTGCTCTTTCACAAGTCTTTTTTAAGCTGGAAAGTAGATACCAGGGCTTGCGTACCTCACAAGTCTATAACGACAAGACCATTTTATACTTCAGTTTTAAAAATCTGTATAATATAAAAAAGTATTAGAAATAAAAACCTATAATCCCACCACTGAACAATAATCATGATTAAAGTTCTCAAGTATTTTTATTCAGTCTTTTCTTTTCGTAAATTATTTGTGTGTGTATCTATGTGTGTTCATTTAGGCACAGTTTTAATCACTGAACCATAAAACATTTTATACTTATGAAGATCCAATTTGGATTGCTAGTGGGATTATATGATACTTACTAATCAATTTGGAGAGAAGTGGACCATGCCATACTACTCAGACTTCTTACTCATAAACATATTATCTGTTTATTCAAATGTTCGTTAATGCTTCTTAGTCATACGGGTACTGTATCACCTCAGATTTTTAATTCTTTTATCTTTTATCATTTTTTCTGCTTTCATCAGAAAACATAAAGAATAAAATTGCAAGTGTCTCACTATCCAGAAACAATTATTGATAACGTTTTCGCCATAATTGTTTCAAGTCTTTTTTAAAACAAAATGAAACAAAGGAAGCAAAACTTTCTAAAAGCTAAAATAACCTGTGACATGTTTTCCCCATTACATTCCTCTAATTTTCTCCATCCTCACTTATGGCAATCACTATCGTGAATTTGATTTATAGCTGTCATGATTTTCTGGCATAACATTATATATATATCTCACTAGGCAATTTGCTTTTCTTTATTTTTATTCAATATTGCGTTTTTATTATTGATATTGATACACATACCTATTTTAATCCTTTAAATAGATGTAACCAGCTTACTGCGCTAAGCAGAGAACTAAAGGCTATTGCTTAAAAGGCAGCAGAAATCCCCAAGTACTTATCAGAACAACAACCAGTGAGGCTGTTCTCTGGTAGCATCTGTCAGTCTCCAGACAGCTCTAGGCAGATAGCAAACCTCATCTATTGCAGTTGATTTTACAGATACTTTAGAATTAGATATTATCTTTATTTCTTGCTTTGTCTTTTTGGTATCATGGAAACCATTTCATCAATTCTTACTTAACCCCATACGACTGGGACTTTATTCACCAGGGATAATTTCTCTCAGTTGACATGGTAAATTTCCTGATCCTTAGCTGTCTTCTGGCAGGGATGCATAGATAAGCAAAGACTGTATTAACGACAGAAAACACTGACAGACTTGACTGTGTAAAAATATGCCAAGATTTAAACATAAAAAGTGTATTACTTTTAATATATCTGGAATTTGTGACAATCAGTAAATTTAAAAAATCAAGTTATAAAAACACAAACATCCTTAAAATACAAACTCTTTACCTAGCAAATTGCCCAAGGTTAAAAACAAACCCAAACTCAATATGGTAAGGTTGTAGTGACATGGCTCCTTGATATACTACGGGTAAAGATAAAAATTGGCACACCATTTAACAACCAAGCATCATATATCATGAACCTTTAAAACATTCATCTTTTGACCTAATAATTTTACTTGTAGGAATCTGTCCTAAGGTATAATCACAAATGTGGACAAAATGGGTCTTTTGCAACCTTACTTATAAAAGTGACAAAACGC